>NW_027464587.1:15832500-16432500 GCF_043290135.1 Rhipicephalus microplus | reverse complement strand
TCTACTTTTGTTTTTTAGTTGTAATATTTGCAACTTTCACGTATTATGGTGCCACTGAGCAGTGGCCACCGGAAGCTCTGTCAAGTTTATTGAAATTCGTGACCTGCTTTACACAGCAAATATTGCTGCTTTTATTGTTTTTGGTCATTTTGGGATATTATGAATAGTCTTGATAATAGCATGGCTTTTTGAGTTCCTCATTTGAACTCAAAGTGAAAAAACAAAAGGCAATAGATTATGTTTTGTGCACTTTATGCATTGCATGGTGGGGTGACAAAGTAAGCTTTCTTTTCAAGTTATTGCCACAAAAAGGCATCAGTGGTTCAACGGGCTAAACTTCACAGCTAACAAGATCTATGAATGTATGCGGCACCTGTTTTGTACCTGTGTGTACACATAACTTTAATGCGTGTACACGAAAAGACGTAACAGCAAACACTGCTCGATTGTGGCAGCACGCACATTTTTCGTGTCTTCTGGTGGGCAAGAGTGTTCTTATCACTCGGGACTCGGTTGGGTGGCGTCGACGCTGCGCGCAGGTGCAGAAGCAGTGTCGCACTGCACCGCCTTATCAGCCTCCCATACGGAGAGGTGCCCTCAGGTTTGAAAAGCATTGGGGACACGCACCTGGTGTCTAAAGCGTGTGATGTAGGGCGCAGGTCAAGGCGTTGGAGGCTGATCTGGTTTATTTATGGGAGGCGTGCCGGAGTTCGTAGTTTCCTTGGTATGGTGGCTTCAGACAATCGATGGAGATGCGAACGGGCGTAGAGAGGTCATTGTGGGACAGAGCCAGGCGACAAAGTCTGTAGGATCCAAGCTGGTGATGGCGGGAGTGGAAGCGGAGGGAAGTTCCCCAGGTAGGTGAAACGGCTGCCCGTAAACGAGTTCAAGCAGGCGTTGCCTGGAGGTCTGGTTTGAAGGTGGCACACAGACCAAGAGCGATGGCCGGCAGAGCCTCAAGCCAAATTGAGTTAGGGTGGCACGTGATGGCTGCCTTGAGCTGGCGGTCGAACCGCTCGATCATCTCATTGGCGCAGGGGTGGTAGCTGATAATCCACGAGCGTTCAAACCCAGTAAAAAGCTCGAGAAGCTTGAAGAGCTGGGACTCAAATTGTCGTCCTTGATCGGTGGTGACGCGACGAGGAATGCCGAAGTGGTAAATCCAGGCAGTGAAGAAGGCCGAGGGGATGTCTTCTGCGGTAATTTTTTAAAGTAGCAATACTTCAGGTCATCGAATGTACCGTTCGATGATGGTGAGGCAGTAGCGGTAAGGCCCGACCGGTGAAAGGGGGCCAATGATGCCGATGTGAACGTAAAGAGGTGGCCGTGGTTGAGAGGCATCGACGACTCGGTCGGCGATTTCTGCGAGTTGTTCCAGCAACAGGGTCGGCTGAACCTGGAGGATGGCCTGAGCGTGAAAGGGCAAACGGTCAAGCCACATGATTTGGAGGAGGGAGTCATCAACAGGCGTGCTGCCCGCGAGAACACGCATACCACTCATGAGCTGTAATGGCTTGCAGTCACCGAGCGCTTCGTGCTGAAAGAGTTGATGAACTATCTTGTGTTTTGAAGGTGCCGCCGAATAAGTTCTCTCTTCAAGTGCAGATAGCAGTCGTTGGCTGGGGGATTTGTGAGTATGTCGCAGAACTCAGCTGCGTAGCGAGAATCTAAGTGGGCGACGACGTAGTCATAGCGCGCCTGGTCCTGGGTGATACGTGCCAGGAAAAATTGCACCTCAACTTGCACGAATTACACGTCAGTTGACTCTGCCCAAAAGGGGGGGGAGCTACAAAGCGACGCGACAGATGTCCTTGTCGGCGGCAGTAGTGATGCTGCTCACTGGAGTAGAGCTCTGGGGGGCGTTGCCCGAGCGCGGCTGAGCAGTGTTGTTAAATGAGTGTGGTTCACGTTGGGTGCGTTGCTGCTGTTCAACGATTAGCTGTTGTTAGGCCTGCAGTTGCTCTTGTAGTTGTTCTAGTTAATGGCGAAGAGTGGTTAGGGCTTACTAGTCTGCCATGGCGGTGTGGTAAATTTGTTGTGCGGGTCACGAGATGTGTGTACACATAACTTTAACGCGTCCACACGAAGAGATGTAACAGCAACTACTGCTCGATTGCGGCAGCACACACAGTTTTTGCGTCTTCTGGTGGGGGAGAGTGTTCTTATCACCTGGCGCTCAGTTGGGTAGCGTCGACGCAGGCGCAGAGGCGGCGCTGCACTGTGCCGCCACATACCTATACTCTGTTTCAGTAGTTCTGTGCAGCACTGTGGAAGCTGCAGTCCTTCTTGACCAACCAAGAGGGTGAACACATTTAAATGTATCATTACACTCTCTGTCATCTGCAAGCAATGAGCACTGCTAACAGTGAGCTTGCGCAGTGTCAAAATTCCTTTCCTTTAACAGAAATAGTGCACCATTCGGCAACACATCGTCGTCAGAGTTGTAGAGCAGCTTTTCTTGATTGCAAGCTCGGTTTAAAAAAAAATGTAGCATCTAACCAAATATTGTGTCCTCAACCTGGCACCTCGAAAAATGGTGCCAGCTATTGAGGATTAGAAAAAAGCTCGAACTGCAACATCGAATTCTCTGTGTTGCATATCATTTCATAAGCACTGTGCAGTAGCGCGCCTGTTGCCATGTGTTTCAGTGCTAATTGTGTCTATGACTGCCTGGTTGCTGCGGTGTTTCCAGCAGCAAAAAGAAATTAAGCTTGTTTCTTTGCTCTCCTCGCAACTGTACCATGCTGTGTTCTTGGCTGCAGATACGAGGCGTGATTTTTGACAGTGGACCCGCTCGCGTCGGCTTCTGGCAGAGCGTCAGCGTCATGGCTACCTTCGTCAGAGGGCGTTCCCTGTTCCGCTACACCGTGGCTTTCTTTTGGGCGTTGGCCATGTGGTTGTACTCGGCATTGACCTCACTCGGCAACCTCGTTCTCGGCACTGGATTCCACCGATGCGAGAGCACGTACAATGCCCTGCTCGCCGAGAGCCCCCTGTGTCCACAGCTGTTCCTGTACTCGGAAAAGGACGCCATCTGCTCGCACCAGAGCATCCACGCATTTGCGGCCGCACGCCGTGCTAAAGGTGTTCCGGTGGAGGAAGTGTTCTGGCAGGACTCTCCACACGTGCAGCACTTTGTTCTCCACCGAAACCAGTACGTCACGAGCGTCACCGACTTTATGCGTCGCTGCCTCAATGGCACCATTCAAGTGTCATCGCCTATTGGCAAGCAAGTTCGCTGACGAATTCACTGATGAATTCACCTGTGGAAGGTCTATCCCCAGGGCCGTGTCGATCAGGCTTACTTGCACTGATGCTTTCATGTTTACTCGATGTGTTCTGTTACCCACTGCATCCAAAGATGTCCACTGCGTGCTTCCAGCCCTTCTTGATTTTCGCTGTCACATTTCCTACTTGCTCGATAAATTTGAGCACAACGAATGCCTGGGACATAAGTTTGACACTTAAGACTGCCTGCCGCAAAAGTTATGCTGTTGGCAGAAGTAAGAACCCGTGAATGCGTTTCATTTTCTGGCTTCATCGCATTGCACGATGCATCTGTGTGCAGCCTCATAGAAACACTTGGAGGCTCTGTCATGCATTTTGCAAGTTCACATTAAAACATTCGGTAGATAGAGCGGCCTGGAACCTCATTCGATGGCTGCCAGATCCACTGGAGAGAGAGAATTGTTTTTGGAAAGTGATGGTAATGCCCATGAACAAGTCACTACAAGTCAATTTAAGCAATATTTTTGTTTGTAATAATTAAATTTGTATGAATATCTGTTATTTTGAGTTCAAATTTATTTTTTGCATTTTGAGGGAACGCGAGTACAAGTGCTATTGCACGTCTTACTTGCCTGTAAATGAGAATGCAAACATGTGTTTCGGGAGCAGTAGCCGGAGCACATGCTGAAAACGCCATTAGCTTGAAAAAAATAACAAGGCGCGAATTCACGGCTTAGCTTTCTTCTTTCAGCGTTTCGATTTCCTCTCTGTGTCCAGCAAGGGAAGTATTATCAGGCAATATACGCGGACTGTGCGTATAGTGCCGCGCTGAGTCTCTATCACGATGGTATGCTCACGACGGCCAACAGATGGCAGCGATTTTGCAAATGGTGTATAGTAGTAAACTGACTTTATATGAAGAATGTATGTTTTAGTGTATTACAACATTCCTGATAACACAGTAGTCTTAACAAGCTACCGACTAGGTTCTCAATATAACTGATTTATTCTCGGGCCCCTGATACCAAGCCTACACACTTGGGCACAGTGGGGTGAGTTTGGCAATGCACTTGTATACTGCAGCCTGTGAGTGTGTGAAAAATAGTTGTGATAAAGTGCACCTAGGCTAGAACGCATTCTTGGTCTGGTACATTAAACACATGTTCACATGGAATGGTATGGAGACAAGCACAAACTCACACTGCTTATTCATAGGCAATACCACTGAACAAATGGGCACAGGTAAAACTAACATCACGTGTTCTTTTCAAGTGATACCACTTCATATTTGTTCCGTGGTTCTGCCCATGAATAAACAGTATGCATTTGCGCTTTTTTTCATGCCTTTCCATGTGAACGCATGCCTTTTAATTTAATATTCACTTGAAGGGCCAGTAAGCTGTCCAAAATGTGTGCTGAAGAGATAACTGCATAATTCTACGACGTGCTGCCACAAGAATTTCGGATTGTTATAAGGAAGGGTACAGAACAGCCCTCTTGAGCTGGTTTTGGTTTCTTGTTCAGTCTCTTAGAAACCAAGAGGGGTGGGCATAGCCCACTGTTCTTGCTACACCCACTTCGGCAACGTGACACAGCATCAGCGATTACGTCATCGGCACGTGGCCAATGACTCAGCAATGCTTCCTCCATGTCACTCATATCATAGCAGTGCCATGGTCACCCTAGTGTGCTTCTTAAACAAACAAGAACAGGATGCGATTGCGGTCTTTTTCACCACAGCTGGTTTTTTTTTTTCTTACAGAAATTATTATTGTAGCACCCCCTCTGTGTTTTTGCCGCCGGCGCCTCCGTGATGTTCCTTATAAAGTTTGAATCGGCAGCTTTGTCACACATAATGTGTGTGCTAATGAATGCGGGTAAACGTAACCAATGAACACTTATCTTGCTGGAGGAACCACACGGGCCATCTTTGGTAGCACAAAAGGCCACGGGAGAAGAAAGCGACAGCATGGCTCCGGGCCTTGCTCGGCCAGGCCCTTTTCTTCACAGGGATGAGCAGACTGCTCTGTGCATCTTGTTCTCTCTGCTTTTTTTGCAATTAAGTGACAGTGCAAAGACCGCTTTGCTCGTTGCAGTGATCGCATTTCCTTATGCCGCAATTTTGTTGAGTTACGCAAAGTTTGACGCTACAAGAGTCGGCCACTAGCCTTAGTTTGTATAACATTCATTGCTTTGCCATTGCAGCGATGTCTTGAATACTTCTTAGGTTGGTACTGAGCGATATAGAATTCATTTTATTGGGGTGTGGACATACGGTCACCATGTAGTTGGGCTGCATACATCTTTGACTGGCTCCAAGTATGTGTTTGCAACACTATGCCTACTGCACTGACTTATAATAGACTTTGTCATGTGACAGATGCCATTAGTTCATTTTCTGGTGCAAGAAAGTCTCTGTGGAGGTGATCTTTGTAGAATATTGTCCATGAATGATGTGACGGCCATACTGCTGTCTTCTTGATTGAATGAGCACTGCCTGTGATATGCCATGTTACAAGTTACATCCTCAAGGTTTTTGACATGCATTTTAATCTGGGGTAGGATAGGGGGGCTGGGATCTAGTTAATTTTAAGCTACTACTAAATCCTTTGATCACAACGAGATCTTATATAGTATCACGTTGCGAGTGCACCAATTTCACTTACAATTGAACATGCTGAGTTTGATCTAGGTTGGTAACTTGTCAAATTCTTCTGTTGTGGGTTGATATTCGGAATGGAAACATCATATTATGTACAAGAGTTTCTTTTTCCCAAGAATCATATTTCTTGGCTGTCCAGACAGGTTTCTGGGTTGCTTTTGATTAGTATTTTTGCTTTCTTTATTTTAGTTGGGAAGTTTGATTTCTGAAAATGGAGATATGTTGTTATATAAGAAAGGCAGGTCATTTGGATAAGCTACTTTTAAAAAAAGTGATGCCCATTTTTTCAATGCATTCAAAAGTTTATTTCCCTTTTTTTTTATTGGATGGTTCAGGGTTCACATTTTTATTATCTATTCTGAGTGAAAGTAAGTGTGTGAAGAGTGAAGGATGTGATGAATATTCAGTTGTGCAGCATGGTTTTTTCTTTGAGTGATTCAGTGCTGCACGAAGTGACTGTCGCCATATTCTTGTTTTAAGGTTGCCTGTGCAAAAATTTCGGTTTTCGTACCACATTGGGCTGTGTTTTACTAAAAATGAAAACTTGTTGAACATATAATCTACTCTCACCTGGCAAAGCACCAGGACCAAAATTCATTTTTCTTCCCAAACCAGCACGGATTTCGATCCGGCTATTCGTGTGAATCTCAACTTGCTGAATTCGCAACTGACTTGCACTTAAACGTAGACTCCTCCTTTGTGACTGATGTCTATTAGCTCAATTTTTCCAAGGCGTTAGACCACGTTCCTCACCGGCATCTCATGACTAAACTTCCTTGCCTTTCAATCGATCCCCTGATATTGTCATGGATTTACTGCTTTTTAACTGATCGCTCCCAGTACACCATCATTGAAGACCATCCATCTGTAGCTACAAATGTTATCTCCAGAGTTCCACAGGGCTCCGTTCTTGGCCCGCATCTGTTCCTAATCTTTAACAATGATCTTCCTGCTCAAATTTCATCAACCATCCGTTTGTTTGCGGATGACTGTGTTCTGTACCGACGTATCTCCACTACCAACAATCAGGCGTTACTGCAGGACGATTTAACCTTAATCCAAAACTGGTGCTCGACCTGGCTCATGCAGCTAAATGTATCAAAATGCAAGTTTATGCACGTCACCCGTAAGAAACATCTCCTACTATTCCCGTACATGATAAACAATTTCATGCAAGCACAGGTGGAATCTTATAGGTATCTCGGTCTAGAAATCACAGATAATTTAAGTTGGTCTAAAGACATCACATCACTTTCTGCAAGCATTTTCAGATCATTAGGTTTCGTCAGACGGTCACTTACATTTGCTTCACCCACAGTTAGACAAATGGGTTACAAAACATTCATATGCACTAAACTTGAAGACGCATCACCTCTCTGGAACCCCCATCAAGAGTACTTAATCCAAGAGTTAGAGGCAATACAAAACCGAGCTGCTCGTTTTATAACTCCAAAATATGATTTTAGACAGATCGTTATTAGCATAAAAACTTCGATTGGTGTAACCCCTCTGGCATCCCGCCGCAAAATACAAGTCTCTGCCTTTTTCATAAGCTATACTATAACTTTCCTCATCTACGAAAGAGCCTAATCGTACCTTTCATGAGATCATCACGACGTCTGTTTAAGTGTCACAGTGTTTATCGCATCCATGGTTCGACTAATGCCTTAAAGAAATCATTTCTACGGACTGCCATATCATATTGGAATGCACTTCCCAACGACACTGTTATGGAAAGAAATTATGTTAAATTTAAAGATTCATTGTTGCAGCTCTAGTGTCAGCAGACCGAATAGCAGCCCTATTATTTGCGAGTTTATCTGCCTCCTATTTTTTTGTTTTTCTTCTTTTTATTTCTTTTCGTTTTTTGTGTGTTTCTGCTTTGTTTTTCTTAGCAGTATTTATGCCTCCTTGTGACCTGTAGTTACTTATTGTTACACCCCCCTTATATAATGCCCCATGAGGGGCCCTTAAGGGTAAATAAATGATGATTATGAGAAGTGAAAGCATAAATGCACTGGCTCAAACTGCAACTTTGGACTCCGCCTATATTGCTCTTTTGGCATTTCATAAATATGTGTTTTTTCTGGAGTTTTACTGCGAGGCTTGTGGCAAGGAATCCAAGAGTGTTTTATAGAAAAATTTACGGTATCCAACAACACATTCGGAACAACATCCAAGAAGATTTACAGCATCTTCGTAGCGAAACCATATCAAGTGATAATAACATCAAGTGTACACCAAATAAATGCATGTAGCTTTGTGCAATACTGGTGCTGTAGCGATGATTGAGTGCATATTTCGTCCTTGAATGAACAGGTGTGAGCAGAACTATGCTCAGCCTAAGTTTGGCCTCACTGAACCACTTGTGCCTAACATTGTATGTACCAGGACACACAATGTTCAGTGAAATGTTCCTTTAATTTGTGCAGTCAAGCTCATTATGCAAAGTTCTGACTGGGTTGAGGAGAGCGTGAATGTTGATGATGCCTGTTTTACAAATCACATGTGCATTCTCGTGTGCTCGCAAGTTGTTCAGTGTGAATGGGTCACTGTTCTTGAACTTTTTCTGTGGTTTTGTTTGGCTTGGTTTGGGAGTCTATGGGAGCGGCCTCAGGACACGGCGGGTCACTCCCACAACGGGACAGTAAGGCCAAGATCTACCACCACATCCTAGGTTCTCTGGACAGCACAAAGTTGTGATGAGATGGCCGGACTCCACAGAGCAGATTCCAAATCGCTGGACGATGCTGTAGCAGTGCCGTGTACTCCCAGAGCATGTGGTGGCTAAACTGCCACATTTCACACAAGAGTTAGTCAAATAAACCTCAGGATAAAGCTTGTGGAGACAGGCAAGGTTAGGTTGCACTTCTTGTCAAAGTAACCACTATTTGAACACCTCTGCTCTATTTAGCTTTCTATGTGGAGGTGGAAGGTTTCTCATGAACTTTCCACCTCACATAGTCGAATGCTGGGTAATTTTATTGTATGTAGTTGGCACATCCATGTTTATCAAATTTTTAGGTCGACCCAAAGGTCCTTCATGGCCCTAACCCTCGTGCCCTGGAGTGGGCCAACTCATTGAGATTAATAATCCCGCCATCCACGTTTCCCATATGAGTCGGGAAGCATATGAGGGTATGGGTTGTAAGCGACTTCTCGCCGAGTATGTTTTCGGCCTTTTTGCACACAGCTCCAGTACTGAAAGCACGAATGTTACAATTTTGTATGTTATTATAGCTACTGCTGTGCGAATAGCAAAGTTTTAGGTGCGAAGTGAATTCAAATATTGAAGTGTGTGTGCGATTTAAAGCGAATATTTTTTTGGTATTTTTCAAATAAATGTGAAATATTTATCGAATACTTTGAAGTGAAATTGCAGAGAAGGAGTTGGAGAGGTTCCCCAAGCATATACTCATGAGATAGAAATATGAAAGTGATTTTTTTTTTTTTTTTGGCTAGGTCGCTGGCACAGTGAAGTGTTTCACGGGTGTTTTATTGAGAAGGAGACAATGCAGAGACTGGACTGTATTTATGTACATGATTTGATACAACCAAGGTGTTGTCTTTACACACTTTACGCATTACATTTCACAAATGGCAAAGATGCTATTTTCTTAACCTCTCCTCCACTTTGAACTTCTGAGGAATCCTAACTGACGTGGTCGACAAGGGTGTGCTTCCTACGAGGTTGGAGTTCTAAATGTGCCTCATAGATATCAATACACTACATAAAATCTGAAATTTTGGATGCTGAAAATCATGGCTCTCTGATTTTTTTAATTTCCTGCCCAAATTTTGGGTTCCAATTGGCATTAACAGAGCCCCCGCATCTGTTGTCTCCATGTTGGAACCAGCGTTTTCTCGAGTCAATATGTTTGCAACTGTAGCAAAGCCTGTTCTTTTTCTGTCCGCTTTGTCTGTTTCTGATGTTGCCGTGCTGTTAATAAAACACAACTACGATGAAACAGCTCGACCAAATTAAGCTCTTGTTCCTGAAAGGCAGTTTTGCCGCTATGCGAGAATGCAGTGCGGTGAAGCATATAAAAAAAATTTTAAGGGGCCACTGTTTATTGAACGTTGACTGCATTTATCTTGAGGAAGTTCAAATAATGAAATTCTATTGTTATTTGAATGAAATAAGCAAGCACTATTAGAAAGATGTTTGACATTTCGTATATTCGAACACTTCTAATTATAACTGTTTTCATAAAGATAGTAGTCTAAGGTTAGGAGTTTCTGAATGCTCCTCTGAAAATGATATGCATTTCCTGCTTGTGAGTTTTGGCAGCAATCGCAGGCTGGTAGCAACAGTGCTTGGTGGTGGTATTCCTATAGCCAGCACTGAAAGGAAGCTGCACACACGATTATTTATTTGCATTTTAAAAATATGATGCTTGTTTTTGGTGCTGCTGTACATTCACAGAATATTAAAAGAACATTTGTCACATACTTTCGTGTTTCTTTTCCTGTGCATGCAAACAGTGTAGCTAATGAGCACCCAGATAACATTTTTTAGTATCACATTAGCTATGATTTGCTTTTAGTTTCTCCATCTGATATTTTGTTTTTGTATGTAAGCCACTTCTATCATTAATTGGCTAAATATAGATACATAAATTAATTAATTTATTTGTCAGAACAGTTTTCATACTTCTGAAAAGCCTGTGTGTAGATCAACTTCACTCACCTCCACATTTGATATATCGAAAGCTACGCTATCTTGCACACTTGGAAGTATGCTTCTTCTAAATGGAACTGTTGCGATTACTTCTTGGTCATAAGATATGTTCACGCTAACAAAACCCAAGCTTTTAGAGATGCTGTCAAATAAGGTATTGAATTTAAAGCATAGTGCTAGATGTTCAAGAGAAATGAGCAAAATGCATGTTTTACAATGCATCGAGTATTTTATTTGCACTTCTCAATAATGGCTTTGCTTTGGCGAATTTCGTCGAAGTAGCGCAGTGAAGTGTAGAGCCTGTTACAATTTTTTTTAAGGAATGTGGCCGAACATGCTGTTCTGAGGACTCGAACAGCCCACTGGTCCCTTGCTTTGCATGAGAAAGTGTTACATATTAAGTAAATTTTCATGCATCTAAACCCTGCCAAGAAATAGACCAGCAAATTGTTGCCCCTTGCGATTTCAAGGAATTGTTTACGTGAAGAATTTACAAGGAAGCCTGAGACAGGCATACAGTATATTCTCATTAAACGGAACCTGAAGGCACCAGAAAAGAACGTTTCATTTAACCGGGGTTTTATTTACTGAGACATGAACTGAGGTTCTGAATACAAATACGAAACCAATCATGTCAAGAGCAGTCGTTTTATTCAAGGAGTTTCTGTTCAATGAGAGTCTTCTACATTTTATATTTCTAATTATAGATAGATTGAAGAGTGGCATATTCTCCACCGAGTTCAATGTATCTAATTTTGACGGTCCTTGCAAAATGCATCCTTGCGTGCAGTTCATGAAAAAGTATAAACGCTGGCAGACACTTTGTGAGAAGATAAACTCTTTTATCTCAAAATTACATCAGCCAGATTTTGTTGACAAAAAGTTTCAGGCCAATTTCACTCCATGTATATATTTGTGTGTAGGTACCAGAGTCCAGCACCTGTTACAGGTACTCTGGTAGGTACCAGGGTCCAGCACCGATATGTTATCCCAGATAAGTGACCTGCACATTTATGTAACCAGCTGTACTGTATGTGGTGGAAGGTGTGCAGAGCAGTGGAGGAAGGATACCATGAAACAGTGTTGACAAGCTATGGCGCGTACATGCCGCCGCTCTTGCCCTCGACCCACTACATGCAGGTGGGGCTCCTGTCGCCCATTGTTCCGAGCAACCGGTTCAATACATCGACAATCGGCACACGTCTCCTTGGAAGGCGGATGCTTGGCGCACACCCGATCGCCGGCCTCTATGCTTTCACTGCGGAAAAGCTGATCACTTGTACCACTTGGCCATACCGCTGCCTTGGGCTTTGCTACTTTTCTGCATACTCTCCGCCACCCCGCTACCGCCAGTGGCCCCACAACATCGAAAACTACCTCTTCCTGCAGCATGCACTACCGTCTGCTGGGCGCCAGTCGCGCTCACCATCGCCAAAGAGATTTTCATTGCTGCTTCTACGGTATTCTATAGCACGGTCTCCCAGCCCCCGCTTGAGCTGAAGCGACCTCTGGTGGTGGGATCGCTAAACATCAAAGTGCTGAAGACCTCCTATTGATGCAGAGCCGTACAAATAATGATCCGAAATCACGTGCTGCTGCAAGGGTTGGCCGGCTTTCACTTGACATATTATTGACAATTGATGGTTTCACGGTTAATGCATTAGTGAACGCCAGTGTAGATTATTTCATACTGAGCAGGAAACTAGCAACACAGCTGGAAAAAGTAATCACGCCGTGGCATGACTCGCAAATTCGGATAACTGGTGGCCACGTCGTTACTCCGCTGGACGCCTGCGTAACTCAAGTTCAGATTCAAGGGCATACATTCGTTGCAAGCTGCCTTTACCTACGCGAATGCTCCCATGACGTCATTCTGGGAGTTGATTTTCTGCGGAAGAATGGTGCTATGGTGATCCGCAAGAGCACCGCATCATGTTCTCAGCCCAGCGGGCAATCGACGTGCAGGACGACGAATGGCGTGTTGACGTACTTTGCGTTTCTGAATAGAGCGTGACGCTTCCTCCACGAGCAAGTATTTCTAGTCGACGTCACATGCTGTGGTTTAGGCGATGATGAAGTGGTCGCCGAAACAAACTTAGAATACCCCTTGCAGCACGGCATTTTTGTAGCTAGAAGTGTAATACACCTTCACCTTTGTGATGGTCAATCTGAATTGCTCATTACCAACTTTAGCAATGAGCATCGATACCTTTTCCATGGCACTTCGATAGTGTTTGCCCACGAAATAGAAAACGTCACCAACTGCCTCACGGCAGAACTAGTGGGTACCGCAGACATGTCACTGAGTAATATTGACATCAATCCTGATCTGTGCACTGATAACCAGACTGCGCTGCGAGTGCTCTTGTTTGAGTTCAGGTCTTGCTTTGTTGCAAGTTTCTCAAAGATCCACCAAACATATCCGTCATTCAACACAGAATCACTTTGTAAGAGTTTAGGTCTTGCTTTGTTGCAAGCCCCTCAAAGATATGCCAAACATATCCGTCACTCAACACAGGATCACCTCGTAAGAGGATGCACGCCTGATACTCCAGCACTCTTACCGCGTGTCAACTAAAGAACGTGAAGCAATACGTATGCAAGTCCACAGGATACTTGACAAAAACGTTATCAAACCATCCAACAGCCTGTGGTTGTCTCCAGTCATCCTTGTCAAAAAGAAGGATGGGTTGCTACGCTTCTGCGTCGACTAGCGGAAATTCAACAACGGGACCAAAAAGGACGTGTACCTGCTGCCATGCATTGACGACTCGCTAGATAGACTTCGTCGTGCCCATTATTTCTCTTCTCTCGATCTGAAAAGTGGGTACTGGCGAATCGAGGTAGATCAGTAAAACCACGAGAAAACAGCCTTCGTAACTCCAGATGGCCTCCATCAATTTCGAGTACTTCTTTTTGGCTTGCGTTCAACGCCGGCAACTTTCCAGCGAATGATAGACACTGTCCTCACAGGGCTGAAGTGGCCGACTCATCTTGTCTACCTTGATGATGTGGTTGTCTTTTATGCCACGTTTGAGCAGCACCTTCACTGCCTGGGCAGCGTGCTGTAGGCTATTCGATTGGCAGACCTCACACTAAAGCCTCAGAAGTGCCACTTCAGTTATGAGGAACTCAAATTTGTCGGACATGTAGTTAGCGTCGAAGGGGTCCGGCTCAATCCGGACAAGCTTGCCGCTGTTGCCGAATTACCAGCTCCTGTCGATAAGAAAGCCGTCCGGTGCTTCCTTGGTTTGTGCTCCAACTATCGCCAGTTTTTATTGATGGCTTTTCACAGATAGCGAAACCCCTGACCCGCCTTACAAGGGATGACATGCCATTCATCTGGGAAAATGGCCAACAAGCAGCTGTTGATGAACTATGCCCGCGCATGCAACCAGCGTCTGTTCTCGCTCATTTCGACGATGATGCTGGCACGGAGGTGCATACTTATGCTGGTAACATTGGTCTCAGTGCAGTGCTCGTTCAGCGTCAAGATGACATCGACAAAGTCACAGCCTATGTCGGCCGCTACGCCAGAGGCGAATTATTCTACTACAGAAAAAGAGTGCTTCGCAGTTGTGTAAGCAATCGCTGAGTTTAGCCCGTAAAAGAACTTGTTGTTGGGCTAGTTGGTACAACATTCCAAATAATTAAATCAAGCGCAAACACACGACACAATCACTCACACACACACACGGCATCAAACACGCGTAGCGCTCACTTCCAACTGATTTATTCATAGCTCGAAGGCTTGAATATATACATATGACACATGTGTGTACTAACACCATAAAAGGCCGACAGCACACATTATCAATACATGCAGTTTATCAATTCGAGAGCCTAAAACCGATAAACTGGATTTCGCTTGGTAACTATGATAGCGAAGGGGCGCTTACACAGTGATCTTTATTTTATTTTTCCTGATGAAAAAAGCCTCTAACACTTCACGTGCAGTTTTACTTGCGCTTCTGCCTAGAATCTTTGTCTCGGAAAATCGTGCGTCACAACCACACGAGATGACATGCGCAGGGGTGAGACGGCTGAGACTAAATTGGGAGCAGAATAATCTTGCTAGGGAGCAGTTAACGGCATTTAATATGTTGTCTAGTGAGCTTGAAAATATAAATTTTTAGGAATGTGAGGGCACCAGTGCATATTTTAATTGCTTTTTGATATACGTATACTGAAACAGATTTCGAAGGAAGTGTTTAAACAGATTATCACCAGGTATGAACTGCACGCTTTTTTACGTAACACAGGACCTATCCGGCCCTCGTAACAAACATGTGTAATAATATTTAATAAAAAGGTTTTGATGAAAACTAGGTTCCCCGGAAACACACAAAGAAGAGCGCATCACACTCCAAAAATATTTCAGAAATAATGATTGCACAAAAATCTTAGTAACGGAACAGTGGTCCTTCACTTAGAGAAAAGCCTGACATCATAGCGTCAAGAGCTTTCAACAAACAACAAAAGCACGCTGCACCGCCATTCGCGGCCACCTCGTGCGGGACCACCTTCAAGACCGCAGCGCGGGAACCAAAAAAACCTCGCCACACTGACTGTCTTACAAAGCGCGTGCATATGACACCAAGGGATAAGCGAATGATACTGATAACGCCTCTCCACGCCAGCAACCAAGCGTTATTGTTACGGCACACAGTGGCCGTATTTTTTTTTTTTTATTGTAGGTCATCACCGCTGATGTAGAACTCCCGATAATAAATCGACTTGCGACTGCCGCTCCATGACTCTCGTAAAGCGCATGCGCAGTCCAGGTATAAGAAATTCGTGTCCACGCGAACGAACCACCAAATGTACAGGGGCCCATGATTAAAATTCTGTTCAATTTCTGTTCAAATACCCATGATTAAAATTCTGTTCAATTTATCGCCTCGAGACGTCGCCAATGTTATTAACTACTCCTTAAAAAACTCATGAGTGCCGTAGGATTGGAGGATAGCAAAGGTAATTCCTATACTAAAAATCCGGGTGTAGGATTAACAATCGATAATATCAGACCAATCTCTCTTACATCTAACATGGTCAAACCAGTAGAGAGGGTCCTACATAGCCGAGTAAGTATCTGGATGGCAGACAATTTAGTAATAAAACCGAACCCAATTGATTTTTGTAGTGATCTCTATTTGGTGTGCCCATGCTGATTTACAGAGCCGAATACAGCTCGCGCGAAAAAGAAGGCAATACGCTGCTTTAGTAACGCTTGACATAGCCAAGGCGTATGACAGTGTGAAGCACTTCATATTGTTAAATACGCTAGAGAGATTGAACTTCCCACAATATTTTACTGAGTGGGTGGCAGAATTCTTAAAATCAAGAGAATTCTACTGCGTCAAGGATGGATGTTCCTCATCTAGATTTAAACAAACGCGCGGAGTTCCCCAAGGAGCAGTCTTATATCCAATATTATTTAATGCTTTAATGAGCACAATTCCAACAGATCAAGAAGTTACTGTCTACATTTATGCTGATGACATCGCACTCTTTGCTGCTGACTGTGGTATTTACTCATTACAACTTAAATTACAAAGATATATTAACATGTTAGAAATTTGGTTGCAGTCGATTTCGTTATCGTTAAATGTCAACAAAAGCGCGCTCATGGCGTTTCCGCTTGCAGAACCAATTTCAATTTCAATTCTATATAAACAGGAACCCATCCAGCAAGTACACTCTATAAAATATTTGGGAATCATTTATAATGACAAACATAACTAGAGTCCACACATAGAGTATATAGCTGCCAAAGCTCAGCGGGCTTCAGGCTTACTACACAAGCTAAGTAACCGGAAATGTGGCTTACGGAGGCACACCTTGATAACGTTGTACAAGATGTATATGCGCCTTATCATGGAATTCGGGTGCATACTATTCTCGGGTGGCCCTGCTTATAAAACGAAACCTCTAGTTGTATTGGAGCGAGAAGCACTGAGAATGTGTCTGGGGCTCCCTAGGTTTGCGGCTATCAACGTACTGTACCAGGAAGCACGCCTGCCTACACTACTTTGTCGATTTCGAATTTTGACCGTACAAGCATTTTTAATATTGTATAGCTTACCAGCAAGAAGATCTCAATATGCTTTTATCGCAAACCCAGACGCCTTCTTTCTTGCTCATTGGCCAGGGTTTCACACAGACAGACAGACAGACAAAGAACTTTATTCAGGTCCTGAGGAACTGCGTAGTAACGGCCCCGTTTAGGGGGAATCCGTAGCAGTCGCGGGCCGCTCCCACGTAGGGACCGGAAGACCGTGGCCCTCCGCCCTCTCGCAGGCCCTCTGGACAGCCCGAAGTTGAACCAGGAGGTCGCCGCTGTGAAGGGCTTCCTCCCAGTCCTCTTCTTTGTTGAACTCTGCGTCACGTAACGCAGGACATTGCCAGAGCATATGAGGTAATGAGCAATACGCCTCACCGCAGTCTGGACAATGCGGCTCCATGTTGGGCGAAAAATGGCTGAACCTGCCACGCGAAGGGAAAGACCCCGTTTGGAGCATCCTGTAGGCCGATGATTTCGGTCGCGTAAGTTTAGGATGAGGAAGTGGAAAAGTCCTCCGAGATAGATGATAATGAGTCATGATCTCGTGGAAAGTGAGTAGCGAGTCCCTGTATCTTCCGGCGTCCCCGCCTGCGAATCCGCCGGGACCGCCGCGGTGAGCGATACCTCGCGCACGGTCATGGGCAAACTCATTGGCGTTGGGGACATCAGGATGTACGTTGGCCCCCATGTGGGCCGGGAACCATGTTATGGTGTGAAACCCGGCAGCCCCCTCACAGCCGAGGATGGCCGCTGCCTCACGCGAGATCGAGCCCGAGGCGAAAGCCCTAGCTGCGGAACGCGAATCTGTAAAGACATAAGGACGCGATGGGTCCTTCATTGCTATGGCGATGGCGATTTGCTCAGCCACCATTGCCGAAACCTTTCTAACCGAGGCAGAGCATAGGAGTGTGCCACTATGATCGACCGAGACCACTGCGAAGCGATCCGAACGCCCGTACTGGGCTGCATCGACAAAGGTCGCGAGATGCGGTCTGTTTGCAACTGATTTTAATAAGGAACGGGCCCGAGCTATGCGGCGCCCTACATTGTATTGTGGGTGGACATTTCTTGGAAGTGGAGCTACCGAAAACGTGCCTCTGATCGAGGGTGGTAGTGTTACATTACGCTGGTTAGTCGCCGTAGGACCGCAGCCTATGGATTCCAGGATGCGCCTACCAGCCCTCGAGGACGATAGTCGCACGACCTGAGCCATCTGCTGGGCCTCTATCACCTCCGAGAGGGAGTTATGCATGCCCAATTGTAGGAGCTTCTCGGTGCTAGTGTGGATAGGCAAGCCTAGAACTCGCTTTATGCTTTTGCGCAGTAGTGTATCAATTATTGCCTCTTCTCTTTTGGACCAGCGCAATGCTGAAGCGACATAATTAATGTGGCTCATGAGAAATGCATGATAGAGCCGAAGGAGATTGCTCTCGCTCAGCCCACCCCTGCGGTTCGAGACCCTGAGTATGAGCCTAAGCATGTTCTCCGTCTTGGAGGTGATGCGGGCTATAGTTCGTGAGTTGCCCCCCTTGGACTCTAGCAGGAGTCCGAGGACCCTGATGGAGTCCACCCTGGGTATTCTCTGCCCATCCCGTGTGTATAAAGCTATGGGAATCTGTTCTAAAGGAGTGAGGTTCCTCAGTCCTTGTCGGGTGGGTCTGTATAGTAGTAACTCAGACTTTGCCGATGACAGGCTCAGGCCCGAACCGACTAGAAAGTTCTCCGTGATGTCTAATGCCTCTTGGAGCGCCTGCTCTACCCCGGCGTCGGACCCTCCCATGCACCACACGGCGATATCGTCCGCGTAGAGAGCATGGTTAACCCCGCGCACCGTAGCGAGTCGCTCCGAGAGGCCCTTCATGGCAATATTGAAGAGTAGAGGAGAGATAACTGCCCCCTGTGGGGTCCCTCTCGCTCCCAAGGTAAATTCCGTGGATTGGATTTGACCGATCCTAATGGTAGCCCTGCGATCCCTGAGAAAAGACCTAACGTATGCGTGGAACCGTTGCCCTAGACCCATAACCGAAATTGCCTCAAGCATAAACTTGTGCGAGATATTATCAAAAGCTTTAGCTAGGTCTAGAGCTAGTATACCTCTAGTATCCCTGGTGTTGTTGTCAATGATTTGTCTTTTGATAAGGAGCATCACGTCCTGTGTGGATAGTGCAGATCTGAATCCTACCATATTGTGTGGAAATAGCTCTCTGCTTTCTATGTACTCGGATACCCGATGGTGAATCGCATGTTCGGCCACCTTGCCTACGCAGGACGTAAGCGAGATGGGTCGCATGTTCTCCAAAGCCAGAGGTTTGCCTGGCTTTGGGATAAGCGCCGCTACCGAAGCTGTCTTCCAGAATTCGGGGACGTGCCCCGTCTCCCAGATCTTGTTGACTTCCTCGGTAAGCTTCTCGATGGATTTGCCATCCAAGTTACGTAAGAGCTTATTTGAGATTCCATCCGGGCCCGGTGCAGAGCGTCCGTTGAGCTCGTGGAGGACCTTACAGATTTCTGGTTCAGTGAAAGGTGCGTCCAGCTCCGCCACCATTCCACCCCTGTAATGCGGATAGTCCGCATCGCCGGAAGGGCCCAGCGGAAGATCATCATCATCATCATCATCAGCCTGACTACGTCCACTGCAGGACAAAGGCCTCTCCCATGTTCCGCCAGTTAACCCGGTCCTGTGCTTGCTGCTTCCAATTTATACCCGCAAACTTCTTAATCTCATCTGCCCACCTAACCTTCTGTCTCCCCCTAACCCGCTTCCCTTCTCTGGGAATCCAGTCAGTTACCCTTAATGACCAGCGGTTATCCTGCCTACGCGCTACATGCCCTGCCCATGTCCATTTCTTCTTCTTGATTTCAGCTATGATATCCTTAACCCCCGTTTGTTCCCTAATCCACTCTGCTCTCTTCTTGTCTCTTAAGGTTACACCTACCATTTTTCTTTCCATTGCTCGCTGCGTCGTCCTCAATTTAAGCTGAACCCTCTTTGTAAGTCTCCAGGTTTCTGCTCCGTAGCTAAGTACCGGCAAGATACAGCTGTTATATACCTTCCTCTTGAGGGATAGTGGCAATCTACCTGTCATAATTTGAGAGTGCTTGCCGAATGTGCTCCACCCCATTCTTATTCTTCTAGTTACTTCAATCTCGTGGTTCGGCTCTGCGGTTATTACCTGCCCTAAGTAGACATAGTCTTTTACAGCTTCAAGTGCACTATTACCTATCTAAAAGCGCTGCTCTTTGCCGAGGTTGTTGTACATGACTTTCGTTTTCTGCAGATTAATTTTAAGACCCACTTTTCTGCTCTCCTTGTCTAACTCCGTAATCATGAGTTGCAATTCATCCCCCGAGTTACTCAGCAATGCAATGTCATCGGCGAAGCGCAGGTTACTAAGGTATTCTCCATTGACTGTTATCCCTAACTGTTCCCATTCTAGGCTTCTGAAAACCTCCTGTAAGCACGCGGTAAACAGCATTGGGGAAATTGTGTCCCCCTGCCTTACACCCTTCTTGATTGGTATTCTGTTGCTTTCTCTATGAAGCACTATGGTAGCAGTTGATCCCCTGTAGATTTCTTCCAGAATGTTTATATATACTTCATCTACGCCCTGATTCCGCAGTGTTTGCATGATGGCTGATATTTCTACTGAATCAAACGCCTTCTCGTAATCTATGAAGGCTATGTATAGTGGTTGGTTATACTCTGAGCATTTCTCTATTACCTGATTGATAGTATGAATGTGGTCAATTGTTGAGTAGCCTGTTCGAAATCCTGCTTGTTCCTTTGGTTGATTGAATTCTAATGTTTTCTTTACTCTGTTAGCAATTACCTTTGTAAATAGCTTGTATACTACAGAGAGCAAGCTGATCGGCCTGTAATTCTTCAAGTCCTTGTCATCTCCTTTCTTATGTATTAAGATGATGTTAGCGTTCTTCCAAGACTCTGGTACTCTTCCTGCCAGGAGACACCTCGTAAACAGGGTGGCTAGTTTTTCTAACACAATCTGTCCTCCATCTTTCAGCAGATCTGATGTTACCTGATCCTCACCAGCGGCTTTGCCCCTTTGCATGCTCTCCAAATCTTTTCTGACTTCTTCTATCATTACTGGTGGGGTGTAATCTGGGTTACTGCTAGTTCTTATAGTATTAAGGTCGTGGTTGTCTCGGCTACTGTACAGATCCCTGTAAAACTCCTCCGCTATCTTGACTATCCTATCCATATTGGTAGTTATTTTGCCTTCTTTGTCCCTTAGTGCATACATCCGACTTTTGCCTATCCCAAGTTTCCTCTTCAATGCTTTGACACTTCCTCCGTTTTTCAGAGCGTGTTCAATTCTCTCCATGTTATACCTTCTTACATCGCATACTTTACGTCTATTAATCAACTTCGAAAGCTCTGCCAGTTCTATTTTGTCTGTTGTACTTGACACTTTCATGATTTGACGCTTCTTAATTAGGTTCTTCGAACGAAGAACGAAGAAGAACCAGCGGAAGATAGCTGTCCGCTAACCTCTTCAGGAGGGCCTTTTCGGACACTCCCTTCGCTTTTTGGTTGTGAACGATTCTGTCAATAGCCAATCGCTGATTTCCCTTCGACTGTGACTCATCAAGTAATTGTTTGAGGAGGTTCCATTTGGCCCCCACTCTCATCTGTCCGTCAACCGAAGAACATACTTCATTCCACTGCTGTTTGGAGAGTTCAATAGAGTAGGCTTCGATCTCGCGATTGAGTTGCGCAATTTTCTTTCGAAGTCGGCGATTGAGCCTTTGCGTCCTCCACCGGGACAGGATGGAATTCTTAGCCTCTAAGAGATGCGCGAGGTGTGCATCCATCCGATCGACCTTCAGGTTCGTTTTGACAACCTTGGTCGCAGCATTAGCATCCGCCTTGAGCCTTGCAAAGAGGCTGTCTAAGCTGTCGTATTCATCCCGGTCCTCCTTCCGCAATTTACGAAAGACATCCCAGTCCGTTACTTTAAATTCCCTGGGGAGAGCTGCATTGACTGCTAGGGTAATAGCCACTATGAAGTGGTCACTACCTAGATTCTCTTGCAAATTTTGCCACCCTGCTCCGGCGACGTTCTTGACGAACGCCAAGTCTGGAGTTGTGTCTCGGACCACCGATGTGCCAATTCTTGTCGGGTATTGCGGGTCCGTAATCAATTCAAGAGAACAGCTAGATACGTCCTCTAGGAGGTTGTTGCCTTTGGGGGACTGCCTGGCGTATCCCCAAGCGTCGTGCGGAGCATTAAAGTCTCCCGCTACCACGATGGGGGCCCCCCTGGCCAGAGCCACCGCTTTTGCAATGATCGAAGCGAACCCCTGCCGCTTGTCCGACGGCGAGCTGTACACATTCAGGAGGAATACGCTGTTCTTGAGCCAGCTGTTGGGGATTATTTCGAGGATAATGACCTCAGCCTTGCTGTTGCCAAGCTGTAGTTTGTGTTCTTGAAAGGAGCACTTTTTTGCGACCAAGGTTGCCAAACCGCGCTTCCCTTGCTCGTGCACCGAGACGACTCGATAGCCCGGGAAAGTTAGCGCATCACCGAGAGTTTCCTGTAACATAATTACGTGCGGTTTGACCGCCTGAGAAGCAATAAAGTGCAGCAGTGGAGCCCTGCGCCTTTTGAAACTGGCACAGTTCCACTGCCACACGACCAGTTCATTAGTGTTGCCCGCCATAATTACTGTTATGAGACAGCCAATCTCCTGTCGGGTTGACTGTCACCGCGCCTGCAGGCGACTGTGGCCTGTTCGGGCCTATCGGAGGCGAGCTGTACCTTCAAGAGACGACACCCCTTTCAGTAGGGTAGTCATGCTATCAGCCAGTTGTTTAATCGATTGCTGCATGCTTTCGAGAGCCTTGCTGTTGGATTCTGTCTCCATAGCATCCCACTCCCCTTGGGGGGGTCAGGCCCTACGTTTTCCCCAGCGCGCCTGCACGTCCTCTGGTGGGGGAATCTGTTGTCTCTCACCCTGCGAGGAGTAATGTTTGCGGAACGACTCAAGGTCAGCCCTCAGCTGTTGAATCTCTGCCTTAAGGCAAGCATTCTCTTGGATCAACTTAGCTACCCTGGGGTCTTCCCTATGCTCTGGCAATGGTACCCGCGTTACCTCTGGTGGCGGCGCCGCTGGCTTCGGCTTGGCTCGATCCGCCCAGGTAGGTACTTTCTGGATTCGTGCCCGGGAGCAAGAGCGCCCTTTGGTGCGAGCGCGGCCCCTGGAGCGGTAGCGCCGGCGGCCAGCCGGCGTGACGGAACGCCCCTGCCTGGGAGCGCTTGCCACGCTGGCATCCCTTCACCGGTCCTCTTCGACCAGCTGTTGCTGAGACTTTTTGACGCGCTTTCGGCGCCGTCGTCTTCTCCGTCACACGACGTAAGGAACTTGAAAGCGTTCTTTGCACGTTCTGTCCACCGTCGGATGTGGGCCTCCGCAAAGGGCACATTTCGGCGAGCACTGGTGATCGTCGGGTGGAGACACGAGCCCACAGCCCCTGCACACCCTCTTGTTGGGGTTGGGGCAAACATCGGCCCTGTGACCAAGTCCTCCACACGCGTAGCACACGTCGGTTTGGCGCTTGTAGAGCGTGCAGCGCAGCATGCTGACGCCGCATATGACATAGTTTGGTACCTTCATGCCGTCGAAAAGCACTACCACAGTAGAGGTGTTCTTGATCCTTTTGGCTTCTAGGGCCTTCGGATTTCGCTGGTTGACGATCATCGTTTGGAGCTGGGCCTCGCTGATGTCAGTGTCCACTCCTCGTATGACTCCTTTACAGGTGTTATCGGGGGCCGCGACATATGCCGCCACATGGTACATTCCTTCGCTTATCCGAATCTGTTGGATCGCGGCGTAGGCGTTTGCGTTCTTCTGCTCCGGTGGGGAGACTACGAGAATGTTCTGGGCGATGTTTGGGCAAACGATGTCCCCTTCCGTCTCTGCCGGGGCAAGAGCAGCCGCCATGGCAATAGCCTGTGCGAGCCTAATTTGGCTTACTTTTCTGACGTCAAGTCCGTCCCTCGGCCTGACGATAATTCGTATGTGGTCCCTCGGCAGCCGGGGGAGCCTCGATGCAGCTGCGAGGCGCTTCATTGCACCTTGCGGGGCTGCCGTGCGGCGGCCTCCCTTCGAGCCCACATGTGATGCGTTGCCCGCGGAAACTGGCGTTTCTACACGAGCTTTCTTGTTCCTGCCCAGCGCTGTCGTCCAACCCGGGCGATTGGCTTCTTCGTGAGAGATTTCCTCTCCTTCCACCATCGCTACTTCGGGCATGTTGCCCCTTTTCTCCCGCCTCTCGCCGTCGACGCTAGGCTAAGCCCGGTAGGGTTAGCCGAGCCGCGGCACGTTCCACAAGAAAAGTTCCAATAATTCAGCAAAAGGACCACTCACCGAAAAAAGTCTGGTGTCGACGTGATCCTCAGAAGAAACTGCGTCGAATGAAACGCAGCTCGAGCACAGGCACCACAAAAATCCTAACGAAAACATTAACAGAAACGGGAGCCGATCTTCTCGCGTCCGCACTGGTCGGCGCCCCCTGCGTCCACGGTTTCACACACCTCAGATAATGTTTGTACAAAAGAATCTACAAAGTATAAATGTGAACATTAGAAATGTAATTGAGAATAATGACTCGAATTGTCATGTTATAATTGAGTGTGATGATATATTCCCCCAAAACGCCAAGTTAGAATCTCTCAAATTTTTAAATAACATATTAGATTACTTTAAGCATGCAAAAAATAAATATATAATAGCCACAGATGCTTCAGTAAATAATCAAAAGACAGGTGTAGGCATTGCCTCTGATTCGCTTGACTGGTCCTTTTCAGTGAGACTGCCTGATTTTACTCCAGTTTTTGAAGCGGAGCTCGTGGCGATTATTTTAGCTCTTCGAAAACTTCCGTCAAATCAAAACATCATCATCAGCATCATCATCATCAGCCTGACTACGTCCACTGCAGGACAAAGGCCTCTCCCATGTTCCGCCAGTTAACCCGATCCTGTGCTTGCTGCTGCCAATTTATACCCGCAAACTTCTTAATCTCATCTGCCCACCTAACCTTCTGTCTCCCCCTAACCCACTTGCCTTCTCTTGGAATCCAGTTAGTTACCCATAACGACCAGCGGTTATCCTGTCTACGCGCTACATGCCCGGCCCATGTCCATTTCTTCTTCTTGATTTCAGCTATGATATCCTTAACCCCCGTTTGTTCCCTGATCCACTCTGCTCTCTTCTTGTCTCTTAAGGTTACACCTACCATTTTTCTTTCCATTGCTCGCTGCCTCGTCCTCAATTTAAGCTGAACCCTCTTTGTAAGTCTCCAGGTTTCTGCTCCGTAGCTAAGTACCGGCAAGATACAGCTGTTATATACCTTCCTCTTGAGGGATAGTGGCATTATACACCTGTCTTAATTTGAGAGTGCTTGCCAAATGTGCTCCACCCCATTCTTATTCTTCTAGTTACTTCAATCTCGTGGTTCGGCTCCGCGGTTATTACCTGCCCTAAGTAGACATAGTCTTTTACAACTTGAAGTGCACTATTACCTATCTCGAAGCGCTGCTCTTTTCCGAGGTTGTTGTGCATTACTTTCGTTTTCTGCAGATTCATTTTAAGACCCACCTTTCTGCTCTCCTTGTCTAACTCCGAAATCATGAGTTGCAATTCGTCCCCTGAGTTACTCAGCAATGCAATGTCATCGGCAAAGCGCAGGTTACTAAGGTACTCTCCATTAACTCTTATCCCTAACTGTTCCCATTCTAAGCTTCTAAAAACCTCCTATAAGCATGCAGTAAATTGCATAGGGGAGATCGTGTCCCGCTGCCTTACACCCTTCTTGATTGGTATTCTGTGGCTTTCTTTATGAAGCACTATGGTAGCAGTTGATCCCTGTAGATTTCTTCAAGGATGTTTATATATACTTCATCGACGCCCTGATTCCGCAGTGTCTGCATGATGGCTGATATTTCTACTGAATAAAACGCCTTCTCGTAATCTATGAAGGCTATGTATAGTGGTTGATTATATTCTGAGCATTTCTCTATTACCTGATTGATAGTATGAATGTGGTCGATTGTTGAGTAGCCTGTTCGAAATCCTGCTTGTTCCTTTGGTTGATTGAATTCTAATGTTTTCTTTACTCTGTTAGCAATTACCTTTGTAAATAGCTTGTATACTACAGAGAGCAAGCTAATCGGCCTGTAATTTTTCAAGTCCTTGTCATCTCTTTTCTTATGTATTAAGATGATGTTAGCTTTCCTCCAAGACTCTGGTACCCTTCCCGTCAGGAGACACCTCATAAACAGGGCGGCTAGTTTTTCAAATCATAACAACGCAGTCATAATGACGGATTCTCTTTCAGTTTGTGCAGCTCTGACAGCTTCAGAGAACTCTCGATTTCTAAGAACATTCAAAACATTAGTACCCACGCAGTTGAGACTCCTGAGATTACTAGGGGGTCCGGGACACTGTGGATTTAGATTAAACGAATTGGCTAATTCTTTAGCACGAGCCGCACTTGATGGGCCAGTTTTATCCATACTGCCAGATGTTGAATATATTATGGCAATAAGATATCGAAAATCAGCAATCTCCACTGATACGATAGAAAAAGTAACTACATGGACAGAATATAAACACCTCAAGTTTCCATGGCGACCCCACTGGAGCCAGTCCAGACAGCTCGAAGTTTTATTTACTAAATTTCAATGTCCCCCCTCCCCCCTAAGCCTGTATATATACAGAGCTGGTCAGACAACATCCCCCCTCTGCGCATTCTGCGGGAAAATTGAATCACTAGAACAATATTTTTTGTATTGTCGCCACTATGCTATACTTCGAAAAAGGTTACTAGTTATTCCATTTCTGAAAATAGGCGTCAGATTGACAGCGGAAACTGCGCTAAGCTTCGGTGCCTCAGTTTTGGGACATTGCCACAGGGATGCTTTCAATGCCGTTTGCGATTATATTCAGGCAACCAAGCGTATACCTTTGTGATTTTCAATCAAAAATTATTATTTATTACTCTCCCGGGCAAAGTGAAATAAACGCAGCCGAGTGGTATCACAACACCTGAAATCTCAAAATTGCTCAACTTGACTTTTCTATTTTTTTTTCTCGTATGCTCTCTTTTTATGTGTTTTCTTACATTAGTCATATTATAATACAAGTTCATTACATATAGTTAAAATGATCGCAGAAATACTGCACTACACTTTCTTGGCCAATCCCCCTGAGTGGGTATGAGCCATCATCCCAGGGAAACAAACAAACAAACAAACACTGCGGCCGACTGAAACACCAATCGAGCTAAGCCTAAAAGCATAACCCAGAGCTGGCACGCATGCAGTGACAGCGCTCGTTGAGAGTTCATATTACAAAACGAAGCAGCAGCAAATCATGAAAACTGCCACGTGATCGCCGACGCGTCATGAGTCGCGAATGAAGGGCCGAGGTGCCCGTTCATATTGTTTAAAAATAGTTTGAACACGCCTTCTGTCACCACGGCTCCGCAAATAACCAATTGTAATTCTCTCTATGCGCAGACACCTATGCGCGGATTTCGAATGCGATGGCTTTTTTAAAATGTAAAATGCAATGAGAACTCTCTTCCCTAAATAAGTAGCTAATTGGCATAAACCGAGAATGGGCTGCACGCGTTGTGTCGCTCATGGAACCCGGTTTGAGAACCCGTGTACACGCACCAGAGCATGCAGGAGATGCGTCGCATGTAGGGAAACGACTCCACATTTACAGTTAGTGGCTCACAGCAAATGCACATGCTTTGGTGACCACACACAGCAGCATCGACATGAAAACAGCAACGAGGAACGCGCTACGCATAACAAAGAACAAGAGAGTCAAGCCCGCTACCCTCGTCACTCGGCTCTGCGGTTTTCGCAAGATGACAGTGGTACCAGAACACACAGCTTAGTTATAGAAGCAGCACACTCGATGCACGGCAGCACATTTTTGTGGGGTCACATATATTTCCAAGAGTTTAGAGGAGATCATGGCGCCACCTTGGGAACTTTCGTGACCAGAAAAGAACAAAGTAAAAAAAATGCAATTGGGCGCGTGTTATTAGTCAACTTGGCCTTTTTTTCACAATGAAGCTGAGGGTAGCATGAAAACTCTAGCTTTCGAGGTTGTTTTGGAGCAGCTTGGTGCAAGAAAACGAAAATGTATCAAAAATGCGCAATATGCACAGTCGTCTCCCCACTGCATGCGCAACCAGGTGCACATACATGTCATCTCGTTTTTTTTTCATTTCTAGGCGTGTTCCCTTAACCGGGCAAGATATAGCATTTGGTTTGGCCAATGTTCACTCTTCCACAAGATGAAGGTATGATGCCCGGGTGTGCGTGTGTGAGTGATTGGGTAGTGTGTTCGCGCTCAATTTAATTATTTAAAAAGTATCACCCGTATTTTTATGGTCGTCCCTTCAAGACAGTTACAGACCACCACGCCCTCTGATGGTTGGCAAGCATACATGACCCTTCAAGACGACTAGCGTGGTGGAGCTTGTGGCTGCAGAAATTTGAAGTCACCATCGTTCATAAGTCCGGCCATAAGCATGAAGACCATCGTTCATAAGTCCGGCCATAAGCATGAAGACGCTGACACACTGTCAGGCGTACCCCTTCATCTCGTCAAGGAAGAAGCAGAGAACGATGAAGGTTTCCTGGGAGCCAACAGCTCATCAGACTTGAGCAGATGGCAGTGAGATGACGCAGATATTCATCAAATCATTAATAATTTAGAAGGCCAGGACGCAATCATACCACGCCATCTATCTCGCTCGTTGACGTCGTTCCGCCTGCAAGACAATGTACTGTATGAGAAGAACGCCCGTTCAAACGTCCGTGCTTACCTCCTGGTGGTTTCTCGAGACATCCAAGACGACATCCTCCTTGCTTGCCATGACAATCCCACATATGGTCACCTGGGCTACTCACAAACACTTGCCAGAGTGAGCGAGAGGTATTATTGGCCCGTACTTTCGCCAAGCGTCAAACAGTACGTCAAGGGCTGTTGGGAACACCAGCGTCGAAAGCTACCATTTATTAAGCCAGCTCGTTTTCTTCAGCCCATTCAACCAAGTTGGCATAAACATTTTCGGGTCATTTCCCCTGTTTGCAGGCAGCAACGGTGATCGTCGTGACCAACTATTTGACATGCTACGCTGAAACCCAGGCGATCTCATGAGCCACAGCTTGTGAGGTAGCGCAATTTTTTCATACGCCACATCGTGATACGTCACGGTGCTCCTTCCAGAATATCAACGGACAGAAATACGGCATTCACGGTGAGCTTATAGCCGAAATTTTCAAACTAAGCAACACCAGACACCGAAAGACAACTGCGCACCAACGGGCTTTCTGAGCGACTGGATAAGACCCTCGCAGACAACATCAACGTACAGCACAAAACATGGTACCGGAATCTTTCCTTACGTGACCTTCGTGTATAATACCGCTGGGCAAAAGACCACGGGATTCATGCCGTTTCGGCTTCTCTATGGCCACGAATTGCAGACCATGCTCGACTCCATGCTACCGTGTCAAGACAACCAGTTGGCACCTGACGCCGAAGAATTCGCAGAGCGTGCTAAGCTCGACAGCTCGCGGGACTTCACATCGGCCAGCAACAGCAGGCAGACACGTGGTGCTATAACACCCGCCACGGGTAAGTGTCCACACCCCGGATAACAAGTTTGAGTGTGGACGCCCTGCAGGCACGGACCAGCGAGGCCAGACGTTGTTCATGTTGTGTACATGTACATTCATCGCATGTTATTTGTAATTTTTTTACCATATACTGCTCTTTCGTCATGATTTTTATTTATTTTTCGGAACTTGCTTGTTTGTTCATTGACTTTTCCTATATTGCCGTGCTCTTTAATTTCTACTTTTTCTTTATCTGAACTTTCTATTTAATTTTTTTTTTCACGTGGCCGTATTGTAGCATCGAGGTGGTGCTACGTCTTTTTCTTTCCCTATTTAGTTGCTTTTTCTTTTTGGAAGGGGAGATAATGCCACCCGCACGTTGTGGGTCGAGGGCAAGAGCGGCTTTCACCCTGAAGGAAAAAAAAAAAGCTCTCGTGCTTCATCTCTGCTCATGAGCCAGCCATGACAAACGCATTGTCCAAGGGCTAGCTAGGCGGTGGCTTATTAAACACCCCCAGTACTTTTGAAACCTCGTGACAATACCATGAAACAGTGTTAACAAGCTACGGCAGAAAGGAAAAAAAACTCGGGGGAAAAAAGTGGCTTTTCATTTACTTTACGGCTGTGTTCAATATTTTGCACTATGTGATATTATAGGCTAAATGTGTGAAAAAAAATCCGTAAACTGGCAATGTGTGCTCAAGCCGGCATTTCGATACATTAACTTGTGTTCTTCAAGGCTGGAACAGATTCAGTTCCAAATCAAATCCGTCCCCTCTGTGATAACACGAGTGGGTTCTTGAAGGAGAACTATTTACTAAGGAGAAGTCACAAAGGGAATATTGGCCTTCTGGTCAACCATGGGTGATGCCGCTGTCTATGGCGCTCTCCCTGACCGAGTGATTCTGGTGATGTCTTCCTTTACATCTTTAGGTCCGTTCGATTCACCTGCACGAGTCAGAACCGGTTCACGACTGTGCACACGAAGTTCAGAAATTGTGCAGCATGAGTTCCAACACTGCAGGCGCAGCACGAAACCCAAAACGAATGATGATGTGCCGACAAGGTGCAGGCCTTATTTCTTTTCTCTTAATTCACATCGTTCAGCAAACACTGACCAATGGTGAATCGCAGATTCGGACAGTTCATGAGGCGCAAACATCTTGGGCAAAACACACCGCCTTTGTAGAGGCGGGTACGGCGCCTAAACCACCTATGCCTAAATGCTGCGTCGTCTACTCAGCTGCACGCGCGGATGCACCAAGCCAGCGCCGTCAGCGTAGGAGGTGCAGGAAAATCATGAACCAGTGCTGCAGCGCTTCTGCACTTTTCGAAACAAATGGCAGAGTTCAGAGGTCGTCAATGCAGCACCGATGAAACGAATAGCAAGGTGCAGCACCTCATGAACTGGTTCACGTGGTGCAGGCGAATCAATCGGATCTTTTTTTTATCACAGGTTCAATTTTACAACTGGTTTTACACGGCGGCCATAGTGAGTTGCTGTGTGGCTGCTAGTGGTGTTCAATGCTGCACTCGGCTGCTGCTTGAGTTTCAGATGCCACCTGCACCTCCTTAGGCTGATCTGGTATTGGTGGCTGGAAACGCCTTGTTTGAGCTGTCATTGGTGCTTTTGTAGGCCTTATCATGGATGTTTTTCGTCTCAGCAACCTATGTGGTGTCTGCAGTATGAAAAATCTTGGTGCTCCATGCCTGTTCACCACTGTAGCAGGAGTCCATATTCGAGGTCCTCCCCAAACGCGAACACTGTCACCAGTATGTATTGGTGGAGCTCTTGAAGTGTGCTTGTCGGTATACTCCTTCTGCCTCATTCATTCTCGTGATAATTTTTCAGTGATGGCTTTGGTAACTTTTGGCTCTAATAAGTCCGTTTTGGAGGGTAATGTGGTCCTTGTACGCCTTCCATAGCGACGTTGCACTGGTGAGCTTAGGTCTACATCTCGTGGTACATTTCTTATGCTTAACAGTGCCATCTGTATACCACTGCCATCTGGTGCGCATTGTTTAAGTAGGTTTTTTATTGTTTGTAGTGCCCTTTTCAGCCAGACCATTGGAACTTGGATATATCGGGCTGGACGCTTCAACTGGAAGTTCCACTCTTTCCAAAAAAAAAAAAAGTTGAATTCACGTGCCGTGAAGCAAGTTTCATTGTCAGATTCAGCCACTTTGGGTATTCCATGTATCGCGAACCATTGCTTGGATTACTTTTCTTGCGAAACAGTATTTTAGCTCCGAATAGTGTATGTAGCCAGACTTACTATCAACAATCACTAAATGAGGTCTTCCTTTGTAGTCAAATATGTCTACTGCCACACACTCCCATGTCTATTCCAGCACTTCTTTTGGTGACAGTGGCTTCTTTGGAGGATGCCTTTGCATTGTTTGGCACACTATTGACACAATGTGATTTCAAATTACGCGCGCTAGCCGATACTTGTGCCGTCTAGATGGTTTGCGACGCACGAGCCTGCGGGACCCAGCTGCACGCGAACCGTGTTGAAAAAACAGAAGAACGTAGAAGAAGAAAACTTCCATTAAATCAAAACAACGCAGTAATAATGACGGATTCTCTTTCAGTTTGTGCAGCTCTGACAGCTTCAGAGAACTCTCGAATTCTAAGCACATTCAAAACATTAGTGCCCCCGCAGTTGAGACTCCTGAGATTACTATGGGTTCCGGGACACTGTGGATTAAGATTAAATGAATTGGCCGATTCCTTAGCACGAGCCGCACTTGATGGGCCAGTTTTGTCCATACTGCCAGATGTTGAATATATCACGGCTATAAGATATCGTAAATCAGCAATCTCCACTGATACGATAGAAAAAGTAACTACATGGACAGACTATAACCACCTCATGTTTCCATGGCAACACCACTGGAGTCAGTCCAGAAAGCTCGAAGTCTTAATTACTAAATTTCGATGTCGTGTCCCCCCCCTAAACCTGTATCTACACAGAGCTGGTCAGACAACATCACCCCTCTGCGCATTCTGCGGAGAAATGGAATCACTAGATCACTATTTTTTGTATTGTCGCCGCTACGAGATACTTAGAAAAAGGTTACTAGTTATGCCATTTCGGAAAATAGGCCTTAGATTGACGGCGGAAACGGGGCTAAGCTTTGGCGCCTCAGCTTTGGGACATTGCCACAGGGATGCTTTCAATGCCGTTTGCGATTATATTCAGGCAACCAAGCGTATACCTTTGTGATCTTCAATCAAAAAAATTATTTATTACTCCCCAGGGCAGAGTGAAGTAAACGCAGCTGAGTGGTAATCATAACACCTCAAATCTCAAAATTGCTCAACTTGATTTTTTTTTCGTTTGCTCTTTTTATGTTGTTTTTATATTTACATTATTCTTATTATAATTCCAATTCCTTACACATAGTTAAAAAGATCACAGAAAAACTGCACTACACTTTCTTGGCCAATTCCCCTGAGTGGGTATGAGCCAACCTCCCAGGGAAACAAAACAAAACAAGAGGCAGAAGTGAATCCTCGAGACAATCAGCTGAACGCTCGAACACGCAAGTAGATGGTCGTGCTTGCTCTAGGGTTTTGGCCTAAGTTTGTGTAGTGGCTGTGGTTTCTTTGTCTTTATTAGGTGTTCCTATAGTGCTTTTACAGCTAAGTAAGCGCTTTTAGCGCTAGAAAGTTCACTTAGATGCAGTTTTCTTCACCTGGACCAGGGGCTTGCCTCTGGTCTGCTTCACTTCCGCCACAGGAAATACCAGTGGATCAGTTTCTACGCAACGGCATTCCCGCAGTTCCTGTGGCCCTCGTCCCTAGCAATGACGGCTTCATTCGGATGAAGAATCCGAAAGTGATCCAGGCGGAGCTTAGAGGTGCGACGTCTCACTTTCACAGCATCACAGAGGTCCGCCAGTTCGGCAGAGGTGGTATTCTATGTTTTTCATCTGATCAGCTCTGTGTCCAAGACCTATTGAAGTGCTCGAGTTTCGCGACCAATCCGGTGAGCGCCTTTATTCCCCCGCATCTGGCATGCGTGAAAGGTATTGTTCGCGGTGTCGATGTTAACTTGACCCCGTCTGAGGTATTAGAGATGTTTGCCGTGAGTGGTGCTATTTCCGTTTATAGGTGCGCACGACTAGTAGAGAAGCAGAAGACGCCGACTGAGTCGGTAATTGTAACCTTTGCTGGAGCGAATCTCCCAAGCGAAATCAAGGCATGGCCACTAATATACAGAGTGGAACCGCTATCACCGCGACCACTCCAGTGTACGAAGTGCTGGCGATACGGTCACACTATTAAAGGATGCAGGTGAGAACTCAGATGCCGAGTGTGTGGTGACAACCACGAAACAAATTACTGCAAAGCTAAAGAAGAGAAATGTTGTCTCTGCAACGAACAACACTGTGCAGATAATCCTGATTGTTCTGCAAAGGCTCGAGAAATGCAAATTCTTGAAATTATAGGGCGTAGGCGCTGTTCTCGACGAGAAGCCCTAGCGGTAATACAGACTAGAACTCAGGGGTATGCCAGTGTTGCAGCACGACATCTCTCGGAAATAAATAGGTCGATTTCCCTGAATATAGCGGAGGCCATAGAAAAGGCTCTAGAAAAAGCCATGGAACGACTGACTTCTAACCTTTGCGATTCTCTATCTCAAATTTTGGCTAACCAGATGACTCGCATATTTGGTACAGCGGGAGAGTCAGGCATAGTATCCCAACATGTTGAGAGTTCACGACCAATAGCTGACGGTGAATCTGAAACTGCGCCATCGTATTATCAGCCCGCAGGAGCCTCTGCAATAGGCGTCCACAGCCAAAATGAGGAATTTGAAACCGCAACATCGTATTCTCCGTCTACAGCACCCTCTGCAGTAGATATACAGAGTGTAAGTGAGGACAAAGCTGCATATACAATAGATTCCGATGACATGGATTTGGACCCTAGGTCCCCGAAGAGATCTAGATCCCCTGTGTCAAGGAAAACTAACTCACCGAAACAAACAAAGAACAAAAAGTATCTGAAAGAAAAGGAGAACCTTTCAAAGAGGGATTTCTTGAAAGAAAGCATTCTAGAGAAAGCTACAGTGGAAGCAGCTCTTTCGAAACCATAGGGTCGCTTAAGATTCTCCATTGGAATTGCCGATCAATCCATTCTGCATCTACGGATTTGGTATACTTGACTTCTAAATTCGCTCCTGATATTATAGCATTAGAAGAGACATGGCTATCTGTACATAGTTTGTTCCATTTAAATAACTTCCAATCTTTTCGATTAGACCGTCCATCGAGAGGTGGGGGTCTAGCTCTCTTTATTAATAATAGAATTAGTATGAAAGTCAAATGCTCATACAAACATATGTCGCCAGAATGCGAAGTTTTGGCAGTAGACATTACACTGCCCAACTTCACTCATTTCACTTTAGCTAATATGTATTTTCCGGATGGAGTTCAAGACACACAAAGTTTGGATCTAGCTACAAAATTGTGGTGCAAAGACAAAGTCTTAGTTGGAGACTTTAATTCCCACCACACGAGTTGGGGTTTTAGAACTGATCTTAGTGGGAAACGCTTGTGGGAGTGGACAATGGCTAATGACCTGATGTGCCTCAACGTCAGAACCCCCACATTTATTCGTAATCACTCCAGGTCGGCCTTAAATTTAAGTTTTGTCAGTTCAGCCATTACTACTTCTTCTTGGAAAGTGCTGGACTGTGGCACAAACAGTGACCACTTACCGATAAGTTTTGAAATTTCTTGTCCGATAATTCCATCTTGTTCAAATGTAAGAGTATTTGTAAATTACACTAAATTTAGGAATGACCTGAAGTCAGCACTGGCTTTTCACTCGGAAGAGAGCGATGATAAAAAAGCACTGAAATTAAACGCAGTCATTAAACGATCCTACAAAAGAGCCGAATTTACTGTTGAATCCACAAAAAGAGTATATAGCCGTTGGTGGAATGATGAATGTACAAGAGAGCACCGACGACGTTAGGCAGCTTGGAAGCAGCTCTTACATAATCAATCCCCACAAAACTGGGCCCATTATAAATTCATTGCTGCGGGCTTTAAAAGAACGGTAGCTCAAGCTAAACAAGATTATGACAGAAGACATTATGAATACCTGTCGAAGCCTAAACATATGAAAGCACTGTTCCGATATATGAGAGCTCGGAAAATCTTGCCATCACCAGTTAATGTAGCTTGTGATAATCTGTCGGCACAAGAAATGACCACTACCTTAGAGGCAATCGGTAAAGGTCTGGAAAGCAGATTCACTTCAGTAGTGCCAAACAACTGGCACAAGTCTACGACAAAGTCTGACTTTGAAGAAGTGACACAGACTGAAGTATCCAACGTGTTTAAACATTTACCCTGTGCATCTCCTGGCCCAGATGGAATCACAATACCCATGATTAAAATTCTGTTCAATTTATCGCCTCGAGACGTCGCCAATGTTATTAACTACTCCTTAAAAAACTCATGGGTGCCGCAGGATTGGAGGATAGCAAAGGTGATTCCTATACTAAAAAATCCGGGTGGAGGATTAACAGTCGATAATATCAGACCAATCTCTCTAACATCTAACATGGTCAAACTAGTAGAGAGGGTCCTACATAGCCGAGTAAGTATCTGGATGGCAGACAATTTAGTAATAAAACCGAACCCAATTGATTTTTGTAGTGATCTCTATTTGGTGTGCCCATGCTGATTTACAGAGCCGAATACAGCTCGCGCGAAAAAGAAGGCAATACGCTGCTTTAGTAACGCTTGACATAGCCAAGGCGTATGACAGTGTGGAGCACTTCATATTGTTAAATACGCTAGAGAGATTGAACTTCCCACAATATTTTACTGAGTGGGTGGCAGAATTCTTAAAATCAAGAGAATTCTACTGCGTCAAGGATGGATGTTCCTCATCTAGATTTAAACAAACGCGCGGAGTTCCCCAAGGAGCAGTCTTATATCCAATATTATTTAATGCTTTAATGAGCACAATTCCAACAGATCAAGAAGTTACTGTCTACATTTATGCTGATGACATCGCACTCTTTGCTGCTGACTGTGGTATTTACTCACTACAACTTAAATTACAAAGATATATTAACATGTTAAAAATTTGGTTGCAGTCGATTTCGTTATCGTTAAATGTCAACAAAAGCGCGCTCATGGCGTTTCCGCTTGCAGAACCAATTTCAATTTCAATTCTATATAAACAGGAACCCATCCAGCAAGTGGACTCTATAAAATATTTGGGAATCATTTATAATGACAAACTTAACTGGAGTCCACACATAGAGTATATAACTACCAAAGCACAGCGGGCAACAGGCTTATTACACAAGCTAAGTAACCGGAAATATGGGTTACGGAGGCACACCTTGATAACGTTGTACAAGATGTACATGCGCCCCATCATGGAATTCGGCTGCATATTATTCTCGGTTGGCCCTGCTTATAAAACGAAACCTCTAGTTGTCTTGGAGCGAGAAGCACTGCGAATGTGTCTGGGACTCCCTAGATTTGTGGCTATCAACGTACTGTACCAGGAAGCGCGCCTGCCTACACTACTTTGTCGATTTCGAATTTCGACCGTACAAGCATTTTTAAAATGTTATAGCTTACCGGCAAGAAGATCTCAATATGCTTTTATCGCAAACCCAGACGCCTTCTTTCTTGCTCATTGGCCACGGTTTCACACACCTCAGATAATGTTTGTACAAAAAATCTACAAAGTATAAATGTGAACATTAGAAATGTAATATAGACTAATGACTCGAATTGTCATGTTATTATTGAGTATGATGATATGTTCCCCCAAAACGCCAAATTACAATCCCTCAAATTTTTAAATAGCATATTATTAGATTACTTGGAGCATGCAGAAACTAAAAATATAATAGCCACAGATGCTCCCGTAAATAATCAAAAGGCAGGTGTAGGCATTGCCTCTGATTTGCTTGACTGGTCCTTTTCAGTGAGACTGCCTGATTTTACTCCAGTTTTTGAAGCGGAGCTCTTGGCGATTATTTTAGCTCTTCGAAAACTTCCATCAAATCAAAACAACGCAGTAATAATGACGGATTCTCTTTCAGTTTGTGCAGCTCTGACAGCTTCAGAGAACTCTCGAGTTCTAAGCACATTCAAAACATTAGTACCCCCGCAGTTGAGACTCCTGAGATTACTATGGGTTCCGGGACACTGTGGATTAAGATTAAATGAATTGGCCGATTCCTTAGCACGAGCTGCGCTTGATGGGCCAGTTTTGTCCATACTGCCAGATGTTGAATATATCACGGCTATAAGATATCGAAAATCAGCAATCTCCACTGATCAGATAGAAAAAGTAACTACATGGATAGACTATAACCACCTCATGTTTCCATGGCAACCCCACTGGAGTCAGTCCAAAAAGCTCGAAGTCTTCATTACTAAATTTAGATGTCGTGTCCCCCCCCCCCCTAAACCTGTATCTACACAGAGCCGGTCAGACAACATCACCTCTCTGCGCATTCTGCGGAGAAATGGAATCACTAGATCATTATTTTTTGTATTGTCGCCGCTACGAGATACTTAGAAAAAGGTTACTAGTTATGCCATTTCGAAAAATAGGCCTTAGATTGATGGCGGAAACGGTGCTAAGCTTTGGCGCCTCAGCTTTGGGAGATTGCCACAGGGATCCTTTCAATGCCGTTTGCGATTATATTCAGGCAACCAAGCGTATACCTTTGTGATCTTCAATCAAAAAAAAAATTATTTATTACTCCCCAGGGCAGAGTGAAGTAAACGCAGCTGAGTGGTAATCATAACACCTCAAATTTCAAAATTGCTCAACTTGATTTTTTTTCGTTTGCTCTTTTTATGTTGTTTTTATTTTTACATTAGTCTTATTATAATACCAATTCATTACACATAGTTAAAATGATCACAGAAAAACTGCACTACACTTTCTTGGCCAATCCCCCTAAGTGGGTATGAGCCAACCTCCCAGGGAAACAAAACAAACAAAGACAATATAGCTGTTTTATTATTCTCGGGCACAAGTTCGCCCTGCCTAGGTTAGCCTATTAAAAGAGTTCATTGAAGAGTGCGTTACAAATCTGGTGGAAGTGCTGGGTGTGATGCCAAGCCCCTCTCGAGTGACGGAGCACAGTCCAGAACCACAGCGATTTCGACCTAGCGATCTGACGCCTGTCCATCGGCGATGCAGTCGACGCCTACGTGGTGGGGGTCCTGAATTTTCACCTTTATCGACTTCCCTTGGAACATCAACGGCTGTGAACGGGTACGCAACCGACATGACTGCTCAGGTCACTCCAGCCAACATTGTAGTAAACCAGCCAATGCTACCAAAGCCTTTCCACGGCGAAAGCTACGAGGACGCAGAGGACTTGCTTGAACACTTTGAACGCGTCGCAAAGGCTAACGGATATGGAGAAGAGCGCGAACTTGGAAGTGTTTACTTCGCACTGGAAGATAGCGCACGAACGTGGTATGAAAACCACGATGCTATACCTTCCGGTCGTGGAATGATTTTCGACGGGAGCTGCTCGCTGCTTTCCCAAACACAGACCGCAAAGAGAGAGCTGAAGCTGCGCCCCAGACAAGAAATCAGCGAAATAACGAAACTGTCGCCATGTATCTGGAAGACATGTCTCGCCTATTCCGCCGAGCGGATTCAAATATGAGCGAAGACAGGAAGCTGCGCCATCTGATGCAAGGCGTAAAGCAAGAACTCTTTGCTGGACTAATTCGAAGCCCGCCGCGCACCGTCGCCGAGTTTCGTTCCGAGGCGACTACAATGGAAAGGACGCTACAACAGCGAGCAAGGTTATACAATCGGGATGCGATCGTCACTTCCTTGGACATGTTGCCACCAGTCTTCGGTAACGGCATGGAAGCACTACGCGAGCTCGTGCGGTCTGTTGTGCGAGAAGAGCTGCAGAAGCAGCGTCTTGACCAGAACGCTCCAATGCTTTCGTCTCTGGCCGATGTGATCCGTGAGGAGGTCAGGCAGGTGGTACGCGAACCTTCGAGCAACGCACAGCCAGGGCCACCACTACAACAGAAGACGAGAATGACGTATCCTGATGTGCTACTGCGAGGACCTCCCGGACGTGCAGACGTCGCGGCGGCTACACATATGCAGTACCCGATGCCACCGAGCACCCTGCAGCCAACGCCAGAGAGGAGACTTAGGAAGAGCGATGTCTGGCGCACTCCCGACAGGATACCGCTGTGTTACCACTGTGGGGAGCCTGGTCATCTCTACCGAGCGTGCCACTACCGCCAGGCAGGACTACGTGGTTTTCCTGTTAATGCACCTCGACCACGAAATGGTGAACGTCCCTTCGAAATTGAAGAATACCTGTCAGGTCGTCAAACCTCAAGTGGCTTCCAACGACACCAACCTCGTGCAACGACAATGGGGAGGTATAGATCGCCTAGCCCCCGACCTTCAGCAAGCTCCCCAAGGTCTCGTTCCCCAAGCCCGCGTCGGGAAAACTAGAGTCAGTGACCTGTCGAGGCAAGGCCGCTGTCGACGCTAATGCAAAAAAACCTCCATTGCTGACTCTGAACGACAACCGATTCGGAAACCGGTGCTTCGATAGTGATGTTACTTCCGATTTACGTGTGTTCGTTGACGGCTACGGAGTCATCGTACTGGTAGATACTGGCGCAGATTATTCAGTGATGAGTAGCAGACTTTCTAAAATACTGAAGAAAGTGCTGACTCCCTGGAAAGGACCACAAGTTCGCACAGCAGGAGGGCACCTCATCGACCCTACTGGAATATGCACAGCAAGAATCGGAATACGGGGTTTCACGTACGTCGCCAGTTTTATTGTGCTGCCGGAATGCTCAAGAGACTTGATTATCGGCATGGATTTCTTACGAGCTAATGGCGCTGAAATTAACTTGCGAGAATCTTCCGTCTCATTCTCGACTAGGCACGCGATTGCTACCTTTAAAACGAAAGAAAACGTATATGACCTTTATATTGCAGATGATGGCGTCATGGTGCCGCCAAGATCGAGCATATTTGTCGCAATAACCAACAAAGCATTCAGTGAATTCGAAGGGTTTGCTGACAACGACACTGCCTTACTACTCCAAAAAGGGATCTGCATGGCACGAGGCCTTGTTAAGTTACGTGACGGATGTGCAAATGTTCTACTCACAAACTTTGGAAATGAGGTGCAGCATGTTGCAAAAGGAACCGTCATCGCCAGTCTGAATGATTTTGTCCAGGTTGCGGAGCTGCGAACTTTTGAAACCAATGATTCTGATTTCGAAGACGTGGAGTCTGTCCTTGCAGCCATTAACATCGAGCCAGGCCTACTACCGAGCGAAAAAGAGCAAATAGAGGGTCTTTTAAGGGAATTCGCTGAATGTTTCTCGTTGTCATCTAAGGTTCGACGCACTCCTGTCGCCAAACATCGCATCATTGTCGACGAGTCAGTGAGGCCAATACACCAGCATCCCTACCGAGTGTCACCAAGAGAAAGAGAAGCTATTGGTAATCAGGTTAAAGAAATGCTCAAAGACGATGTAGTCCAGCCTTCATCAAGTCCATGGGCGTCGCCTGTTGTTCTTGTGAAGAAAAAAGACCAAACCTTACGTTTCTGTGTTGATTATCGGAAGCTGAATGCCGTCACCAAACGGGATGTTTATCCTCTGCCAAGAATTGATGACACGCTGGATAGGCTGTGAAATGCCAGGTATTTTTCCTCGTAGGATCTTAAAAGTGGGTATTGGCAGATAGAAGTTGACGAAAGAGATCGCGAAAAGACAGCGTTTGTGACACCGGACGGTTTATACGAGTTCAAGGTACTCCCTTTTGGCCTTTGTTCAGCACCCGCCACATTCCAACGGATGATGGACACAGTGCTCTGTGGTCTTAAATGGCAGTCATGTCTGGTTTATCTCGACGATGTTGTAGTTTTCCCTGCTACCTTTGAGCAACATTTGGAAAGGCTCCGGGCCGTGCTCACTGCGATCAAATCAGCGGACTTGATGATAAAACCGCAGAAATGTCATTTCGGCTTCCGTGAGCTCCTTTTTCTCGGCCATGTCATCAGTGCAGAAGGCGTCCGCCCAGGCCCTGCAAAAACTGAGGCCGTAGCAAGATTTCCGAAGCCAACAGACAAAAAGGCTGTTAGGCGATTTTTAGGTCTCTGCGCCTATTATCAACGGTTCGTTAAAAATTTTTCACGAATTGCTGAACCACTCACACGGCTGACAAAAGAGGAAATGCCTTTCGTATGGCTTGCCAAACAAGAGGATGCCTTCAATGAACTACGAAAGTGCCTTCAAAGCCATCCTGTTCTGGCGCATTTTGACGAGGAAGCGGAAACCGATATCCACACAGATGCAAGCAATTTAGGTCTTGGGGCAGTGCTCATCCAATGGCAAAACGGACAAGAACGAGTCATTGCGTGTGCCAGTCGCACTCTTTCGAAAGCTGAGGTGAACTACTCAGCGACCGAGAAAGAATGCCTTGCCGTGGTATGGGCTATCAGCAAGTTTCGACCATATTTATATGGTAGGCCTTTTCGGGCTATAAGCGACCATCATTCGCTATGCTGGCTGGCTAATCTCAAGGACCCATGTGGACGGCTTGCACGATGGAGCTTGCGATTACAGGAGTATGATATCACGCTTGTGTACAAGTCAGGTCGCAAGCACAGTGTTGCGGACTGCTTGTCACGTGCTCCGATTCAACCTGCTGCTTCTGCTTCCACCGAGGATGGTGAAGATTTTATTTTCTTGGGAGCTGTGACACCATCAGAGATGGCACTTCAGCAGCGATCCGACCCTGAGATACTCCTCTTGATCAAGTACCTACAAGGACAGCCTGTCGATGTTCCACGACCTTTTGTCCGCGGCTTGTCAGCGTTTGTCCTACGAAACAACATCCTGTATGAAAGGTACTTTGACAACAATACAGCGACATTCCTGCTTGTCGTCCCTTCACCTCTGCGACCAGAGATTTTGGAGGCTTGCCACGACGATCCGTCAGCTGGACACTTAGGAGTAAGCAGAACATTAGCACGCATCCGCACTAAATACTACTGGCCGAAGTTGCTTAGCTCAGTACGACACTATGTCAGAACCTGCCGGGACTGCCAAAGACGTAAAACGCCACCGCTAAAACCAGCAGGTCTCCTTCAACCGATAGAACCACCAGAAGCCCCATTCACACAAGTGGGAATGGACTTACTGGGCCCATTTCCTACGTCGTCATCGGGAAAACGGTGGATAATAGTTGCCACCGACTATTTAACCAGATATGCCGAGACAGCTACTCTTGTTAAAGGATCAGCCGTTGAAGTAGCCGAATTCTTCGTCTCCAACATAGTACTGCGGCACGGAGCTCCAAAAGCGTTGATCACGGACCGAGGGACTGCATTTACGGCCGACCTGATGAAATGTATCATGAAATTGACGCACACCAGTCATAGAAAAACGACGGCATATCATCCTCAAGCAAATGGTCTTACGCAACGACTGAACAGAACGCTGGCTGATATGTTGTCAATGTACGTTGATATAGAACACCGTACTTGGGATAAAATATTACCCTATGCAACATTCGCCTATAACACTGCGATGCAAGAGACAACACGGATGACGCCATTCCAACTTGTTTTTGGCCGGACGGTAACGACACCTTTAGATGCAATGCTACCTATTGACGAGACGCCCGAGAATTACTATGACGTTCACGACTACATACAAAGAGCAGAAGAAGCCAGACAGCTGGCACGATATCGCATTCTCCAACAGCAGAAAACCGACACGCATCGATACAATCTGCGAAGAAGAGACGTCCAGTACGCACCAGGAGACAGAGTATGGGTGTGGGTTCCTGTACGAATACGTGGCCTGTCAGAAAAACTGCTTCGCCGCTATTTCGGTCCGTACAGAGTGCTCCGTCGCGTCGGCTCGCTCAACTACGAAGTTAGGCCAGAGAGACAGGATATTTCATCCCGACGGCGGCATCGCACGGAAACTGTGCATGTCGTCAGGATGAAACCATATCACGACAGGCAATGAAGCGCTGAAGATACAGCGTTCTTTGACGTCAACGACATCCCCGACGAGGGTTTGTGAATGACTGCCATGCAACCAGCTCGACACAAGCATCGGGACGATGCACTCTGGAAAGGGAGGCAATGACACAATGTGATTTCAAATTTCGCGCGCTAGCCGATACTTGTGCCGTCTAGATGGTTTGCGACGCACGAGCCTGCGGGACCCAGCTGCACGCGAACCGTGTCGAAAAAACAGAAGAACGTAGAAGAAGAGGCAGAAGTGAATCCTCGAGACAATCTAGCTGCTTTATTATTCTCGGGCACAAGTTCGTCCTGCCTAGGTTAGCCTATTAAAAGAGTTCATTGAAGAGTGCGTTACACAGTTACACTAGAGTGTACTAGAATAAGTTGAGTGGCGCGACCACCACTGTTTTCCTGCAGCTCCGTACGCAGTTGCGATAGAGGGCGCTACGAGCAATCCGGCTTGGTCGCGCATCGCTCGCGCGGTCGTGCGTTGCCGGGCTTCTGCGCCTTTGGCGACACGTGCGACGGCCAGTTTCTTACCGGTGTACGGCTATAGATTTATACTGTCAGAGTAGCATTAAAAATGGCGTTTCCACACGATAATCAGGCTTTCGCCTCATAATATTGCCCCAAAATGTTGCTGCACTGGTTTCGCGGCTCTGATCGTCTGCTACGGTGACGCGCGAATGCGCCCCTTGCGTAGGTTCTTCGCGATTCCGTTTTTTTTTTCTTTTTACCAATTGAGAGAAACTGTCAAGTCCGCGTGCTGTCCGTCTCATTGTGCATGGCCGCAGTAAAGCGAAGCTGTAAATAGCAGTTCAAATTGGAATGAGTGTCGTGAGCGAAAGCTACACGTGTGCTTTTGTCACAACGCCTCGGCTACGGGAAGGAATGCTTTAAATAACGATGCTAATAGAAAACTGCTTTTTCTTACACCCATATTAAAAGGACAACAGCGATGTCTGCATTCCTTAGCTTTTTATTGGATCAGCAGCAAATATACAAATATCGTTCAATGTGTAGAAACAAGCAGCTGTAATTTAGCCAAAGGATAAAGCCAGGCATAAACCAACGCGGTTTTTTTCCACCTGTCAACAGCATATTAAATGTGTTTACAGACACGACAAAATAAAAATAAAGATGTTTAAAACCGGCTGCTATATACAAAGAAATATCAGTCACACACACTATGCATAAAGATACATTTTAAAGGAAAACAAAATAAAAATAAAGATGCTTAAAACTTATTGCTTTACATATATACAAAGAAGTATCACTGTTACACTGGCTATGTACACAGATAAACTTCAAAGTACAAAAAAATCACTGTAAATACTATGTACAAAGAAAACTGTTACAGGTATGTAACAGGACGAGTGGAGCACTCAGCTGTACAGGAATCCTACACGCACCTACGGAGCTTTAGGTGCTGCAGCCTCCTGCGCCGTTCTTCCTTAGCTCTATTGATTCCTTTAACCAAAAAGTGCAATCGAGTGACAACATAATATTTTACCACATGAGACTTCACTGCTTTTGCATGTTGAGCACAGCCAAGGGGTCTCCCTTCAACCCTGGCCAGATGCAGCACATCTAAAATGCTATCACTGCGCAGTTCATTAGTGCTGAAGCAGTCTGTAAATGTGTCTTCTAAATAGCTAACGAAGCCAAACAGCTCCTTAGACGGTTACAACAAACCACCTTTGACGTAAAAGTTCGTAAAGGCCGAACACTCATGTTCCTTCCCTTCTGAAGCTGGAACAAGCTGTGAAGTACGACAAGCAGTGCATCCTGACTTCTGCACACACTTTCTAGCAACATATCCAGCCATGTAATATGCTAGGCGAGAGTCACTTTTTTTCCCACAAGGCTGTAATGCTCAGTTGGGGCAGCAATACTGTCATGGCAGGCAGCGCTTTCTATCACGTCAAGATCTCCTTGAGCGATGTGGTCATCAATTGTTTGCTGCAGGCTTGTTGCATCTGCCGAGTGTGCATCTCCAGTGTCGAGCAGTGATGTAAGCACCAATGGTGTAACGCTCGCACCGCGCACTGGCTTAGCTAGGCTATAGTAGCTCAGGCAGTTGACAGCAATTAAGAACTGCTCTGGGGTCGGATGGTCATTACAGCCCGACGACTGCCGCACAACTCCAAACAAGTTCTCGAGTGGATCTTGGCTTAGGTTACTCGTCATCAAATACCTGTAGCTTAGTTCTGTGGTAACATAGTCCAGTAAAGAAAGCACACTGGACAGCGTAACCCTCAGGCCAGTAGCTGTCTGCTTGCTAAGGAACCCGACGCCCTTGCCGACATGCTGCTCCCACTTGTCAATGTAGTCTAGAAAACTGGAGAGCGCAGAACTACCACTTGAGTGCGGCCAAAGAGCCTCGGACTTGAATCTGGAGGTCATCAGTTTGATGAGTTGGTTCATCAGCCTGTAAATGCAAAAAAATCTTCATTAGAGCTGGGTTCAACAGTGATGGCCATTAACGCACTCTTGTCTTTTGCCCAAAGAATACAGCAGATACAATATATTTAAGTACCTGAAGAATGATTCTGTAGCATCAACTGCACCCTTTCCATAACGTGACTCAAGGGTGTCCTTGTAGTGATGTAGACCACGCAGCACAAAGTCTCCGAATAGCTGGAAGGCAAGGGACACTCTCATCTTCTCGAAGTCATTGGGCTGAAGGTGGCTTGTAGTCAGCCCTGGCATAGCCTTCAAGGTGATGCTGTCTTTGTCCAGGTTGAAAGCCTCGGCCACAAAATACACTGACACCTGCATCAATATAAAAGTGCAGTGATTAGCCAGTTGACTTAATATAAAATGTTAAGCAAGAATGTAATAAAACATTTATACCCGTCCATTTGGTGTGCTGAAACCACCTTTCAAGAGGGAGTTGCGGAGGCACTTCACTAGATGAGGAAAGTCTAACAGGAAATGAAGGTTCCTCTTGGGGTCCACAGGATGCTTCACCTTGCACGTTATTTTGCTTGAGGTTCCCTGGATGCCCATCGATGTCCACATTCGTCTATTTCACGAAGCTCCGTCGCAGGTTATGAAGTCGACAAAGAGTCCTGCCTGTTCTGCTAGGATCGTTGTTTCGATCAATATCTTGCAGAGAAGGTTGCCCTTAACATTTCCGTCCGCAGCAAACACCCCCAAAACCTGAGAAAATTTGCCTGCAAATGGCACGAACATAACAACCATACCATGGTCGCAAGGAAGGTTCGCATCTGCCCGTGGTATAAAGGGCCCCAGGTCGACAAAGCCTCCGATTCTACCAGTCTTGTCAATTGAAAGGTGCTCAGACAACTTCATTTCGTCCACCAGGATGCCGCCATGACGGCTGAAGGTGTCCATAGTGTCTGTTTTCGTCTTCAAAGTTTCTAGAACCTTTCTGTTGAAACCGAAGCCACTCCTGTACGAGGCGGTGTACTTCCGCAGAGTAGTATCGCCCGGAAGCACGAGAATGTTGTGTCTTCTCAGATGTCTATAGAGCTTCGGACTTCTCATCTTCATGAGAATGCATTCGAGCATCCATTCATTAGTGAAACGCATGCCATTTGTGCTCTTTCGCTTTGATGCTCTGAAACAGTGCCGCACATTTTCCTTCTGCTTTGGGGGCAGCGTAGAGATCTTCTCTTCCAGTGTCTCTTCTTTTAAAGCCGCGTTTTTGGCTCGCATACCCTCAATTCTACCTTTCAGGCTCAGCACCTTTTTAGAAAGGCGCCTGTGCTTTTGCAAGGTTGACCTCAGCCTCTGGGCAGCTGTCCTCACTTGCTTTCGGCGATGGCACTTGAGCCAAGACATTCTTGTGAGAAGAGCCTTTCGAAGGTACCGACAAGACAGGCAAGGAGCTCCTAAAAATCATGGTAATGTTATTTTGCTGGGTTTGCTAAATGACTTCTCTAGTATCATCATCATCATCAGCCTGACTAAGTCCACTGCCTCTCCCATGTTCCGCCAGTTAACCCGGTCCTGTGCTTGCTGCTGCCAATTTATACCCGCAAACTTCTTCGAAGGTACCGACAAGACAGGCAAGGAGCTCCTAAAAATCATGGTAATGTTATTTTGCTGGGTTTGCTAAATGACTTCTCTAGTATCATCATCATCATCAGCCTGACTAAGTCCACTGCCTCTCCCATGTTCCGCCAGTTAACCCGGTCCTGTGCTTGCTGCTGCCAATTTATACCCGCAAACTTCTTAATCTCATCTGCCCACCTAATCTTCTGTCTCCCCCCAACCCGCTTACCTTCTTTGGGAATCCAGTCAGTTACCCTTAATGACCAGCGGTTATCCTGTCTACGCGCTACATGCCCTGCCCATGCCCATTTCTTCTTCTTGATTTCAGCTATGATATCCTTAACCCCCGGCGATGGCGTAGTGGTTAGAGCATCCGCCTCGCATGCAAGAGGTCCGTGGTTCAAATCCCGGTACCGCGCAGTTTATAACCGGATTAAAAAAAAAATCCGCGTGTTGATGGAACTGCATTAAGAGGCCTGGGGTGCGGCCTCACCGCAAACATCGCCAAGAACGCACTCCCTCACCAAAGAAGGATTGGCCACCCTGGTGCAGTATCTGGCCACTACCTCCCACATGCTTACGTCAAATAACTCTAGTATACCGCTGTGAAAATAAACATAATTCATCAGCACCAAATATATGTCACTGCTTAAAGTAAGTTCACGAAGCTATCAGCCTTCAAAACAATTTCTGTTACGTCTCAGGAGCTCGGGCAAAATATCTCACACTTTTTCAGTTTACCATGTTGCCTTATGTGCAAATATACATGTACACAAGTGAAAGATTAGTTTCGCCCTTACCTGTCGTTACTGCACATCTCCGGCTGTAGAAAGCGCCGCCAAGGACGGCTGTTTTTTTCAGGAGGCTATTTGTTAGCTCCTCTGCGATGATCGCAGATGTAGACATGGCACCAGGGCATTTCCGTAAGCCTGAGGCTCGAAGAAGAACTCCCTCAGCTTCCCTTACAGTCTCGACACGTCCTTCAGTGATCAATTTCCCAGCGAGGAATGTCCTGAATGAGACTTCTTGGTCCTTGCTTACACTGAAGAGGACCGAGCGGTCCGAGTTTACGGTCCCAGTGGACTCTACAAGCTCTCCAAGGGCGTGTACCGTACCTTCAAAGTTTGGAAACCGATGGGACGACCAATACGCAGACGGAGTACTCAGATTACACAAATTGTCAGTGCCAAGCACTGGGGAATCAAATCCGTCGCTTTCGAACGGCTCTTCCACAGCCGCAGTGCTGCATGGGCTTTCAACTTTCTTCCTTTTGCGCTTTGTATCATCAAGCTTGGCTGGTGCCTCCCGTTTGCGAGGTGCTCGCTTGGGAGGAGCTGTCAAGCTCAAGTACTTTGGCGCATTTGGCAATACAGTAGGCACTGCGTCACTCGTTAGTGCCGGTGTTCCGCGCTCAATCCTCACCTCCTTTCCGTTCACAATGTGCACGTAGTCCCGCTGAATGTTCCGCTTATCGAAGTGGAGCTCACACACTGCGCATTTGCTATCCAGGGGTTTGTCGCTCCGATGTAAGTTCTTCTCCCAGAGCGCCCGACGAGCTTCATCTTTCGGCACGCTGAACAATGAAAGCTGCTTCTCCGCTTTAACGCCCGAGTAACCGGTGCGACAGCCTGGCGCATAACAATGCCGATGCCTGCCTTTCGGCATGGCTACACCATTCTCACACACGAGTAAACGGCACTGAGTTGCAAAACATTTCGCGCAACACGCAGTCCCCGTCGCCTTCGCTGCAAATTGCAATGGCCCGGCGGCGGACGCGGAGGAAATTTCCAAGCCGCTTCGATTGCAGCGTCTCCACGCTAACTTTCCGCAGTTCGGGCTTCGCCAGGAAGCGTAGGCGGCGCCCGGCGATCGCGCCACTCAACCTATTCTAGTACACTCTAGTTACACTATACATGTCTGTACAATGTTGCACACATCGTTTGACATGCCCGGCCAATAAACGGTCTCTTTTGCCCTTTTTAGGCAGCTGTTGATGCCCAGGTGTCCAGCATGGATAAACTTCATGACCCCATTCTTCCAAGCATTTAGTATTACTATTTGAGTGCCGCGAAACAACAGGCCTTCATACACAGATAGTTCATCACGCAAATGTGGGAACAGCTTCTGTGCACTTGTCATTTTTCTTGCATCAGGCCATCCGTGATTTGTCACCTGTATCACACATTATATGGCTTTGTCTTGTGCCACTGCTGCCTGCAGTTCTGCCATCGTTTCTTCTGGCATTTACAGTATGGCAAGAAACTCGAATTCTTCAGCAATGGTATCTGCATCCTCGCTGGTGTTGCAGTAACGGCTAAGCAGGTCTGCGATGTGTACGTCCTTCCCTTGTTGACGATAGTCTTTCTTTTTTTTCATTCCTATGTCATTCCATACCTTTTCCATACTTTTCTCCATTCCATACTCATTCCATACTTTTCTTTTTTAAAAGCTACGGTTTGTTTGTTTTGTTCTGTTGTTGTTTATCCATGTATTTGCATGCAGGCATTTTAACCTGCAAAGTCTTGTTTCTTTATATAGTACTGTTTCCTGTGTTTCATTTGCTGTAAATACTGTTCAAGACAGATCTCAACTTGTTTTCCCTTCCCACAAGGTGTATTTACAGTTAGTTACTTTTGTCTCTTTTATCTTTTTGTACAACTCACTCCTGCTTATGGCTTGCAAAGCAAGCTGGCAGTAATAAATAAATAAATAAATAAATAAACACCCACAATGATTCGGTCACGGAGGAGTTCTTCCATCATCAAGCTGTAGTTGCACCTGCTTGCCTGTAGCCTTGCAGCAGTCACGTAATCCAAGAAGGTTTCTCCCTCTTTTTTGTGTCGTGAGATTGAACTTGTAGCGTTCGTGCGTGGCATGAAGTGCTCAGTGAACCTCTTTTTGACAGCTTTCACGTCTTTGTTCTCACTCTCCGTTAGGTTGAACGTACGATAGATCTTTTGAGCTTTGGTTTCAATAACAGACATAAATGTTGCTACTTGCACTTCAGGTGTCTTGGTCCGAAGCTGGACTGCGGTTTTATACCATTCATATGCTTGCAACTAGTCTTGCTACGTGATGGGGTCGCTCGAATTCATATCCAACGATTTCAGTGCTCGCTGACCATTCTCACCAGCCATTGTTGACTTTGACTGCTTCTATCACTTCTGACACCATGTGATAACGCGACTCGGTGCTTGAAGGAGAACTATTCATTAAGTACACGTGGTTACATAAAATTGAGAAGTCACAAAGGGATTCATGGCCTTCTGGCCAACCATGGGTAATGCGCTGTCAATGACGCTCTCCCCGACCAAGTAAGTCTGGTGATGTCTCTCTTTACACCCTCTCTTTCTCTCTTTGTGAAGGGGTGGGTGCACTTTACATATGTTAAACGAAGAACTTACCTGAAGCTTTTAGGAGGCAGTTAAATTTTTTAAGTTTCTTCATTAGGGAGTTTTCGAATGAGGGGGACCCCCAAAAAATAGTGTCAAGGCCTCTGCGCATGCACAAAACCCAAACCGCATTTGGGTTTTGAGTTGAGAATGCTATTTTTTTCTTTTAGCAAGAGCCCCAAAACCTGCCCCAAAAGCTTTGCATCGGACAAACATGACGGCACCCATTGAAGTGACGGCTGTCGTCCAGTACTAGAGTGACGAAAGCTGGGTGAGTGCCCAAAGCGTTGCACACCCTATTCGAAAACTTTTCAGTCCTGCTTGACCCAAAGCATGCATACACAAAAAGTTTTCGGACCCCTATTGTAAAACTCACCATTGTCCGTACAGTGCTCACTGACTGAAACATGACAAGTAACCAGATCGTGTTGCTACAACTTAGCTCAATAAAGGTAAAGTTGGCTGTGACGTCAGTGTTTGACTCAAAACAATGCCGATATGACACAATTTGAAAGCTGCGGGAATGAAAGTTTGTGTAGAACTTAGCATTAAATTGTAAAATTTGATCTAGATGGTCCCATAAGGCACAAGTCATTGAGCCTCATGCAGTAATGATTAACAACAAAACCACAATCCCCAGTTCAAGTTTTTGTTCATTCACGAAGAAACTATCAAATATTTCGTGTTCATTACAAGCGCTGCCATCTTTTGGTTTGTCACTGATGATGCAATGTTTTATTCATGTATAACCTATTGTTGCCTTAACGAAAGCGGAGGAATTTTCAGGGCTTGTTTTTCTTTGTTCGACACTATGTTAATGAGACCACACAAACGTTTTGTTCTCATTACTGTTGTGACCTGACGTCACAAGTGGTTGACGCTAATATAACAAATAAATGGCATCTTTCATAAGATGTCCTTTTTGAATTGTTGAGAACTTTTGTTTTTGCATCACATTTAATAATTCTTTTCTAATACACATCATCATCATCAACCTGACTACGCCCACTGCAGGGCAAAGGCCTCTCCCTTGATCTGCCAGTCAACCCGGTCTAGTGCTTTCTGCTGCCACGTTCTACATGCATACTTTTTAATCTCATCGGCCCACCCAACTTTCTGTCTCTCCTTCATGTGTTTGCATTCTTTGGGAATCCATTCAGTTACCCTTAATGACCAGTGGTTATCCAGCCTACGTTACGTTCCTGGCGCGTTCTATTTCTTTTTCTTGGTTTCAGTTATGATATCCTGAACCCTGGTTTGTTCCTTCACCAAATTTGCTCTCTTGTCTCTTTAGGTTACATCTTTAATTTTCCTTTCCACCACTCGCTCTGTCGTCCTCAATTTACGCTGAATCTTCTTTGTAAGCCTCCAGGTTTCTGCTCCGTAGGTAAATACTGACAAGATGCAGCTGTTATATGCCTTCCTTTTGAGGGATAGTGGCAATCTACGTGTCATGATTTGAAAGTGCTTGCCGAATGTGCTCCACCCCGTTCTTATTCTTCTAGTTACCTCAATCTTGTGGTCTCTCGGCCATCTTTCAGTAGGTTCGTTGTTACCTTATCCTCTCCAGCGGCCCTGCCTATTTGCATTCCTTCTAGGGCTCTCCTTACTTCCCCTGTCATTACTGGTAGGACGTCGAATTCTTCTGGGCTATTATTGTTTCTTATGTATCATCCTGGTTGTTTTGGCTTCTGTACAGCGCTCTGTAGAACTGCTCCGCCACCTCTGCTATCCTATCCATATTGATTATGAAATTGCCTTCATTTTCCCATAATGCATACATCCGAATTTCGTCTATGCATAAGTTTGCCTTCGTAACTTATAAGCTTCTTCTGCTTTTTACAGCCTGCTCAATGCTCTCCACGTTATACCTTCTGATGTCGGCTACCTTATGCCTATTGATTAACTTTGAAAGCTGCACTAGCTCTATTTTGTTGGTTTCATTGGAGGCTTTCAAGGTTTGTCATCTCTTAATGAAACTTTTTTATCTCCCAGGATTGTTTTCCAGTGTCATGTCTAGTGACTGTACCTCAGTCTTCTATTGCACACTCTTTGATGATACTAGTAAGATTATCGTTCATTGTGTGAATGCTAATGTCAGTTATCTCATTTAGAGCTTCAAATCTATTCTGAAGTGAAACTCTGAATTCTTGTACTTTCCCTCTCACTGCTAGCTCATTAATTGGCTTCTTGTGTATCAGTTCATGCCATTGCTTTTTTAAATCTAGGTAAATACGAGCTTCTAACATTCTATGGTCACTGCATCGAATCTTGCCAACTACTTCTACATCCTGCACACGAGATTATTTTATGTTTAGTTTCGCCATTAGAACTTTGCCACGTCCACTTACGGTTAGCCCATTTTCTGAAGAAGGTATTAAATATCTGTGAATTAGTACATTTTGCGAACTCTACTTACGACTTTCCTCTGGCATTTCTAGAACCAATGCCATATTCTACCACTGCATGGTCTGTTTCTTGCCTACTTTGGCATCAAAGTTTCCCATCAGAAAAGTATACTGTGACATTACTTTATCAATGGCTGACTATACGTCTTCTTAGAAGTGTTCAACCGAATGATCATCACGGCTCGATGTAGGTGCGTAGGCCTGTACCACCCTCATCTTGTACCTTTCGTTATAATTAATTATGATACTTGCCACCCTCTCACTGATGCTATAGTATTCCTCTATGCTGCGAGCAATATTCTTGTGCATAAAAAACCCCATTCCTAGTTCTTTTCTGTCAATTAATCCACGGTAGCATAGAATGTGTCAGTTCTGTATAAGCCTCATTTGTCATTCTTACTTCGCTGAGCCCTATTAGATTTCATATAACACCCTCTAATTCCCCAGATATCACAGCTAGACTAGCCTCACCAGATAGTGTTCTAGCGTTGAGCGTAGCTAAGTTCAGATTCCAGTGGCGGCCTATACAAAGCCAGAGATTCTCAGCACCTTCCACTGCATTGCAGGTCTGACTGCCCCCTTGGACAGTTGCTTCACAGCCACTGGGGCCAAGGGCGAAGAGTTAATTGGTACTTTCATAAGGTATGCATACAATAATATACACATTACTTAAAGTGCTTATGGTATATACATTTTGCCTTTATTTCATTTTTAGCTTTGTTAGGGTGTTTCAATAGATGAGTGCACAAACCTTGAGCTTCATTCAAGACACTGCAAATCTAGAAATACAGAATTAATTTTCACATAGGATATACAGATGATTGTAAAGTATGTATCATGTCATGTACAGACTACAAACATTAATATGCTGCCTAGACTCACAAACAATCATACAGAAAGTGGCTTCTGTTAAGGCACACAGGTTGTCAAGTAGAGCTACTACATAAACATTTTTAGTGAAACATCTTTCTTATCAATGAGAATGAAGTTAAATATTTTTTTCTTGTCGTAATTTTTCTGTTTTATGATGTTGTTGCCCTTTGTTCCTTAGGAAAGATTTTTACTTTCGTGGTAATTAAGTTTCGCTGCACAATATTTTGTTGCTTGTGACTTTTTTTTGTATTTCGTCAGACATTTTGTGCACGATTGAAAATAATATAATTTTATGCTCTCTTTCTAAACAGCTGGTCGATATGTCCATTCTGTCTGCCATCTAGTGCTCGTTACGATGTCAAGCTGTCATTGTTATGTCTTCGACTCCAGGCCACGTCAAACATGTGTGACATGATAGAACGGATAGTAATTATAATCTCAGGCTTGACCTGTTACTGGCATACACGAAAGGGTAGTGCAGATGGGAGTGTCGTGTGAGCCGCTGTCCTGTGCAGGTTGTTCGGGAAATTAGTCACCATTGCTGCACTCAAGAAAGCCTGGAAGGATTTTTCGGAAAGCTTCATTTTAATAAAGCCTGCACCCGCTTTGCATGTTGTTCGTAGCTGCAACTGCGGAGCCTCAAGCCTTGTACCTACTGTAAACCTTTCTGCTTTATCGTTGAAAGTCAAGCAGATAATACATGTAAGTGTAATAGTATATCCCCATCACTCATGGAAATGTTGTGGCAATAGGTATTAGAAGCAAACATTCTCTCCGTAAATTTGTGGAAGGAAGAGTGCTTGCAGCTACACAAAGTGAATGTGAACACATAGCGATTGATTTACTTCTCAAAGAGTGAGCAAACAGGTAAACTCTCAAGTTGCAAACGTGCAAAACAAGCCAGAAATATGCAGAGTGGATCAGCATATGCAACGCAGGCAGGCCAAAAGTCGAGCAATATAATCAGATAAGCACAGCATATTTCAATGTCAAGCATGTGAGTCCTCAGTTAACTGTGTTGACAGCTGATGCACTCCGAGTTGCAGTTGCAGCAGTGTGCCAGTGCACCAAAGTGTGGTGAGAGATGTGCGGTGAAATCGGGTGAGTTTTTTTCATTGTACTGCGACGTCTCTTCTTTTCTATCTGGCACATCTCGTGTTTCGAGCGAGCGCTTGGTATGTATTTGCGCTAGGGGTGTGCGAATATGCATATGTAATATTCGTATTCGATTCGATCACCACTTATTGGAAAATGTCAAATATTCAAACTAACTCGAATATTTCTCGAATATTCAATGTTAACGAATATTTGTTAGCATATGCCCCTGTCAAGAACTTACGATTTTGCTCATTTGGGATAAGAGCCTCAGTAGAGAATGCAGTGATTACTGTGACTTCGGCGCGTGTACGGTGACACCTGCATGGAAATTCACGGGAGCGTGACGACAGCTACCTATGAATGCGGGGGCACGTCATTGCGACAAACGCACCAACGAAAACATCTCAATCAACCTAAATAGTGTACTGCCTGCACGGCACTACGTGTGGCTTAGCGGTGTAGCGCACACCGTCTGCTGTCGGGCCCTTGTGCAGAGGATCGCAAGTGTGTATGAAGGCAGCTCGCCGCTGCCGCATTGGCTTGACAAAATAGTCTTCACACATTTGCTGGGTCCCGTACTGCAAGCACGAAGAAAAAAAAAAGTCAGTTTCACCACAAGGGCAAAGCAATGAATGCGATAGCAACAATTGAATAACTTGGAATGTAACGCTGAGAACGGCTAGTAGATTGAAACGTGCGGTGCGCTGCTCATAAATGACGCACAAAAATAAGACACGCAGCTTGAGAGCTAATAACGTTTACAGCTTGACGCTTAATGCACTGTTTAAACAAGTACGACGCATGAAACGTAATCACAGACACGGATATGAGTGCGAACTAACGAGTGTCCCAGTTGTTACTTCGCTGTGTTTGAAAAATGCACTCTTATCACAAATGGTGCCTGCCCAGCGATCGAAGTGACCTTTGTCGCCAAGGCGACTAGCGCAATCGTTCCGGTGAAAGGCCAAGACACGCAATTCTCCCCGCTGAAGGGTAAGTGTGCGCGCGCACAAACACCTAGCCCCCCCCCCCCTTCCCCGCCCTCATCGGCAGGGTAAACTACATGTGAGAGATAAGCACGCATTGGCCGATGCGACGAGCTAGGTGCTGAGTGCAGGTGGCCTTTTTTTGTTTTTCCCTGAGTTTTCATACATATAGATACGTATACATTCACGGTGCACGATGGCGGTGGTGGCTGCGGGATAAAAACGAGCCGAGACTTTTCATATGCTTGCTATTGCAATAAAAATATCTCCATACAAGGACAAATGCATGCATATACATTACAGAGATAAAGTGGCGATGGCATAGTAGTTAGAGCATTCGCCTCACATGCAAAAGGTCCATGGTTCAAATCCTCGTGCCAGGCAGTTCCCAATCGGATAAAAAAAATCCGCGTGGCGATGGAACTGCATTAAGAGGCCTGGGGTGCGGCCTCACCGGTGACCTCCACCGGTAATGCACTCCCTCACCAAAGAAAGACTGGCCACCCTGGTGCAGTATCTGGCCACTACCTCCCACATGCGTACGTTAATTAACTCACGGTCCTCAGTCCCCAGCAGCTGCGAAGCAACTGACCACGGCGGTGGTCAGATCTGCAACGCAGCAGAGGGTGCTAAGAATATCTGGATCCAGACAGGTCGTCATTGGAACCTGAACTTGGCAACGTTTAACGATAGAACCTTATCTAGTGAGGGAAGTCTAGCTGTACTATTGGAGGAGCTAGAGGGTCTTAAATGGGATATAATAGTGCTTAGTGAGGTTAGGAGGACAGATGAGGCCTATAGGGTGCAACAGAATGGGCACATCCTTTGCTATCGGGGCTTGGCTGACAGAAGAGAACTGGGAGTGGGGTTCCTAATTCACAGAATCATAGCTGGCAACATAGAAGAATACTATAACATTAATGAAAGGGTGGTAGGCATCATAATTAAACAGAATAATAGATACAAGATGAAGGTGGTACAGGCTTACGTGCCTACATCCAGCCACAATGACGCTTCAGTTGAAAGCTTCTATGAAGACGTAGAATCGGCAATGAGTAAGGTAAAAACACAGTATGCTGTACTGATGGGAGACTTTAATGCAAAGGTAGGAAAGAAGCAGGCTGGAGACCGAGCAGTAGGAGATTATGGCATCGGTACTAGAAACGCCAAAAGAGAGCTACTAGTAGAATTTGCAGAATGCAATAATTTACGGAATTTGAATACCTTCTACCAAAAACGAGTAAACAGTAAGTGGTCATGGAGGAGCCCTAATGAAAAAAATAAGAATGAAATAGACTTTATAATGAGGGCCACCCAGGCATCATGCAGGATGTGGAGGTAGTTGGCAAGGTACGATGCAGTGACCATAGAATGTTATGGTCTCAAATTCACCTAGAGTTGAAGAACGAACGACAGAAACTGATACGCAAGAAGCCAATCAATGGGCTAGCACTTAGAGGGAAAGTACAGGAATTCAGAGTGTCGCTGCAGAACAGGTACTCGGCTCTTAGTGAGGAAACCAACCTTAGCGTAGATACAATGAATGATAATCTGACGAGTATAATTACGGAGTGTGCAGTGGAAGTTGAAGGCAGGGTAGTTAGACAGGACACTGGCAAGCTTTCCGAGGAAACGAAGAACCTAATTAAGAAGCGTCAAATCATGAAAGTATTAAGTACAACAGACAAAATAGAACTGGCAGAGCTTTCGAAGTTGATTAATAGGCGTAAGGTATGCGATGTAAGAAGGTATAACATGGAGAAAATTGAACACACTCTGAAAAAACGGAGGAAGCGTCAAAGCAGTGAAGAGGAAACTTGGGATAGGCAAAAATCACATGTATGCACTAAGGGACAAAGAAGGCAAAATAACTACCTATATGGATAGGATAGTTAAAATAGCGGAGGAGTTTTACAGGGATCTGTACAGTAGCCAGGACAACCATGACCTTAATACTCTTAGAACTAGCAGTAACCCAGATGACATCCCACCAGTAATGATAGAAGAAGTCAGAAATGCCTTGGAGAGCATGCAAAGAGGCAAAGCTGCTGGTGAGGATCAGGTAACATCAGATCTGCTGAAAGATAGAAGACAGATTCTGTTACAAAAACTAGCCACCCTGTTTACGAGGTGTCTCCTGACTGGAAGGGTACCAGAGTCTTGGAAGAAAGCTAACATCTTAATACATAAGAAAGGAGATGACAAGGACTTGAAGATTTACAGGCCGATTAGCTTGCTCTCTGTAGTATACAAGCTATTTACAAAGGTAATTGCTAACAGAGTAAAGAAAACATTAGAATTCAATCAACCAAAGGAACAAGCAGGATTTCGAACAGGCTACTCAACAATCGACCACATTCATACTATCAATCAGGTAATAGAGAAATGCTCAGAATATAACCAACCACTATACATAGCCTTCATAGATTACGAGAAGGCGTTTGATTCAGTAGAAATATCAGCCGTCATGCAGACACTGCGGAATCAGGGCGTCGATGAAGTATATATAAACATCCTTGAAGAAATCTACAGGGATCAACTGCTACCATAGTGCTTCATAAAGAAAGCCACAGAATACCAATCAAGAAGGGTGTAAGGCAGCGGGACACAATCTCCCCTATGCAATTTACTGCATGCTTATAGGAGGTTTTTAGAAGCTTAGAATGGGAACAGTTAGGGATAAGAGTTAATGGAGAGTATCTTAGTAACCTGCACTTTGCCGATGACATTGCTTTGCTGAGTAAATCAGGGGACAATTTGCAACTCATGATTACGGAGTTAGACAAGGAGAGCAGAAAGATGGGTCTTAAAATTATTCTGCAGAAAATAAAAGTAATGTACAACAACCTCAGAAGAGAGCAGCGCTTCGAGATAGGTAATAGTGCACTTCAAGTTGTAAAAGACTGTCTACTTAGGGCAGGTAATAACCGCGGAGCCGTACCACGATATTGAAGTAACTAGAAGAATAAGAATAAGGTGGAGGACATTTGGCAAGCACTCTCAAATTATGACAGGTAGATTGCCACTATCCCTCAAGAGGAAGGTATATAACAGCTGTATCTTGCCGGTACTTAGCTACGGAGCAGAAACCTGGGGACTTACAAAGAGGGTTCAGCTTAAATTGAGGACGACGCAGCGAGCAATGGAAAGAAAAATGGTAGGTGTAGCCTTAAGAAACAAGGAGAGAGCAGAGTGGATTAGGGAACAAACGGGGGTTAAGGATATCATAGTTGAAATAAAGAAGAGGAAATGGACGTGGTCCAAGCATGTAGCTTGTAGACAGGATAACCGCTGGTCATTAAGGGTAACTAACTGGATTCTCAGAGAAGGCAAGTGGGTTAGGGGGAGACAGAAGGTTAAATGAACAGATGAGATTAAGAAGTTTGCGGGTATAAATTGGCAGCAGCAAGCACAGGACTGGGTTAACTGGCGGAACATGAGGCCTTTGTCCTGCAGTGGATGTAGTCAGGCTGATGATGATAATGATGATGACATCTCGTGTACACCGCCCCTCTGATCCTTGCATCTTTGGCTAGTGAGAAGCAAAACATTACACGTGCGTGCACTTTAGCACACCCGTGCCACACATATGTGACTCTCGAAGCAATTATCTGGGTGACATAGTTAATTTCAGACCAATAGGAATGTCTACATGAAATGTTCTGAATTTTTTCATATAAGCATACTTCATTGTGAAGGGAATTTGTGCAAAAAAAAGCTAGGGTCATGAAAGAAAGAAAATAAAAAAAAACAACCACATACCTGTATCCTGTTTTCTCTATTTTGTGTCCATGTTTTTTTTCATGTAAAAGCCAGTGGTATGCTAGACAGAATTTCAGTGCACTATACTTGCGACTGCTTCGGCAGTCTGTAAATGCCATGTTCGTTCTTTTGCATCACACATTTGTGGCACTGTGCACTAACCATGCTCCAAGAATCATTGAAATCAACCTAGTTACAGTCTATTACAACCGAATTCACAAAGGCTTGATGCCATCAAATAATGCGTATGCTGGCCAGGGGCAAAGAAATTGTTTGAATCATCCAGTTGTCTGAATTTTCAAACTATCAAGCTTTTCCTGAATTTATTACAAGAGGATGTCGGCTATATCAAGCACACTACATCTGTATAGTAGAGACACAAGCAGGAGTGACAAGACAGACGTTCAATAAGAAAATATTTATTTCATGACCAGCTCTAATTATGCTCTAGTTATGCACATCACAAATCTATACACATTTTGAGCAAGGATACCACATACAAAAAAAGAAACTGGGAGGACTTGCAAGGGCTGCAAACAAGTGCGACCTATTGTGGCACACTAGACGCCTAGGTTGGTGGATATGCGAAAAGTTTGCTGGTCAGTGAAGCAGTAGATATGATTGTATGTTCGGACTCCTTAATTAATATTTCAGAACCACATTTGCCTGTAACCATATAGCATACCTCCAAATGGGATTAACCATTAACATTTGAATATTGTGTTTGCAATGTTTCTTCTTACATGTTGGTGTAGTGCTTGAATGTAAACATTTGACAGATGTCTGTCTGGTTGGGTATGAAAACTGGGAAATGATTTAAACTCCAACCAAAAGTTTGTGAAAAAACTCGATGTTTCGGAAATGGGTTGGTTATAACCTCAAGGGAAACTGGGACTACGTAGCAGCGGCATCTATAAAGCACTCGTGGGGCGGTTAATGACCCCTCTCTTGTTTTGCCGTGGAGCGCAGTCCATGTGTATACACTATGGGAAGGATTCCGAGAGAGTGTTTGATGTTTTGGGTCATTCGCTGTATGTGCCACGACTCGAGTAGTAACCTAGTCGTGGCACATACAACGTACGGTTCAAAAAGGTCAACCGCTCTCTTGGAAACCTTCTCGCGAACGGCCCGAAACATTGACCGCTCTCTCGAAACCCTTTCCACAGTGTATACACACGGACTGCGCTCCACCGCACAACGAGAGGGAGAGAAAGGGGTCATTAACCGCCCCACAAGTGCTTTGAAGATGCCACTGTTACGTGGCCTCAGTTTCCCCTGAGGAAGAAACCAAGTCAGTTCCAAAACGTCAGGTTTCTTCACAAACTTTTGGTTAGAGTTTCAATCAATTCCCGGTGTAGTGCTATACTTTGTCCCAATTAATGACTGACAAGCTGTTCCAATAGCCACTGTCATCAATGTACATGAGAAATATCTATTTACTTCATTATATGCAGTAGTAGTTCATTGTTGTCTTAATTGTACAAAGGGTGACTGCGTTCATGTTTATGGTGGCTGTCTGCACCAACAACGTTAAGTCTTTACCTGTGAAGTTGGAAACTTAAAATGCCATGCTTAATGCATTACCTCTGAATCTTGTTTTCAAGCACGAGAGGACTGACTGATGCCAGAATAAGGGCACACAAACTAACATTTAAAATTTAATCTCTTTTAGCAGCAGTTGTAATAGTTAGTATGAGATGCAAAGGCAATCATGTGATCTTCGCATCGTGCTTGTGAAAGATCAAATGCCAGTCTGTCTGATTCTAACGTACTGCTTTCTCTTCTAGTGTTCAAGCTTTGTGCCACTGTAAGCTACTGATCCAGTTGTAAAGCAACTTTAAAAAGTAATTTGTTCACATTCCATCTAGTGCGTACAGCCCGAGTAGCAATATTAAATGCTGACCCCAGTTGAAACTGTGACCTCAGCAGCCAACTGGCCTGCAGCGAGCTACAGAGCTCCATGCGCGACCCCTGTCGCATTCACAGTCTCTACAGCCTCTTGCCTCCTTGCCAACTTTGGCGAAAATTTCTTGGGCAACTGCAGTGAAGAACTCGGCAGGCAGGCCGGCTTCAACGAATTGGACCTACAAGAAGAGGCGGCATTGAGTTTATACATGTGTACTATCACACTGAAAACATGTTTATTTTTATCACTGAGTCATTCAAACTCGAGTCATTCAAACATATACACTGCTCTACATGATCGTCAAAGATGTTTTTTAGATTTGGTAATCATACTTTTTCTTGTAGCCCTTTCAGACTCTAAGGACGCTTCTCCTCTTGGCACTACTTTATTGCGGCGAAAATGTTTTTCTTTTCTTTCTCAGTAAACATGTGATTGTTGTTGAGTGCAGTTTGGCTAGTCTGACCATAGTGTAGGCATCAAGTCGGCTTTACAGTACAACCTCATTACAATAGACCTCCGTAGCGACGAGGATTTTGGTTGGTTGTAAAAGGAGTGCGAAAAAACCAAGCACGTCCTTTGCTATTGTGACTAGGCTGATAAAAGAGGACTGGGCGTGGGGTTTCTTATCCATAGAAACATAGCTGGTAACATAAAGGAATACTATAGATTTAATGAAAGGGTGGTAGGTATGGTAATTAAACTCAATAAGAGATACAAGATGAGGATGGTACAGGCCTATACACATACATCCAGCCATGATGATGTATTAGTTGAAAAGTTCTATGATGACGTGGAATCAGCAATGAATAAGGTAAAAACACAGTATATGTACTATACTAATGGGTGACTGCAATGCCAAGGTAGGAAAAAAGCAGGCTGGAGACCAGTCAGTAGGGTATTAAGGCATCGGTACTAGTAACTCCAGGCATCGGTACTAGTAATGCCAGAAGGGAGTTATTAGTAGAATTCGCAGAACACAATAATTTACTGATCTTAAATACCTTCTATTGAAAGCAAGTGAATCGTAAGTGGACATCGAGGAGCCCTAATAGGGCAAGGAAGAACAAAATGGATTTTATACTGAATGCACACACAGGCATCGTGCAGGATGTGGAAGTGCTTGGCAACGTATGATGCAGTGACCGTAGGATGGTAGGGTCTCAAATTTGCCTAGACTTAAAGAAGGAACGACAGAAATTGATATGCAAGAAGCCAATCAATGAGCTAGCATTGAGAGGGAAAGTACAAAAATTCTGAGTCTCACTTCAGAACAGATACTCGGCTCTTATCGAGGAAATCAGCCTTAGCGTTGACGCAATGAATGATAATCTGATGAGTATCATTACAGAGTGTGCAGTGGAAGTTGGATGTACGGTAGTTAGACAGGACATTAGCAAGCTGTTCCAGGGGATGAATAACTTCATTAAGAAATGCCAACGCATGAAAGCCTCGAACACAACAGACAAAATAGAACTGGCTGAGCTTTCCAAGTTGATCAACAAGTGTAAGGTATCCAATATAAGAAGGTATAACATAGGGAGAATGGAACATGCTCTAAAAAACGGAGGAAGCATCAAAGTGCTGAATTGGAAACTTGGGATAGGCAAAAATTAGATGTATGCACTAAGCGACAAGGAAAGTAACTACCAGTATGGATATATGACAGTTAAAGTAGCAGAGGAGTTTTACAGAGATCTGTACAGTAACCAAGGCAATCATGATCGTAATGTGAAAACTAGCAGTAACCCATGTGACATTCCACCAGTAATGACGAAAGATGTCTGGAAAGCCTTAGAGGGAATGCAACGAGGCAAAGCTGCTGGTGAGGATCAGGTAACATCAGATCTGCTGAAATATGAAGCTAAGATTGTCTTAGAAAAACCAGCCACCCTATTTATGAAATGTCTCCTGACAAGTAGGGTATCAAAATCTTGGAAGATTGCTGACGTCATATTAGTCCATAAGAAAGTGGACGACAAAAACTCTAAGAGTTACAGGCCGATCAGCTTGCTCTCCGTCATATACAAGCTATTTAGAAAGGCAATCGCTCACAGAATTAAGGTAACATTAGAATTCAATCAATCAAAGGAACAAGCAGGATTTCGAAAAGTCTACTCAACCATCGACTACATTCATACTATTCATTAGGTGATGGAGATATGCTCGGAGCACACTCAATCACTATATTTAGCCTTCATAAATTACGAGATGGGATTTGATTCAGTAGAAATATCAGCAGTCATGCAGACACTACAAAATCAGGGCTTTGACAAGGCATGTATACACACCCTGGAAGAAATCTACAAAAGATAAACTGGTACAATAGTGCTCCATAAGGAACACGACAGAATACCAATCAAAAAGGATGTAAGACAAGGGGATACAATCTTCCCCATTCTATTTACCGCGTGCTTAGGAGATTTTCAGAGGCCTAGAATGGCAAGAATTAGAAATAGGAGTCAATGGAGAGTATCTTGGTAATCCATGCTTCGTCGATGACATTGCTTACCTAAATCTACTGCGTGGGCAAGTTGGTTCTTGATTAATATGGATTTACCAGCACAAAAAATGATGGAAACAACCAGAAAGGATTCCATTTCCCTTTCGAATACCTACTTATGGTGCATGCCTTTTCAATAAGCTTAATACATGCTTTACACTGTTCTTGTATTCCATTTTAGTTTTTAACATTTTAGATCTTTTTTTATTGTTCGTGTGCAGCTGCCTAGGCTTCTCTGGCTTTAGCGTGTTTCTTCTGGTTGGTTTTAGGATCAATGATATACTTTTCTCTTCATTCTTCTTATCGGGGGTGTACTGGGTGTCAAGAAAATTTTAGACTGCACGATCACCTTCGGTTTATTGTTTATTCAGCAACATGTTATCTCTCTGTTTTTTTTATGCATACCTACAAAAAGGCCTTGCGTTCGAAATAATGAATCAGTTGTGAGTTCAGTGTTGTGTGTGTGTCCTTCCTGAATGTTCTGTCTTTTTTTGCGCTGGTAAATCCATCTTGGACATTGCAGTGCTGAGTAATTCAGGGGATAATTTGCAGGTAATGGTTAATGAATTAGATCAGGAGAGCACAAAGGTAGGTCTTAAAATTAATCTGCAGAAAACGAAAGTAACGTGCAACAACTTCAGAAGACAATGGTACTTTGAGATAGGGAGCAGTGCACTTGAAGTTGTAAAAGAGTATGTCTACTGAGAACAGGTAATAACCGTGGAGCTGGGCCACAAGATTGAGGTAACTAGAAGAATAAGTACGAGGTGGAGCACATTCGGCAAGCACTCTCAAATCATGACTGGTAGATTGCCACTATCCGTCAAGAGGAAGGTATATAACAGCTGTATCTTGCCGGTACTTAACTATGAAGAAGAAACCTGGAGACTTACAAAGAGGGTTAAGCTTAAATTGAAGATGACGCAGCGAGCAATGGAGAGAAAAATGGTTGGTGTAACCTTAAGAGACAAAAAGAGAGCAGAGTGGATGAGGGAACAAACCGAGGTTAAGCATATCGTAGTTGAAATCAAGAAGAACAAATGGACATAGGCTGGGCACGTAGCGTGTAGGCAGGATAACTGCTGGTCATTAAGTGTAACTGGCTGGATTCCCAGAGAAGTTAAGCGGGTGTGGTGGGGACAGAAAGTTAGGTGGGCAGATGAGATTAGGAAGTTTCCGGGTATAAAGTAACAGCAGCAAGCGCAGGACCGAGTTGTCTGGCGGAACATAAAAGCGGCCTTTGTCCTGCAGTGGGCGTAGTAAGGCTGATGATGATGATTAAAATCCCAATACTTTACAACAGACTTTTATGGAAATACTGAATTGGTCTGTTATAACCAGTAAGAATTACGAGCCATGTACAGATTTATTTTCAATGGGACATAAAAAATTAAATTTTTGTGAAAGTCACAATGTGGTTTCTGTAACCTTTTTTCTATCCGATTACAAAATATCTTCTCTAAAAACTACGAAGAAGTGCTGTAAAAAATTTTTTGCGCCTGCCGAGGTGGTGACAGTCATCGTGAAAGTCACAAAAAAAAAAAAAACATTTAAGCAATGGCACAACTGCCAACCACTATTTTGGCTTTGTGGTAAAAGTATTTCATAAAAAACATTTCGTGTTAAAAAAACTAAAGCTTGAAGTTCATTTCAAGACCTCTGATTGTCTGCTTCTGCCATGCTGCCCCGGTTGCCCTAGGTAGCGGGCGTTCTTTGTTTCAACTGTGCCCCACTAGATGGCACCACCTGTCCCGTGTAACCACGCGAAAATTGAATTTTTGAACCACTCGCGCCATTCTCCATAGTAACTTCCGGCGGTTCTTTTTTCCGTGAATCAAACAGAAACGAACAAGCAGCATTTAATTGTGTCTCTTGATGCACAGAAGGTTCTTTATTTAGTGCAGTTAGATCGATTACTAGTGATTAATTGTTGGCGGTCAGTCTGATGTCATCAGGATCATTTTGAAAATGTCTTACTGCGGCGCATGTGTGCTTGTGCATTTACCATAATTTATCGGTAAGTAGGGCACTGTTGTTGATAATATCATCGTTTTAGATGTTGTCATACTTTAAGCTATTACTCTGTCGTCAATTGTTATTTGACTTTAGTGTCCCTAAGTGTTCGTGCTTGCTTGCGTTCTCTGCTGCGCGCGAAATTATAAAGTAAATTTTATCGTTGGTGAACGTCTTGAGTGAATTGTCTAGCAAGCAGCAGAGCGATGCGAATTACATTTAACGCAGAGTGCTTTTGTAGGCACCTGCAGAAACGGTGTGCTGTGCAAGCAGTAGCAACAAATGATCACGTCTTCTAGATCAGAAATAAGTGCAAAGGTTCGGAATGCATTGCTCGTTGAACTTTCATCCATCACTATTTCTGCAGCCTGGTTTTCTTCTGGAGCACGCAGTGCCTACTATTATTCGCGTTATCGGTGAGCAAATCGCCAAATTGTATATCACGCTACAATTTGCATGTCTGCATTCGCAAACGATGTGGTAATTTATTGCATTATGATGCAAAAAAAAACATAATGCTAGCAATGTCCGCAGACTTTTTCGGGCTTATTACCATCGTGTGCATTGTAATAAATTGAAGTTATTGTGACCATTGAATAAAGCTGAAATGTCATAATTTTGGCGTGAATAGGCGTCATTTCTTTCTGTTAAAACTGGAGAGCACAAGCATTGTGCATGCCAAAGAAGCTGCGTATGTTTGAAGCAAATAAGCAACGCTGCAGATATGGCAGCTATACACTGTTGGTTGCTTTAGTACATCTGCGGAAGACACCATGAATGCCATGATACTATGACTGTTCGAAGCAGAAGTTTCCTTGTATAATCGAGGCAAAGTGAACGATAGTACACTTAAACATCACTATCTAGTCATGAGTCAGTATTAGATTAGCTGACATTGACTTGAAGCGAACTCGTGGAGGACCCACCAGCGATCGCCTGAGAGCGAGCCCTTAGCGATCAGGGGCCCATGGAAAGTAATTTGAGATCAAATTTCGCACTAGGGCACTCAAAATGTTGTCACCAGGTATTTTGTGACATCCACTTTATTTTTTGTTCCGCCGCAAGTGTTCCCTCCTCACAGCTAAGCCCCATGAGCAGCTCATTAACTCTATGGAGCAGCTGATCACCCGCCATTTTCTGAACCTATGGGCTTCTGTGGAGCCTTGGCTACCTTTGCTGGAAGTTGTGGCTAGGCCTAAGTCCGCCTCGAATTTGGCGGGCAAGGCAGTCGCGCTAGCGCGAGTATACGAGAAAGAAGAAGCAGTAATGTGCTTGGTCGCAAGCAACAAAACACATCGGTCGCTGTCTCATTAAAACCCCGAATAGCTATCTTGCGCATCGCTAGCAGACCTGGCCAAACTCGCCGAGCACCGACCGCTCGGAAATGCAGTGGCAGCGCCCATTAATTTCGCGCGTCAGCGACCCAACACGCAAAACCAAGCACGCTGTATGCCGATTTTTCTTGCCGCAGCTTGGCATAATTAATCATTAATAAACCAGATATCGATGGCTTTCGTACTTAAATCAGTACGCCGATATCTGCGAGGTTATTCCAATCCCAAAAGTGTGCCAAGTGATGTTTGAAGTTGAAAGTTATAGAATGTGGAATGTCTGTGGTACAAAAGTCCGTTGCAAAGAAGTCCTGACCACCTTGCTGGCCTCACATTTTAGTCAATTATATCCAAATATTTGTTGTACCAGAATCTGTAGTAAATGGTAGTTCAACCAATGGAACAAATAGAGAGGTTGGCATAATGCTACCAATTGATATGTTGTATTCGAATGTCTGTTGTAAGCACGTCCATTGTAATGAGGTTATACTGTATTTGATTTGCGACTGTTGGCTACGTAGAACCATGAATGTTCAGCTAGAAACAACAATTAAGCGGCAGATATTTCCAACGACGGACAAGCAAAGAGCTTGAATTAACTGAACTGGAGCAACGGGGCAGTTTGAAATAAGCGGCTTTAAAATACACTGAAAACAGTGGGACAACCAAGAATTTAATACATAATTGTTTGAATTAATGGAAATTATTAATTACCCAACTTTAAATGATGAAGTCTGCTGTATTGCGACAGCAATTGTATCGACAGTGCAGGCGCATTTCTGCCGTCGCCGTGAGGTTCTGTATAAAGTTCATGGTCAGTAACACTGCCTCATGCCTTCTACATTCAATGTGCGAGTGAAACTATGAGAAGGTTGCCAATTATCATGGCTCAAGCAGAGAGAAAACAAGCCAGCCATCTTCCGTCTCGTGAAAAGTCTGTTCTTGGAAAGGGGCTATCTTACTACGAGAGGAAGTGTGTGCTCTGGGCTGCCAGGTGTGGTCGCCCTATCTTGGTTGATATAAGCAGACACATGTGTTCACGCCACTCAGTTTGTGATGAAGTGATAGGCTGCATGAAGGTCACTTCACTTGCAGCAGCAGCTGTGTTGCCAGCAGTTTGTTGTGTTATGTCTGGTCAGGTGCAACAGGGCTAGTTGCAAAGCTTACTCTGTATGGCATTCCAAATTGTTGCTATCACATTCATTGGGTTGCCCTTGCATTTAAACTCTGGGTTTTTATAAAAGTAAAGGCTAAATTCCCATTCCTGCATAAGCACATAATTGACAAAACAGGGTGTGCACAAGATCGGCTTGAGAAAAGAAGAAGAAAAATAACTCGGTGAATGGTACCACCTTAGAATTGCTACCTCGTTGTTTTTCTACCGGCAGAATTAGTTTCTTCTTCACAGCGCAAGACTGAAAACAGTCATATGCAAAATTGAACCTCAAGCACAACAAATTAACACATGTCATTCTTGAAAACCTACAGGTTAATTCTGACTGGTACTTTTGCTTACCAGTTGTCAATTAAATTTTTACCAAGAAAACAGGTTCTTGTCACAATTTGTGCACACAAGTGTAGTATATGAGAGTAGAAATAAAAGAAAACAAATTCTCATAATTTTCTCTGACATGAAGGTGCTTCAGCACTCAAAGGTTAGGTGCACTGGGACTGCAGATCTGCTATGAAGCATTCAGCCTTTAGTACTGTAGTATTCATGTATCAACCAGACCAGCAACAAGTGTGGCAATCTTTTCCTGTTACATGCATCAGTTGAGGCAAAGAGGGCAAATGAAGGAGAAAGTTGACAGGAGTAGTACGACTAAACAAACTCTTGCAGGGTTCCGAATAAAGCCCACAATTTCTTTGAATGAACTTGGTGTTTCCAAATACGCAACTGCAGTACTGCTTGAAAACATGTGCAGGCTGCTATATATAGCGTGAATTCTATTGCTGCCACCGTGTTGCCAGAGCTATCAGTGTCCTTAGGTAGGGGCTCACCTGAAAGGCCGATCCTTTGGTGGCAGCAGCCAGCTTGGCCAGCAGTCCTGCCCTGGATGGGTAGTCGAGGTACTCCTCGCCAGCCGTACTCTCGGGAAAGATGAGCCCGTCAGCTCGCAGTCCAAACACGCGGCCTCGCTGGTCCACCGTTGGGTAGTGAGAGAAAGCGTACACGGTGACACCAGAGAGCAGCACCTTGTCGTGAAGCATGTCCCGCTCACTTTGAGAGCTCTGGAGGGACAACAAGAGCCGACCATCAGAATGGTCCCAGTCAATATACTGTGATAGGGGTGAAGCGGGCTTCCGCGTACAAGCGGAGAGCAAAAACAAGCGACCAGCCAACACAGACTCGGGTGACTAACTGACTTTATTTCCACTGCGTGTTCTGCAAACTGCGCCACCGAAACGCTAGTGCTTCCCTCGGTGCGATGGCACCATATGCCGTGCTCCTCAGCCAGATGCATGGCGAGACATCACATATACAAGGCACAATATACTAAGCATATGCAGCGTTTAGAAATGGGGACAGAAGAAGACACATAAACCACACAAATTGGCACTGACTTCCCATTGAAGTTTCTTTTTGAGGGCAGCGCTGCTTTGTGTCCTCATTTCTTAGCGCTGAAAATACTTAGTATATATCAAGGTGCGTACTGACCAGCCCAATAAGGAATTCTTCTTGAACAAGTGATGCGAAAGCCCCAGATGTCTTATCAAGCACAAAGCTGACTGTCAGAGTCCTGTGGCATTGGCATAAACATGAGTAATGCAAAAGAAGTTTGCACATGACGATGTCATCTCTTGACTTCATCGAGATGCATCCAAAATTTGTGATATTGTCATGACGTTAACGACATAATAAAAAGGAATAAGTGGTGATGGTCAAGCACAGCAAGAGAGGTACAGTATAGCAAGGAAACGTGAGGAGGGCACAGGGTAGAGGACAGTGCGGTGCTGCATTGCAAGGTGGTGGGAAAAAGAAGTGAGAGCAAGGAGGAAGGTAAAAAATAGCGTAGCCATTGTATAGTACAGTGCAGCAAGAGGGGTGAGGGTAAAGGACAGTATAGTACGGCACAGTAAGCAATGGGAAAAGGAAGCAAGAGTGACGAGCTTGGAAAGGAGGAGAGTAAAGCATGGCCTACCCTTTTATAAATGAATCGAAGAACAGCGTAACAGATGAGGACACACACAGTGCTGGCTTTCAACAATGTTTAATAGCGAATCGATGTACATCTACATAGCAGCTTCTCATGTTCACTACTAGTAGTGCTTGTCTTATTGAGGCTTGTCACATAAAAAGTTTGACACAATTACAAAAAGAGACTGTATATCTTTATCAATCTTAAACTGTGTACTTTGGGGGTGCTGACACCCCCTGTAAAGTTGTTGTCGTCTTGTGGTGCACTTGTCTCGCGCATAGGCCACATTTCGGGTTCACAACTACCGAGTGGTAAGTGGTGTTGTGCTCTCAAGCGTTTATCACCACCATCATCATAATTAGAATGGTGGCGCTGGCAGTGACACCTGGCGACAAGCCTTGGTGACGGCGAGGGAGAGATGAGCGGGTTTCTTTGGTCAATAGCGGTTGGTGCGAACGGTTGTCTGTATGCCGGTGGGTTCCTAACCCGCGGCACTGCGGGTTGCACACTGGGTGTTCTCGTGGTAAGTCAAGCATTGGCGATACTGCCTTGAGTGTGTTCTTGGGTTTATGTTTTGAGTGTTGTGTAATGTTGTGTAAGGTCGTTGAGCTTGTGGATCACAACTGATGTATATTAATTGGGCTGACAATATCGTCGTTCTGAATGTAGTTAAATGAATGTGTGTCGTGTAGTTTGGTCCGACCATGTCGGCTGTGTTCATTCACTCCAAGAGCATGGTGCTCTCCCCACAACTAGACCCACACAAGCTGCCCAAGGTGGGGCTCTTGGAGCACCGGACAACAGTTCTTGCAGTTCAGTACAATCTTTTGTTCGAGCCGGGGAAGAGTAGGACTAGGTGGGACTTCCATTGCTAGCGCCCCGCCGCGGTGGTCTAGTGGCTATGGTACTCGGCTGCTGACCCGCAGGGCGCGGGTTCGAATCCCGGCTGCGGCGGCTGCATTTCCGATGGAGGCGGAAATGTTGTAGGCCCGTGTGCTCAGATTTGGGTGCACGTTAAAGAACCCCAGGTGGTCTAAATTTCCAGAGCCCTCCACTACGGCGTCTCTCATAATCATATAGTGGTTTTGGGACGTTAAACCCCACATATCAATCAATCAATCCATTGCTAGCGTCGGCGGTATGCTCTGTTGAGAGTAAGGAGATCGGTTGTTCTAATGTGTTTGAACTTGTCGGCACGCTGAGTTTTGTTTTTTTCGTCGCAAGTGGTTTTTTGTTGTTGTTGTTGTTGTTGGTTTTCAAAAAGGTTGTTCAGTTAAGATGAGAGCCATGCAGTCTGCATCCTGGGGTGAGCAAAGCTTAGAGCACGTGGATGTAGGCCAAGCCCGAAGCCAATGAGTACGGAAGCCTCCTGGGTGGTTAAATTTTTTGTAAATAGCTTCTTCTATCTCTTTGGGCTTAGGGAGTCGGGCGTCATTGCTATCTTGTCTTGTGGCTCGACGCCGGGACGGTAGACGCGGATCGCTCAGTAAGCTGCTGTGTGGGGGGAGCGAGTAGGGTCACCTTCTTGAGCTGATGTCTCTTTGCGGCTGCCTCTTCTGCACCTAGGCTGGGTGCTGGGTGGATGCCGGTTGTTATCAAGCGATTAATTAAGCATAAGGCTCTCCGCAGCCGCCTGTCGCATGTGGCACAACTAGGCGGATCGTGGCGTTGAGGTGTTGCACTCTGCTTACCCTCATGTTCTTTTTTTATCTTGCAATGCACGAGTTAAGAAAACGGACCTTTATTTTATTTTTGAGCGAGGCGTTTCGGCCGCCGCCGATGTATTAGCTAGCAGTTCATGACCATCGTACTACGTGTGTGAAGAGCCCAAAGCTCCCTTCCCTTTGCCCTACTGCATTGTTCTTTTGAGTGCTTCGAATGTACGTAGCTGGAGTGATGTAACCTGCGGCTGGCCGTCTTTTGCACATCGTCAGTGCCGCTGGCCATGAATGGGGTCGTGAGATTGGGCGACGGACATGCTTGGGACCTGCGCAACTGCTTGCAGTCTGGCGCCCTCGTAAGTGCTGGTCTCAACCAAAAGACGTGTCGGCGTGAAAGACGGTATCTCGCGCCGACGGCAATGTTGCCGTTGCGAGACCGGTACTGTGGTGAAGTCGTCGAGCCAGACAAGGCAGCAGTGTCGGCCGGCGGCGGTGTCCTGGTGCATGCGCAGTATTTATAGGGACTTTTGTTGTCATTTTTTTGTTAGAGCTTGTGTAGCTGACTCTTTTGTTTTTTCGGGATATGGTTTGAATTAAGGTTGGAGAGATGGGTAGGGGTGCTTACATCTCCTGTAAGGTTGTTTTCGCGTCATGGTGCACGTGTGTCACGCATAACTGCACTCTCTTCTGCGCATGCCTACATTCCGCACATGTATTACACGGTCACCTCATCTTAATATTGAAACCAACATAAAATGGTGGCAAGCCAGCGCATGTGAACACTGAGCCGTGCAGTCAGCCGCGAATAATGAACAAGTGTTCTCACGTGTCCTAAATGCTGTTCGAACAATTGGTGTTGTCATTAATGAACAAAAAAGGTCAGAGAAGTCTCTCCAGCTTGCAAATCTTCCCAACTGATTCCCTCTGATTTGTTGAGGAATATGCATGCTAGCAGCTCAGTACAAGCAGCATTTGTTTCTGATAGCACACGAACTCCCTCCTTGGTGTCCTACAATCCCTCCCCCCCCCATGAAGTAATCGTTATCACCCCTGCCACTGAATCAGCCAGTTGTCCTCTCATTACCTGTCCTGTCTGTGGGACGCCATAGTTAATTCCCGATTGTGTGAATGCCACAAAAACACGTACCTACGTATTCCACCTTGATGGCATACAAAGGAGGAAGGTCATTTACAAGGGCTGTCAGCATTTCAAGAAGTGTGCTCGTCTTTTTCAAGGCTGCCTTGAAGAAACGCATAACCCTTTTTATACTTTGACTGATCACTGACCACGCCCACTCAGTGTAGTTTACTTTGTACCCGTTTTTTTTTTTTGGAAGACTTTTTCTAAATATTTGGAAAAATGGAAGAAAGCACTGAGCCCAAACTTTGAAATTGAAAAGAGAATGTCACTAAGTGCTCGCGCCTCTAATAATTATTTAGTTCACAGAGGATCATTCATATGATCCTCTGTGAACTTCGTTTTTCGCATCAATTGTAGCGCAATTTTTTCCACTCATGAAAGACCAACTATCCCAACACCTCACTTCACAAACATAATCCCTGTAACAATCCAGTTTTTTACGGCGTCCCTTGGGACGAAGGCATGCAGGAGAATGAGGTGAAGGATTCACTGATGGAGCCTTATTCATCTCAGAAGATTTTGAGCCTTGGGCCTCACCTACATGCTCATTATTGGAGAGCAGTAGCGTTTCTGAAGTGTTCGTACATGACACATCCATACCCAAGACATCGTCCCCCCATCGAAAAAATCTGTACTGGGGCTGGGCACATCAGTCATTTCTTGTGAAGGTGCCTGTAAGGTGGTTTGTGGAAGAGTCACTAACTGGGCCATTGCAAAAGAACATGGATCGAAGCGGGGAGTAACTCTCTTGTACGAATGAAGAATTAGGGCAAAGGAGCTTTGAAGCATTCTATACATTGCCATCACTCAAGCTTAATGAATTCAGTCCAAGTTGACTAGTGATCATATATGTAGCCTAGTACTTAATCTGCTTGCCTAGAAGACAAACTTTAACCCTGTGGCCCACCTGTAGCTTAGGAGGTTTAGCTTTGTGCTTTGAATCAATGTGTTGCTTAGCTGCCTGTTGCTTATTGAATACTCGCGTTTTCACAGGATACAACATTGGCAAAGGCGGCATAAGACTTTGGGTTTAACCCTGCAATGTCAATTCCAGAATGCGGTTGGCGATTGTGCAAAAGTTGTGCAGGTGAAAAGCCTGTAGTAGCTTGAGGCATAAGGCCTCAAGGTTTAACTGAACCACTATAAGTGGCTTAAGTACTGCCTAAATACTAAGATATGTGCCTAAGTACTCTGTAACAGCATGTTTCAGGGGGCGGCATTGAAGTTGAGTGAGCTGAATTTGCTCTTTCAGAAAGTTGGTACGTTCAACCAAGTTGAAACGTTCAACTTGGCCGTTGGTTTGTGGATAGCAGTTCAGTGAGCAAAGATGCTGAATGCCTCTCTCTGTGAGGAAAGTTTCAAATATTTGTAACTTGAACTGAGGACCGTTGTCCGTAACAATTGCCTCAGGGAAGCCTTCCCTACTGAAAAGTGCTGTCAAGAATGTAAATACAGCTTTGGAAGTGACTGCATGAGTAAAACAAATTTCAGGCCACTTAGAGTGGTACAGTTAAACCTGCTTATAACGAACCTCCATATAACGAATTCCTCAATATAATGAAGTTTTTCTATTCGTCGCTGTCGCTACATAGAAGCACATGTATTTGTGATTTCTATGTAACAAAGTAACTGCAACAGACAACCTTGGTATAACGAATTTTCTCCACGGACAATCTATAAATTTCACTCTGAATTTTGGTATTTTGCTATGAACATGCATCTTCCGCGGCTGCCCCGCAGCCGCCAAAGCGGGCACGTGGCCCGCGTCCGCATGAGGCGGGCCTGCACCCCACGAGCAGACCTTGCCCCCATTCTCGCCGCCGCGGTCGCATGCGCAGGTGTGCCCAAACCAACTAAAAAAAAAAAAAAAGAAAATACTACTTTTGCGTGTGTGCATTGCCACACTTTTAGTTAGCGTCACATATGTGGGGCCGCACTGCATATGTAGGGCGCTTCACCTAATAGTTTTCCATGATATCCGTGTCTGTCTCTGTGTCGTTCGCATTTCGTTTTCGATGCTGTGCGCACGTGCACAGTTTCACTGCGCGCGCATGGTGTGTCCTCCCCGATGACATTCGGCTTATATATATATTATGTTACCGGTGAGAGATGTTTATTGTACAGGCAGGATGATGGATGGTTGCAGAAGTCAGGCCTGGCACAGAACACATTCACTTCTTTTTCTTCTACTCCACTCAACGAAAGTATCGTATCATTTCTCCCGTTGCAAACGATGCCCACTGGGCAAGTTAGTCAGTGTCGCGCGTGATATGGCTTCAACCGGGCGACATGTACGACGTCAGTTTTCCTGGAGCGATGGCCAGAAGACGTGAGGCATGATATCACGTAGGTAATATCGCTAAGGCGCGACAAAACAACGAAGGAACCTGTATAACGGGCCAGAAACTTTTTATACAAACCACTCTTGCGATATGGAGCCCACAGCCACACCATATCACCCTCACTGTTTGACACATGTTGATGTCGCTTATTGTAGCGAGCCTTTGAATGGTCTTGGGCTGCGAAAGTCCGGAGATGCGCGATGCGCCGTGCCTCCTCTGCACGACAGAGAGTCTCTGCAAGGGATGAGTTTTCTTGCTCTGAAAATGGGAGAATTGTGTCGAGGGTAGTACGTGGCTCACGGATGTAGAGAAGGTAAAACCGGCAGAAGCCGGTGGTCTCTTGTAGTGCAGTGTTGTAGGCGTAGGTCATAAACGGTAAAACTTCATCCCAGTTTTTATGCTTGGAATCAACGTACATAGCGAGCATGTTAATGGGCGTCATGTTGACACGCTCAGTCAAACCGTTGGTCTGTGGATGGTATGAAGTGGCATGACGAAACTGGGAGGCAGACCGGAGAATCAACTCTTCCACGACGTCGGCTACAAACTGCCGGCCACGGTCACTGATGATGGCACGAAGGGGCCCATGCTGGAAGATGATGTAGCGTAGCAAGAAGCCATAAACGTGATCGGCTGTTGCGGCAGAGATCGCTGCGGTTTCAGCATACCGAGTGAGGTGGTCTACACAGACTATAATCCAGCAATTCCCAGTAGTAGATCGTGGAAAAGGGCCCATCATGTCAATACCGATGACCTCAAAGGGAAAACATGCAGGCGGTATGGGATAGAAAAATCCTGGCGGCACACTTGTTCGACTCTTGTACTGTTGACAATGCTCACAGCTGGTCACGTATTTAGCTGTAGCCTGACGCATACGGTGCTAGTAAAAACGTTTCAGTGTGCAGTGATAGGTTTTGGCGAATCCCGTATGCCCAGATGTTGGATCGTCATGCATAGCTTGTAGCATGTTGGGTCGCAATGATTTGGGGACAACCAAAAGTAGGTGGGCCCCCTTTGCAACGAAATTTTGCTTGTAAAGAATGCCATCCTGCACGAAGAATGGACTCTGATGTGGCTTATCGACGGCAGATGAGAAAAAAAGAGCCAGACTACAGTCTTGACGTTTTTCTGTTCGAAATGCTTCCAAATCTGGAAAACGTGAGTCAAGAGCAGCCAGACAGTCGTGTAAATTGTTGGTGTCGCATTCAGTCGTGGGAAAGGGAAGCAGCGATAGGCAGTCAGCGTCTACGTGACGGCGGCCACTCTTGAAGCAAACATCAGTCATATTCTTGCTAAGGGAGCGCCTATCGTGCAAGACGACTGGTTAGATCTCGTAGAAGTGAGTGGTGGTCTGTGACGATGGAGAATCGGCGGCCATAGATGTACGGGTGAAACTTGTGCACGGCGAAGACAGCTGTCAGACATTCTTGCTCTATAACAATGTAATTGCGCTCAGCTTTACTCAAATAATGGCTCGCGTAGGCAATGACATGTTCGGCAGCGCCGTGATGCTGAACTATTACTGCGCCGATACTGATTCCGCTCGCGTCACTGTGAACCTCAGTTGGGGCTGATGCGTCGAAATGATGTAGAATAGGCCCAGAAGTGAGTGAAGCTTTAGCTGCGAAAATGATGACTCGCACTCTTTCGTCTACTTGAAGGGTACGTCTTTGTTGAGCAGATGAGTAAGAGGCTCAGCAACATCGGCAAAGCTAGGAACAAAGCGCTGGAAATACGAACACAGGCCCAGGAAGCTTCGGAGTTCTCGTAGTGAGCGTGGTTGAGGGAAAATGCTGACCGCGGTAATTTTGTGGGGATCAGGCCGAACGCCGTGTTTGTCTACGAGATGGCCAAGATTTAGAGTTTCACGATCACCAAAATGGCATTTTTTGGAATTCAAGGTAAGTGCTGCTTTCTCAAGATACATGAGAACGACATCAAGTCGACGATTGTGTTCTTCAAGCGTGTGGCCAAAGATTACAACGTCATCAGGATAGCAAAGACATACTTCCCATTTTAAGCCACGGAGAACTGTGTTCATAAAGCGCTCAAACGTGGCTGGAGCGTTCCATAGACCAAATGGCATGACGTTAAATTCAAATAAACCATGTGGAGTTATAAAAGCCATTTTTTCTTTATCGGCAAAGTACATAGGGATTCGTCAATATCCCGATCTTAAATCTACGGAAGAAAAGTACGAAGCCGAGTGCAAACAATCGATAACGTCGTCGATGCGGGGCAGCGGATATACGTCTTCTTTTGTAACTGAGTTGAGCCGCCGGTAATCTACACAAAATCTCCAAGACCCATCCTTCTTTTTTACAAGTATAACTGGTGCTGCCCAGGGGTTAGATGACTCTTGTATAACTTTCTTAAACAGCACTTCTTCCACCTGCTCAGCAATAACTTTACGCTCCGACGGAGATACTCTGTATGGTCTGTGACGAATGGGATGGGGCGAATCAATAACAATCGCATGACGAGTGTGTGAAGGTGGTGCAGAAATTTTACGTGAAGGTGGTGCAGAAATTTTACGGCTATTGAGTGCGAAATCAAAAATGGATACATAGTTGGAGAGGATCTGAACTAATGCTTGTCTATTCTTTGACGATAGCGACTTATTCACCATATCCATTAGTATGTCATCAAGAGGACAAGCCACATCAGACGCATTTTCCTTTTTCCTGTCGTTGCTAATGACTGCAATGTTAACGTTGCTCCTGACGTCGAACTCAAACACAGCCAGCCTTATTCCACCAGGCAGTACAATCGGCTCGAAAGAGGAGTTGACCACCCATACCAAAGCTTTGCCACTACTTGCAGAAATAATGCAGTGCGGCACACCCACATCCTTCTTCGCTTAGTTCAGCTAGATTGGGTGAACTATAACGTCAACGTTATCTGCTCTGACACCACGGATATCCAGACACTTGAACTATTGATTGGGATAGTAAAACTATGTTATCAATGACTGTGATAGTCTGTTGGCATTGCGTGGGCTCTTCACGAAAACCAGACAGTAGAACTTTGCCAGCTGCGCAATCCATAGTGGCTCCGCATTCTTTCAGAAAGTATATCCCCACGATAACGTCCCGAGTAGAATTAAGAACTGCAAAAATCTGCCTTGAACAATTTAGCGCCGAAACTAACAGTTGCAGTACAAACTCCCACTGGGCGCAACGGTTCTCCACTCACTGCACGAAACGTTGTCTGGCTTCCCCAAGAGAACATCACTTTTTTGCCAAGACGAGTTTAAAAATTTCTGCTCATGACTGAAACAGTTGCTCCTGTGTCGACTAACGCGGACGTGGGGACACCATCTATAAGAACATTGACCCTATTTTGTAGCATGGAAACTGGCGGAGGCATATCTGCACGCAGTGAAAAATGTCCGGTGACCTCACCTCTATCGGTCGCGGCGTCTAGTTTCCCGGCGGAGGAGGAGAAGTGAGACACCGACGATCTGGTGACGGTGACCGATGCTGGCGCAAGGAGGCTGGTGGCGTCACACTCCGCACAGAAACTGGCGAATCGCTGTGGTAGGTCTGTTGGAAGTCCGTTCGGTTGTAGCCGTTATGTGGCCAGCGATAGTCTCTCCGAGTACATGCGCGCCGTAAGGATGCCAATGGTCGTTGATACTGCGGCAGAGGTGACCGATGCCGCTCTGATTAGAAGCGGGCTATATGTCTATGAAGGCCGCAGTAAAAGCACACAGGTGCTTCACACACCCCTTGCTGCTGAAGATGGTCAGCGGGATGATCTTGCCACGCTGCCCTATCGGGGGGTGACCTTTGCACGGAGTCGTTTCGCGGATCAGACATATAGATATGACGACGCAACTGTACCGGCGTCCTTAAGTCGACGAAACCCACAGCGTTGATGGACGCAGGCGGGAGGCCGCATGGTCTATAAGAACCGTGGCCATGTGCTATCGACGGCGCAGCAGCGTCCCGCCGATCAAGTTCTTCGTGCACTATTTCTCGTATTGTTGACGGCAGATCGCTGGGTGGAAGGACTACATCGATGCTTGCGACCGTTGTGACATTGGGGAGTCTACCAAATTTTGCCAAAATGCGCCAAGCTTTAAGGGCCTCAAATGTTCCGCAATATCGGATGATGTCATTGGCCAACTGCAAGTCATCCTTTCCTATAAGGTAGTGATAGATATCCTCCGCAATGCCCTTAGGGAGATGCCCGACCTTATCATCATCAGTCATTAGTGGGTCCACACTCTTGCAAAGCTTGAGAACTTCTTCAATATATATCGTACATGTCTCCCCAGGGACTTGAACACGTTGGCTCAGGGTCTGCTCAGCTCGCTTCTTTATCGTAGTCGGATCTCCAAAACACTTCTTCATTTCGTCCACAAAATTCGCCCACGTAGTCAAATTCTCCTCATGATTCTCGTACCGCATCAATGCGGTTCCCTCAAGAAAAAGTGGTACGTAGTTGCGCTGGCCGGTAGTGTCCCAGTGGTTATACAGATTCACCCGCCGATAATGCTTGAGCCATTCATCGACGTCCTCTCGAGGTTTCCCAGAAAACGGGCGCGGTTCCCTGTAATGGTGTCCATAGGTGTTAGGCACGGCTGGTTGGATTTCGCTGTCAGGGTTCATGATGATTGGTAGCAGCGGAAGTCCTGCGAGTTTGCAGCTCCAGGGACGTTCCAGGGGTGTGTCTTCCGCCGTACTTGTCCAGTGCTCCAAGGTGTTACCGATCACTCTCCACCAATTATGTTACGGGTAAGAGATGTTTATTGTACAGGCGGGACAATAGATGGTTGCAGAAGTCAGGCCTGGCACAGAACACATTCACTTCTTTCTCCTCTACCCCACTTCAACGAAAGTCCCGTATCAATATATATATATATATATATATATATATATATATATATATATATATATGTATGTATGCATGTATGTATGTTTGTATGTATGTATGTATGTATGTATGTATGTATACACACACACACACACACATATATATATATATATATATATATATATATATATATAGTTAGTGTAGGCATTCATTAAGCACATCTACTATCTTTACACATATTCATCATCATGAGTGGTCGTCATCTTCATCTGCTGTGGGGATTTGGCTTGCCTGAGTTCTGTGCCTTGGGTGTGGCCGCTTCACTGTGTCTTCTGGGCCTAATAAAGGTTGCCTTCACCGTTACATCACAATATATATATATATATATATATATATATATATATATATATATATATATATATATATATATATAAAAACTCAAGAAAAAAAAAGGCTGCCCGTACTCAGCACTCAACTTGTCACGATGCGCAGACGCCCACTTATCTCCTACGCGTACTTTGCCCCATCAATGCGGAGGAAAAGAGGGCGGGGGGGTAGATGCTTGTGCGCGCGCACTTAACCTTCGGTGGGGAGAATCACGCGCCTTCGACTTTGACCGGAGCGATTGCGTTTGGCAGGCGCACAAACATCACTTCGCTCGCTCTCTTCACACAGTCCTTTCGCGTTGAAACCGCACTGATACTCGCCGAGATAGCAAGCACGCCAGTTCTGTTTGGGCATTCGACGGCAGTTTTAACACGCGGGGAATGTTATGCACTCTACAGTCGATAGGGACAGGCTGACTCATTTGATCTGTGCTTCAGCAGTGCTCGCGCCCTTTTACCTGCTCGTGCTCTTTACCGCTTGTGACAGTTATGATGCGCGGGGGCATGTTATTAATTTAGACTAGTTACGGAACATGGTGGCGACAGCGAAAACCCACCGAGAATGTCCATATAATTGCTATCCCAATAATAACAAAATTTCTTACTGTAAAATAAGTGTTTTGGGTTAGCTCTGCCTTCAGTCCCCCTTCTGTTTAATTTTCGCGTTTATTTTCAGAATTTTCGTACCGAACCTGCATATAACGAAATCCTCTCTGTAAAGAATTTTGCCTGGAATTCATCAATTTCATTATATCCAGGTTTAACTGTAGTCAACTAATGTAATGGCAAATCTGCAGTCGTAAGGAGCACGTCCGAGTGGACCGACAATGTCCATGCCTAGCTTTTCCCATGGTTTGCTTGGCCACGGGACAGGTTGGAGGGATGCAAAAACAGGTTCAGCAGATTTATCGTCTGTTTGACATACACTGCAGTTCCGAACAGCATGTTCAACTTGACTATCCAAGCCAGGCCACCAGTATCTTTCTCTAAGCCATAGCTTCGTCCTGACAATTCCTGGTGGCTTTCATGAGCCAACTGCACAAATCTGTCACACATTGATGTAGAAATCGTGACTCTATCTGCATGGAAAACCAAGTTTTCTACACAGAGACAGCTCAAATCTGACCTGCGAAGTAGGGCAGTAGTTCTGGTCGCAAAGTTTCTTTATCCGGCCAGCCATTACCAATAAATGTAAGCACATGCTGCAATATAGCATGTTCAGCAGTTGCTGCCTGTAGGGCAGCTTTGCTTATGCGAGGAGTAATGAGAGAAATTATACCTTCTTCCAGCTCTGGACAGACTAGAAGCTGTGAATCTAAAGGAGAGAGTGCATCCTCCACAACTTTATGTGAACCCTTGCAGTACTGTACAGTGAAGTTGTAATGTAACAGTCTGGCACACCAGCGTGAAATCCGTAATGGGCGTTGGCCCTCTGATCCAGCAGAAAGCACCGTAACTAGAGCTTGATGATCAGTGTGTAATGTAAAATGTCTACCCCATAAGTAAACATGCCATTTCTCACAAGCAAATAGGCAGGCTAGGGCTTCACGCTCACCAACAGAGTATCTGCATTCAAGAGGAGACAAAGTTCTTGAAACAAAAGCAATTGTAACTAACTGGTCACCTTTGAGTTGTTGAAACAAGGCACCCAATCCTATATTGGACGCATCAGTCGTAATGACTTCTGGAAGCTTCTCGTCAAAGAGTTCAATGACTGGGTTTGCATCTAGTACTTCTTTGATATTGTTGAAAGCACGATTGGCTTCCTTAAACCAATTGAATGTTTGGCCTTTACGCAACATAAAACGCAGTGGTTCAACAGCATCAGTATCATGAGGAATGAACTTTGAGTAATAGCCAGCGAGTCCAAGAAATGAATGCAAGGTTTTGAAATCTGCAGCTGCAGGTGCATTAACGATAGCATGCACTATGGATTCAAAAAGAGACAATAATCTGACACTTACATGGTGTCCTGAAAATTGAATTTGCTTGACGGCAAAGACAAATTTGTCATTCAGTTTCATTCCTGCGTTGCCTGTACATCTTGGTACAACTTGTAAATCAGTATCATGCTCAGCCCGCGTTCGACCCCAGACCAAAATGTCATCCAAGTAGCATGGTGCTCCCGAGAAATCTTTCAAAATGTCTGACATAATTTTTTGAAAAACAGCAGGGGCAGATGCAAGCCCAAATCAAACTCTACGGACTCGGAATAAACCATCATGTGTTGAAGGTTAACCTGATGGTACGCTGATGCAAGATCTAGCTTTGAAAAGTAAACAGCACCTGTAAGTTGCTAGAGAAGTTCTTCAATGTGTGCTGGTGGAACCCATCAATCACGATAGCTTTGTTTGGTTCAGGCAAGTCCACACAAAGTCTTAAGGAACCGTTTTTTGAGAGGTGATGAAATTCAGAAGGAGTATTGGCTGGAATCCTTGGGGTTTCTGAACCAGAAAATTGTGAGCAGGGCAATGTTGCACCCTCGATGATTATGTGAAGGCTTCGAATGGTATCCAACCCAAGAAGTGAAGAACCCTTTTTTGTCGTGTAAAGCGTGACGGTATCATTGTACCGAACGTTTTTAGAGAAGTATCCGAGGTTGAAAATGCATTTCTTTGAGTAGTCCTGAAGAACAAAGTATGAGTCAGCTAGTCCGGTCCCTGAAAAGTACTTTTTTAAATCATGTAAGTTAAGCAATAATGTGGTCGCACCGCTGTCAACGAAGACAGGAAGGTTGTCTTGACAAACTTGAAGAGTAATCTTCAGCAGCAGAGGATAGCTGGAGCATTCATCAATGTTTAGAGTAGTAACTTTGTTTGTTACAACAGTATCTTGTACTTCAATTACGTTCTGTTGAGACGTGCTGACATTTGATGAGTGGCATACAGCTCAGTAGTGACCTCGTTTCCCGAAGGCAGAACAAGTGCGGTTGCGGGCTAGACAATTAAGAAAATTCACGTAGTGTTGATGAGATCTGCATTTGTAGCCGATTCAGATCGGTGTGGTCCTCGTGGCTTGAAAAATTTGATGTAGTAAGACGGGAGTCGTGATGCCCGCGGCCATGTTGGCTTCCTGCCGAGTTCTGTCGGGGAGACCGTTGGTCATGGTTTTGTTTTTGGCAGAAATCTTGTGGACCCGGATGTAATCCAATCTTATCAACCTATGCGTTTTCGAATTCTTGCGTTTCGAATTCGGTATGCTCCTCTTCCTTCGGAATTCGAATCGCATGCTGTGAAGTAAGGGTAGACCCAGTTGCAAGAGTCATCTTCGCACATTTTGTGGGGCTATTCTGCTGAACAACTGATCGCGGACCATGGAATAGGCAGAGGCGCCGAAGTTGCGTTTGCTCGCCTGTAAACCAGAAACGTAGTCAGTAACTGATTCCACCGGTATTTGCTTGCACATTTTGAAGTAGTCATGCTCTAGGACTTCATTGCTTGGAGCCTTGAAATGGTTCTCTAGTAGTGGGTGTGCTGCAATGTATTTATCCTGCGTGCCTTTGTCCCGGGTCCCATCTCCACTTTCCACGTGGTCCTGTGCATTTCGTAGTGTCCATTAGACATCAAGGCCTTCATCTCTGAGTGCGTTAAGTAGTGGACTCTTCTTGAGAGCAGGCTGGGCGGTGTTTCCCGCGGCGACGTCAATGTACGTCTGGAAGCCATGGCACCATTTAGCCCAAGGCATGGGAGGAGTGCCCAGAGTTTGCAAGAATGGCGGAAGAGCAATCGCGGAAGTCATGTTGCAACGTTGAGGCACTGAGGAGTCGCAGTCGCCAGTATGCATTGGCGAGTCACTGGTGCCAGCAAGCATTGCCCAAATGTGCTGGGGTGGCTGCAGTAGGCCTAACGCATTTCATGCATGCAGCGTGCAAGTAGGGTGGCGCCCTGTAAATGCACCCAAAAAGGTGGCAATCTGCGTAGAAAATCGGTGGAGCATGCTGACAAAGTACGTAAGATGCTTACTTGTTCATCTAATTGCCAGTTTGTTGTATCGCTGCTGGATGCACCGTCCGACAGAGACAATGGGCACGTTAGTGCCGGAGCGCTGTAAGTAGTGTCATGCTAGGTTGAGAGTGGAGAGGGGACACTTTATTCAGAGAGTGCGTGTCAGCACTTAGCAATGGTTACACAAAATAGCCACTGCGTGGTGCTATGCGACACAAAACTGATCGGAGGTCTTTGACTCCGACATTAGTATTTTGAATTTAGGGCATGAAATGTCTGACACCACGCTTACTATACCTGTCATTCATAAAAACCGCATGAGCCGTCCTTGCCTTGCCACTAACACTTGTGAATATACGAACAGCGCAACTTAAAAGTAGTTACAGTGTAACGATGAAATTGAGGAATCAAGGATTGAAAAGAGCACTGACTTTCAACAATTATTTAATAGCGGAGTGGTGTACGTATATAGGCGAAAAAATAAGGGAACAGGCATGCATGGGTGCAGTTTACAACCACTGCCAAACAATTTCAGCAAAACTCTTGTCTCTTGTTAATTGATCAAATACATAACTTAATAATGCTCGAGATATGCAATCTTTCTGCAATAGCGCAACTGATGAAGAACTTGCACATGTACCTTTAAACTTGCTTATGTGATAGGCTTCAATTATCTCGCGCCTGGCCTGTGAGTGGTGCTTGCCTATTATTTCACAACACTCAAAGAGGCTGCGACTGCGTGCCCTTCTCAAAAAGGCGCTCGCAGCCGCAGCCTCTTTGAGTGGGTCAAGAGGGGCACGTAGCTGCAGCCTCGCAATGCGCGAACAGGGTCAAGCCGCTTGAGGTACTGTGACTGGTAATGTGTAGTCGCTTCAAGAGTTGCGTGTGGCTCCATCAAAGTAGCGGAGAGGTAGACTGCCCACTAAGGCCTAGGTTCAAATTGCCACTGTAGATGTTGAGTTTACATTTTTTAGTAGAACTTCTTATAGCTATATTTATTTTCTTTGTTTCTTAAAATCACCTTCACTTGGTACGTATGGCTATAAGAACTAACTTCAAGTGTGAAGTAAAATTTAATAAATTTGACATATAGCTTATTTAAAGCGCCACCGCACGGCCTTCAATGAAAATGTCAAGTATGGCCTCTGGGATTTCTTGCATGTTCAAAGATCTCAGAGTTGTTCCTTGAGTTTGTCTAGCACGCCTTGCTCTCCCTTGCCTCATTAATATCTTTTGACCATCTTCTTTGCACAGTAACGCAGGCACAAAAAAATATAAAAACAGTGAAAACGAGGAAGCAGGCATGAAACAGACAGAAAGACGTAGGTAGTAAGTAGGAAGAAAAATAAGAGCAAAAAAGAGAAATAGATAGAAAGGGGAAGAAATAAATAGAAATAGATACAAAAAAGTGGCAGAAAAAAAAACAGAAAAGGAGTAACAGGACGAAATAGAGGACGAAAGAAGTAAAGAAGGTTGCAATCGACGCTTTTATCAGGCTTTGCACCCCTAATATGAGGCTACATTGTTTTTTTCTTTTTTTATATAAGAACATAGCAAAAGCCCCAATTATCACCATTTTCGACTTTGTTTACAATGCGAATATGGCTCCAGACCCCTGTGTGCTAATTCGAAGTGTTCTCTGATCCAATACCTTGTTTCATACCGACAACACTATTGTGTGCATAGGCGTATAAACCAAAAGGGAAAGAAGGCGCGAGCGCCCCCACTGAGAAAAATGGGGGGGGGGCTGAACCCCCACTTTTGACAGTGGTCACTCTTGGTTTCACGCTGGGAAAAAAACAACCAACAAGTAAGGTGTAGTTTTGCATCACAACAGTAATCACTTAACTATGTTCCTACGGAATAGCTACGAGGCTATGTGACAACATTGTGAAATTTAGCCAACATTGCCTGTTTGATCATTTTCCTTGTGGGTTCTTTATTGGTGACATCGGTCTCCGATCGAAACGTCACCAATAAACAGTTTTTTAGAGGCGTATACTTATTTTTCCTTAATTCTGCGGCAACCGAAGCCAGACTCTTTATAATCTACGTATATATATATATATATATATATATATATATATATATATATATATATATATATATATATATATAGAACTAACTTGCAGATAGCACATAAGAAAAGGATCGTATTTACTAACGTTTCGGCCGTGGCACGGCCTTCGTCAGAGTAAGTAGGTATGATACAATGCAGCCGCTTTTATAGGCTCACGTGATGAACTCTTGGTATAGCAGCTAGGACAATCAAAGTAAAAAAATCGTAATCTGTCAGAACCTTGTGTTGACATGACTGACATGTGACGGGTGCATGAATATACAAGTCTCAAGTTTCCTTGCGCATCGACACGCGGGGCACAGTATGGTTGGCAGGACATGCAAAAGAGCTCTGAAGTAAAGAAACCACGGTTGACTAATATACATTCTAATATACACTAAAATATTTTACTAATCTAAGAAGTCGTGTTGTTATAGTGCGAGGCAGGTGAGCTTTCCTACGTTTTCATTGATACCTGAACGAATGGTGTTAAATTTATGGATCAAGAAAGATTCCCTCACTTCCCTATCGTGATTAGTCTTGAAACCGGACTGAATAATAGTGGCCCTAATTTTGTCGAAACCATGGCCAGGCATACTGACGTGCTTCGACAGCGGTAGATTAGGGAGGCTTACGGCATGTGCACGGTGATTATTAAAACGAATTCTAAAACTTGTCTCTGTTTGACCTATGTACTGAGCTCCGCATATTGAACACTCGAGAAGATAGATGACGTTGATACTATCACACATGTAGTTCCCATTTATCTTTAAAGAAAAACTGGACGATGTACTTAAAACTGTTTTAGATGTCGTCATGTGCGCGCACACTTTGCAACGTGGTTTGTTGCAGGGATGACAGCCTTCATGATGCGAACACGTGGTTTTAGATGAGGTTAGTAAATCACGAAGGTTCCGCGACCGCCGGTAGACCACGCGTGGTTGTTCTGTAAAGATTCCTTTGAGCCGCTCGCTCTGTATTAATATGTTGAAATGTTTCTTTAAGATATGGTTAACATTTGGAGCTGAGGCCGCATGTGTCAAAATTAGATTAGTCCGCGAACCGTCTTTGGGTCTTTTGTTAGTACTCAGCAGGTCTGAACGGTCAAGCTCTTCGGCACGTTCGATGGCGTCTGTGATTATGCTGGCCGGGTAGCTCTGTTTTTTGAGCGCGCTCCGAAGTTGTTCACAGTGGCGGGAAAATTCGCTGCTATCAGAGCATATTCTTTTAAAACGGACTGCTTGGCTGTAGGGAATACTAGTTTTGTTGTGTTTCACGTGACTACTGCTAAAGTGAAGATATTGCTGCCTATGCGTGGGTTTTCTGTAAAGATTAGTTATCAGCTTCCCGTTACGTAGAGTGACCATGACATCAGGAAGTTTATGTTCACAGGTGAATGTGAGTGGGAAAAAGAAATCGCCGGATGGGCGTTGTTAATATCTGCTATGAAAGAAAGAAGTTGCGATTCACTATGGTGCCAGATTAGGAAAATGTCGTCAATGAACCGCTTATAGTAAAATGGCTTATATTCACAATTTGCAAGAAATTTGTTTTCAAGAAGTCCCATAAATATGTTTGCGTAGTTTGGTCCAATTCTTGTCCCCATAGATGTACCGCTAACTTGAACATAATGTGTCCCATCAAATTCGAAATTGTTAAGTTCAAGAATGAGCTTAAGTAACGTAGCTAACGTAGATGCAGAAACTGGTTTGTTGGCGTCGCAATCGTTGTATGCGCAGATAACTGCCTCGATGCCATCTGAGTGAGGGATATTAGTATATAGTGACGTGACATCTAACGTAACGAGAAACGAATTTTGAGGAACCTGTAGGTCAACAATATCTGATAGAAAGTGATTGGTGTCTTTAATGTAAGAAGAAAAGCTGGACGGAATGGTGTTGATGAGGCTGTCTACATAACGGGAAAGGTTCTCAGTCACTGTTCCAATACCAGAAATTATCGGTCTACCGGGATTATCTCTCTTATGAATTTTGGGAAGAAGGTAAAACCTGCCAGCTACTGGGCTCAACGGTATTAGGGATTTCAGAGTGCCATAGCTCATTTCTTTAGTATTAAAGAGCGCAGTCAAAGTATCACGAACAATATCTTTGAACTCGTTTGTTGGGTCATGATCTTGCCGCTTGTAATATGATGCATCACTGAGCTGCCTATGGCCTTCGCTGATATATTTGCTTCTGTCCATTACAACAATGGCGCCTCCTTTATCTGCAGGTTTTATAATTATGTCATTACGACTAGCGAGGGATTCAATTGCTTGTTGCTCTCTGTCAGTAAGGTTGCGGTGCAATGGTGTACGTTCTTTATATGCCTGCATGACATCGCGTTGTACAGCTCTGATATAAAGGTCCAGACATTTGTCTGTTTGGGAGGGGGGTGTCCAATGCTTGTAAGATGGCAATGATCAGCTATCGGTATTGTGAGCCGAGGACCGATCATAAAAGTACTCACGGAGGCGCATGTTACGTTCGAAATTGTGAAGATCCTTCACCAACTGAAATTCACTATAGCCTCCTGTTGCAGGGCAAAAATTAAGTCCTCGAGATAACACACTACGTTCCTCAATTGATAGATCGTAACCTGACAAATTTATAATGTTATCCTGTCCAGAAGATTTACTTTCCAGCTCGGGCTGGCGCATTTCAGCTGTAGTTAGAATGTTTCCTCGTCGGGAGCATTCCTTTTTTCCTAAGTTGTCACGCGCGGCCTTCTTTGACTTTTTAGCATCCAGCTCAGCTAACTTCTGTGACCGATATAATTCGAGATTTTTTAATTCTTCAGTCGTAAACTGAGAGGATTGCACAAGCTGTTGTTCTTGATTCCGCAGACCTTTTTCTGATGATTCATAATGGCTAATAAGTATGCTGGTTAGTTCAACAGACGCCCGATTTAAGGTGTTGTGCCACCTTGACAGGTTTTTCTTTGACATCTCTGATGTGGCCGGCTGCAGTTTTAATTGTAAACCTTTAGGAGCACTTGTTGCCGCGTCATACATTCTAAGCATAGAAATGTGCGATTCACAACGAGTACGTTTTTCTATAACCTTCCTGGTCCTTAAAAAGTTCATTGAGCTAACAGATAAAGTACTCTCACTTAGCTGGCGTTGTGTTAGTCAGTTCGTTCCTCTCGTGGTTGTGCCCCTGTTCCGGAGTCCGTAGCGTGGTTGAGACGGCGAAGGTGATGCAACGACCGCAGGGGGTGGTAGGCAAGACGTAGGCCGTGTAGATTGCAACTTGTTCATGTGGGCGCGCGATGCTTTCGAGGTGACGTTCTCTGCTACGGAAAGCTTGTTCGTCAGGGTGAAGGTAGCTGTCGGCGCGGTGTTGTTTCTTGAGTTTGACTGTGTTGTAGCATTACTGGGTGCTGAAGGTCGCCCAGCTCGATCCACTCGATGCGGAGAGTCGTCATTCGTTGATGAATCGCACCAGGCAGCTGATGTCGCATCCACCGGTCTCCTGAAGCACAGGTGGCGGATGTGGCTTGCAAGCAACGACACACCCTCGAAGCTCTTATGAAAGCCGTCTGCTGCGAGGACGCGTGTGGGTGGTAACCATTCGATTTCATGATCGAGGAAGCAAACTAGCCGGGAATAGCGGCAAAAATTCCGAAGCATGTTGTTGAACACTGATGCTTCTCTGTTGCAGCGTCGGACGAATGTCAGGTTACAGTTCCTTTGTCGACGGTTTCCACTTCTAGGCAGTATCAGCGTGGCGTGAATTTGCCGAATTTCTGGGCGGTCTTTTGCAATGCTTTCAAGTAGATCGCGGTATTTTGCAAACGCCTCGTGTCCCGAACTCGAAGCCACATCGACTGTCCCAACATGAAGAATAAGACAGGATGCTGAGCGGGGCACTAGATCCAGTAAGTCATGCACATCACCGATTGTAGCACCACATTGCGAAATGAAGGCTGGTGCGCCATTGCAGAGGGGGTCGAAGTATTGATGTATATACTTTGTTTGTGAATCTCCCACAACTGCTGTGGTAGGAGTGTGCACAGGGTATTTCGAAATCATCCTTTTCTTCAGTGCTGTCCCAGGACCCATGGTTGAAGAAGAACTTGAAGGGAAGGCACGACAGGTCCGGGTATTTTCTATATTGAACTAACTTGCAGATAGCACATAAGAAAAGGATCGTATTTACTAACGTTTCGGCCGTGGCACGGCCTTCGTCAGAGTAAGTAGGTATGATACAATGCAGCCGCTTTTATAGGCTCACGTGATAAACTCTTGGTATAGCAGCTAGGACAATTAAAGTGAAAAAATCGTAATCTGTCAGAACCTTGTGTTGACATGACTGACATGTGACGGGTGCATGAATATACAAGTCTCAAGTTTCCTTGCGCATCGACACGCGGGGCACAGTATGGTTGGCAGGACATGCAAAAGAGCTCTGAAGTAAAGAAACCACGGTTGACTAATATAAATTCTAATATACACTAAAATATTTTACTAATCTAAGAAGTCGTGTTGTTATAGTGCGAGGCAGGTGAGCTTTCCTACGTTTTCATTGATACCTGAACGAATGGTGTTAAATTTATGGATCAAGAAGGATTCCCTCACTTCCCTATCGTGATTAGTCTTGAAACCGGACTGAATAATAGTGGCCCTAATTTTGTCGAAACCATGGCCAGGCATACCGACGTGCTTCGACAGCGGTAGATTAGGGAGGCTTACGGCATGTGCACGGTGATTATTAAAACGAATTCTAAAACTTGTCTCTGTTTGACCTATGTACTGAGCTCCGCATGTTGAACACTCGAGAAGATAGATGACGTTGATACTATCACACGTGTAGTTCCCATTTATCTTTAAAGAAAAACTGGACGATGTACTTAAAACTGTTTTAGATGTCGTCATGTGCGCGCACACTTTGCAACGTGGTTTGTTGCAGGGATGACAGCCTTCATGATGTGAACACGTGGTTTTAGATGAGGTTAGTAAATCACGATGGTTCCGCGACCGCCGGTAGACCACGCGTGGTTGTTCTGTAAAGATTCCTTTGAGCCGCTCGCTCTGTATTAATATGTTGAAATGTTTCTTTAAGATATGGTTAACATTTGGAACTGAGGCCGCATGTGTCAAAATTAGATTAGTCCGCGAACAGTCTTTGGGTCTTTTGTTAGTACTCAGCAGGTCTGAACGGTCAAGCTCTTCGGCACGTTCGATGGCGTCTGTGATTATGCTGGCCGGGTAGCTCTGTTTTTTGAGCGCGCTCCGAAGTTGTTCACAGTGGCGGGAAAATTCACTGCTATCAGAGCATATTCTTTTAAAACGGACTGCTTGGCTGTAGGGAATACTAGTTTTGTTGTGTTTCACGTGACTACTGCTAAAGTGAAGATATTGCTGCCTATCCGTGGGTTTTCTGTAAAGATTAGTTATCAGCTTCCTGTTACGTAGAGTGACCATGACATCCAAATCGTAATATATATATATATATATATATATATACATATCCTGGCTGACAAGTGAGGTAAGCTTGCCCCCCACTGGCAAAAAGTTGGTACGCCCCTGATTGTGGTTGGTGACTGCAGCTCTCAGAAAGTGCGCACCGATTTCGGCTGTCCTCGAATGACATTTTCCTACCTTTGTTATCGTACATTTGGAGTGTGTCACGCTCGGCATCTTTTGAGGATAGTATTAGGCGGGTTGTGGCCAAATTTCACCAAACCAATGAGAGCTTTGGTGTCATAAATACGCTGGCCGGGCCAGAGAATACATCCTAATTGTCCAATTTTATAAAATAACAGGTGTCAAATTAACAAGCTTTTACTAAATTAGCAAACTCTTAGAGTTAAAATTAGTGCACTGCTTATTATTAGGAGTTTTCCAAAACAGTTAGCTTTGTGAACTCCATGATTCGTTTAGGATGTGAAATACAAGGTGATAGAGAAGTAAGACCTTCTCTGTAGTCATCCTATTTACAAAGCTGAAATGAGACTCCAGTTTGAACACAGAACAGTCAGTCCAAAAAGAGCTTAAATCTGGCAGGTCTCAAGGAAGCATTTTAGCAGCTTTTCTAATTTGTATTGGCCCCGCCGCGGTGGTCTAGTGGCTAAGGTACTCGGCTGCTGACCCGCATGGCGCGGGTTCGAATCCCGGCTGCGGCGGCTGCATTTCCGATGGAGGCGGAAATGTTGTAAGCCCGTGTGCTCAGATTTGGGTGCACGTTAAAGTACCCCAGGTGGTCTAAATTTCCGGAGCCCTCCACTACGGCGTCTCTCATAATCATATAGTGGTTTTGGGACGTTAAACCCCACATATCAATCAATCAATCAATCTAATTTGTATTGGTGGGATCGAAACACTGCTTGCACCGCTAAATTTGCAATTTATATAGATGATAACAGCTTATCTTTTGTGGAAAAATAAATGCAAACTTGAAAGCAAGAGCTATTGTGAACAAAATTGGTATGACTTCTGTGAATTAAAAGCACCTCAAATACCATACCAAAACTTACGCAGTACTGTTTCGTATTAAATTGACTTGTATAGGGCTAAATACAACTCGTATGGCAAACATGCATACAGCGAGGACTCTCAACTAAGAGTTTACTGAACACAATAATAAAGAGCACGCACACGCAATCGTGGTTATGTGAATATATCCCTCTGGTATAAGGAGAAATTTTAATCAGATGAAGTGGAAGGTGCGCAAATGTGAAATTATGAAGGTGCCACAGAAAATATGAACGTAATAAAACCTGGCAGCACACTGGACAAAGCATCTATTCAAGCTATGATTTCATAATTGTTCCTATACCCAAGTTAAAAAAGAAAGCCGGGGCTCAACTCTTTTGAACAATTTTTTTCATAAACAATTTCTGTTCAACTACAAATATTACTCTGCCTGTATGACAGAGTGAGGGCTAATATATATATATGTATATATATTGTGGGCATTCATTACACGCTTCTCATGCATATACATTATCGTAATTATCATCATCCGTCTTGGTTTCTGCCCTAATCTTCACTGGGTGTCACCGCAATCATCATCGGGTGTGTGCACGCTCTGTCTGAGACTGCCCGTTCGCTGCTGAGCCCTTGGGCTGAATAAACATTGTCTCAACCCAGATGTCATGCGTGGTGGAGGTGGATTTTCGGTCCTCGATCCTCTCCCACTTCGCTCGACTCCCTGGAGTTGCGTTCAGGCCGCCGATTGCCTCCACTGTCTGGCAGCATGTCCCAGAACGAGCCTGTCGGCGCTGCTGCAATCTCTTCCCCGTCGTCTTCAGCCGCGCCTCCTGTTTACGTACACAGCCACCAGCGTGATCACCCTCTCTTCGCCGGTCTTCGCGGGGAAGGCGTGGAGGACTGGCTCGATGAGTACAGCCGCGTGAGTGTTGTTAATTACTGGGACGATAGCGCCAAGCTCTGTTACGTCTCTTTCTACTTGACCGGTGTGGTGAAAACATGGTATTTCAACCACGTCATTGACTTACCCGACTGGGCGATCTTCCAGCACGAGCTGCGACATGTTTTTGGGACACCGGCCATTCGTTTCGCCGTCACGAAGAGGACTCTCAATACTCGCCGACAACATCCTGGCGAATCTTACACTTCCTACATTAAGGATCTCCTTTCACTGTGCCGGCGTGTCAATTCATCCATGCCGGAATTGGACAAAGTATGCCACATCTTGAAAGGCATTGGACCTGTTGCTTTTAATGCGCTCGCTGTGCAAAATCCAGCTATCATTGCTGACGTCGTCGCGACATGCCAGCGCCTTGATTCGCTGGACTCCATTCGTCTCCAACCGGACATTGGCGACCACCACTCCACGTCCCATGGCCATCTGCGTGACCTGATCTGGGACATTATACGAGAAGAATTGCGGTCTATGGGCTTCACACCTCTTTCACCGCATTCAACACAGTCTTCGGGAGTTCCTTTGCGTGACCTCATCAGGGATGAACTTACATTCCTGACCGGCCCTGATCTCGTACAACCACCTGTTTCTCGCCCCATATCCATCTACGTTCAAGTCGCTGCCGCGCCTCTGAGAAATGTACACATCACATTGTCGCAACCATCCCTTGTGCCGGTTGCTGCCGCTCCCCCAGTCAACTACTGTGCGATGTCACCTGACCCTTCTTCGGCCCACCTGAGCACGCTATGTCCAGGTGCCCCTAACGTTTTCTACTCCCCACCCTGGCGCTCGCCCCGCCCTGTCTGCTATTACTGTGACTATCGCGGCCACATATCTCGTTTCTGCCAAAAGCGCCAGCAAGATGAGCGTCGAGGTTACTATGTGCGTGAACGGGATTGGTCTACCGGGGCCTTTTATCAAGGCTAGCATTATTCGTCTCCTCCGAACCGCTCTCCATCTCCACCGGCATCGAATGCACCGCGGAACAGCCGAAACACGAGACACCACTCGCCTTTGCCCTTCCCACGTTCCTCTTCTCCACTTAGACCCGCCTCACTTTCCTCTAATAGTCATGTGGAAAACTAAATGATGCAGTTTGTGTAGGATAAACTGCATTTGAAATTAGAAGTGAAATTCCTCCAACAGGTCCGTATAACACGGTTTCTGTGGAAGTGGAAGGAGAGCGTGTTGATGCTCTGGTGGACACGGGTGCGGCATTCTCTGTTGTGCATGTTGATTTAGGCCAAGGTCTGGAGAAAGTGATGACCCCTTATGATGGACCCACGTTGATTGCTGCCCAGGGGCCATTCGCCTTTCGGCTTTCTGTACAGCCCGCATTTTTATTGATGGTATCCTCCATCACATTCAGTTCGCTGTCCTCACTGACTGCTCTCACCAATTAATTTTAGGATGGGATTTTCTTTTCTCTGCCTCTGCGGCAATTTGCTGTGGCCAAAGTGTCATCCACCTCACCAACGCAGACTGCACGCTCAAGGACGATGCCCAGAGGCCATTTCGTTTGACAGCTGCGGAGGATACCGAATTACCACCAGGTCAAGAGCGAATTGTAACTATTACCTCCAAAGACATCGACAATGGCGACGTCTTGGTCTCACCATCATTTAGTTGAGTCGGTAAAGGCATCGTTCTCGCTTCCAGTGTAGTTCGTTTTCTCAGTGGTTCTGCACTTGTCACTGCCGTGAATACAACATCTGAAAAAATTCTACTTCTTCAGAACACCGCGGAAGCCTGCGTTACCGATCCCAAGCCTGCGTGCGTCGTGCCACTTAATGCCGTCTCCTCCAACGACCACCCTAGTGGTGAGCCTGCATCTTCTTCCGCATTTGCTGCAGCCATTAGCGACAACTTGAAACCTTCACAAACGCAACAGCTGGTTGCTTTATTAAAGAAGCACGCAAGTTCTTTCTATGTTTACTCCTCGATGTTGGGCCGCACTACTACTACAACGCATCGAATCCACTCAGTCGGAACATCTTTAGTACGCCGCCGGCCCTACCTTGTGTCTCCTGCTGAGAAAAAAATTATGAATGAAAACGTAGCTGACATGCTCAAACAAGAAGTCATTCACCCCTCATCTAGTTCTTGGTCGTCGCCCGTGCTTCTGGTTCGTAAGAAAGATGGCTCCGTGCGCTTTTGCATCAATTACAGGGCGCTCAACAAGATAACTGGCAAGGATCTGTACTCAACGCCTCGCATTGATGACGCCCTTGATTCTCTACAAATGCAAAATACTTTTCCAGCCTCGACCTGCGTTCCAGATACTGGCGAATTCCTATGCACGAAGAGGATAAAAAGAAAATGACATTCGGGACCTTCGATGGGCTATAAGAATTCAACGTTATGCCTTTCGGGCTGTGCAACGCGCCCGCTACTTTTGAGTGCATGATTGATACCGTGCTGTGCAGCCTCAAATGGAAGACCTGCCTCTGCTACTTGGACGACATAATTATTTTTTTGGCAATGTTTCCTCAGCACCTGCAACGTTTGGATGACGTTCTGACGTGCCTTGGCGCCGCTGGTCTCCAACTCAACACCAAAACTGCCGTTTCGCTACAAAAGCTATCAATGTTTTGGGCCACGTCGTGACCAAAGACGAAATTCGTCCAGATCCGGACAAAATTGCTGCGGTGCTTCGCTTTCCACGCCCCGAAAGGCCGAAGGAGTTGTAGAGTTTTCTTGGTCTCGCCTCCTATTTTCGCTGTTTTATACAGAACGTCGCATCAATAGCGGCTCCACTGCACCAGCTTCTTACTTCCGACATGCCCTTTTTGTGGTCGGAAGAATGCCAAACGGCATTCGACCTGTTAAAGTGTGCTCTCACGTCTGATCCTGTACTCCGCCACTTTGATGAGGCCGCACCGACCATCCTGCATACAGATGTTAGCAGCCGTGGTATAGGTGTCGTTCTGCTCCAACGTGCCACCTTTTTATAACAGAGAGTAGTTGCATATGCCAGTAGAGTACTAACCACGACCGAGAAGAACTATACCATAACTGAGCAGGAGTGCTTAGCGGTGGTCTGGTCAGTCCAAAAATTCTGTCCCTATCTCCACGGCCGTCATTTCACGATCGTTACGTACCACCATGCCTTATGCTGGCTTTCCACGCTGAAGAACTTGTCTGGACGCTTGGGTCGGTGGATTCTATGTTTACAGAAATATGACTTCGATATCATTAACGAGTCAGGTAGAAAACACCAAGACGCCAACGCCCTTTCGTGCTGCCCACTACCAAATACCCAGTTCAGCATCGTTCGTTTGGCCATCACTTCTATGCAGCACCCGCACTCACCTCAATAGACCAGCTATTCTCAGACGACAGGTGCACATTTCACTCCTGCCAGTTATCTGATCCGTACTGTAGGCGTATTATGGACCAGCTCTTAGGAGCTTCCCATCCACCTAACGCACAGCATTGTCGTCAACTCTTGCGATTTAAGCTGGAGAATGGAGTTCTGTACTGTCACATCTACCACCCTGATGGTCAACGCTGGGTTCCCATGCTACCACGCTCTCTTCGACTTGACGTGCTTGAAGCCTTCCATGACGACTTGACTGCCAGTCACCTTGGTTTTCAAAAAACTCACGACCGTACTTGAAGTCGCTTCTACTGGCCTGGTATTTCTACTAGCATCGCGCTGCGTCGGTTCCTGTGTCCCTTGCCAGAGTTGTAAAATCCAGACACCTGGATCGGCCGGGCCTCTGCAACCAATTCTGTGCGCTACAACATCATTAAATGTTGTAGGTATCGACCTTTACGGCCGTCTTCCCATCACATCTATTGGCAAACGATGGATAGTGACCGCGATAGACCACTTGACACGTTAAACCAAGACAACGTCTGTGGCAACTGCTTCTGCTTCAGAAGTTGCCGACTTCATTCTGCAAGGCATCATTCTGCGCCATGGTGCCCCTTGTATGTTGCTGTGATATATATATATATATATATATATATATATATATATATATATATATATATATATATATATATATATATATATATATATATATATGTATATAGTGGGAGTAATAATTCAATGGGCCAGTTAGTCTTCGTGAAGGTATGGGATATGGCACAACGGGAGCGTTGTCAACAAGGATAAATATATTTATTTCCCAACAGTTTTGGGAGGGGACCTCCCTTCATCAGGGGATGAGTTATACTGACATGAGCTTCCAAACTTCCTTGCTGCCGCGTCCCTCTCGCCTTGAAAGACATATGCGAGAGTGAGAGGGAACTGGAAGAAGGAGAAAAAAAAAAGAGAAAAAAGACGAAAAAAGAAAGAAAAGAAAGAAAGTAAAAAGAGGAAGAACCACTGTCAACACTGAGAACGAAGCCAACTGTCCGTCTACATCCACCTACGGTTCATATCACGTGCTGTTCAGTTCTTGGCGTGTGTCGGGCCACCCAAGATTGTCGCCGCGGTGCCGGGAGGGTCCGGGACGGCGTGCCTTTAATCTTCGTCCGTTTCCCTTCAACGGTCATGAAGTGGTAGGCGAACGTAAACACTTTGTATGTGCATGTGCACTTTCATGATCGCAAGGACTGTACGAACGAGAATAGAGTGATTGGTGGTGACAGATCATGGTGTCCGGGTGAGCAGAGGGACAAACACCTCGATATGTATATATCAGCAGTTCAAAAAGATATCATCAGAGCGTATGGAAAAAATCGGCCATTTCGAAACAACATATCAAAGTCAGAACGAAGGGCACTCGATGAACTACGAAAAAACACGAATTACTATCAAACCGGCTGATAAAGGAGGCTGCATAGTAATTCTAAATACGTCGGACTACTTAAAGGAAGGGGAACGACAGCTATCAGACACAAAATTCTACAAAGAACTTCCAACGGACCCGACTCCCGAATTTGAAAGGGAGATAAAAGTAACCCTAAACAATCTCCGCCGGGACGAGAAAATTACCGGCAAAATCTTAAAAGCCATGTTACCGGCCCACTCTGTTCCCGGTCGATTCTATTTGCTCCCCAAAATACACAAGGCAGGTAATCCGGGACGTCCGATAGTATCCAGTAACAGCACATCAACAGAAAATATATCAGAATTCATCAATTCCTTAATAAAAAAACATCCCCCCAAATTTTCCCTATTACCTAAAGGACACAAACCACTTCATCTGCGAAACTTCAAGTCTCGACATCCCAGGCGGCAGTTTTCTGGTGACCATGGACGTCTGCTCACTGTACACCAACATACCCCACCATGACGGAATAGCGGCTATGGTTTCTGAATATGTAAAATCTGACTCATCAACTAGTGTAAGTGGCGAGGTACTGTTTACACTTCTTGAACTTGTACTAAATTATAACCATTTTGAGTTCAACGGCAAGCATTTCCTTCAGGTCAGTGGCACTGCAATGGGCAAGAAAATGGCCCCAAACTTCGCGAGCACCTTTATGGCTTCACTTGAAATCCCATTCATTGAGGGACGCACCTTGAAACCTTTCTACTACAGAAGATACTTAGACGATATTTTTATGATATGGAACCATGATGAGGGAAGTCTTTTCCGCTTCATAGAGGATTTTAACAAATGCCACCCGTCAATAAAATTCATGCACAAAATTTCCAAAACTAGCATTAACTTTTTGGATGTTACTGTCACGGTCGAAAATGACCGCTTGTCAACAAACCTTTACAAAAAGCCTACAGACCGTCAAATGTACCTACATTTCAACAGCAGCCACCCAAAGCATTGCAAAACGGGTATTCCATATTCTCAGGTCTACCGGTACCGAAGAATATGCACCGATATGCGGGAATTTGACAGACACGCGGAACACCTAAAGCATTCCTTATTGAAACAAAATTATCCGGAAGACATTATTGACGATGCCATACTACGTGCTCGCAACGTGAACAGGAATGATATAATAAAGGGACCAAACAAAGTACCTAAAACGACTTCCCAAACGAACCTTGTACTAACTTACTCCTCATCAGCGCCACGAATCAACAACATACTTTCCCGCCATTTCAACATAATCAGGCAAAGCAAACGACTAACTTCTATTTTCGCGAAGCCACCTCACGTGGTGTACCGCCGGGATAAAAATCTGAAGGACATTCTTGTCAGGGCAAAAACAAACACCCCCAAAATTCAATCAGGGTGCCATCCCTGCGGAAAATCTCGATGCAAGGTATGCCCACAGATGCTCACAACACGTGAATCCAAAGCAAACTTCTCGGATTTCAAATTCTGCATAACTGAAAGCCTTAATTGTGACTCCAGTAACGTAATATACATGCTACATTGCAACATCTGCGGACAAGAATATATCGGCCAAACAGACACGCCATTTCGGCTGCGGTTAAATAATCACCGGTACCACGCCACTTCACTGCCGAAGGTACCTTTATCTAGACATCTGCGCCTGCCAAACCACAGTTTTAAAAATATTAGCGTAACTCTTTTGCAGTCCGGTTTTTCAAACAGACGCGAGCGCGACCAGCGTGAGGCATATTTTATTTTCAAATTTCGTACATTAGTAGCCGGTATCAACGAGGACCCCGGAAAACTCAACTGCCTCCGAGAAGTAAGCCAGGAGAAAATTGGTGACAAAGATTGATAGCTGGAGACCATGCTTTTTTCTGACTGACTCGTACGTGTACACTGTCCTTTTTTTTTTTTTTCCCCACATGCACATACAAAGTGTTTACGTTCGCCTACCACTTCATGACCGTTGAAGGGAAACGGACGAAGATTAAAGGCACGCCGTCCCGGACCCTCCCGGCACCGCGGCGACAATCTTGGGTGGCCCGACACACGCCAAGAACTGAACAGCACGTGATATGAACCGTAGGTGGATGTAGACGGACAGTTGGCTTCGTTCTCAGTGTTGACAGTGGTTCTTCCTCTTTTTTACTTTCTTTCTTTTCTTTCTTTTTTCGTCTTTTTTCTCTTTTTTTTTTCTCCTTCTTCCAGTTCCCTCTCACTCTCGCAAACGTCTTTCAAGGCGAGAGGGACGCGGCAGCAAGGAAGTTTGGAAGCTCATGTCCGTATAGCTCATCCCCTGATGAAGGGAGGTCCCCTCCCGAAACTGTTGGGAAATAAATATATTTATCCTTGTTGACAACGCTCCCGTTGTGCCATATCCCATATATATATATATATATATATATATATATATATATATATATATATATATATATATATATACATATATAAGGAAAATAAGTGTATAATCAAAGGCTCATTTTTCCGTGTTTTGACTATACATATAAGGGAAAGAAGTGTATACTCAAGGGCTCGTTTTTTCGTGTTTTGACACAATATTAATGAGATCTAACAGCCAATTATGCCAAGGAATGTATAGGGGAAGTTATTAGAATCAACGTAATGTAAATAAAAAGAAAGAAAAGTAGGTGAAAAAATAACCTGCCGTGAGTAGGAATCGAACCTACGACCTTCGAATAACGGGTTCGATGCTCTAATCACTGAGCTATCACGACGGCCATCCCCCCATCCACTTTTTTGGGTTTATATGTAAATTTAAAAGCGGGAGTGTCAGTCTGCACCATCTGTAGCCAAGCGGCGAGTGTGGAACACCATTTTATGAGCTTGTGTGGTGTCACGTATCACGTGAACTTATTACGAACGGGCAGCTGACCAATAGTTCCTCGTATTCAACCTAACGGCACCAAGTCTGCCAGTACGAGACCCTCGTTAATGAATAAGGGAAAGAAGTGTATATCTAAGGGCTCGTTTTTCCGTGTTTTGACACAATATTAATGAGATCTAACAGACAATAATGCCAAGAAATACACCTATGGTCACCCAATATATATATATATATATATATATATATATATATATATATATATATATATATATATATATATATATATATATATATATATATATATATATATATTATAAGGGGGTTTATTGAATAAAACCAACTGCCTGGTTCAAGAGGCGTCAGTCAGTCACCAGCTCAGCTCTTCGTCGTAGTCGTTTTTCAGGTGCTTCAACTAGATACTGTCTCTCTCCCTCTTCCCCACTAAATTTGCTTCGGTGGTGAAGAAGAGCCATCCCGGCGACTCACGGCGAAGCAAACACAAGGGGATCATAGTAAGGTTTTAGGCGGCTGATGTGGACTGTCTCACGACCACGGCATCGTCTGTCCTCGGCAGGTGTCACTGGTTCGACGACGTAGTTGACCGGTGACGTGCATTGAAAGATGCGGTATGGATCATTGTACTTGGGTGCAAACTTTCGGGAGAGGCCGGGGGACTGGAATGGAACCAAAAGCCATACAAATGAGCCTACGGGGAAGCTGTGAGCAGGCTTGTCTTGGTCAAGTCATTCTTTTTGGAGACCTTGTGTGACGGAGGTAAATGAACGCGCTAATTGGCGGCACTCTTCGGCACACTGAACAAGTTCGGAGTTCGGAGGCTGGGCGGTATTCTGAAGCATCTGGGCGGTAACTAAGTATCGTGTCAAGCGTAGAAGAGGCCTCACGTCCGTACAGTAGAAAAAAAGGTGAAAACCCAGTAGTTGCTTGCGTGGCCATATTATACGCATACGTCACGAAAGGGAGCACCAAGTCCCGATTAGAATGGTCGGAGGATATGTACATAGAAAGCATATCACCGAGCGTGCGGTTAAAGCGCTCTGTCAAACCGTTTGTCTGTGGGTGATAGCTTGTAGTGGTGCGATGAATAATATTTCACTCACTGAGAAGCTCCTGGACGACTTGCGATAGAAACGCACACCCACGGTCGCTAAGCAGCTCACGTGGCGCGCCATGGCGAAGGACAAGGCTACGCAAGATGAACAAGGCGACATCACGAGCAGCAGCGGCTGGCAAAGCGGCGGTTTCAGCGTAACGGGTTAGGTGGTTAACGGCCACAATAATCCAGCGATTTCCCGCAGGAGTACAAGGTTGTGGGCCGTAGAGGTCGATGCCGATTCTATCAAACGACCGAGCTGGACACGGCAATGGTTGTAATTCGCCAGAGGCATGACAAGTTGTTTTCCGTCGCTGACACTCAGTGCAGGAGCGTAAGTACTTGCGAACGTACAAGTACATTACACGCCAGAAAAATCGCTGACGAAACCGGTCGTATGTTTTCAAAACGCCAGCGTGCGCATTTTGAGGGTCTGCGTGGAAGTACGCGCACATGTTGGAGTGCAAATGGCGAGGTATAACAAGAAGCCATTTCCTACCATCCGGCTGATAGTTGCGACGGTACAACATGGCATCCCGTATTGCATAATGGGGAATTTGCCGACGTAGTGCACGAGGTAGATGCTGGCGTGGTGTCACCGAAGACGAGGAGAGGACGTCGATGAGCGAGGCTATCCAAGGGTCCTTGCGTTGTTCCGAAGGCATGTCAGCGGTATCGATGCTGCCGATGGTAGCTTCGGCGAAGGAAACAGGTGCAACGGCTGAAGGAAGGGGCGAACAAGAAAGAGCATCTGCGTCGGTGTGCTTGCGGCCTGAGCGGTAAATGAGGTGCATATCAAATTCCTATAAACGTAGTGCCCAACGTCCAAGCCGGCCCGAAGGTTCCTTCAATGAAGCGAGCCAACAGAGTGAATGGTGATCTGTAACTACATCAAATGGGCGTCCATATAAGTAAGGACGAAATTTTTGTAATGTTGAAACAATGGCCAAACATTCCTTTTCGGAAACCGAGTATTTGTGCTCTGCCTTAGTTAGGGTGCGACTGGCATACGCAACTACATACGCCGAGAAGCCAGGCTTGCGTTGAGCAAGGACAGCGCCAAGTACTATGCCACTGGCATCCGTGTGCACCTCGGTTGGAGCAGTAGGGTCGAAGTGGCGCAAAATAGGTGGTGAAGTAAAGAGATGGCGTAATGTTGCAAAAGCATCATCGCATGCTGGTGACCAATCAGAGAGGTGTCCATCGCCAGAGATCAGCTGTGTCAGTGGTGCGATTATTGAAGCAAAGTTCTTCACAAAGCGGCGAAAATACGAGCATAGTCCGACAAAGCTGCGAAGCGCTTTCACGGTCGTAGGCTTCGGGAACTCAGCAACAGCACGAAGCTTTTCTGGGTCTGGGAGGACGCCCTGTTTTGAGACAACGTGACCAAGTATTGTGAGCTTCCGAGCTCCAAAGTGGCACTTCTTGATGTTTAGTTGATAGCCTGCGCTCGTGAGGCAGCTCAAGACTTCCCTGAGACGATGGAGGTAGCTGTCGAAATCAAGGGAGAAAACAACAACATCATCCAAGTAGCATAGGCATGTCTTCCTTTTTAGCCCACGCAAGACGCTATCCATCATCCTTTCGAATGTGGCTGGCGCATTACAAAGGCCGAAGGGCATTACATTAAATTCGTATAGCCCATCGGGCGTCACAAAAGCAGTTTTTGGACGATCTGATGGTGCCATGGGGACCTGCAAATAACCGGACTGTAGGTCTAGTGATGAGAAGAATTCAGCACCTTGCAAGCAGTCCAGGGCATCATTGATGCGCGGCAAAGGGTATACGTCTTTAATCGTGACTTTGTTTAAACCGCAGTAATCGAATCGAGCCATCTTTTTTCCTCACAAGTACCACAGGTGAAGACCAGGGACTGCTGGACGGCCGAATGATGCCACGTTGAAGCATGTCGGCCACTTGCTCGGTGATCACACGACGCTCAACAAGAGATACACGGTAAAAACGCTGTCGCAGAGGCGCTTGGGAGCCGGTGTTAATGTGATGGACAATGGTGTGGATTCGGCTTAAGGACCTGTGCTGGCAATCGAACGAGCCGTGAAACTGGTGAAGAAGTTCTAAAAGCTTTTCGCGGTGTGGTTCTTCAAGTTCGCCATCAATTGAGGGGCCAAACAAGTTATTGTTTTCGTGCACAATTGAATGGGCATGTGGCGTCAATGCATTAAGCTGCAAATCACTTTCACCCTCAAGGTCGAAGATGGAGGACATCTAGGTCTTGGAATGTTCCAATACATTCTCCTCGACGCAAGGTTGTGGGAGATGGGAAGGGATTTGTGACAAATAAATTTGTAGCGCCCGCCTAAATATCTAGAAATGCAAACGGCAACGCGAGGCTCTTGCGACTTTGGAATGTTTGGGAAGGCGTAAACACTGCAGGTTTAGACACATCGGCACAAAACAAAGGCTACGCTAGTCGGTGGTATGCCGATGTCGTCAGGGACAAACAGCTTGTTCAACGGAAATTCCGGAGACGGGGCACACAACGCAGAGAAGGCCACTTCAGCACGAGCACAGTCGATAGCCGCATGATTACGAAACCGAAAATCCCAGCCGAGGATCACATCATGAGAACACGTCTGTAGCACAAGAAATTCAACGGTATACAAAACATCTTGGATGAGAACGCGGGCGGTACAGGCAGCTGATGGTCGAATATGGTGAGCACTGGCAGTACGGAGGGACAACCCCTTTGGCGTCGTGGTAACCTTCCGAAGCAGGCAGCAAAGTTTTAAATTAATTACTGAAACGGCAGCACCAGTGTCCACAAGCGCAAGGGTACGGTAACCATCCACAAAAACGTCGATGAGGTTTGTCGGAGAAATGCGAGGACTTGATTCTTTCGACGACGATGCAGTTCTTGTCTCCGGAACTGTGGCATCTAGTTTTCCGCGTCTGAAGGGCAGGGTCGGCGGCGCATAGGCGACAGGGAGCGACGCCGGGGAGATGGAGATCGGTGACTGACTGAGGGAGGGCGGTCGGGTGAAGAGGATCCTTATTGACGTAGCGTGTTGTTAAAGCGCCGAGAGTCGTGCGACGATCTTTGCATGGTGTTGCTCTGAACGAGAGGGCGGCGGCGGCACAAGCGAGCCACATGTCCTGCGTAACCGCAAGAATAGCAAATCGGGCGATTGTCTGCGGTGCGCTACGGATTCGGAAACGCTGCAGTCAGCCGGCTGAACGGAACTGGTGATGACCGAACAGGGATCGGTGATGTAGCATAAGTGGGCTGTCGAGGTGCTCTGGCTGCAACGACTTGCGCATACATCAAGGGTGCGGCCTCCAGAGATGGTGAACAAGCAAAAGGCAAAGCGTCCGCTACGTCATCTTGTGTGACGTGCCTTATGGCCGGGGCCAGATGATCTGGGGCCAAAGGATGCGTTTGTGCTGGCTCGGGCACGCTCAATAAAATGGAGAGCTGCCGAGCGACCTCCCCAAGCAGGAACTGCTTTATGCGAGCCAACATGTCGTTCTGGTCTCCGAGAGTCAAGGCCCCGATCGAATCACGTTGTTCCAGAGAGCGCCGTGTTTGGGTGCGTTGCTTGCACAATTCGTCAAAACTTTGGCACAAGCTGACGAGTTCGGCAATGGTTTGTGGGTCCTTGGCTAGCAACATTTGAAATGCGTCATCGCATATGCCCTTGAGGGTTTGTTTGATTTTGTCGGCTTCGAGCATCGCTGGGTTTACCCGCTTGCACAAGTCAACAACGTCTTCAATGTAGCTCGTAAAGGTCGCTCCTGGCTGTTGAGCGCGCTCACGAAGTTGTTGTTCTGCGCGGAGTTTTCGCACAGCAGGGCGGTCGAAGACTTGCGAAAAGGAGGCCTTGAATGAATCCCAGCTGGCAATGTCGGCTTCGTGATTGCGCAACCAGAGACTAGCGACGCCGGACAAGTAAAAGCTTACATAGGTCAGCTTAGCCGCATCGTCCCAATCTTGTGTTCGCTGCGCTCACCTTGTGGTAAGTAGCCAGCCACTCCTCAACGTCTTGGCTGTCAGTGCCGCTGAAAATCGGTGGGTGACGCAGTGGCCACACGCCGGGACATGTAGAGGCGGGAACTTGCGAGGTACCTTGGGTGGAGGGTTCTTCCGGCATTGCTGGCACTGCGGGTAAGGTGCGACTTCGTAGTTCCAGCTTCAAAGACTACCCAGCACTTCCACCAAATTATAAGGGAGCTTATTGAATAAAACCAACTGCCTGGTTCAAGAGGCGTCAGTCACTGTCCCGAGCTCAGCTCTTTGTCGTAGTCGTCTTTCAGGTGCTCCAACTAGATACTGTCTCTCCCCCTCTTCCCCACTACAATATGTGTATATGTATGTATGTATGTATGTATATATATATATATATATATATATATATATATATATATATATATATATATATATTGTAACGCACTCTTCAATAAACTCTTTTAATACGCTAACGTACACTGGGCGAACTTGTGCCCGAGAATAATAGCACAGCTAGACTGTCTCGAGGAATCCCTTCTGCCTCTTCTTCTACGTTCGTCTTTTTCCCCAACACGGTTCGCGCGCAGCTGGGTCCCACAGGCTCGTGCGTCGCAAATCATCTAGAAGGCACAAGTATTTGCTAGCGCGCGTAATTTGAAGTCACAGTGTGTCATTGTCCCCCTTTCCAGAGTGCATCGTCCCGATGCTTGTGTCAAACTGGTCGCATGGCAGTCATTCACAAACCCTCGTCGGGGATGTCGTTAATGTCAAAGAACATTGTATCTTCAGAGTTTCATTGCCTGTCGTGATATGGTTTCATCCTGACGACATGCACAGTTTCCGTGCGATGCCGCCGTCGGGATGAAATATCCTGTCCCTCTGGCCTAACTTCGTAGTTGAGCGAGCCGACGCGACGGAGCACTCTGTACGGACCGAAATAGCGGCGAAGCAGTTTTTCTGACAGGCCACGTATTCGTACAGGAATCCACACCCATACTCTGTCTCCTGGTGCGTACTGGACGTCTCTTCTTCGCAGATTGTATCGATGTGTGTCGGTTTTCTGCTGCTGGAGAATGCGATATCGTGCCAGCTGTCTGGCTTCCTCTGCTCTTTGTATGTAGTCGTGAACGTCATAGTAATTATCGGGCGTCTCGTCAATAGGTAACATTGCATCTAAAGGTGTCGTTACCGTCCGGCTAAAAACAAGTTGGAATGGCGTCATCCGTGTTGTCTCTTGCATTGCAGTGTTATAGGCGAATGTTGCATAGGGTAATATTTTATCCCAAGTACGGTGTTCTATATCAACGTACATTGACAACATATTAGCCAGCGTTCTGTTCAGTCGTTGCGTAAGACCATTTGCTTGAGGATGATATGCCGTCGTTTTTCTATGACTGGTGTGCGTCAATTTCATGATACATTTCATCAGGTCGGCCGTAAATGCAGTCCCTCGGTCCGTGATCAACGCTTTTGGAGCTCCGTGCCGCAGTACTATGTTGGAGACGAAGAATTCGGTTACTTCAACGGCTGATCCTTTAACAAGAGTAGCTGTCTCGGCATATCTGGTTAAATAGTCGGTGGCAACTATTATCCACCGTTTTCCCGATGACGACGTAGAAAATGGGCCCAGTAAGTCCATTCCCACTTGTGTGAATGGGGCTTCTGGTGGTTCTATCGGTTGAAGGAGACCTGCTGGTTTTAGCGGTGGCGTTTTACGTCTTTGGCAGTCCCGGCAGGTTCTGACATAGTGTCGTACAGAGCTAAGCAACTTCGGCCAGTAGTATTTAGTGCGGATGCGTGCTAATGTTCTGCTTACTCCTAAGTGTCCAGCTGATGGATCGTCGTGGCAAGCCTCCAAAATCTCTGGTCGCAGAGGTGAAGGGACGACAAGCAGGAATGTCGCTGTATTGTTGTCAAAGTTCCTTTTATACAGGATGTTGTTTCTAAGGACAAACGCTGACAAGCCGCGGACAAAAGGTCGTGGAACATCGACAGACTGTCCTTGTAGGTACTTGATCAAGAGGAGTATCTCAGGGTCGGATCGCTGCTGAAGTGCCATCTCTGATGGTGTCACAGCTCCCAAGAAAATAAAATCTTCACCATCCTCGGTGGAAGCAGGAGCAGCAGGTTGAATCGGAGCACGTGACAAGCAGTCCGCAACACTGTGCTTGCGACCTGACTTGTACACAAGCGTGATATCATACTCCTGTAATCGCAAGCTCCATCGTGCAAGCCGTCCACATGGGTCCTTGAGATTAGCTAGCCAGCATAGCGAATGATGGTCGCTTATAGCCTGAAAAGGCCTACCATATAAATATGGTCGAAACTTGCTGATAGCCCATACCACGGCAAGGCATTCTTTCTCGGTCGCTGAGTAGTTCACCTCAGCTTTCGAAAGAGTGCGACTGGCATTCGCAATGACTCGTTCTTGTCCGTTTTGCCATTGGATGAGCACGGCCCCAAGACCTAAATTGCTTGCATCTGTGTGGATATCGGTTTCCGCTTCCTCGTCAAAATGCACCAGAACAGGATGGCTTTGAAGGCACTTTCGTAGTTCATTGAAGGCATCCTCTTGTTTGGCAAGCCATACGAAAGGCATTTCCTCTTTTGTCAGCCGTGTCAGTGGTTCAGCAATTCGTGAAAAATTTTTAACGAACCGTTGATAATAGGCGCAGAGACCTAAAAATCGCCTAACAGCCTTTTTGTCTGTTGGCTTCGGAAATCTTGCTACGGCCTCAGTTTTTGCAGGGTCTGGGCGGACGCCTTCTGCACTGATGACATGGCCGAGAAAAAGGAGCTCACGGAAGCCGAAATGACATTTCTGCGGTTTTATCATCAAGTCCGCTGATTTGATCGCAGTGAACACGGCCCGGAGCCTTTCCAAATGTTGCTCAAAGGTAGCACAGAAAACTACAACATCGTCGAGATAAACCAGACATGACTGCCATTTAAGACCACAGAGCACTGTGTCCATCATCCTTTGGAATGTGGCGGGTGCTGAACAAAGGCCAAAAGGGAGTACCTTGAACTCGTATAAACCGTCCGGTGTCACAAACGCTGTCTTTTCGCGATCTCTTTCATCAACTCCTATCTGCCAATACCCACTTTTAAGATCCAATGAGGAAAAATATCTGGCATTTCACAGCCTATCCAGCGTGTCATCAATTCTTGGCAGAGGATAAACATCCCGTTTGGTGACGGCATTCAGCTTCCGATAATCAACACAGAAACGTAAGGTTTGGTCTTTTTTCTTCACAAGAACAACAGGCGACGCCCATGGACTTGATGAAGGCTGGACTACATCGTCTTTGAGCATTTCTTTAACCTGATTACCAATAGCTTCTCTTTCTCTTGGTGACACTCGGTAGGGATGCTGGTGTATTGGCCTCACTGACTCGTCGACAATGATGCGATGTTTGGCGACAGGAGTGCGTCAAACCTTAGATGACAACGAGAAACATTCGGCGAATTCCCTTAAAAGACCCTCTATTTGCTCTTTTTCGCTCGGTAGTAGGCCTGGCTCGATGTCAATGGCTGCAAGGACAGACTCCACGTCTTCGAAATCAGAATCATTGGTTTCAAAAGTTCGCAGCTCCGCAACCTGGACGAAATCATTCAGACTGGCGATGACGGTTCCTTTTGCAACATGCTGCACCTCATTTCCAAAGTTTGTGAGTAGAACATTTGCACATCCGTCACGTAACTTAACAAGGCCTCGTGCCATGCAGATCCCTTTTTGGAGTAGTAAGGCAGTGTCGTTGTCAGCAAACCCTTCGAATTCACTGAATGCTTTGTTGTTTACTCCGACAGATATGCTCGATCTTGGCGGCACCATGACGCCATCATCTGCAATACAAAGGTCATATACGTTTTCTTCCGTTTCAAAGGTAGCAATCGCGTGCCTAGTCGAGAATGAGACGGAAGATTCTCGCAAGTTAATTACAGTGCCATTAGCTCGTAAGAAATCCATGCCGATAATCAAGTCTCTTGAGCATTCCGGCAGCACAATAAAACTGGCGACGTACGTGAAACCCCGTATTCCAATTCTTGCTGTGCATATTCCAGTAGGGTCGATGAGGTGCCCCCCTGCTGTGCGAACTTGTGGTCCCTTCCAAGGAGTCAGCACTTTCTTTAGTATTTTAGAAAGTCCGCTACTCATCACTGAATAATCTGCGCCGGTATCTACCAGTCCGATGACTTCATAGCCGTCAACGAACACACGTAAATCGGAAGCAACGTCACTATCGAAGCACCGGTTTCTGAATCGGTCGTCGTTGAGAGTCAGCACTGGAGGTTTTTCTGCATTAGCGTCGACAGCGGCCTTGCCTCCACAGGTCGCTGACTCTAGTTTTCCCGACGCGGGCTTGGGGAACGAGACCTTGGGGAGCTTGCTGAAGGTCGGGGGCTAGGCGATCTATACCTCCCCATTGTCGTTGCACGAGGTTGGTGTCGTTGGAAGCCACTTGAGGTTTGACGACCTGACAGGTATTCTTCAATTTCGAAGGGACGTTCACCATTTCGTGGTCGAGGTGCATTAACAGGAAAACCACGTAGTCCTGCCTGGCGGTAGTGGCACGCTCGGTAGAGATGACCAGGCTCCCCACAGTGGTAACACAGCGGTATCCTGTCGGGAGTGCGCCAGACATCGCTCTTCCTAAGTCTCCTCTCTGGCGTTGGCTGCAGGGTGCTCGGTGGCATTGGGTACTGCATATGTGTAGCCGCCGCGACGTCCGCACGTCCTGGAGGTCCTCATAGTAGCACATCAGCATACGTCATTCTCGTCTTCTGTTGTAGTGGCAGCCCTGGCTGTGCGTTGCTCGAAGGTTCGCGTACCACCTGCCTGACCTCCTCACGGATCACATCGGCCAGAGATGAAAGCATTGGAGCGTTCTGGTCAAGACGCTGCCTCTGCAGCTCTTCTCGCACAACAGACCGCACCAGCTCGCGTAGGGCTTCCATGCCGTTACCGAAGGCTGGTGGCAACATGTCCAAGGAAGTGACGATCGCATCCCGATTGTATAACCTTGCTCGCTGTTGTAGCGTCCTTTCCATTGTAGTAGCCTCGGAACGAAACTCGGCGACGGTGCGCGGCGGGCTTCGAATTAGTCCGGCAAACAGTTCTTGCTTACCGCCTCGCATCAGATGGCGCAGCTTCCTGTCTTCGCTCATATTTGAATCCGCTCGGTGGAATAAGCGAGACATGTCTTCCACATACATTGCGACAGTTTCGTTATTGCGCTGATTTCTTGTCTGGAGCGCAGCTTCAGCTCTCTCTTTGCGGTCTGTGTTCGGGAAAGCAGCGAGCAGCTCCCGTCGAAAATCATTTCATGACCGGAAGGTGGCTTCGTGATTTTCATACCACGTTCGTGCGCTATCTTCCAGTGCGAAGTAAACACTTCCAAGTTTGCGCTCTTCCCCATATCCGTTAGCCTTTGCGACACATTCAAAGTGCTCAAGTCAGTCCTCTGCGTCCTCGTAGCTTTTGCCGTGGAAAGGCTTTGGTAGCATTGGCTGGTTTACTACAATGTTGGCTGGAGTGACCTGAGCTGTCATGTCAGGTGCGTACCCGTTCACAGCCGTTGATGTTCCAAGCGAAGTCGATAAAGGTGAAAATTCAGGACCCTCACCACGTAGGCGTCGACTGCAGCGCTGATGAACAGGCGTCAGCTCGTTGGGTCGAAATCGCTGTGGTTCTGGACTGTGCTCCGTCACTCGAGAGGGGCTTGGCATCACACCCAGCACTTCCACCAGATTTGTAACGCACTCTTCAATAAACTCTTTTAATACGCTAACGTACACTGGGCGAACTTGTGCCCGAGAATAATAGCACAGCTAGACTGTCTCGAGGAATCCCTTCTGCCTCTTCTTCTACGTTCGTCTTTTTCCCCAACACGGTTCGCGCGCAGCTGGGTCCCACAGGCTCGTGCGTCGCAAATCATCTAGAAGGCGCAAGTATTTGCTAGCGCGCGTAATTTGAAGTCACAGCGTGTCAATATATATATATATATATATATATATAAGGGAGAGAAGTGTATACCTAAGGGGGCTCGTATTTCCGTGTTTTAACACAATATTAATGAGATATAACAGACAGTAATGCCAAGGAATGTGCAGGGAAAGTTATTAGAACCAATTGAATGTAAATAAGAAAGAAGAAGAAAGAAAAGTGGATGAAAAAATTACCAGCTGCGAGCAGGAAACGAACCTACGACCTTTGAATAACGCGTTCGATGCTCTAACCACTGAGCTATCACAGCGGCCGTCCCTCCATCCACTTTTTGGGTGTTTATATGTGAATTTAGAAGTAGGAGTGACAGTCAGCGTTATCTATAAGCCAAACAACGAGTGTGAAAACACTCTTATTCGCATGTTTGGCGTCACGTAGCACGTGAACTTATTATGAGCGGGCAGCTGATTAATTGTCCCTCTTATACAACCTAAACACACCAAGTCTGCCAGTACGAGACCCTCATTCAATGAAATAAGGGAGAGAAGTGTATACCTAGGGGCTCGTATTTCCGTGTTTTAACACAATATTAATGAGATATAACAGACAGTAATGCCAAGGAATGTGCAGGGAAAGTTATTAGAACCAATTGAATGTAAATAAGAAAAAAGAAGAAAGAAAAGTGGATGAAAAAATTACCAGCTGCGAGCATATATATATATATATATATATATATATATATATATATATATATATATATATATATATATATATGTTGTAGTGTACACGTATCCCGAAAGAGTACAGCTACTAGTGTTGGTCCGGTCTTGGTGAGCCGCAGGGCACGCATTAACCGCCGCCGTGGCGAGAACATGGTACTGCTCAGGGTTGCAATGCACGTTTTATTGTGCATTGCAACCACTCTTTTTCCGCACCGCAGCACTCATTCTTTCGGTTGAAAAGGCTGCTGCGCTGTTGGCAAAGCTTCTATGTGGCGAGAAAAAAATGGTTTTGCACTTTTATATAAATTTCTGTTTGTTTGGAAATATCAAGCCAAGGTGTATGATAGGCGAAGTCAATGCTTGGGCGTATATATTCTCAAATTGACTTGTTTTCCTGCAGATTTCTGCCACCCATATTATAGCGCTTATAATTGCGATGCTTCTGCAAGAGATCCGGATGCGCTGGAAACTTGTACTTTGAAGTTTGCAGGCTGTATAGTAGAAAGGGCAGTGGCAATGAAAAAACATCACAGCGCAATCAACAAGAGAAGTTAGAAGAGGGCCACACTCTATTACTCTATTCTCAGGGGTTACACTCGATTATAAAGGTTGCTTTTTCTTTCCTTTCATAGAACCAGCACTGGTTTTCATTATAACGCGTTTAAAGAATCTTCCCGTCGAGCCGCAGAAGCAGAATACAGGAAGGAGAATGCAGGCAGTCGCCATCTGTCTAGACTGTGTCTAGACTAAACGTCATCGGTTCTTCAATGACCACGGGCTGGTTACAGGCTTCGCTTTAGTCACTTATGGTCACCCATTCACCCTGTGAATTTTATGGTGTTCGATGGATATGCTAGGCAATTTGTAAGAATGAACATCAAAATGCTTTGCTTATTCAAGAAGCACGCAACACGTGTTCAGAGTTTGATGTACCTGGTATGAAACACTGCGGTGTTACAGAGAAGTGACAATTAGTGCTTTTTTTCGTTCTTTAGTAGTCTACTTTTGTGAATACTTAGTTTTCATTAGAAAGACGTTGTTATGCTACATGTTCGACCTTTTGATTTGAATGCAGTTGAGAGTACTAATATTGCTATTGTGCTACAAAAACATAATCACAGTTCAGACGACGAAAAAAGAGACGATCACAACTCAGGCACTTTCACTGTTAAAACGTGAGGGGTGAATGTAGGCCGGCTAATTGAAGCCTTCTACAATATTTCAACAAAATTACTTCCCACGTACCTTACTTCAATGACATGAACAGGACACTCAGTTACTTGTTTGAGACAGGATAGGAGAGCAATACAAATCAACGATAATAAATAGCCCAGTTTTCCCATATACAAGTCTCCAGAAAGGAGGAATGCTAGAATGCCTCTATATTTCTCAAACTGAGGTGTTTATCACCGAGCCAATATGGACCATAATTAAAAAAATACTTTTATTAGTAATACTGCTATAGACGAATTCATAGCTCCTTACAATTACCTGCCAGGAAGATGATGCAGTTGACATGCTTTTCTTCGTAAATGGAACCAAAATAAATGCAGTAATAGAAAAAATACTTTCCTTCAGTTGAGCAAGAAGATTCTGGTGATGACTCTTTCTTGCACGTGAAAAAAACAAAAAAAAAACATGTGCAGGCTGCAGTACCACGCTCTCTGCTGTCTGCCGCGGTGTCCCCAGAAAAATACTTTCCTTCAGTTCAGCCAGAAGATTGTGCCGTTGATTCTTGCTCGTACGCGAAAAAAAAAAGAAAAACATGCGACGCTGAAATCTCATGCACTCTGCTGTCTGCCGCGGTGTCTCCTGAAAAATACTTTCCTTCAGTTCAGCCAGAAGATTCTGCCGTTGATTCTTGCTCGTACGCGAAAAAAAAGAAAACATGCAGACACTGGAATCTTATGCACTATGCTGTCTGCCGCAGTGTCCCCCCAAAATACTTTCCTTCAGTTCAGCCATAAGATTCTGGCAGTGATTCTTGCTTCTACCCGAAAAAAAAAAAAGAAAGACATGCGCACGCTGGTATTCCATGCGCTCTGCTGTCTGCCGCAGTGTCCGCCACCACCAGAATCCACGTTCCTCGCGGTAGCCGGGCGTGCGAGGTGATACTCGTTCATTTTGCTGAGGAGCGCAGCGATTGGGGTGGCCGGAGAGAAACACGCTGCGTGCCCGCCATCTCGGAGGCCATGGACGAAAGCCGCTTCGGTGGTGGTTCGGAGGCCCCACATTTCTCGATGGATGGTGGAGAAACGTCGCTGGGAAGCGGGGCCTTTACGGGGATCAGAGAGGCCAAACCTGAATCGGCTACCAGGTATCCTGGTGTTGGCAGGCAGCATATAGCTGCTGTCAGCTGGCCTCGCGCAGGAGCCAAGGTGGAAGTGGCAGCAGGGATTCTTGACGATGGCCGAGAGGAGGGCACAGCTACACTGTCTGACTTCAGCAGGTCAGGGCCCCAAGCACCTCTAGTGTCCACGTCGATGAAATGAAACCACAACGCGCACTTTCCCGGGCTTCGCACAGAAGTGCCACGCACTTACACACACACACCGCCGACGGTTGCATGAGCAAAGGTGCAAAACGTCCTTCGTCCGTTTCTCCACACATAAGCAACAATGTTCAAGGTCAGAACTCCTTTCGCCGGTAGACGAAATAAACACGTAGGAAGAAGTAAAACAGAGCAAAAATAACCCTCAATGCTTGGCAAAGAAGCATAAAACCCAAAATACAGATGAACACTTAATATTAAACAAAAGAAACATAGAAACATAAAATACACATGAACACTTAAAACATACACTGGCAGCAAACTGGGCGGGGTCGACTTTTTTACGAGAACTGGCCGTAAAGAAGCTAATCATACTGCCGTAAAGAAGCTAATCATACTAAGGCTAGACAGTAAACTGAGGGGCTTCGTTTGCAAAGAAGTCCGCCATTCGGTGCGAAATCACAAAGGTGATTGCTTCCTCAGATTAGACCGGTGCGCGGTTCGAATGCGGTCCGCCGCTCCGGGTGTACACCGTTGCTTGCACGAAGTGGCGCAGGACGCTGGCGCGAGCTCGTCAGACTATGACAAAGGGTTTGAGGTCTGCGATGTGGGCATGGCTGAGTTTTCCCAAAAGGAAGATCTTTCAGCAAGCATGCGCCACGAACGCTCACTGACAATCGGTTAATAAGACCAGGCGGCTTGCCAGCCCTCGGTTCCATTGTTTGTCAGACGTGGCAGGCATCGAATAGCGATAAATGTCACGCTTTGTGCCGGGCCAGGTCACAACATTGCTCAGTTTGCTAAAGCTTTTGAGCCACTCAGGTGACCAGACTCGATTTTGTCATGAGAGTACTGTAACAGTAAGGCTCTCAGACATTTTTGGGCAAAGCCAGCTCAAACGAATCTGCAGACTTCTCGCCGGTGGCTATATACTTCAGCAGGAGCCTGTCATAGTGCAGCAAAATGAATCCGCTGGGAACTCTGCGACACACGCTGTTTCTAGCCCCCTATTGGCGCCCGCTGCAGGGCAAGCAGCGTATCCGGCCCTTCGTCTCTTTGAGACAGTCGTCCACGGTGTCCGTCACAGAGCAGGCCGCATATAGGACGCTCCATCTCTCCGAGACTCGAAACGGATAACTCTGCTGAGCCTTCAGTAGCTCTTAACTGCCAAAAGCGATTCCCATTCTCCCAAAGTTGGGAGTCCCATACTAAAGGGGGAGTTCTCCCAGAGGGGGGAGTCAGGATCGCAGCAATAGCCGTGTGCACAGTGGCACGGGGTCGCTCTAGGCACCGTGGTCTTCGGAAAGCTCCCCTGCTCGGCTGCTACAAGGTGCGTCGCTTACCTGGATGGATAGCAGCCAAGCTTGTCTGCATGGCAACTCCCCCTTTTTGCCACTGTTTCGCCCTCCACGCTTGCATGTGCGAAGGCACCGCAAGCGGCCGTGCCATCTTGGTAGACAACAGAGGGCATTAGATAGCTCGCCAGCTACCACGTTGGTTGTGTGTTCGCCACAAAAGGGGGTGTCAACAGGAACGGGTGCCGAAGGGTGCTCGTCGATAGAGGCATTGGCCTGTTTGAGCAACACGGCATCCGCCTAAAAAGGTCAGTGGACAAAATGTCACGAATCAGGCATGTTGTGACGAGCCCGAATCGTGCAGGCGAACTGATTCTCTAAGAGCAGTTGGGCACCAGTGTAGTGTACACGTTGGGTGCCAGTATGGCCTCACGTTGGGCACTAGTGTAGTGTACACATATCCCAAAGAGTATGGCCACTAGCGTGAGCCCGATCTTGGGGAGCCACAGAGCACGCGATAACCATCGCCGTGGTGAGAACACAGTACTGCTCAAGGTCGTAACACTTCATTGCCTGCGGCAATACCAAAACCCAGTACAGAGCTCATTGCAACAGGGGCAGCGGGAAAGCAAACGGGCTTATCCATGCCCAGGGCGAGAAGTACTACACAGGGTGCCGGGAGCACATCTCTGTGAGCAAAGGTAATTCATCGGGGACACCGTGACAAACGGCCCGGTTGCTCGAGCGAGTGCAGAGCGCTCGCATTGGCTTTTGAGAGGTATAGATCGGTGTAGTTTGACCGCGCACTAAGACCCCGCACCGCTCTTCGGCTTAGCGTTCGGAAGGGGCAACAAAAGGTAAGCGTTCGCCGCGGGCGCAAGGCGCCATTGGCGAAGTCTGAACGAGCCCCAAACAAAGGGAGCTGGCTTACAAAAAAGAAATGCGTGCTTACCCCATGTCGTCCCGGAGAAATTCTCTCTCACTCCTGACGCGTGCCAAACGTCCCGAGAGACTTTGCGCACAGCACCACAGTGGACCTCCGCTACCGGGTGAGTGGGGTTAAACGCCACTCCCCGCTCTCCCAGCTCGACAGACCGCAGAGGAGGGGAGTCATGTCGGGACATGAGAATGCAAAAAGAGGGCGCAAAAGCCGCAGGCTTTTGCGCGGGCTTTGTCGCCAAATATATATATTGCCGGCTTTGCCCACAATATATATATGTAGTGCCATCATCACCATCATCATTTCTCAATCACCGCGCCGCGCCTCTCGCGCAGCTGGTGCTAGCTCGAGCTGCGCAAGGATTAGAACGAGCTCACACACCTGGCGCGTCGGACGTGGACAGCCACCGCGGCTCCGCTTCAGGCGTGGAATAAAGTGGCGAGATCAGCACGGCCCCGTCTGCCGCCTTCGACGCCGTCTCATATATATATATATATATATATATATGACGTAGGAAGGCAGTGACTGATGATTGGTAGAAGCTGAGGAAGAAGTGAGATGGAATAAACATGGTGCATGAGCCAGGCCACCTCTCCCATTCATCAGCCAGGCCACCTCTCTCCCACACACGCACGCACACACGCACGCACACAGGCACACACGCACGCACACACGCACGCACGCATGCACGCACGCACACACACACACACACACACACACACACACACGCGCGCGCACACACACACACACACACACACTATATCTTAGCTTAGCATTACTTTGCACTCCATTGCTGAGACTTGCCCTCAACTCTGCTGTTGCTTGTCATTTAGTTCTAGCTACCCACAATTTTTTTTTCAGGCTGCTTAGCTTCCTTCCATGGTAGCAGTGGCTGATTTATATCAAAGGCTTAGTTCAGCATGCTTACTTAAAGAAACATAACAATAGGCTTCGAATAAATTTCTATCGATAAAGTACCCTGCAAATTTTTGTTATATGAGAAAATGAAGGTTAAAATTCTACAGTTAAAAATTGGCAGATCCTACGTACAGTGGGAATCGGTGAATGAGGAAGGTTAACACGTCACTTTAAAACCAGCACGTTACGAGGTGGACGTAAATTATGCCGCCCATGACTTCCTTGTTGTAGTTATCATGTTTCGACGTGTCATTTATCTTTATTGTCTATTCACATCACGTGATACCAAATTTGGTATATGTGGAGCTAGCGAAACGGCCGCATGCATGCTATGAGCGTAGCATGTAGTCATGTTTTTCTGACACACATGCCATGATTATCATTTTTGGACCTGTCATTTACCTTTGTTGTCACATGTCGCATAATACCAAATTCAGTAAATGTTGAGCTAGTGAAATGGTTGCGAGCGTGCTATGAATGTAGCATGTAGTCATGTTTTACATGACATGCATGTCATGATTATAATATTCTGGCATGTCATTTATCTTCGCCATCTATTAACATCACGTGATACCAAATTATGACACGCATCCTACTGTTATTATGTTTGCACCAGACATATACCTTCATCATACATATATCTTGTAATACCAAATTTGGTATATGGAAGCTAGTGAAATGACCGCAAGCACACCATGAGCGTGGCGTGTAGTGATAATTTACATGACATGTATGTCATGATTTTCACATTAGGATCTGTCACTTATGTTTGCCATGCAGTCGTGTCATATACCAGTTTTGCAATATGTCATGTGTACAAAACTACCGCAAGAGCAGCAAGACCATGAAATGCAAATTATGACATTTATGACATGTCATGATTTTCATGTTATGACTAGTAAGTTATGCTTGTCATACAGTCATGTTATGGCACACCAATTTTGTTATTGATACCATCATTAAAATAGCCAGGAGAGCTAAAAGTCGTAGGTGGCTCTCCTGGCTAAAAGCAGCGGCAGAGCGGCAATGCCGACAACAAGCTGCTACCCCGGAGTTGAGGGCACGGGAAATGGCAAAAACACATACTGCACACACATGTTGTCACTCATTTACAAGTGCGAGTGGGCAATGCCATGGAAAGAATAATCCACAGTGCTTTGCCCACTCGTCATGATTCACTTTGTAGAGATGCATGAATTTTTCAGTTACGTCATCAAAATAGTGTACTTTTGCAAGCTTTTATGCGAGCACAAATAATGCTGCAGATGAAACACAGACAGGGCAAGGGATGAAAACACACACAGGCCAAAACATTGCACTTTTTATGGCGAAATCATTGTGACCATTTTTTTATGTCTTCATGTATAATTGTAAAAGAACTTGTTGTGCTAGTTGGTACAGCATTTGAAAAAATTAATTTGAGCGCAAACACACAACACAATCACACACACACCCAGGTGTGTTTGATGCTGATTTGTTTGATGGCTGGGTGTGTGTGTGATTGTGTCGTGTGTTTGTGCTCAAATTAGTTTTTTGTCATGCATAATTGCGCATACCCTGAGAAAAGTTATTTTCGTATGCATGACATTACGCATGCTAATCACACACCAATGGACTCCACTTAATGTTAAAAGAGGGTACTGACATTGAAATCGTTCGCAGAAATGGCCAAGACCACCCTGGCTGCTTCAGCACTGAAAGGGACAGTGTCCAGGGCGTAGTCCAGAGTCAATGCAATATCGATGGCCGCAGTCTGGCTGCTCTGACCAACACTGTTGAGGAGCTTGCCAGCAGCGTCAGTGAGCGACACAAAGACATCCCTGAAATCAAGCACAGGCATCTTCTTGTTATGGGCATTACGGAGTATGTGGGTGATGATAGCGAATTCATGCACACTGGTACACACAGAGCACAATGAGATGGCGATTATAGAGGTTTTCGTACCTCAATTTTATTGTTTTATATTGTCTATTGATTAATAAAAAATCAATTATTCAGCTTCCAAAGAGAAAGCTAGGATGTACAGTGGTTAATGGCTGTCTAATCAAAAATGTATTGCTAGCAATGTGAAGCTTGTTGCAACGCTGTAACGCTGTGAAACTATGTGCCTAAGCCATGATCATGGTAGGTAGTGTTCGCTCTACTGTACCTGCAAGCAATAAAAAATTATTTTTAGTTAACTATGAAATTAATTGTCATACTTTGAGAGTAGTTACATATTTAGAATTGGCAAAAAATTAAGTAAATAAAAATCTGAACTAGGCTGGGCAATTCTGTTAAATGAAGAAAGGATGTTGCATAGAAGTTCAAGAAGCTCAATTCCTCCTTTAAAGAGGCTCTGCAACACTTTTTCAAGTAGCTGTGGAATGGATTCACTAAAGGAGCTTATCGCTTCACAAATGCACCATCGCAAGAAGTTTTGCAATTTGTTCAGTATGATCCGAGTTACAAACATTTGTCTCTCGCTGACATTGCATTTTCTCTTCTTTCGTCCCGATGAATGTGCTAGAAGCTAGTGGCATATTCAGTTTAGTGTTTTCGAGCGCTCTGGAGTGCTCTGAAAAGTAGCTGTGCCTTCGGTTGGTAGAATTTGAGTGCTTAGACTACCTTCAGTTGGTTCTTTCAGAGCGCCAGCCTTTGACTCAGAGTACTCCCGACCGCTCTGACTTTGAAATGAGAGCATGGCGCGATCTGAACGAGAGAACGGATCACGTGACAAAAGCCAACCAATCACCTGGCTGCTGGCAGATGAACGAGATGAGGAGCAGGAGCGTGCATTTAGAAAGGGGGTATCACCGGGCACGTGATACTTTGTGTACGTGCGTTGTTAATGGTGGTTTTGTGCGCGTGTGTGGCGAATTCACATCTGCGAAGCCATAAATGTACTATGTCCGTAACTAGGCAGCTAGCGAAGGTAGAAGATACGTCAATGCTGTCATTACAGCAGCTCAAAGACAGCCTCATGATTTGCCTTGAACATAGCAGCTCAGACGAGGATGATCACCAGATCTATGTGCTGAGCTCAGTAGGCTTTCGCTACATCCAGACATGCCAGAGAGAGAGAGAAAAAAAGAATACACTAAAGGCCAGACATGTCAGAGATGTACACTGAACTCATAGGCACCATTAGTTGACGCGGTGCAGCAATGTTTACCAGGCAGCTTCCCACTCTGGCTGCACGGTGGCACTACAGGCATGCTCTCTAAGCGCTCTGAGATCGCCGATGTATTTGGTTGGTACTCTACCTCTCGCACTTTGATTGTGAGGTGCCTCTGCATCAGGCGACTCTGAGCCAGAGGACCAGAGCAGCCAACCGAATACGCCATAAGCAAAAAGGGATGGCAGGGGAAAATAAAGTACGTCATGAGAACCTCGTGACCTTTGGCGCTTTTCTGTGTTTCTTTTTATTTATTTGAATTCGCAACTTTTCAGTGCGATCGCGCACACAAGCGTGGACAAGTTGCGACCTCCTGAAGTGCCCCAGTACCGGCCAAGTGTGCCATGCTCAAATTTGTCAATGGTTGATACCATGCCTGTAATGAGCGATATTTGAGCTTGTAGCGTCATTTGTCCAGAATGTAGAGAAAGCATTTTTTAGTTGAGTTTGAGTATTTCATGTGAATTACAGACCGCATGCTACGCAATAATATTTGACTCGCTTGTACTCAGGAAGCTCTCCTACTAATCGGCCACATATTCTGACCATGCTCAAAAAGTGCTGGATAGCCTACTTAAGCTGCACCAATATCCAATCATGAGCCATGTAAAGCAGGGTCACAGGCCTCAAAGCTTAATTATCTATGGTGATACTTAAAAACCCCCAGATAGCTGCAGGTAGCTTACTTACTTATTGGAAGTAGGCTACCTACAGTGCTACTTTTTACCAGTTTTTTGCTTCAGGTTTTATACATTTCTTTGATTTCTTTTTATTTTCTAACATTTGAGATCTTTTTTATTTCTTTTTTTGTGCTGCTACCTTGGCTTCTGTAGCTTTAACATGTTTGCCAGTTGTTTTAAGGATCAACTATTCTTTTCACTTCTTTCGTATATCGAGGGCGTACTCCGTGGTTTAAGAATTTTTGACTGTGCTGTTACCTTTGATGGAATGCATTTTTTCGACAAGCAGTCGCCTCGAGGTTTTTAAAGGTGATAGTCTTTCTTGGGGACCTTCGACGCAAAAATTTTGGTCTGTCTGTCTGCCTGTCTGTTTGTTTGTCTGTCTGTCTGTCTGTCTATTTGCCCTTAACGGTACCCAAAACGGCACCAAAGTGGCCAAACAATACTTCAAACGGCCAACCCTATCCGCTGCACCCACCAATATTGCTCAAGACTCAACATTCATACTTTTGCGATTGTCAATTAAACATAAATTATTGCACATATTTGAGGCACAACAACAACATGTCAATATTCTGTACATGTGTGTTTTTACTAGAAAAGGCATACATAAGCAATTCTAAGGACCGTAGCATTTATTACACTGCGATGACCATGCAACGCTTGCACGAAAAGCCAAGTTTTTCCAAGGCTTTACTAAGAGGATGCGGTGGGGCACCTACCCGTTGCCTTGCGTTCAACACTTTATCACCTCAAAGACGGGCAGACAGGCCAAGCTCTTTGTTTTCCAGGATATCTGCCAGATAGCGCTCATGTCTTACGTGTGACATGGCTTGATGCACTCATTCGCCTCTGCTGCACACTCAAGGCACTCTAACCCAGTGCCTCCAAAATATCATTCGCCGATTTCTTGTGCAGAACATCAAATAAACGTTTTGTTCACTCTCTCCAGATGCAAGACTGTTGTCTTTCGACGACATTTGCAGTGTAACATACAGATACAGGGCCAATTTTTTTCATTGCTTCTTTCATCAAGTTATCTTTGTGTTGCTCGGATGCATATCATAAAAAATACCTTGCATTTGAAGTAAAAAATCAGTCTTGAGTTCAGTGGTGTGCGTGTTCTTTTCAAAGTGTTCTGTCTTTTTGCTCTGTTAAATTTATTTTAATCATGAATAAACTCACGAAGTTTTAACAATGTTCAACTGTAGTGTAGCTATTGTGACACAAACTGAAACGAATTAATGTGAAAGTACTATCACTCTCTTCATTAATGCATCCTAAGCCACAACCCAACTTGAAGACTGTGTTGGGTTTGGATTTGCAGCTTTGTGTATTATTATTCCAAGATTGAATTGTAAATTCATAGCTGAACACCACGAAATAGGCACCGTCAAGACGCGCACAGGACTAAAATGCGCATTCCGTCCGTGTTTACCTCTTGCTGTTTTTAACTGTGGATACATACCAGCTGGCTTGCATTCACTCGCTTTCAAGCAATCATAAATGTTTACTATATTATACAATTAATGCCGACATGGTTAAATATGAGCAACATTGTTGTGGCTCCCAAACATTCACCTGAAATTATGAGAAACTACCCTCCTACAGGGGCGCACCTAAGAAGCGCAGTTTTTGAATCGGGGGTCCTTTGCATAGAATGAAATTATGTGGGTGCTTCAGTATGAGTTAAGCCTGTTAAGCATTGACTAGACCATCAATTGTGATATTGTGTGGGGTCTGCCAATCTTCTGTGATGTCAACAACTGCTGCTTTGCTCATTCAACATCACAGGGGTTCGCATCACCTTAGTAACAATGCCGCAAGGTGCTGCAAACTAAGATCAGCACTCATGAGTGGTCATGCTATCTGTTATGTTGCTGTCATCAGCCTAAGCAATTCACATAGCGCCGCAGGATGGCGCCTTTTATTGCTCCTTTAATCATTGAAATAAACGTGCTGCTGACTGCATAGGTCAGTCGGCATTTGAACTGAGCCTCGCCTGTGTGCTGCCTCGGGAGAACATGACAACTGGCGACGAGAGATAAAATCTGCAAGCGTGGCGTGGCAGAAAACACCCACACCTGGAATCAACAAGAATGTCATTCATGGGCAGACTGAAAGCATTCGACGCAAGCACAAGTGAGTGGCTCGAATATCACGAGCGTGTTTTGCTTTGCTTCGCGGCGAACGATGTGGCTGAGGAAAAAAAGAAGGCGGTATTCCTGACAAGCTGCCGAACAGCAACTTTTTGTTGCTACAGAATCTGCTGTCGCCTACAAAACCGAGTGATGCGACACTTGCAGCTATCTTCACGGCCCTTGGCGCACACTTCAAGCCCAAAGTTTCCGAAGTGGTCGCAAGTTTCAAGTTTTTTTTCTAGAAAAAGGCATGAAGGCGAGGCCGTCAGTGACTACATAGCTGCACTTAACAAGCTAGTAGACGATTGAAACTTTGGCGCAGTGCGCAAGCAAATAATGCGGGACCAGATTGTCTGCGGAATCAACAATGCCGGCTTACGCCTGAAGCTGGCAAAATGCGAACTTATGAAAGACCGCGTGGAGTACTTAGGACACGTCATCACCGCTGAAGGCTTGCATCCCAGCTCCAGGAACGTGGAAGCCATCCTCTCGGCACCAAGGCCACGAGACGTGAAAACTCTGCAAAGCTTTATGGGGCTGATGAACTTCTACCGGAAGTTCATCACTTGCTTGTCAGCGGTACTCAATTCATTGAATGGTCTATAGGTACTAGGTACACCATGGACCTCGACACCACTTCAGGAGGAGGCCTTCCGCAAAAGTAAGCAGCTCTTGGCATCTGTGAAGACATTAGCGCACTTTGACTCGAAGAAAACTGCAGTGCTTGTAACTGATGCATCGCCATATGGTCTTGGCGCAGTTCTAGCCCAGCGGGAAGCATTGGGAGAAGAGCGGCCAATCGCTTTTGTATCCAGAAGCTTGGTCACAGCTGAACGAAACTACAGCCAGCTCGATAAAGAAGCCTTAGCAGTTGTGTTTGGGGTAACACGTTTCAAGAAGTACCTTTGGGGACAGCAATTCGAAATAGCAACCGATCACAAGCCACTTTTGGGACTTCTGGCACCAAATAAGCCGATCCCAGAGTCTTTCTCACCTCGATTACGCTGCTGGCCACTCTTCCTGTTGGGCTATGATTATGTGTTGAAGTAGAGACCTGGTGGTCACATTCCACACGCCGATGCTCTAAGCCGACTTCCGCTTCCAACAGCTGATTTTTAAATTAAGAACCCGCCGGAGATTTTTATGCTCCAGGGGTCTTAACCCAGAGTGATGTCAGCGCAAGCTATTGCGGCTGCTACGAGCAAAGACCTGCTGCTGTCACGTTTTCGCGAAGCTTTTTGGGCTGGTAGGAGAGTTCCCCTAGAAGCTCCTTGGAAAGAACACGCCACTCGCCTTCATGAAATGAATGTGCAGAGTGATTGCATTCTGCTAGGAAGCAGGGCGGTTGTGCCCGCGTCTATGCAAGTCGACGTGTTGCGACTGCCACATGAAGGGCATCCAGGAGTGGTGAAAATGAAAGCGGTGGCCTGTAGCCATGTTTGGTGGCCAGCCATAGATGATGACGTCACGGCAGGGGTGCAAGCATGCTGCACCTGCCAAGAAAATCAGCGATTATCAAGACAGGTGCCAATCAAGCCATGGCCATTCCCGGAGAGACCGTGGTCCCGGATTCATGTAGACTATGCTGGACCACTAAGGAATGCTTACTTGTTCATAGTGGTTGACACATACTCGAAGTGGATAGAAGTATTCCCTAAATCCAGCCCGTCAACTGCATCCACTACTGGTTGCCTGCGAAAAATGTTCGTTACTCATGGACTCCCTGATGTAGTCATATCCGACAATGGTCCAGCGTTCGTGAGTAAAGAATACAAGATCTTCTTGCGTAGAAACGGCATCCAACAAATTCTTGTGCCACCTTATCACCCAGCCTCTAATGGAGCAGCGGAGTGTGCAGTACAGACCATTGAACAGAAGCTGAAGAAAGCGAAGCTAGAGGATGGTTTGCACGCACAGATAGCGAGTATTTCGCTCACATACCGGACCACTCTGCATGAAGGAACAGGTTGTAGTCCCGCTCAACTTCTCATGGGCCGGAAGTTGAAAATGGCATTAGATTTACTATGGCCTGACTTATGGACCACGGTGATGTCTCAACAGATATCTCAGAGTCTCCAGGTCAACAGAGGATCGGCAGGGGCTGTAGCCGCACCACCAGGAACGACTGTTTTTGCTCGTAATTTTCGTCCAGGTCCTGCATTTGTACCGGCAACGGTAGAGGCGGAGAAAGGGTATGCGGCAGTGCTAAGACCACCAGATGGCCGCCAATGGACACAGCACCATGATCATGTGCGAGCGGTGCCATGGCAGCCTAAGCTGTGAGAGTATTCTGACTGCTCCCAGGCAGACCATCCAGATGCTTCAAGCATGCGACGAGCTGTGGCTCTGGATGCTGCGGGTGCTGCCACGTGATACGCGCCAACAGAGAACACTGGTGCCACTGCAACTACGGGGGTTTTGTCAGGGAAATTCGAGGACATGTGTCATCAGTGATCCAAGTGGTTGTGCCAGTGCGCTGGTGAATGCTCCGAAGCCAGAGGCCCTTTCTCAGACTTCACTTCACCGCAGCTCGTAAGTGCAGGAACATGTTAAGCGTTATGTGCCCAGTAGTCGAGCTGAACTCTCTGCTTGCTCATTGTAGGACTTGTTGTTCTCGTTATTTTTGTATGTTCTTTTGCTTCTTGTGTATCCGGCAAGGCTATTGCATCACGACTGCGTATCGGACATGCGCAGATACTCACGGCGCGCTATCGTGCACCTATATAATCAGTGACTGAATAAACCGATATCACTTCTTGTTCTGGCCATCATGCTGTATCGTCGTCCTTGCTAGTTACATAGTGTCAGAAGTGGCTACCGCGGACCGAAGCACGACAGCAGCGGCGCGAAATCGCCATGGACCTACTGAAGTTGCCGGAGCCATTGCGCCTATCGGGCCACTTGTCTAAAAATTGGAAGCGCTTCAAGCAAAGGTTCGAGCTTTTTCTGCAAGCAACGGCAGCCGAGAAGTCGCCGAGATTTGACTCCTCGAAAGTGGTGCTCTTGCTGAGCTTCGCGGGAGAGGAAGTGCTCGACATCTTCAACAACTTTTAGCACGGGCCCGGAGAAAGCAAGGAATCTTACAACACAGTCGTGCGGAAGTTCGACGCCTACTTCTCCGAGGTGAGCAATGAAATTCACGAAAAATATGTTTTTCGTACACGAAGCCAGGCGGAGAAAGAACCTTTTGAGAAGTTTGTGCGGCACTTAAAGAAGCAGGCAACACAGTGCAACTTTGGGAATCAGCACGATTCACTGATTAGAGACCAAATTGTGTTTGGCACGAACGACCCAAAGCTGCGTGAAAGAATGCTTGCCGAGAGAGGCCTGACGCTACTAAAAGCCGAGGAAATGTGTAAAGCGGCAGAAGCAGCGGCACTAAGGAGCCTAGTTTGGAATAGGACAGAAGACAGCATTGACGCAGTTTCAAGTGGCGAAACGGTGACGAAAAAACAGCAGCAGCGGAAAAAAAAGCAGAGTCGCGATAATCAAGATATTTGCTGCAGGAAGTGCAACCGCAAACATAAACCTAAGCAATGCCCCGCGTATGGTAAATTATGTCATTCTTGCCGCAAATACAACCACTTTGCAAGTTGTTGCCAGAAGTCTACCGCTGTTAGCGAAGTAGCTAATCTCATTGAGAATGACTTTGAGATTCTTGAAATCGGCTCCGAAAATTGTCGCAAGAAAGACTGGACAATCAAGGCTCGAGTAAATGGCAGAGAAGTGACGTTCAAAGTGGACACCGGTTCGCAGGCAAGCTTACTTCCATTTACAACGTACCGGAAGCTTGGATCCAAAGAAGCGTTGCAACCTACCGGGTCAGTGTTGCGCGCCTACAACGGGGGCGTTATTTCAAGCTATGGAACAACGTCACAGAAAGTGTCTGTCGGAACCACCGAGATAAGCGTGAAATTCTTCATCGTAAAGAATGGGCGCCAAGCCATCCTTGGGCTCGATGCCAGTGGAGCGCTTGGATTGGTTCGACGTACAGTGGACGCTGTCAATGCCTCGTCTGAGTATGAACTTTTGAAAGATTTCAGGCACCTGTTCCAAGGGCTCGGCTGCTTGAAAACGCAGTACAGAATGGTCCTGTATCCAGACGCGGTTCCGGTCGTTCAGCCTGCTCGCCGGGTTCCACTTGCACTTCAGGAACCTCTGAAGAAGGAACTACAGCGAATAATCCAGGGGGGCATCATCGTCAAAGAAAATGAGCCAACCGACTGGGTAAGCCCTCTGGTACTGGTAAAAAAAAAAGACGGTGCTCTAAGGGTTTGCATGGACCCCAGAAGAGTGAACAAGTATATCAAGAGGCAGCATTTCCCTTTACCCAGACGCGAGGACTTGGAAGCACGGCTAACCGGTGCTACTTATTTTAGCTGTTTGGATGCAAACGCCGGCTTTCATCAGGTGCCCTTAGACAAGACAACATCAAAAATCTGTACGTTCTCGTCGCCTTTTTCCAGATACCGTTTTCTAAGGCTACCCTTTGGCATCTCATCTGCACCCGAGGTGTTTCAGCAGGCACTTTGTCAGATATTTGACGGTCTGCCAGGCGTGCTCATATATATAGATGATATCCTGGTCTGGGGCTCAACGAAGGAAGACCATGATGAGCGCATGGTTGCAGTCCTTAAAACTGCTGAAACAGCTGGATTAACATTTAATCTGCACAAGTGCAAGTTTGGCGTAAAAGAGCTACAGTTTCTGGGTGATATTATAAGTGCGAACGGCATATCCTCAAATCCAGGGCTCGTAAAAAGTTTGGTTCAAATGCCAGTGCCAACATGCAAAGCCGATTTTCAACGTATGCTGGGTGTGTTGAACTACTTTGGAAAGAAAGTTCGTGCCGCGGCTATCTGAAAGAACGGCCCTGTTAAGAACTCTTATCAAGGCCAGTTCTGAGTTTGAGGGGACAGATAACCACGCCAAAGAGTGGAAAAGCGTCACGCAAATTCTGACTACCGCTCCCGTGCTCGCAATATTTGACCCACGACGGGAAACAAGGTTATCTTGCGATGCATCGAAGGACGGCGTTGGTGCCGCCCTTCTGCAACGTCACAGTAACGAGTGGCGGCCCGTAGCTTACGCATCTCGAGTACTGACTAAGGCAGAAAAACTGTACGCACAGATAGAAAAGGAGGCCCTAGGAATTTGCTTTGGATGCGAAAAATTTCACCAGTTCGTCTATGGCCAGAAAGTCCCAACTGAAACGGACCACAAGCCACTCTTGTCAGTTGCTCAAAAGGAAATTAGTGACATGCCACCTCGCCTTCAACGGTTCTTTTTGAGGTTGTTCAAGTATGATTTTGTTTTGCAGTATATTCCTGGGAAGCACCTTGTTCTTGCTGACATGTTGTCCCGGTCAACTGCTGACAACCAAGACGACGCTGGTGCTACTACCGACGTGGAAGTTCATGTAATCCAGCTTCTAGGTTACCGTGTCACAGAAGCAACGCAGAAAGAACTGCAAGCGGCAACGGCTCGTGACCGCTACCTACAGTCGTTGATCGCAAGTTTGTCGGCGGGGCTTCCAGTACAAGGAGAACTAAAGCCTTTTGAGCAAGAACTCTCATTTGTCAACGGAATACTTTTAAAGGCGTCGAAGGTTGTTATTCGGAAAAGCATGCGAAAAACTATGCTTGAAAAAATCCATGCAGGTCACCTCGGCATGCAAAAATGCAAGGAAAGGGCCAGACGCCTCGTGTTTTGGCCGGGGCTTAACGCTGAGATTGCTTCCATGGTGCAACTTTGTCCTACATGCTGCAAGTATGCTTACAAACAGCCCAAGGAACTGCTTCAAATGCGGCCCGTGCCAGGTTGTGCATGGCATAGAGTTGAAGCTGATATTTTTTCGTTTGCGGGGGACTCGTACATCGTTGTCTTTGACGCCTTATCAAACTTTCCGGAAGTTCAGAAACTACCTGACATGTCGGTGCAATCAACCAGCGCAGAATTGAGCGCTATTTTTGCCAGATTTGGCGTGCCCGTCGAAGTATGCACTGATAACGGCCCACAATTTTCCAGCCATGAATTTTTTTTGTTTTCAAGGAGATACGACTTCACGCACGTCACTTCAAGCCCTCATTATCCGCAGTCAAACGGGCTTGCGGAAAAAGGTGTGCAGGTTGTGAAGCGCATCTTAAAAAAAAACTGCAGATTCGGGCGACGACTTCTGGCTGGGCCTGCTGGCCTACTGCTCTACCCCACTGGAGGACGGGCGATCCCCTGGTGAACTACTGCAAGGAAGGCACCTTCGCGCCAACCTCCCGGACTTCAGTACGGTGACCGCAACCGACGTCAAAAAGCACATCCAGGCCCAAGGGGAAGACCTTTTCCTCCTCTGCAAAAGGGTGACGTCGTGAGGCTCAGAGACGCTGCATGGTCCCGGAAAGCTCAAGTGGTGGGTCCGCCATATCCAAGGTCCTACCTTGTCAAAACGGAAGACCAGAAGCTGTTAAGGTGCAATTGTCGTCACCTACTTCAAACTGGCGAACGGTTCATCGAGGAAAGCGACGACGACATTGATACCAGCTCAGCGGACAACAACGTTGGTGGCCATCTGACAGTGGCAACTTCAACCTCGCCAGCCAATGGCCGACGTCGCGAAGTTCCGACGTCGGGCGACCCTTCGCCACCTGTGGTGCGTCAGTCAACATCACCACCGACGCCAGCTTTGAGAAGGTCGACTCGAACCGTGAAGCCACCACAGCGTCTTCATTATGACAAGGACTTTGACCGAGTGTATGTTATCATTTTTTGAAATGCCATGTACATACCACCGTTTCGGTGGGTATGTAATTTCATTGTTAACGGAAAGGATGTATCCGGCAAGGCTATTGCATCACGACTGCGCATCGGACATGCGCAGATACTCACGTCGCGCTATCGTGCGCCTATATAATCAGTGACTGAATAAACCGATATCACTTCTTGTTCTGGCCATCATGCTGTATCGTCGTCCTTGCTAGTTACATCTTGTGCTTCTTCTTGTGAAGGGGGAAGGAATGTTATGTTGCTGCCATCAGCCTAAGCAGTTTCACATAGCGCCACAGGATGGCGTCTTTTATCACTCCTTTAAATATTAAAATAAACGTGCTGCTGGCCGCATAAGTCAGTCGCCATTTGAACTGAGCCTCGTCTGTGTGCTGCCTCATGAGAACATGGCACTATCCTAAAGGCAAATTTTGCCAATATCAATTGGTCAGATGTGGCCGCGTGTACTGGACAATCAAAAATCCAGTGGCCTCGAAATTATGTTCCCATTTATGTCGCGTGTATGTGCCCTACTGAATGGTATTTGATTGTTGATCTATTCCTGTATTGACTCTCTTAGGATCAATAGTATTAATAAACAAACAAGCAAATAACAAAAACATTTTAAGACTTCAATTCTGGATGTAGTCAGGAGTCCTTAAATTTTTTAACCAATTTTTTAAAAGATTTTTTTACCCCAAAATGTTTATTTTTTGAAACATGGTATATCTTTTACTTCTATAAAGATGTCTTGATTAATGAAAAATTCAAGCATATATTAACTCATATCAGCACAACAAAGTTTATTTTCCCATGGTCTATTAAGCTCTTTCGGGATGCGTAAAATAAAGTCATTGTCAGAAAACTGGTGAATATAACACGGCAAGTCATCTATATTAACTTTGGTATCTGACTAATTAGCGTATGGAGAGCTGTACGATAAATAAAGCCATTTTTTTCTTGACGATGCATGAGCAACACACACGTTGCCTACACTGGACAGCATTTTCTATACAAAATTCACAAAAAATGCGCATAGAAGGCCAAAACAAAATACTTTTTCAAGCAAATGCTGCCATTTGTGAAGCGACGCACAAACTAGCCTGAAAATGAGCGGGTTTGTTCAAAGTGCTTCTGGGGAGGTACTATCTCAAGTGGGCAAGCCATACTCATCCAAAACAGTTAGAGCACAGTGCGGCAAGGGCAATCTGTGCTTGTCCTTCCAAAGTGCTATTGGGGTTGAACTCACTTGGTTGCAGTACGCAAGTGAGGGTTACGGTAGTGGTGACTGCTGCCGCCACCATTGAGCACAAAGGCATACTTGGTATCGTGGCCGTGTGCCTTGAAACAGGCGTCTACGGCATCCACCAGCTTCTGAGTGCCAGCGAGCACAGCAGTGGTAACCTGGGGGTCGAACGAGCTTTCGGCCAACAGCACAACCACCTCGAGCTGAGGCCTCGAATTAACGCGGAAGCTCTTGTGGCCTTGCGCTTCTGGTAAGTTCAGGCAGTGGTCTGCACACAAAGTACGTAATGAGATCACATGAGATTTCATTCATATCAACATATAATCCTTCCACAATGAGTGACGATGAGATACTCCGTAAGCGAGCAAATTCCCGGTAAAAAAATATATGTGCCAAAACTGCCCCTCCATACCAGCACCAACTCATCGTGATGCCATGTGGTTTTTACAACTCATGTTAGAGCCGACATAATTATTTATCAATAAAAATGCATTATATTGTGTCCAAAAGGAGCCGGAGATTTAACATGGCAAGCTGTAGAAAAAATCTGGTTGAGTCAAGGTGCCTAAAATATGAGAGAAGAGATGGACATCCACGACATCACAATGGCATACAAGTGCTGACATTGAAATGAAGAGAATTTCTCCAAAAGTGCTCATTTCTTTTCAATGCAAAATCAAATGAGTTAGACAGACAATTAGGCCAGACAATGCAATGAAGCCATTAGTTCTTGTCTTTCTAAATGTGTACTAATAATGTTGCAAATTGAAATGTATTAAAGTGCCCATTTGTTTGGTGGAATCACCAGAGAGCACATTTGTTTAAGTCATTTCACTGTTTCAAAATGCTACTCAGCTTCAATTGAAGTGAATCAGAAATATGAACAATTTTTCATACAGGGTTGACAATAATCCTGAAGACTCTCTTCTGTTGTAATCCTGATAGCTGCATGTGTCGCTGTGAAAAGACAAGAGAGGAACGATAAACACAGACAATGAAGAATACACAATGAAGTCTGTCCTCGCGTCTTCTTCATCGTCTGTGTTTATCTTTCCTTCATAGTAATTCTCTTCCATGTATAATAGCATGAAGCCGCAGCGATGCTCACTCATGTGCCACAAATAGTAGCATACAGTGGCTTACATAACTTCATCAGCAAAATAAAGACTGCGTAAGCATTTTATGGAAGCTTAAGTAGGTTTCACCATTGGAACAAGATTACTGTATTTACTCAAGTGTAACGTGAGTGCAATATCAATATGAAAAACAACTTTCCAAGAAGAAAACAAAAATAAAAATTAGGGGACCCTAAAGCTTTGCCTTTGGGAGTCGAACGCGATATTGACATCCGGTTCCTAGTGCATACTTCAAACACTTACTGCATGAAACATTTTCGAATCGGCTATGCACCCACTTTGTGACCTCAAGGAAATAGGCGCAGTAGCCTGTGCGCCTTTTGTAGTGGGGTACCAGCTTTCAACTATGGAGCCATTATTGTAATCACATAGTCTGACGCCCATTGGCAATAGATGCTTGTACCACGCTTTATTACTGCAATATTTCATGTTGAATTGCAAAGCATGTATACAGGACGAGTGTGTTTGTGAAGCACAAAAGGTACTTTCACTGCTTTCACCGCTTTGTGTGACGTTCCAGCTTCATTCCCTTTTTCGATCGTATATAATAAGCTACTGCACCTTAGTATGAGCTGCAACCACAAAACGGAATATTCATAGGTTATTGCTGCTTGAAAAGAAAGCTATTTGCTGCATCAATAATGTTAATTATTTAAATACGACAAAAGCACTGTTTCAAGAAAACAGGATAATTACTGTCAAAGATATTTACACACACTGCCTCCTATCCTATTTCAACTGTATTTTGCTGGTAAAAAAACTGCGCACCTTCTAAAGAATTTGTCAGCCCTGGTAGAACGACACAGCACCCGCGTGGCACAAGCACCCAAAAGGTGGTTCATAAAGGGTCATCGAACAAACTACTACAATCAAACCCTGGGCTACAATGTATTCATGCAAAGTTTTCTTTTTTCAGTGAAACTCTACCAACTATGCTGAAAAATAACCCTAGACAGTTTTGGAATTTCGTGCATGGTAGCGAGAATCGCGCTATAGCCTTTCTGACGGCTGATGGGCATCCCGTGCCGGCGTAAATTACACGTCCATACTAAACGACACATTCATAAAAGCTTTCTCACACCAGGTGACCATCAACAACCAAATCACTTTGCCTTCACCACACTACCTACCCATGGACGCTATTTTGTTACCTCCGATAGTATTCGTGTAACAATTAAAAAACTTAAAACCTCGTCATCATGTGGAGATGATAGAATCAATTCTAAATTCCTTAAAAACACCGTTGAATACTGCTCTATTATCTTGTCATGCATTTTTTCACAGTCCTTGTAGCACTCTAGCCGTCCGGAAGACTGGCTGGTTGGTAAGATAGTGCCAGTTCACAAATCAGGGGTGACACTTAATCCATTAAACTTCCCTCCAATATCGCTCACATGTGTCCCGTGCAAAATACTTGAGCATATCATTTTCACTCACCTAGTTAACTTTCTCGAGTCTAACCAGTTTTTCACACCCTCCCAGCATGGCTTCCGTAAAAACTTCTCCTGTGACACGCAGCTCTTAGTCTTTACTAACGACCTGCATGTCCTGCTCGACTCTGGATTTATCATTGACTGTATTTTTTTAGACTATTCGAAGGTGTTTGACAAGGTTAGTCATGAGCTACTACTTCTTAAGCTGAAACATTTAAATCGAGATCTTAACGTGCTTAACTGGATTCAAGCCTTTCTTTCCAACCGAACACAATTTGTTTCTGTTAACAATGTTTGCTCCCCCGTCCAACCGGTGCTCTCGGGCGTTGCCCAAGGCTCTGTGTTGGAACCTTTGTTGTTCATAATTTTCATGAATGACTTGCCAACTAACATCTCATCAAACGTATGCCTATTCACTGATGATTGCATACTTTATAGAAAAATAAGCAACGAAGACGATGTTACCTCGCTTCAGGCGGATCTAAATAACATATTTACCTGGTGCCAATTATGGAACATGGAACTGAACATTTCTAAATGCAAAGCGATGCGTGTGTGCCGCACTTCACTTGTTTGTCCACAGTATCATCTTAACGATACCTACCTCGAGGCTGTTTCATCTTACAAATATCTAGGTGTTCATATTTCAAATAACCTGACTTGGAACCATCATCTGAAGTACATAATTGTCAAAGCTAACCGTAAACTCGGGTATTTTCGCAAAAACTTCTACATGGCACCTTCATCCTTTAAGAAGCTTCATTACAGTACTTACATTCGTCCATCGCTTGAATACGCATCATTCATCTGGGATCCTGGTGGCACTACACTAACACATGAATTGGAAGCAGTCCAGAATCGTTCAGTTCGCTTTATCTTGTCCAATTATTCCCGTACGGCCAGTGTTACACTAATGAAATCTCAGCTCAACCTTCCTGAACTCGCCATTCGGCGTAAAATAGCCCGGCTAAGTCTCTTTCATAAGCTTTATTATCATAACAATAGCCTTCGTGAACATAACCGTTAAACCCCCCTCATTCATATCACCCAGAATCGATCATCCACAAAAAGTTCATGTTCCTCAATGCAGAACCACAACCCATTTGCACGCTTTCATTCCAAGAACTACATCTCAATGGAATCTACTCCCTCGATCAGCTACCGCAATCACCGTCACATCATGTCTTAAGGTTTTTTTACGAAACATGTTTGGCGCTACTTGATTCCTGCTTTGTGTTATATATATGTATGTATATGTGTATGTGTGTGTGTGTGTGTGTGTGTGTGTGTGTGTGTGTGTGTGTGTGTGTATATATGTGTGTGTGTGTGTGTGTGTATCATGTCCTCTTTGTTTTTTTTGTTTTTGAGATTGTTTGTTGTTCTTTGCTTAGTGCTTGAACATGTACCACCTGCACTATCGCTACTGCTACGTTGTCTTTGTTGACGTAGTTTATATATAATGTAGTTCTGTATTATTCTGCCAATTATTGAAATTTTGTTCTTGTATATATTTATCAAGTGTTGTTTTTCCCATTTTTTACATGTAACATGCCCTTACCCTCTGTAATGTGAAAACCTTGAGGGTATAATAAATAAATAAATAAATAAATAAATAAATAAATAAATAAATAAATAAATAAATAAATAAATACAAACAGTTAAATCTATTACAGAAGTGTGTAAATACAGAAATGTCATTATCACACAAGCACTTGCTTGATGCCTTTCTCTATGATAAATTTCAAATTTATGCCTGAAGCATACAAATCTACTTTGTATCTATCTCTCATTTTTACAATGTATTCATCACATACAAGCTTTTTTTCTTTATTTTTACTATTGCTTTTCTTCATATCTATTTTTGCATTGTAAATGAGCAATACCTTCTTGGCGGTCACATTATTAACCGTTTACACATACTTTAACCTATTCACAGTGTGCCCACATGTATTTATATGTATTTACAGCAACCAAAAGCATTGCTTGTACTGCACATGTGTGCACTGCTGCTGTTGCCCGGTTTTGGCCCCCTAGCCTCGTCAAGCTGTATGCTTACAGCTTTCTTGCTAGGGTGGCCTTTAACATGTACTTTTTACATGTCGTAAATAAAATTTTACTTTACTTTACGTCTCGATGTTTCAGTCACACATAAGATGATGATTTTTCACTCACAACCAACGACGCCGATGCCGGAATTTCTGCGAAATGAGCTCTTTAACGCCATCACGTTAATAAAAAAAATAAGAGAAATCTGTTCCTCATAGCACTTTCTCGAGAATTTGAATTTCAGTATTCGATTGTAAAGTGAGGGTAGACTTTAGGTAGCGAAAATGTGGAAAGAAACACTCGCTGCATTAGAGTAGCCCCCATTTGTCAGTTTCATTTCCTGAAGAGTACCCGCCCATTGACCTGCATTCTTAGTGATTTAGGTGAAAATTATTCGTGCTACTTTAATACCTCAATACCCTCGCCTTGGAAGTGTCAGGTCTTGCTCTTAATACAGAGGCACTGAAGTGTCTCCGCCGTCAATTGGCAACACTGTTTTTCCTTTTGAGTCAGCATAGTTCTCATTTCAAGGCATCAATAAGTGCATTTCTTGCCTAAGCTACACCAAGTTCCTGACACCATGTTCACCAGCCTATTCTCACAAGAGAGCTTCAAAGGAGCATTGACATCAAATTTCAGAATTGAGATGTGCCCTTGATTTGATTGATCAGAGTGTGTAGGTCCAATTGGCCAAATTTAAATTGTATTTGCTATGTGGAAGTTATTTTATTTCGACAACAAACAGCGGGCAAAAGCTTAACGGAAAATGGAATGCCCTTGCGACATCAACCCTAGTGCTACGTTTTTTTTGTGACATTCCATACATACCATCCTGAGTAACGATGCGCTACTAGCGATGACGTCTGCAATCTGAGTGTTCTTATCGTGTCACCGAAGCCTCGAAATGCACTCACCCATCATGTCTGATCTTCGTCGCACCACTTTGAATGATTTTGTAAAATTACCAAGATCAAAAACATTCATAAAAGATTAGCAAAACAAAAGAGCATGATTCAACGAGTACTTGTCTATCGGCATGTCGGGGAACCCTTGTGAGTTGCGATTGTCTGGTTGAAACGCGGAAGAAGCGCAATAAGGCTGTCTTTTTATTATGCATATGTTACACGCCAACACGAACACAAGCTATTAAAGTGTAGTAGCATATAGATAGATATCATTGCTAACAAGTAACACACAGGTATCGTTAATAGTGAATTTTAGTTCGTCCATAAACTTCTTTTAATCCACGTAATACCAAGTTACTGCCGCCGCCACCATGAGAGGCCGGATAGGTGAGGTCATGAAGGTGCAAAGAAGAACCTTGCAAGCAGGGAACATTCTTTATTTCTCCGCTGGTGCACATTCCTTTTATTGATATTACATTGACACCTTTGTGTATACCTGATTGCTGTGCAAGCCAAAACTCCCCAATTGAGACACACGAGCGAGCAAGGCCAAAGCATGCATACCCGGGCACCTCCTTATTGCTGCTTGGAATGGCGTTAATTTTGGCATTGCTGTTCTGAAGAAGGTCGATCGAAGCAAAAATGATCTGCGACAACGCGAATCACGAAATTCCAAGCTTCAGACTGTCTTATTCAACCCTAGTCGACACTTCATGCAGCAACGACGACACTGCAGGTGAGAAGGCATAGCTCAATGTGTGTGCCTAGCAGACGAAATGTTTGAGGGACAGCTGAGCGTGACGTCACTCTTTTCTGTGGAAAAGCGGTCAGCTATGGCGCGATCTGAAGCTGATGGCGAGGAAGTGCTCCCATCTCTAAAAATGGTGGGCTCACCAACCGTTTTGCATTGTGCTAGTTACCAGTGACATGAATAAATAAAAGTGATAGTTATTCGTCCTTCAGTTGCATTTTAGGTGGCAAATCACTATTGGGGGTTGATAGCTACTCGTTGATGCAAAAATCTTGACATGAGTAAATTTAATGTCAATGCTCATTTAAAGCCATCTTTCAAAATACTTTATGCTACAAGAAAAATTAAAATAAAGTAATTCCAGCATATTTAAGTCGATCAATCAATGAATCGCTACTTTGCCTTGCATTGCCCTTTCTTTTCAGAAAGGGCAATGCAATTATCAAGTGGGACAATTTATAAGGACAATCGGTGTCAGAAAGACACAATTAAAAAGGCTGTAAAGTGTTCAGGATGCAGGGTGGCTTTGAATTGATTGATTGATTGATATGTGGGGTTTAACATCCCAAAACCACTATATGATTATGAGAGACGCCGTAGTGGAGGGCTCCGAAAATTTAGACCACCTGGGGTTCTTTAACGTGCACCCAAATCTGAGCACACGGGCCTACAACATTTCCGCCTCCATCAAAAATGCAGCCGCCGCAGCCGGGATTCGAACCCGTATTCTGCGGGTCAGTAGTCGAGTACCTTAGCCACTAGACCACCGCGGCGGGGCAGGGTGGCTTTGAAAATGAACCCAAGTGCAGAGGCAAATGGTGCAGTGACAAGAGGGTTGCAGTAGGGACATTCCCAGGACACAAGCTCGAAGCAGTCATGGGGCAAGCGAGCGCAAAACTGAAAACTACAGCTGATGAACGAAACCTCGTGATAATTTCAGGTGGTTTAAACGATGTCTTAAATGAAGATATGGCAGGAATAGCGACCATACTGGTGAAAGGGGGTCGATGACATGCGTGCCACTTCTCCTCAGGTACAGGTAGTGATATGCACGATACCGGAGGTACCGTGCATATCACTACATGAGCCGAGAGAAAGGCTTTGAGGTGGTGGAAATAAACAAAGAGGTGTGTAGGTGAAGTGGTTTTCAACGAGACAGAATTCACTTCGATGGGGGGCTAGGTCATGAAGTGGGTTGGCGATTTGCAGGGTGCGCAGTAGCTTTTCTGGAGGCCATGCGGGCCCTTCGGGGGTGCAGGATAGATAGTAATGAGGAAAACAACCAGGGAGACTCTTTGACAGGTGGTATGGACAGATTCGATTCCAAGGTGGCACCAATATCTAAGACAGGCAGAGTCTGGGCAGAAATAGACATAGCCGTGAGGGCCGAGCCAATTCAGACGTAGGGTATATTAACATGCAGGGTGGCAGGAACAGGCTGAAGTGGGAAGAGATAGAAGATCAGCTAAAGGAGGAGAGGCCGATGGTATAGGGTTTTGTAGAAACACATCTTAAAAACATGGAACAACGTCCTAATCATCCGGACTACGCGTGGAAATATTGTGATAGAAGAGGGAAGCAGAAAGGTGGGTGGTATTGGGGCATTCATTCATAAGAGAACAGACTGGCAAAGGGTCAAGCAGGAGTGCAAGGAACATTTATGGCAAAAAGGGAAAGTGGAAGGCCATATGACACTCCTTCGTTTGGTTTACTTGTGGACGGGAGCCAAGGCCAGAGAGGAAAACCAGGCAATGGTGGAGTGTATATCAAAGGACATTGAGGAATTAGAAAAAAGTGCGAGACAAGGGCCGAATCAAATCAGATGTAGGGTACATTAACATGCAGGGTGGCAGGAATAGGTTAAAGTGGGAAGAGATAAATGAGCAGTTAAGGCAGGAGGAGCTGATGGTATATAGGGTTATGGAGACACATCTTCTGGACATGGAGCATTTACCACCTTTTCAATTGCAATCCATACTACGCATGGGAATATACCAATAGAACAGAAAGTAGAAAAAAGGCGGGTGAAATCGGGGTATCATCATCATCATCATTATCATCAGCCTGACTACGTCCACTGCAGGACAAAGGCCTCTCCCATTTTCTACCAGTCAACTCGGTCCTGTGCTGGCCGCTGCCAATTTATACCTGCAAACTTCTTAATCTTATCTTTCCACCTAATCTTCTGTCTCCCCCTAACCCGCTTGCCTTCTCTGTGAATCCATTTAGTTACCCTTACTGACCAGCGGTTATCCTCTCTACGCGCTACATGCCCGGCCCATATCCATTTCTTCTTCTTGATCTCAACTATGATATCCTTGACCCTCGTTTATTCTCTAATCCACTCTGCTCTCTTCTTGTCTCTTAAGGTTACACTTACCATTTTTCTTTCCGTTGCTCCCTGCGTCATCCTCAATTTAAGCTTAACCCTCTTTGTAAGTCTCCAGGTTTCTGCTCTATAGCTAAGTACAGGCAAGATGCAGCTGTTATATACCTTCCTCTAGAGGAATAGTGGCAATCTACCTGTCATGATTTGAGAGTGCTTGCCAAATGTGCTCCACCCCATTCTTATTCTTCTAGTTACTTCAGTCTCGTGGTTCCGCTCCGCGGTTATTACCTGCCCTAAGTAGACATAGTCTTTCACAATATGAAGCGCACTATTATCTAACCACTACGCCTATGCTCTAACCCCTACCCCATGGCCGCTGGAATTGAAGCATTTATACATAAATGTATGGGTTGGCACAGAGTCAAGCATGGATGCAGGGAACATTTATAGATAAAAGGGAAAGTAGCTGGGCAGATTACACTCCTTGGTTTGGTGTACTTGTAGACGGGAGAAAATGCCAAAGAGGAAAAAAAGGCAATGATAGAATGTATAACAAATGTAACGGGGTTACATTGAGGAATAAGGAGAAGAGTGTGAGATAATTATCTAGGAGATATGAATGTGCACATAGAAGATATAGATGGGTATAACGACCCAACAGGCGAAATGATCAGGGATATGTGTAAAAGGCATGATTTGATCACTTGCAACAGTACTGAGAAGTGTGAAGAGCAAATAACATGGGAGGTAGGAAAGCTGCAGTCGACGATATTACGCACTGATGTCATATAGAATGTTAATAAGCTCAGGAGAATGCACATAGATGAAGGTGGCTCCAGAAGTCTCGGTAGTGATCACAAACGTATCAAGCTAAGTTTTGGAAGAGCAGCGAAAGTGGGAAGGAGACAAAATGAGCAACTACAGGAAAATTTTTATTCATAAAGGCAAATAGAAATTGCTACTGAACAAATTGAGAAAGTAATTACAGAGGATAATAAAACAGTGTGGACATACAAGAATTTAATCAGACTATTTGAGCTAGAGCTTGCTAAAACACATGATAAGTCACCCCGAAAAAGAAGGCACAAACACAAAAGTTGGTGAGATGACGAAGTTAGGAGAGCCATAGCAAAACGTCAGGAAGCCTCTAGGAAACACAGACATGCTAAGCAGCGGGGTGAACCGACAGACTATGTTGAAAGAAAATGGGAAACCTTTCTAAGCTGCAGAAGGGATGCATCCCTTCTGATCAATGAAAAGATTAGAAGAAAGGGAGCTCAGTGGCTGGCAGAAGTACATAAAAAGATAGAAAGGCAGCTGCGAAGTTTCGGAACCATCTAAACTCCCTAAGAAATGAGACAAGCCTAGAGCAGAGTTTTATAACTACAGCCCAAGGTGCTAGGCTAGAAGGGGACGAAGCTATTGAATATATAAGAACAAGGATGACAGAAAAATTTCAACAAAGTGCCTTATGCACCACAATAGACAAGGATGAATCAAGTGGTGCAATCGCTCCATTTTCACAACGAGAGTGGGAAAGCGCTGAGAAGAGGGTTCCTAGTAGTACATCAACAGGCCCAGATGGCATTCCATTTATGCTGATAAAAACATTGGGTCTGAAGTCTAAGCAGACTTTAAGAGAGGCAGTGAGCAAAATAATAATCGATGGTGAAGTCCTCGATGGATGGAAACTTAGCAGGATGAGCATGATCTATAAAGAAAAGGGGGACAAAGCTGACATAAACAACTACCGTCCTATAACAGTGACGTCAGTGGTCTACAGGCTAGCGATGCGGAATATAAAGGAAAGACTGCAGGCATGGAAAGAGGATGAGGGGGTGCTGGGGAAACTGCAGAATGGGTTTCGGAAACACAGGAGGTTGGAAGACAATCTGTTCTCACTGACGCAGTGCATCGAAATAGCAGAAAAAGAACACAGGCCCCTGTGGCTAGCATTTTTGGATATCAAGCCAGCGTACGATAGCGTGGTTCAAGAGGACTTGTGGGAAATACTGGACACACTAGGTGTAGAAAATGGAGTCACTAATCTTTTAAAGGATATCTATAAAAGTAACAAGGTATTTATAAAGTGGAGAGAACAGGTATCCAAGCCCACAGAGGTAAAACGGGGGCTTAGGCAGGGGTGTCTTTTGTCACCTTTGTTAATCATGATGTACCTACAAGGATTAGAGGCCAAACTAGAGAGAAGTGGACTTAACTTCAACCTCTCTTTCGTCAAACGAGAAAAACTCATTGAACAGGCACTACCAGCATTGATGTATGTAGATGATATAGTGCTAATGGCCGACAACAAGGAAGATTTCCTGAGATTGATGGACATCTGCGGTTATGAGGGAGATAAATTAGATTTCAGATTCAGTGAGAAAAAATCAGCAGTCATGATTTTTAATGATAATGAAGGTAGTGAGCTTAGAATACAGGAGGTCAAGTTAGAGATAGCAGATAAATACAACTATCTTGGCGTATGGATAAGCAATGGGACTGAGTGCCTAAGAAAACACGAAATACACGTGACGACTAAAGGTTACAGGAATGCAGCAGTGATGCGAAACAGCGCACTGTGAATAAACAATAGGTATGATGTTGTGCGAGGAATATGAAAAGGGGTCATGGTTTCTGGTCTGACGTTCGGCAATGCGGTCTTGTGCATGAGATTAAAAGTTCAAGCAAGATTAGAAATTAAGCAACGTGGGATAGGCAGGCTTGTTTTAAGACCTCACGGGAATACACAAAATCTTGAAGTACAAGGTGATATGGGATGGACATCATTTGAGGGCAGGGAAGCTAGCAGCAAGATAAAATTTGAGAAGCAATTGAGGGAAATGGGGGAGGAGCGTTGGGCTAGGAAGGTTTTCAGCTACTTGTACATGAAGAATGTCGATACAAAATGGAGGAAGTGAACCAGAAAATTGACTGGTAAATACTTAGGAAACAGCAGGGGGCCAAACCAAAAGGAACTATCGGTTAATAAGTAGGTGACGGAAGCCGAGATTGATTTGTGGAGAATTGGCATGATTAAAGAGTCCGCACTAAAGATCTGTCGAACTTTTAAGCAGGAAATTGCCAAGGAAAGAATCTGTGATAATTCTTGGGGTAATTCTCTACTGTTTGAAGCCATTACGGGAGTATTGCGAACCAAGACATATCGGGCCAAATAGGAAGGGGTAGACACGGTATGCAGTGCGTGTGGAGAGGAGGAGGAAACTGCCGAACACTTGATAATGTTTTGTAAAGGGCTTCACCCTATAGTTCAGGATGATGGCGCAAAGTTTCTCAAAGCACTGGGGTTTAGGGACAGTGAGGGCAAAATAGTCTTTAAGTGGGTAGAATTAACTAGAAGGAGGGTATCTCATTGGTGGCTAAAGTCAAGGCTTGAATGAAAATTAAACCCTTCACTGCAAAGTACCAGTCCTCAACCTCACTATTTAAAAGAAAAAAAAAGATAAATCTAGTTTTTGGTTCACTAATTATTACGGCTTTGTGGCGTGAGCCGCAGCACGATCTAAAGCGTACAGCTATATCAATCCATAAATTCAATTCGCTAGTTTAAACTCAAGCTGCTTCAAGCTTATGCCACCATTTCAACAATTACGTAGGAAAACTTGGCACGAAGTGCCAAGTTTTCCTACGTAATTGTTGGCCGTCGCTTGCTAGGACTACCTCCTGAATTCGGTCCCTTGAGCTTGGCAAGAATGACCACCACAACTGCAAGTCAGTTGCCAGAGAGCAATGTAGACCAACTCACAACCACCCCAAGCATCGTCTAAACAGCGCGCACCACGAAGCCGTATCATGGTGATGTGTTTGAGGATGTGGATTAGTGGCTAGACCACTTCGATCGGGTCACAGTCGCCAATGAATGAAATTAAACCAAGAAGCTTCGCTACGTCTATTTCGCACTTGAAGACTATGCTCGCACCTGGTATGAGAACCATGAGTCGTCTATCACCAACTGGCAAGAATTTCAGCGACAGCTATGCTAGGCATTCAGAAATCCTGAAAGGAAAGAGAAAGCCGAGCAGGCTTGCAGAGCCGGGTTCAGAAGCGAAATCAAAACGTAGAGTTTGTCCAAGACATGTCACACTTGTTCAAACGTGCTGACCCAGGGATGGATGAGGCAAAAATAGTTAGATCTCTCCTGCCGGGTGTCAAGGAACAACATTTTGCTGGACTCATACACAAGCCCCCAATCACTGTCGATGAGTTCATCATTGAAGCTGCTATTATAGAACGAGAACTTCAGCAATGGTTTCGGCAGTACGACCGCCAAGCTTCTGTCGCCGCTGTGTTACTTTTCACCTGTGGACAGGACTTATTAGCACTCCTTGAGCTTGTGTGGAGCGTGGTCTGCAAGGAGCTCAGCTCGAAAAAGTTTGTCCCACTTCTACTCACCTTGTGCGACGATTGGGGATGACATCATTCACAATGAACTCAGGAATGTGACCCGATCATTTCTTCCAATGCATACGGAAGCTCCTGCTTTGTCTTGCCCTGAAGCATTGAGGAGTTCTCAACCTTCTACAGGACGCCGGCCACCCTCTACTTTTTCACCCTCCCCCCTGTCAATTCGCTCCTGCAAATAACTAGGAGAGCACTTTCCAGTATGACGTTTTGCACGGAGTCACCCATAAATTTGACGTATGGCGCACCTTTGACAACAGGCCCCTTTGCTACCCTGCGGCAAAGCAGGCCATCTGTACCGCCAGTGTGCGTATCACAGGATGGGCCTTCAGGGGTTTCACCTTGACGCGCGGTGACCCAGCAACGAGGAGCGTCTTTGCGGGATTCAGCAACAACTAGGAGCGCAGCAGCCGTTCCCTCCCGCACAAAGCCACCGACCATGCTCATCTTCTCCTCGGCACCTCGGCTCGCCTAGTCATTGCGCCATATTGTCTGGTGTATGAAACAGGTCCCCAAATCCTGGCCCACACCAGGAAAACTGAGGCCAGCGGCCTCTGGGGTTGGGGCCACTGTTGACAGAACTCACAAACATCCTCCACCACGATACGTTGACCACGGCGATTTCTGTCACGAAATTTTCTGAACGCTATGGAGCAATTTCTGCCGATATTTCTATAACCACTGACAATCACTCGGCCACCGCACTCGTGGATACTGGCGCCGATTACTCCGTTATGAGTGGTTACTTCGCGGCTGCTCTCCGAAAAGTGATTATGCCATAAAACGATCCGCACCTCCGATCCGCAGCTCCTATCCGCGAGTTGTAATCTAGTGACACCGGTTGAGAGGTGCGCTGCCCGAGTACATATTCGTGCTTCGACCTTTATCGGGACTTTGTCGTACTGCGGGAATGCTCCAGGCAGGTCATCTTAGAATTAGATTTCATTCGAGAATATGAGGCTATTATAAATCTCCGAGAATCGCTGGTGACGTTTTCACGTAACACACATTCTCAGGATTGGGAATCGTGTATGATGGCGTTGTGTGTATGCGACGATTCAGTGACAGTACCGCCCTATTCCAGTGTTCTGGTTAACATGCTGAGTGACATCAACTGAATGGCTCTCGAAGTTGTGGAAGGCAATTTGTCCGTGCTCTTGTCTCGTCAAGTATGCGTCGCCCATGGTCTCATAAAACTGACAAAAAGCCTGCAAAAGTTCTACCGTATTAACTCGTGCAATTCTCGCACTCGCATATTCTCGCACCCCGCACATCACCCAACAAAAATACGATTTCTTTTTTCCTCGAGTAATTATGGTACCCCTGAAACTGCCGAAATAATGTCGTCTGTTTGTTCCAGCCACTGATGATGATATGGTAGGTGGATGGATGAATATGGCTGTACCCTTTAAATCGGGCGGCGGCTAACGCCACCTAGCCGTAATACTTAGTTAACTAACCACTAGATTTATCTTTTTTTTTCCCCTTTAAATAGTGAAGTTGTGGACTGGTACTTTGAAGTGAAGAATTTAATTTTCACTCGTGCATTGACTTTAGCCACCAATCAGATAACCTTCTTTTGGTTAATTTTACCCACTTAATTCGTGTGTAAGCTACAATAAAGCCCTCGCTTCTGCGTAAAAATAAAGTATTCTAAAACAGAGCCACGCCACTTCTTGTAAGTCCTGTTACGGGAAGAAGGCGTCTGAAAAATACCTTTACTTTAAGTAAGCAGGCAGGCATGCACTATGGAGCCTAGTCAGCACGAGCTTGCCCTAAACATCCTCCTCTTTCCTATAATGTTTTTTGCGGCCTCCCGTCGTATCACCCCTGGCGCCGAAGGCACCGTCTCGGTGCTTGGTTGGTCCGAGTAATAACGCTTCAGCCGAGTGACGTGAACAACATCAGAACACAATCGCACGCTGGTGGCGTTAAGAGGTTGAATTTCATATGACCGTCGGTCAGGGCCGTACCCAGGAATTTTTTTCGGGGGTGGTTTGCGTGTAGAACGGCTGCCATTTTTTAAGATTTATACTGGCTTATTTTCATGAATAAAACAAGTACATCACTTACTTATAATAATTTGACGGTACTTTTCAATTATTTGTAACCAAATCAAGAAATTGGTATGTCAACGTCAAATTCTGGTTAAAGCAAGAAATAAGTTTGGACAATAGCACCACCAAAGCGGGGGACACCGCGACCAACGGCTCCTGATGAAGTAACACAATGTAACCGCGGTACAAAAACGGTATGTATGTGTTACAAGCTGCCACTCTAGCGTCGCCAGCGCGAAGTCGGCGACGGGAATGGCAGCAGGTTAGGTTATTCCGTACGTAAGCAGAGATAGTGAAGAGATCAGAGTATATGGGGAAAAACAAAACGCTAGTGATATTGCAGCACTGCAGGGGAATCTAGGAATATTGCAGAGGAATCTAGTACAACACTTAATACCAACTAACAAAATATATATAAAATCAATAAATCAGCTTACAAGAGAGAAGTATTACAAACTACACAAAACTAACCAACAATAAAACTACAGATTAGAAAGTCCGAAGGTATAAACAGGTGAATGGATACCTGTGATGACCGGCAGCGTTGAGTCCACGACGATCGGATGCGAGAAGTCAGAGAGAGTTCTGGCACAACTGCGATGTCAGAGGTGTTGCAGCGCTGGTGTTTCCGGGAGGCTAGTGCTTGAAGCCGATCTCGGGCAGGTTGAGCTTACTCGAGATTCAAGTACCGATGCCTACGTTACAGACGTTAATTTCGCATCACAACTAGACGAATGGCTAAGTTTAGGTGGCCAGCCGACTTGGAGCCACAACCACTTAAGGGATACTTCTTGATCTCCTTCTACACCATGTTGGTCAGCAACTAGACTGCTTAGCAAGGCGAAATCCTGCTCTTAAATTGACCTCCATGTCCCCTCATTCTCGTCCTGGGGGAAAAGAGACCTCTACATGGGTCCAATCATGCACGTTTCATTGTTAGAAACTCCACCCTAAAAATATATTGACCCTGTCCCTTTTTAATTAGGAGAGGGTCCTCATCCTCAATTAGGAGAGTGGGCATTGGATCGCAGCAGTGATGCCGGCGGCTGACAACCCCCTTTGTCTTTTTGTTCAGCTGGCTGCAATCCTTGGAACGTGCCCTGCTGCCTGCGCGGATCGACTGCGACTGCCTCCTGAGATCGACGCATGTCCCTTGTTTGACTCGTCACCTTGCGTCGACCATGGTTGGCCGCCTTACGCAACATTGAAACCCTACTACGCAGAAGAAGCCAGTGTGACATCGTCATCAAGGCAGACGGACCATATAACCGGCTGGCGGAACCCTTCGCCCTTCAGTGGGCATTGGATCGCAGCAGTGATGCTGGCGGCTGACAACCCCCTTTGTCTTTTTGTTCAGCTGGCTGCAATCCTTGGAACGTGCCCTGCTGCCTGCGCGGATCGACTGCGACTGCCTCCTGAGATCGACGCATGTCCCTTGTTTGACTCGTCACCTTGCGTCGACCATGGTTGGCCGCCTTACGCAACATTGAAACCCTACTACGCAGAAGAAGCCAGTGTGACATCGTCATCAAGGCAGACGGACCATATAACCGGCTGGCGGAACCCTTCGCCCTTCAGTGGGCATTGGATCGCAGCAGTGATGCCGGCGGCTGACAACCCCCTTTGTCTTTTTGTTCAGGTTGGTCCCGCCCCACCCCTTTTTTCTAAATGCTCAAACAACCTCTTTCTGCTGCTGTTCCCATGCCCAAGTGTTCTTGCCTGCACCGTTGTGGAGTGTGTTTTTGTTGCTAAAATGTTGTTGGTCAGCGGAGACGTCGAGCTCAACCCTGGTCCCCCGAAACAAGACCCTAGCAAACAGAGCAGTGACGTTCTTCTGGCTATTCAAGATTTAACAAAACACCTTGACCAACGGCATGACACCCTCATTAAATCCATAGACGAAGTGAAAGAAAACCAAAAGTTACTTGAGTCCAAAGTGTTAGATTTGACCACTCGGCTAACTGATCTAGAAAAACGAGTCGATTCGTTTGAAGAATTTCTAGACGGCTCTCACGTGCAGGAAATGATAGCCACCGCCGTTTGAAGTGAACAGGCTTCGCTCCGAGCGCGTCTGGATGAGTTCGAGGATAGGTCTCGTCGTGAGAACCTGATTTTCTACGGAATTGAAGATTCAGCATCAGAAACTTGGGCCGATTCTGAAGAAAAGGTCCGATTGATTCTTACCTCTACGTTAAACTTGCAGCTACCTGACGATGCTATTGTGCGTGCTCACAGGCTAGGAACGTTTTCGCGGCATAAAACTAGGCCCGTGATAGCACGTTTCACTTCTTCCAAAACTAAAGATAGTGTTTTGTCTCAGAAGTCTAAGTTTCGTGACACAAATACATCAATCTGTGAGGATTTCTGCAAGGCTACACGCGCCACCCGGAAAAAACTAATCGACTTCGCCAAGTCGACTGGTCACAAATTTTCTCTTAAATACAATAAAGTGGTCATTGGCAATAAAATACACACCTACTGCGCATCTTCAGATCGCGTGTGCAAAATAGAAACGGACTCGCTTGACCCCTCAAATCCTCCTAATCGCGATGATCCTGTCATCAGAGGCCCATCTTCTCCACTGTAGCTAGATGCTAACACAAGTTGTAATACCTCTAACCCTGACTGTTGTTTTTTGCTTTGTAATATCAGAAGTGTTATCAACAAGCGTGATGCCTTGTCTTCGTTAGTAAACACGTGCCTTTCTGATGTGATAGTTTTGACCGAAACCTGGCTGTCGTCAAAAGTCGAAAACCGTGAGATCCTGCAGTGCGACAAAAAATTTTCCTTTTTTAGGTGTGACCGTGGCTCGCGTTCTGGTGGCGGTGTCTTGATCGCTGTTTCAGAGGAATTCATGTCTTTTGAAATTCCCATTGTATGTTCCCTTGAATTGGCGTGCGTTCGAATCCGCATAAGTCACAAAGATGTCATTGTTTGTGCCTGTTATCGCCCTTTGAATGCGCCATCTGGTTTTTCCAATGATTTTCATGACGTCTTAAGTGACTTGCACGTGAGGTTCCCTGCCGCACCAATTTTAATCCTAGGTGATTTTAACTTTCCTGATATTTCGTGGAACAACTCCCATTTATCGCCTGGCTCTGGCTTCTCTGAAAGCGCCTGCTTCCTTAACACATGCGCGCAATTCAATTTAACGCAGCTGGTTATGTGCCCAACTCGCATTACACATTCAAGTGCTTCAATTTTAGACTTAGTTCTGACTTCTCACCCCGATCTCGTGCAACCGCTTTCTGTTTTGCCAGGCCTCAGTGATCACGAAGCAATCGTTTTCAACCTCCCCTGCGCATCACCCCATAAACAAAAAAGTAAAAAGCGATTCAGGGACTACAGTAGAGCTGATTATGGAACCATTAATACCGAACTTGAACATTTCACCTCTGTTTTTCCAGAAGACTTCAACCAAAGATCTGTCAACGATAACTGGATGCTGTTTAAAAATAAAGTTGCCGAACTCGTTAACAAGTACATACCACTACGCGAAATCGCATGTAACAGTCAATCACCGTGGTTCACGCGAACATTGAAACGCCTGTCCAATAAAAAGAAGCGCGTTTATCGCCAAGCCAAGCGTTCTAATTTATCTGAAAGATGGGAGGTTTACAAAAAGGTAGCCGATGAATACGGGCGTGCTTTATCCGCGGCAAAGGAGTCCTTTCTTCAGCAAACGCTACCGTTAATTCTGCAAAACAATCCCCACAAATTTTGGCAGGTCGTTAATGGGGGCGATAGGAAACAGATTGAACTTACCACTGACACGGACGAAGTAATTTCCAGTGAGAACGTTTGTATCACCCTTAACCATGCATTTTCTTCCTTCTTTATGAACACTACTCCTGCCGTCCTTCCAGGTGTTCAAGCTCGCGATTTTATTGTGATGAATTCGGTACACGTTGACCGGGCCGGCATACGCAAGTTGATCCAAAATTTAAAACTTTCGTCGTCACCAGGCGTCGATGGCATTTCTTCTGAATTTTTGAAAAACACTGACGTTCATTCCTCAATTATTCTGTCGAGACTTTTTGATCAGTCATTAGAAGAAGGTGTTCTCCCAGAGGACTGGAAGGTGGGGAAGGTGGCTCCCTTGTTTAAATCAGGAAATGCTCATAGTCCCGGGAATTATCGCCCCATTTCACTAACCAGTGTACCATGCAAACTTCTCGAACATGTAATTTACACCCACGTCGTGAGTTATCTTGAAAGTAACGCCTTCTTTAGCATTCACCAACACGGGTTCAGGAAATATTATTCATGTGAGACACAGCTTCTGGCCTTCACTAACGATTTATTCTCTGCTGCTGATCGTTCATCTACTGTTGATTGTGTCTTCATAGATTTTTCAAAAGCCTTTGATACCGTCTGCCACAAGTTACTTCTTCTGAAACTAATTGCGCTAAATATTGATGATAACGTCTTAAAGTGGATTGAATGTTTCTTATCTAACCGCACCGAGTTTGTAACTGCTAACGACCATTGTTCCCCGACTAGCCCTGTAACGTCCGGCGTTCCGCAAGGTTCAGTTCTTGGTCCCCTACTATTTCTTATCTACATCAACGACTTACCTAAAGACATTTCATCATCCATCAAACTATTTGCCGATGACTGTGTAATTTACCGTGAAATCCGGACTAACGCAGATAATCTTGCCCTTCAAACAGACCTGGATCACATTTCATCATGGTGCGACGCATGGTTAATGAAGCTAAACGTTACTAAATGCAAGGCTATGCGATTTTCCCGTTGTATTTCTTATAATGTACCGTGCGACTACACACTTAACCACAGCAATCTCGATCTGGTTTCGTCCTACAAGTACCTTGGAGTGTATATTTCTAACAATCTCTCTTGGAACACGCATGTCGATTATATTACAAACAATGCGAATCGCACGTTAGGTTATCTGCGCAGAAACTTTTCTTTGGCTCCGACTAACCTTAAACTTCTGCTTTATCAAACATTAGTTCGACCCAAACTCGAGTACGCGTCATCAGTCTGGGATCCACATACCAATTACCTCGCTGACAGCATCGAGGCGGTTCAAAATCGCTCGGCACGTTTTGTCATGTCAAACTACCATCGCACGTCCAGTGTTACCTCGATGAAAGCCAATCTTCACTTACCCACTCTCTCACTGTGGCGTAAAATATCTCGCCTTTGCCTGTTCCATAAGATCTTTCATTGTATTCCGTCTTTTAGCAACACTCTTTTCCAGCCCCCATCGTACGTTTTCTCACGCAACGATCATCAGTTTAAAGTGGGCGTTCCTAGCGCCCGCACGAATTTATATTTTGAATCATTGATCCCGAAAACTGCAAATGAGTGGAACCACCTTCCCGCCCCTATCGCTGCTATCACTGACCTCACTTTGTTTAAAAACGCCCTCTCTAACCATTTCGCGTAAATTCGCCACTTAAGTCACGCTGTGTTTTCTCTTGTTAGTTTTTTTGTGTGCGCGTGTCATTCAAAGACGCAACCATGTTGAACATTGTTGTTACGACCACCCTGCCTCTTCTTCACATCACGCAGTCTTTCTTTTTTTTTATGGTTTTCAGACCGCCATTGTGCGCATATAATTTTGATTTGCTGTATTTTCTGATTTTCTGTACGATGTATACCCGCTCCTCTCTGTAATGCTTCGGCCTTGAGAGTAAATAAATGAAATGAAATGAAATGAAACTGAGCGAGAGTGACAACCTGTTGGGATTCTCTCATACGGCTTGTCCCCAAGCAGTTTTGCCTGTGGGAATGGTCAGTTTCCTTGGTTTCAGCCGGTGCGTCTTGCAGTCTACAGCTAGTTCGGGGTGCATCGCGGCCTTTGACGACCCCGCCGATGTCGCCGTAGGTACAAAGGATCAAACATCGGCGACTAACGTTTGAAGAAGAACACCCCATTCAGTACTTCCCTGCACTAAAGGCCAGTCTTTTCATGAGCGAACGGTTCCACCGGTCAGTGGGGGAGCGCGGCGCCCGTTAATTTGCCGTTACGCCGGGTCGCAAAAATGGCAGTCCATGACAGCATGTATGCAAGCAAACAAACAAGTCGCCCGACATTCCGATCTTCTTGTTACCGTTCACACATTCTGCTTGCTGGATAGTTTCCTCGTAATTGCGAAAGGATAGAAGGGTTGAAGCTTGGGCTAGCTGGGTTTAGCTTTTAATCGACTCTTCAAACATAGAGGGAAGTTTAAACGAGGAAGTTTTTCCTTCTCGGCAACTTGCAAAATTCTGTGAGGACTTGTTCTGGGGTCACTTGAAGTTCTCGATGGATGCTGAGCAGTGCTAGTCCGGTCAGTCTGCCGTTGTTCATATGATTTCGAAGGTAGCTCTTCAGCCTTCTCAGTGTGGAAAAAGTCCGTTCCGGGGTCGACGTCGACACGGGTAAAGTCGCCAGGATAGAAAGTAGGCTGTGGATGTTCAGAATAAAGTCGCGGTTGCACATCTCTAAGGCCTGTAAAGCACAAGCTGGGCGATTCTTTTCTTCGATCTGGCAGCATTTGTTCAGCCACAGTGTGAACTCTGCTTCGATGACATTAGCCGAAGGAATGTCGCCAAGGTAAAACTGCACTGCATCATCAATATCAGAAAGGCTAGCCGATGCGCAGAATTTCGGCAGCAGCATGTTAAGGCCAACCACGACCTTCTTATGGGCATCGAACCGGTCTCTTAATTGATTTTCGAAGTCAGCCAGCAAAGACAAATACACATTCCTCCGGTAGTACTCTTCGGGAGTAGCAGAAGATACGTTGCTTTTTTGCATCTGCCTTCCAGTGATGCGTGGTAGGGCCATCTCAACATTTGTGATCTTCAGCAAAGAGAGCGACTTCAGAAAAAACTTATTAAATTCCGTTTCCGCACTAGCCCTTTTTGTGGAAAGAACGTCTATAACATTCTTTACGTGGTCGCACGCTTGAGCCAAGTCACAGTCAATATTTTGAAGAAACTTGCAAAGTGGCACTGTCAAAGAGAAGAGGTCGCAACAGATCTGAAGCGAAATGACAAACTCGGGCTTCATAATGGCATTGAGCAGTTGAGAAGCTTTTGATGAAGTATCAGATGACGCGGCCTCTTCTTCCAAATATTCGAGCAATTGTACAATAGGCACGTACAGTTCAAGGAAATGATGAAGTGCATCGTGACTCTTTATCCACCTTGTTTGGCAAAAAGTGAGAACTGATTTTCTTTTTTCTTGTGTTAAATCTTCTACTTTGTCTCGCAGTTGGTTCGTCCTCTGTGGCGAAGCTCTCACAAACGTACAGGTTGAGGATACAGTTCCCAAACAGTTGTGGATGCTGGGGAGTTTGCATGCGTGAAGCAGAGCAAGGTTCAATGAGTGGGCGCTACAATGCACGTACAACGCATTGGGCGCTGTTTGACGAATGAAGGCTTGAACATCGTTAAGGTGGCCACTCATTGATGCCCCGCCGTCGTATCCTTGCCTGCAAAGTAGGTTCAGGTCAAAGCCATGACCTCTAAGGCTGTTCAGGATTGTGCTCGCCAGCGCCTTGCCAGTGAGATCGTACACGAGAACGAAATCTACAAAATCTTCTTTAAGAATGGGCACTCCCGACAAGTCGTGTCCAACGTACCTTACACATAGGGAAATGTGGGCGGTGCGAGATATATCAGTGGCCTCGTCAGCTAGAACTGAAAAACACGAACCTGTGTTGACGTTTTCCACTATCTTTCTTTGTATGATTTTACCACAGAGGGTGATCAACTCATTTTGAATTTTTGGGCTCGTGTACAGTGCATTCGCCGAAGATGTTTCCATGTGAGCTCTCAAGGCGGCATCTCCACATTTTGCTCTCATCCTAAGCAGTGCGCAGAAATTTCAATCATTTTTGAATGGCAGCACTTCAGACATATTTATCACACCAGAGTCGTCTGTGCCGCAAAGCGGTACTTCTTGCCTGCCACAGAAAATGATTGTTTCTATTATTGGCAGCAAGTTCTTGCGGTTTTCTTCCGCCTGCTTTTTAAGGCCGTGGTCAAGTTGTGTTAAGATGTCATGCTGTGAGCGGGACCGGACTGCTAAAAAGTTCTCTGATAGCGTTGTTGACATGGCGTGATAACTGCTGGATGCGTGGCTCTTAAAGGCGTCCATGGCTTTTTTGTAATTAGTGAACTCCTTAGTTACAAAACAGCCCAAGCGCTGGTGCTCCCCTTTTCCTGCACACTCACTTGCGAAGACTACGCAATATTTGCACAATGCTCCTTGAAGCTTCTTTGAATAAACAAGCCATGGGTAACGATCTGCCCAGTGAGGTTGGAACTTCAGATTCCTTTTCCTTGTGGCTGGATAATCATAGTTAGCCGGAGGGGTCCACGGATTGAGCAGCAGCTTCTCCATCGTCTCTGGATCATTTACATTATTGCTTTTCGAGACAGACAGTCCCAAGTTAAAAATATTCGCACTCGTCGCACAGAGGGGAGGCGAACCAGAATGTGTAGGTGCCATGCCGCTCACCTTCCTTGGGCGTTGCCCAGTGGTAAAGACGTCACTTTGCCCAGCGTTGACTGTAGAACAAAGATCACTTGGAGTTGCACTGCGGCCACCATCATTTCTCGGCGGCGCATGGGTGTCCTTCTTGTGTTCGTTCTCAGGTGACTCATATAAACCGGTGCATTCTCCTGAGTCGCTACAGAAGTTCGGACATGCTTGGCTTTCCACCAGTGCTGAGAAGGGCGAAGTTTTATCCTTCGAAGGAGGCGGTTCTTCTCGTCCGCTTCATCGGTTCGAACTTTCTTGAAGTAAGACGCAAGACTCCTTTGCTTCGTTGTTGCAGAGTGTCTTTTCATTTTGCTGCCGCAATCCTGTGCACGCACACAGAAGTGGCCAGTGGCTCCAAAAAGACGTTTGCAACTCTTTCGACTGCCTGGCATGAACGGCGGGCGATGTTTTTGTGATATGTGTCGTGCGCGAAGCTTCAAAGTGCGCGCCATTCAAAGTGCGCGCCATACAAAGTGCGCGCTTGAAGCAGACAACGACGAAGGTAGCACGAGGGCTGAGTAGCGTGGCGGCGAAGGTACGAGAAGGAACGAGGAAGACGGGGCTCTCGACTCGGCCGTTGGGTTCCGGACCCGAGCCTAGTAACAGTCGAGCCCGGCCTACCTGCCACGTTCTACCTGCCACGGCCGTGCGTCGCTGACGTGCTGCGGCTTCAAGGCATCCTGTGCTTGAGGACACGCGGAGCTGTCGGGCTACGGGCACGAGTTCCAGCAGAGGTGTCCGGCCGGGACGCGGCCGGTGGTAGTGCCTGGTCTACCGCGCCAACTGGTCCACCTGGTCTACCGTGCGAGCAACGCGGAGCTGTCGGGCTACGGGCACGAGTTCCAGCGGAGGTGTCCGGCCTGTACGTGGTCGGTGGTGGTGCGTATACCCTTCAAGTTGCCGCCTCGTCTACCGTGCGAGCAACGCGGAGCTGTCGGGCTACGGGCACGAGCTCCAGCAGATGTGTCCAGCCGCGACGTGGCTGCGGGGGCGGAGCCTACCCATCAACTAGTCGCCTGGTTGACCGTGCGGACAACGCGAGCCAGCTCAAGACGTAGCAACGAACCTCGGTGAGACCGACCTCATGTCTTGCGTCCATGTTAAAAAGGAGGGACGGTTAGTTTAGGACTTTGATAGTTCACAGAGACAGTGAAGGATTCTTTAAATAGCCTGTCCATGTTATGTGTGTTCGTTTTTCGTGTGTATAAAGTGTGGCGTACAAACGGCCTCGTCTTTTCGTGGGAGTCTGGGGCGACGGCTCGGACACCCATTAACTAAGAACCTGCACGTTGCTATAACACCCACTGCAATGTAACACTGGCGTCCGCGACAGGACGAGGCCATTTGTATCGCTTGAGTCAGGCTGACGATTAGTGAGGAAAAGATGAGCTCGACAGATTTAATGGCGTTGGCCATGCGCATGGGTTTGGAAGGTGCGGAATTGAAAACTTGGATTGATGAGCGAGAAGCTCGAGCTCGTGAGGAAAGGGCGGCAGAAAGAGAGGCGAAGAAGGAACAAATGCAGTTGCAATTACAAGTCGAGGAGCAGGCCCAAAGGACGATCCAATTGCGCCTTCAACTGACTCAGACTGAAACCGCCAGAGAGCCTGTCGGGGCAGACATAGGTCGATCATCAAGGGTGTCTTCCAACGTCAATCCTCATAATTTTATACCAGGATTTGATGAAAACCGGGATGACCTAGATGCGTACTTAAAAAGGTTCGAGAATGTGGCGACAGGGCAAGAGTGGCCTAGAGACAAGTGGGCCACGGCTCTGAGTTTGTGCCTAAGCGGAGAAGCGCTAAAAGTGTTTGGTCGCCTATCCCCTGAAGATGCACTTGATTACGAGAAAGTGAAACTGGCTCTATTTCAGCGATTTCGCCTCACAGCGGAAGGGTACCGTGAGAAGTTCCGGCACAGTAAGCCTCAAGAGGGAGAAACCGGCCGGCAGTACGCTGCACGATTAATGAGTTTTTTCGACCGATGGGTGGAAATGTCGAAAGTAGACAAAGAATACGCGTCAGTTCGTGACCTGATTGTAGCTGAACAGTTCATCAGTAAGTGTCATGATCGAGTGGCGCTCTTTTTGCGTGAAAAGAATTGCCGTAAACTTGAAGAAATGGCTGAAGCGGCAGATCAGTTTTTAGAGGCACAGCGACAGTCTAACCTGCTTGTTTTCCGAGAAAAGGCTGAAAACGGCATGGCTGTGAAAAGTGGGAGCACGACCTCAAAAACTTCAGTGCAATGTTTTGTTTGCAACAAAATCGGCCATAAAGCCTCAGATTGTCGCGCTCGGACGAAGCAAACTTACTGTGGGCATTGTCGTAGGGCAGGACACGATACCCAAGTTTGCACCAAGAAACCCGCCACGTATAAAAAGGCTTCATGTATATTGTCCGAAGAGAACTCTAAAGACAATGATAACGCATCCGGCGGCGGGCCCGAGAATAATGTGTCGGGGGCAGTAAACACGCAACAAATGGCAACGAAATATCAGATGCCAGTTCTCCAGGGTCTCCTATTTGGTAAGCCTGTCTCTGTTCTTCGGGATACAGGAAGTAACACGACGGTTGTGCGACGTTCCCTCGTGCCCGACGAAGTGCTGACAGGAGCTATGACGACAGTATTTTTAGCCGATGGGAGCAGAATAAAAGTTCCCGAAGCAAAAGTGGAGATATTTTCGCCCTATTTTTCTGGCACGGTGATCGTTAAATGCATGACTTCCCCATTGTATGACGTCATCGTGGGAAACGTGCCAGGATCCCGTGATCCCAATGATCCAGATAGCAGGTGGAGCGAGGGACTGTCGGAAAGGAAGACGAAGTCTAAAAGCGTCAAGGAGAGATTAGGGGTGATGAAAGCAGATCGCTACGAGAGACCAATGATCAGCGTAGTCAAGAATTCAAGTACTTCGTTGGATTCGGTGAAAGCAACCGCTTTGAATATCAACCAACGAATCTTCAAGATTGAGCAGGCGGAGGACAAGAGCCTAGATCTCTGTAGGAACAAAGTTGGGCAGGTGTTTTTTGGGAGAGGATCGACAGAATATTCGTTTGTTATGCAAAAGGGAGTTTTATATCGCCATTATCGGTTATCCTCCGGCAAGATAGTACAGCAGGTAGTTGTTCCTCGCAAACTGCGGAGCCAAGTACTGCAGCTAGCTCATGAAAGTCTGATGGCGGGCCATCAAGGCATCAAGAGGACAATTGACCGAGTACTAGGATCATTCTATTGGCCAGGAGTTCAGGAAGAAGTAAAGAGATACGTGCGATCCTGTGACATTTGCCAAAGAGCATATCCAAAAGGTAAAGTGGGCAAGGCGCCTCTGGGCGTAATGCCGTTGATCGACACCCCCTTCGAGCGAGTGGCAATCGATATTATCGGTCCTTTAAAACCTGTGTCGAGAAACGGAAACCGCTACATATTGACCATGGTGGACTTCGCCACGCGCTACCCGGACGCGGTGGCCCTGCCAGCAATCGATTCGGCGACAGTAACAGAGGGCCTGGTGGAGATGTTCTCACGCGTAGGATTCCCGCGTGAAATTCTATGTGATCAAGCATCTTGCTTTACTTCCGAACTGATGAAAGAAGTCAACGAGTTACTGGCCATTAAGCACCTCAGTTCTACACCTTACCATCCTATGTGTAACGGGTTGGTGGAACGATTTAACGGTACGTTAAAACAGATGTTGCGGAAGCTCTGCCAGGAGGAACCAAGATCCTGGGATCGGTTGCTTGCCCCACTCCTTTTTGCCTATCGTGAAGTGCCTCAGACCAGCACGGGATTTTCTCCCTTCGAACTTATTTACGGGCGTGACGTCAGAGGACCACTTAGTTTGTTAAAAGAATTATGGATTGGAGAACACATCGGCGACGAGGCGAAGACAACTTACGGATATGTATTGGATCTGCGAGATCGTCTTGAAAAAACACTGCAGTTGGCTCATGAGAACTTGACACGAGCAAGAAAATCACAGAAGCAATACTATGATCAGCGAAGCACGAAACGTCAGCTTGAAGTAGGCGACCGGGCCCTTATTCTACTCCCTACTACGGAAAATAAATTACTCATGCAATGGAAAGGACCTTTTAAGGTCACAGGGAAAAAGGGCAGTCATGACTACTGGTTGGACTTGGGACGTGACACCAAGTTGTTCCACATCAACATGTTAAAGCGTTACGAGGATCGCGAACCGGAGAGGTTTACACAAACAGCGTCATTCGTAGTGATGGAAGAAGAGGAGGCAGATTCACCTATACCAGTTTACACTATTGACCAAGGGACTGGGGTGGAGACAATTAATATAGGTGAAGGGCTGGCTGAAGAGGAAGCTGCTGAGCTCCAGCGGATTCTGACCAAATACCAAGATGTGTTTTCCGAAATGCCAGGAAAGACCAATTTGCTGGAATGCCCGCTTCGACTGACAACACCGGATCCGATTTGCACTCCGCAGTACCCACTACCACTGGCGATGAAAGAAGTGGTTGAAAAGGAAGTTCGAGATATGCTCAAGCTCGGGGTGATTGAGCGATCCAATTCGCCATACAATTCCCCCTTGGTGCTAATTAAGAAGCCAGATCAAACTTATCGGACATGCATAGACTTTCGTCGCATCAACGAGGTGTTGATATCAGATGCGGAACCCATACCACGGACAGATATGATGTTCGCAGAGGTTGGGACCAAGAGGTTTTTCTCGAAATTCGATCTTACCAAAGGATACTGGCAAGTTCCACTGGAACTGGAGTCGAGATCGGTAACCGCATTTTCAACTCAGACCGGACATTACCACTTTATCTACATGCCATTTGGAATCAAAACTGCGTCTGCAGTGTTCACGCGTTTGATGAGAACACTTCTCCAAGGCCTCCCGAACGTAGCGCATTATATCGACGATGTTCTCATCGCTACTATGACATGGAAAGAGCATTTAGACACATTGCAGCAATTCCTGCACAGAGTGAGAGAAGCAGGATTGACTATCAAACCCCAGAAATGCGAAATCGCTATGACTTCCGTCGTATTTTTAGGCCATCGTTTAGGAGGAGGGACCATCCGAGCAGTGGATAGTACTGTCGAGAAGATTGCCAATGCACAAAAACCTCAAACAAAGAAGCAGCTTCGATCGTTTCTTGGATTGGCGGGATATTACCGCGATATGATTCCCCATTATGCGGAGAAAGCTCAGCCTCTCACCGAACTAACTAGGAAAAAGGAGAGAAATAAGATTTGTTGGAATCCTGAAAGAGAGGCAGCATTCGAAACACCTAAGCAAGCCCTTGCTTCTGGACCAATTGTAAAGGCTCCTGATCCGGAGCGAAGGTTTGTACTTCGGTCGGACGCATCTGACACCTGCATCGGAGCGATATTAATGCAGGAACATGACGGATTGTTACACCCTGTATCTTATGCAAGCCGCCAGTTGCTGCCCCGGGAAAAGAATTACTCTACCATAGAGAGGGAGTGTTTGGCATTGGTATGGGCGGTACAGAGGTTTCACATTTTTTTGTATGGGAACCAGTTTGTTGTACAAACAGATCACCAACCTCTACAGTACTTAGCCCGAGCCAAACACTTGAACAGTAGGGTCCTGAGGTGGAGCCTGGCATTGCAAGAATACTCATTTAGCATTCAGCATATAAAAGGGTCGGAGAATACCGGTGCGGACTTCATGAGTAGATTGTGAGCCAAGAGTTCGGACTTCATGCACTGTGATATTGGGTGTTGGACACTCAAAGTATGTCAGTGTATTTAACGGTGTTCTTGTGTGTTTAGTAAATATTGGACCTCGACATGTGAACTATACAGAGGACATATACAGTGAAGGGGTTTACAGACCGCGCACGTGTCAGCAGTTTTTTTTTTTAAAAAAAAAAAAAAAAAACTCATTTAAGGGGGGGCTTTTGTGATATGTGTCGTGCGCGAAGCTTCAAAGTGCGCGCCATTCAAAGTGCGCGCCATACAAAGTGCGCGCTTGAAGCAGACAACGACGAAGGTAGCACGAGGGCTGAGTAGCGTGGCGGCGAAGGTACGAGAAGGAACGAGGAAGACGGGGCTCTCGACTCGGCCGTTGGGTTCCGGACCCGAGCCTAGTAACAGTCGAGCCCGGCCTACCTGCCACGTTCTACCTGCCACGGCCGTGCGTCGCTGACGTGCTGCGGCTTCAAGGCATCCTGTGCTTGAGGACACGCGGAGCTGTCGGGCTACGGGCACGAGTTCCAGCAGAGGTGTCCGGCCGGGACGCGGCCGGTGGTAGTGCCTGGTCTACCGCGCCAACTGGTCCACCTGGTCTACCGTGCGAGCAACGCGGAGCTGTCGGGCTACGGGCACGAGTTCCAGCGGAGGTGTCCGGCCTGTACGTGGTCGGTGGTGGTGCGTATACCCTTCAAGTTGCCGCCTCGTCTACCGTGCGAGCAACGCGGAGCTGTCGGGCTACGGGCACGAGCTCCAGCAGATGTGTCCAGCCGCGACGTGGCTGCGGGGGCGGAGCCTACCCATCAACTAGTCGCCTGGTTGACCGTGCGGACAACGCGAGCCAGCTCAAGACGTAGCAACGAACCTCGGTGAGACCGACCTCATGTCTTGCGTCCATGTTAAAAAGGAGGGACGGTTAGTTTAGGACTTTGATAGTTCACAGAGACAGTGAAGGATTCTTTAAATAGCCTGTCCATGTTATGTGTGTTCGTTTTTCGTGTGTATAAAGTGTGGCGTACAAACGGCCTCGTCTTTTCGTGGGAGTCTGGGGCGACGGCTCGGACACCCATTAACTAAGAACCTGCACGTTGCTATAACACCCACTGCAATGTAACAGTTTTCTTCCTCTCTTATCCACTTTACAGTGGCTAGAATGTAGAAGTCTGATGAACGCGCCGGCTCCCGCGTGGCGCATGTGTTTTCTGAACGCCGCTACAGCTGGTGTGCATGCAGGCCCATTATTGTACTCCAGCTGCAGCAAACTGGATTAACGCTACTTAAAGACCTTTTCACAGAAGACTCCATGGGCACTGCATACTCCCCTTAATATACGTGAACCCCCAAGAATGCACTGCCGAGACATTTGCACTCCCGTGGTACAGTCCTGAAAGGAGGTGTTGCTCCGTTCCTGTAAGAAAGTCACCTTTTCACAGACGGCTCCCTGGGCGCCTGCATAATTCTCTCTGAGCTCCGCTAATTAAATAGCCATGACCCCCCAAAAATGCACTTTGTAGGCTGTGACGTCAGCCTCTGTACTCCCGCGCGCAGCCCAGCTTGGCGGCATTTTTTTTCTCCTGTGAAAGTTGACCGCTGGTGCCGGATTGTGTGCCGGCTGTATCCTCGCTTTGTGTGCTTTGTAGGGAGGCGCATATACCTTCTGTGTACAGAAGATGTAGATTTCCTTGCGTGTGGTTAAGCTTGTTCGAAGTTGCTCGGATATGCCAGTTTTTCAGTAGATGTCATCTTCGATGATTCGTTTCGGTGGCGAGGACTACAGTTTGAGAAAAGTTTGCCCTGCAGCCTGCGTCCTCGGAATGCGCCGCTGAGTTTTTCTGCTTAGGGGTTTCGTTCTCTGGCAAATTTGCGCACGTCGTGTTGGTGTTGCCGTTGCTGTCGAACTGTTTACCTTCACAGAAGTAGACGCGCTTTTCGCAGGAATCCAAAGCCGACACGTGCGGTCCGCACAGGCGGATAACTTCTCCAGCGGCAATGCACAAGGAAAGCATCTGGAATCAATAAAGGAGCGGCTACGGTGTGAAACACGAAAAAAAAAAAAAAAAAGACTCGAAGGAACGCCAGGGCGAAGTGCAAAGATGTACAAATAGGGCAGGTGCGCGTGCGGGGGAGGGAGCGCTGAGGTGTTCTGGTAAAAGGGTAGGTTTGAAGAAAGGAAGAAGAGGGAAGCAATGCCAGGAAAGTTGCAGTGTAACTTTGGCAGCTGGTGGTCGCTGTGAAGGCGTGTAAATATTTTAGCATCACCCGAAAAGTTAAAGCATCAAAAAAATTTCGGGGGGGGGGGGGGGTCAGAACCCCCTCAACCCCCCCCCCCCCCCCCCCCTAGTTACGGGCCTGATGTCGGTGACTTGGCGCACCATACGGTACGGACCTGAGTATGGCAAAGTGAGCTTTTCACACAGGCCAGCTGGCCGTGACGGCGTCCAGAGAAGGACTGTGTCACGTTGACTGAAGTGGAGATCATGATGGCACGCGTTGCAGACCGGTCGTTGTCGTTTCTGCTAATCGCTCAGATGCAGGCGAGCAATCTCACGTGCCTACAGAGCTAAAGATAACATCGTGGGCATATTCGAACGTGTGGCTAACGGCAGGAAGGAGCGTGTCAAAAGACAACGTAGCTTCTCGTCCGTACAGGAGGAAAAATGGCGAGAAACCTGCAGTATCATGCCGGGACATAATATAGGCAAATGTCACAAATGGGAGGGCGGATTCCCAATCACGATGGTCGGAAAAAACGTATATGGCTAGTATGTCCGTGATGGTTCTATTTAGTCGCTCCGTGAGTAGAATTACCGTGAGTCTATTCGGCCCTCCCTGTCCCTAAACCCCAGTGCTTTGAAAAACTCTGTGCCATCATCTTGAACTATAGGGTGAAGCCCTTTACAGAACATTATCAAGTGTTCAGCAGTTTTCTCCTCCTCTCCACATGCACTGCATACCGTGTCTACCCCTTTGTATTTGGCCCGATATGCCTTGATTCGCAATACTCCCGTCCTGGCCTTAAACAGTAGAGAACTACCCCGGGTATTATCATAGATCCTTCCCTTTGCAATTTTCTGCTTAAAAGTTCCACAGATCTCTAGTGCGGACTTGTTAATCATGCCAATTCTCCACATGTCAGCTTCCATTTCCTTCACTTTCTTATTAACCGATAGTTCTTTTTGGTTTGGCCACCTGCTGTTTTCTAAGTATTTACCAGTCAATTTCCTAGTTTGCTTCCTCCATTTTGTATCGACATTCTTTATGTACAAGTAGCTGAAAACCTTCCTAGCCCAGCGCTTCTCCCCCATTTCTCTCGATCGCTTCTCAAAATTTATCTTGGTGCTAGCTTCCCTGCCCTCAAATGATGTCAATCTCATATCACCTTGTACTCCCTGATTTGGTGTATTCCCGTGAGTTCCTAAATCAAGCCTACCTATTCCACTAATTATGAAATGGAAGCGCACAACGTAGAAGCAGACGGAAAGACAGGGACAAGCGCTTTCCGAATAAACTTTCAGTTGGTAGTTAGCGCTTGTCCCTGTCTTTCCGTCTGCTTCTACGTTGTGCGCTTCCATTTCATAATTAGTCATGTATCACCAACTCGCCCAATCAACCATTTTGACAAACTACCTATTCCACGTTGCTTAATTTCTAATCTTGCTTGAACTTCTGATCTCATGCACAAGACCGCATTGCCAAACGTCAAACCAGAAACTATGACCCCTTTCCATATTCCTCTCACAACATCATACCTATTGTAATTCCACAGTGCCCTATTTTTCATGACTGCTGCATTCCTGCCACATTTAGTCGTCACATATATTTCGAGCTCCCTAAGGTACTCGGTCCCATTGCTTATCAATACGCCCAGATATTTGTATTTATCTGTTACCTCTAGCGTGACCTCCTGTATCCTAAGCTCACTACCTTCATTATCATCGAAAATCATGACTGCTGATTTTTCCTTACTGAATCTGAAATCTAACCTATCTCTCTCATTACCGCAGATGTTCATCAATCTTTGCAAATCTTCCTTGTTGTCGACCATTAGCACTATATCATCTACATACATCAATGCTGGTAGTGCCTGTTCAATCAGTTTTCCTCGTTTGACGAAAGAGAGGTTGAAGTTAAGTCCACTTCTCTCTAGTTTGGCCTCTAATCCTTGTAGGTACATCATGATTAACAAAGGTGACAAAAGACACCCCTGTCTAAGCCCCCGTTTTACCTCTGTGGGCTTGGATACCTGTTCTCTCCACTTTATAGATACCTTGTTACTTTTATAGATATCCTTTAAAATATTAGTGACTCCATCTACCACACCTAGCGTGTCCAGTATTCCCCACAAGTCCTCTTGAACTACACTATCGTATGCTCCCTTGATATCCAAAAATGCTAGCCACAGGGGCTTGAGTTCCTTTTCTGCTATTTCGATGCACTGCGTCAGTGAGAACATATTGTCTTCCAACCTCCTGTGTTTCCGAAACCCATTCTGCAGTTTCCCCAGCACCCCCTTATTCTCTATCCGTGCCTGCAGTCTTTTCTTTATAATCTGCATCGCCAGTCTGTAACAACATAAGAGATAGCACGCACCATCTGGCGCCATCTCTTAAGCATCAAGCGTACTATTATTGCACAGAAATTCAATTCAATCCAAGCCAGGCCAAAGCGGCAAGTGCGCATTGCAGCGCGTTTTGTATTTTAGAAGTGTGGCAGTTTGGGCTAGTTGGTATGGCATGACGATAGTTATAGCGCGAGAACAAAACGACGACACAGAGACAAGAAGGACACGAAAGACACGAGCGCTAACTTCCAACTGAGTTTATTGCGCAGAGCACGAAAATATATAGAGGAAACAGTAACCATGTGATAAACACCATATGGCACAAAGAGCAGAATATGAGTAAGAAAAAACAAAACAAACAACACAAAAACAGAAGCACTGAAAAACAGCAAAGAAAAATCTAGAAGAAAACGAAACAGAAAGGTGAAGATATATAACTACCTGCCTGCACCGAAACCTTCGAGAAACCTGCATTCCTTCTCGGACAAAGCCACGGAGGGCTTGCTAATACAAGGCACCTGTTCGCGTGCCATCTGCGCGGCCTCGACAATGACTCGGGTGCTTTCATCTCTGTGCTTGTACAGCGTTGCTGTTTCCTTGAAGAGGGGAACACAATTGCACTCAGTGCAGTGCTGAGCAAGAAAACAATCTTTCCCGTTTCTAACATTGTTGGCGTGTTCTCTCAGCCGATCGTTCAGACACCTTCCAGTCGTTCCGACATAACAAGCAGAGAAGTGTACCGAGAAGTGTGAAGGGCAAATAACATGGAAGGTAGGAAGGCTGCAATAGACGATAGATTATGCACTGATGTCACATAGGATGTATGATAAGCTCAGGGGAATGCACATAGATGAAGGTGGCTCCAGAAGTCTGGGTAGTGATCACAAACGTATCAAGCTAAGTTTTGGAAGAGCAGTGAAAGTGGGAAGGAGACAAGATGAGCAACTACAGGAAAATTTTGATTCAGAAAGGCAAATTGAAATAGCCACTAAACAAATTGAGAAAGTAATCACGGAGGATAATAAGACAGTGTGGACATACACGAATCTAATTAGACTCTTTGAGCTAGAGCTTGCTAAGACGCGTAACAAGTCACCCCGAAAAAGAAGACACAAACCCAAAAGTTGGTGGGATGAGGAAGTTAAGAGAGCCATAGCAAAACGTCAGGAAGCCTCTAGGGAACACAGACATGCTAAGCAGCGGGGTGAACCGAGAGATGATGTTGAAAGAAAATGGGAAACCTTTCTAAGCTGTAGAAGGGCTGCATCCCTTCTGATCAATGAAAAGATTAGAAGAAAGGGAACTCAGTGGCTGGCAGAAGTACATAAAAAAGATAGAAAGGCAGCTGCGAAATTTTGGAACCATCTAAACTCCCAAAGGAATGAGACGAGACGAGAGCAGAGTTTTATAACTACAGCCCAAGGTGCCAGGCTAGAAGAGGACGAAGCTATTGAATATATAAGAACAAGGGTGACAGAAAAATTTCAACAAAGAAGTACTTTATGCACCACAATAGACAAGGACGAATCAAGTCGTGCAATGGCTCCATTTTCACGAGAGTGGGAAAGGGCTGAGAAAAGGGTTTCTAGTAGTACATCAACAGGCCCAGATGGCATTCCAATTAGGCTGATAAAGACATTAGGTCCGAAGTCTAAGCAGGCTTTGAGAGAGGCAGTGAGCAAAATAATAATTGATGGTGAAGTTCCCGATGGATGGAAACTTAGCAGGATGAGCATGATCAAAGGAAAGGGGGACAAAGCTGACATAAACAACTACCGTCCTATAACAGTGACATCAGTGGTCTACAGGCTGGCGATGCAGATTATAAAGGAAAGACTGCAGGCATGGATAGAAGATGACGGGGTGCTGGGGGAACTGCAGAATGGGTTTCGGAAACACAGGAGGTTGGAAGACAATCTGTTCTCACTGACGCAGTGCATCGAAATAGCAGAAAAGGAACACAGGCCCCTGTGGCTAGCATTCTTGGATATCAAGGGAGCGTACGATAGCGTGGTTCAAGAGGAATTGTGGGGAATACTGGACACACTAGGCGTGGAACATGTAGTCACTAATCTTTTAAAGGGTATCTATAAAGGTAACAAGGTAGTTATAAAGCGGGAAAAACAGGTATCCAAGCCTGCAGAGGTAAAACGGGGGCTTAGGCAGGGGTGCCCCCTGTCACCCCTATTATTCATGGTGTACCTACAAGGATTAGAGGCAAAATTAGAGGGAAGTGGGCTGGGCTTCAACCTCTCTTTAGTCAAACAAGGAAAACTTATTGATCAGGCACTACCAGCATTAATGTATGCAGATGATATAGTGCTAATGGCCAACAACAAGGAAGATTTGCAGAGATTGATGGACATCTGCGGTAATGAAGGAGATAGGTTAGATTTTAGATTCGGTAAAGAAAAATCAGCAGTCATGATTTTCAATGACAACGAAGGTAGTGAGCTTAGGATAAAGGAGGTCATGCTAGAGATAACAGATAAATACAAATATCTGGGCGTATGGATAAGCAATGGGACCGAGTACCTGAGGGAACACGAAATATACGTGACGACTAAAGGTAACAGGAATGCAGCAGTGATGAAAAATAGGGCACTGTGGAATTACAATAGGTATAATGTTGTGAGAGGAACATGGAAAGGGGTCATGGTTCCTGGGCTGACGTTCGGCAATGCGGTCTTGTTCATGAGATCAGAAGTTCAAGCAAGATTAGAAATTAAGCAACGTGGAACAGGTAGGCTTGCTTTAGGAGCTCACGGGAATACGCCAAATCAGGGAGTACAAGGTGACATGGGATGGACATCATTTGAGGGCAGGGAAGCTTGGAGCAAGATAAAATTTGAGAAGCGATTGAGAGAAATGGGGGAGGAGCTTTTGGCTAGGAAGGTATTTAGCTACTTGTACATGAAGAATGTTGATACAAAATGGCGGAAGCGAACCAGAAAATTGACTGGTAAATACTTGGAAAACAGCAGGGGGTCAAAGCAAAAAGAATTATCGCTCAAGAAGAAGGTGAAGGAAGCTAAGACCGATATGTGGAGAATTGGCATGATTAAGAAGTCAGCTCTAGAGATCTATCAAACTTTTACGCAGGAAATAGCCAAGGAAAGGATCTATGATAATACTCGGAGTAGTTCTCTACTGTTTGAGGCCAGGACGGGAGTATTGCGAACAATGACATATCGGGCCAAATACGAAGGGGTAGACACGGTATGCAGTGCGTGTGGAGAGGAAGAAGGAACTGCCGAACACTTGATAATGTTCTGTAAAGGGCTAGCTTCACCCTGTAGTTCAGGTTGATGGCGCAGAGTTTTTCAAAGCACTGGTGTTTAGGGACAGTGAGGGCAAAAAAGACTTTAAGCGGGTAGAATTAACTAGAAGGAGGTTATCTGATTGGTGGCTAAAGTCAAGGCACGAGTGAAAATTAAACTCTTCACTGCAAAGTACGAATCCTCAAACTCAGTTTTTAAGGAAAAAAAATAAATATAGTTTTGGGTTTATTGAGTATTACGGCTTGGTGGCGCTAGCCACCGCCTGATCTAAAGGGTACAGCCATATCCATCCATCCATCCGTAGAGGCAGCAATTTCTGTTCGAATTAACTAATCGTTTTACACATGGTCTCCTATGCACTGCGGACCCGACTGCGGCGACCATTTTGAATTATCCAAAATTTTGAATTAATGAGGTGTGAATTAACGAGCTTTCACTGTACATTGTGTTTCTCTGTTGATTATCGCAAGCTGTACATCGTGACAAAAAAAGACGTTTATCCGCTTCCTCGCATCGACGACTAACTTGACCGCCTTAGAAACACTCGATATTTTTCATCTATGGATCTATGCAACGGGTAAAAATTGAGGTCGATGAGCGTGAGCGGGAAAAGACTGGAAAGACCTTCATTGCTCCTGACAGGTTCTTCAAATTCAAGGTGCTTCCTTTTGGACTGTGCCCTTCTCCCGCGACTTTTCAACAAATGATGGACCCAGTTTCGTCTGGTCTCAAGTTGCAATCATGTCTTGTCTATTTAAATGACATCGTTGTTTTTCCAGCAACATTTGAGAAACACCTTCAGCGTCTTCCTGCAGTACTTAACGCACTCCGAACAGCTGGCCTGTCGCTCAAGCCTGAAAAATGACACTTCAGCTACGAGGAGCTCAAGTTTCTCGGCCATGTCGTCAACAGTGACAGAATTTACCCAGACCCCGAGAAAACACTGGCTGTCACTGCCTTCCCAACTCCAACGAACAAACACGACGTGCGCCGTTTTCTGGGCCTTTGTGCGTACTATCGTCGCTTCGTTCCGAACCTTTTGAAAATAGTGGAACCCGTACACCAACTCACGAGAGACAATGTTGCTTTTGTGTGGGCCCCAGAACAACACGAAGCTTTGTGCGGGCTACAACGACGCTTCGAGACTCCTCCACTCTTGGGTCATTTCGATAAAAATGCTGACAATGATGTGCATACAGATGCAAGTAATCTCGGCCTCGGAGCCGTCTTTGTGCAATGGCAGGAAGGTATCGAGCAAGTGATCGCCTGCGCTAGTCGTACGTTATCATCGGCTGAAACAAACTATTCTACCACAAAAAAAGGAATGACTAGCTGTCGTGTGGGCTGTAGACAAGTTCCGTCCGTGTTTGTATGGGCGACCGTTCGAAGTAGTCACCGACCACTATTCTTTAAAGGTGCTGTCTTGCAGGCCTCGAAGACCCCTCAGACCGCCTCGCTCGATAGAGTCTCCGCCTACAAAAATTTGACGTCACGGTGGTTTATAAATCGAGACGCAAGCACACCGATGCTGACTGCCTATCTCGTGCCCCAGTCGAGCCGATTCCTACAGACCAAACTGATGACGAAAGTTTCCTCATGGCCGTCACAGCTTCCGACTTGGCTCAGAAACAGCGTGATGACACAGTACTTCGCCCAATCATCGATTATCTCGAGGACAAGCTTAAACAGCCACCTCGAACATTCAGGCGCACGATCTCATCATTTTTTCGCCGTGACACCATCCTGGAGCTTTGATCCCAACGCTCGAATCGCCCTACTGGTCGCTGGTCGTACCACTTGTGATGCGAGACGACATCCTTAAGGTGTGCCATGACGAACCATCTTCCGGGCATTCAGGGTTCACGCACACTCTGGCTCGTATCTGCTACACGTACTACTGGCCCAAATTGTCCCGTACTGTCAAACAGTACGTCAAAACCTGCCGAGACTGCCAGCGTCACAAGACTCGACGCATGAAACATGTTGGTCTTTTACATTCTGTGGAGCCACCCCGAGCACCGTTTCAACAAGTTGGCATGAATCTGCTAGGTCTATTTCTGAAATATTCACCGGAGAATCCCTGGATAATGATTGCGATGGACTATTTAACCCGTTACTGCTAAAACACAAGCACTTTAACGCAGTATGGCAAACGATGTCGTAGACTTTTTCATTCATGCTGTCATCCTCCGCCATGGTGCACCGGCCGTAGTTCTAAACGACAGAGGCACGGCCTTCACCGCCCAACTGATGGAAGAAGTGATGACGCTCAGTGGCACCGTACATCGCCAGACGACAGCTTACCATGCACAAGCTAATGGATTAACAGAACGGCTCAATAAGACCATCACAGGCATGATTTCCATGTATGTCAACGTGGACCATAGAAACTGGGACAGTGTGTTCCCTTTTGTAACTTTCACATATCACACCATGTTGCAAAAAACTACAGGATATACACCTTTCTGCCTGCTTTACAACTGCGAAGTTACTACGATGTAAGACACTATGCTTTTACCAGACACCTTTACAACCACCACTGAAAATACTGACCAGTACGCTCAGCACGCCGAAGAAGCTCGACAATTAGCTCGCTTGTGCATTCGCCCTCAGCAACAATACGATGCTCATATGTACAGCCTTCGCCACAGAGAAGTCACCTACTACCCTGGAGAAAATGTATGGCTCTGGAGTCCCATACGTCAATGCGGTCGCTCTAAGAAACTCTTGTGTGGTTATTTCGGCCATTACTAGGCCCTTCAGTGCCTCAGCGATGTAAACTACGAAGTTATCGAAGAGCCCAGTGCAGGGTTCTACTGTCGTGGTGCCCAATCGGACATGGTCCACGTGGCTAGGATGAAGCCATGTAACTCACGCTGAAGACTTACTTTTGCCTTCATGCATCTGAAAGCATCGAGTCGATGCTTTTGGAGAAGGGGAGTAATGGCACGGGCATGTAGTTGGTTTCTGGCTGTTGCGGGGCTAGTTTCATTATTACTTGTGCGCGCCGAAGGATTTGGGCTGTAGAAAGACGATGACGAACTCACGCTGCTCAAGTGAAGCTGTTCCACTGTTTGCTACAGTTACTTGCACTCATTCTATTACCTTAACAATATCTAAAAGACGAAACGTTAGCCTTTCAATGTGTGCTTAAAACCATGCTATATAACGTGCTCTGGCACATCGGCTATGCTTTTAAAATGTATAAACTAAATTATTATAAATGAGAATCGCAGCATTGTAGGAATGATACAAGGAAACAGTGGCAGCTTAAACAAGAGTTTTTGAATTCAGCCCAGTTGTGCAACCAAGTGAAGTCTACTTGTGTTGACGACGTCACACTCACTGCGGCAGGAATGTGGTTGACGGCTTTATGGCACACTTTTCTGCTATATTTGCAGTCGCCCCCTCCGTTCTCTCACAGTCCTCAATGAATACTCGTTTTTCCTTCTTGTGCTTCCGAAATTTGTTCAATGATTTTAGGATTAAAAACTACCAGAACTGGGTTAGACACTCAAAACACATTAAACTTATAAAATCTTTTGTTGCCCCTATCTCAAGTCAAGCTCTTTCAAAAATGCCAGACAAATTAAAAGTTGCAAAGGTAGTGCCAGTATTTAAAAAAAGGTGATCCACACAGCATTGGCACTTACAAGCGACGCAGTCACTTGTAAGTGCCAACGACTGCGTCACTAAAAGTGACGCAGTCGTTCGACAAGATCAAAGTCGATGGTAAGCTTTTTGTGTGGGACGACACTCTTGGAGCGAGAGTCCCTTTCGCTCCGCAGTGACGATTGCCACCAAACCACGACCGAGCTGATAGCAAAGGAAAGAGTGACTCTGATGTGCCTTCGCTCACGAATTCCAAACCCTTTTCTGTTTTGAATATAAATGCACGAAGTATTTTAAACAAGTCTGATGATCTGGAAAGCGTTCTCACCGTATACGATCCCGACGTCACGGCTGTAACAGAAACGTGGCTAAGTGACGAAATTCCAGACTCGGTAGCGATACCGAGCTCCCACGAAATCTATCGCTGTGATTGGGCTTCAAAAGGTGGGGGTGTGGCACTAATAATAAAAAAAGGCCTGGACTATACCCCCCTTCCCCAACACAAAAACATTGAAATGGCTTGCATTGTTCTTCACCATCCACAACTCAACATCTTTATCGGTGTATTTTACAGACCACCAAATTCCAACATTACAGTACTTGAAGCATTTGCAGATCATGTAGGCGTGTATGCCAAGCGTTACACGCAGATGTTACTCTGCGGTGATTTTAATCTGCCCCGAATTGACTGGGATTCGATGCGTGCCGTTCCTACCTGCGATCATTCCGAACTGCTGCTTGATGTTGTTTTTTCTTGTAAATTAGGCCAAATTGTGCATGACCCTACTCGTGTTTCGACAAACTCAAGGTCACTACTTGACCTTGTCTTTCTTTCTGAATCCGTTCAACGGCTCGGTTTTGATGTCAATGTTCTGCCCGGGATTTCAGATCACGAAATAGTACAGTTTAAAAGTCATATGTTGCCCTCAACTTCGCGGGCAATCATTAAGCCATTTAGAGATTTTAACGGTGCTGATGATGAAAGTATTTTGGACTTCCTCGAACTAGATTTCGACACCTTTAAGAGCAAATACAATAACGGGTATCTCGACGTAAACGGATTATGGTTGCACTTCAAGACGGCCGTGCATACTTGTATTAACAAATATGTCCCACAAAAACAAAGAAAGATTAACCGCCAAAGCACGTGGATTACGCGTGACATAATTCACTTAAAACGTCGTGTTAAGCGTCTCTCCCGAGCGCCCAAAACGCCTAACGTGTTACCTTCCCTAAGGGCTGACCTACGGAAAAAAATCAAAGAATCAAAGTATCACTTTTTTAATGTTAAGATGCACGGTTTTCTTTTCACCAACCCTAAGAAGTTCTGGACTCACATCACCCAAAAGAAAGACCCAGTCGGCAAAATTACAATAAACGACAGGGAAGTGTCCGATGCCTGCTCGATAGCAAGGGCTTTTAATGCTTTTTTCTCGTCTGTATTTGTACGTGCAACCCAGTGCTGCACTAATTTCAATATTCCTGGCTTTGACATTCCCGATATAACTATTACTGAGCCGGGAATATTTTCGGCTTTGCTCAACCTTGACCCTAAAAAGTCCGTAGGTCCCGACAGAATACCAAATGCATTCCTTTACCGGTATGCGGAGTGGTGCTCGAAATACCTTTACATTATATTTAGCGAAAGTCTACTAAGCGGTGTGGTTCCAGACGATTGGAAAACTGCAAAAGTTACTCCTGTGCATAAATCCGGCGATAAACTTTCTGTAAAAAACTACCGCCCCATATCCCTTTTGTGTACAGCCGGTAAAGTTTTGGAGCACTTTATATTTAAACACCTAGTAACGTATCTTGAGAGCAACATGTTTTTTACGAGCAATCAACATGGTTTTCGGCGTGGATTTTCCACGGTTACACAACTAATACACACGACTAACGACATCTCAAAAGTTTTAGATAAGGGGGGGCAAATTGACGCTATATTCTTGGATTTCGAAAAAGCTTTCGATCGAGTACCCCATAGCAACGTGATGTTAAAAATTCGAAACTTGGTCAAAAATGAGAAAATAACTCAGTGGTTGGACTCCTACTTATCAAGCCGGTATCAGTACATTCAGATAGGTGACTCTGCCTCTCACTTGTCATCAGTTGTTTCTGGAGTCCCACAGGGCTCCGTCTTAGGTCCGTTGCTTTTCATTATCTATTTAAACGATTTACAGTTCGACTGTCTGGTGCGTTTCCGTTTCTTTGCCGATGACTGCGTTGTTTATCTCCCTATTGAATCGGTAAATGACCAGAAAGTTCTCAACAAATACTTAACAGCTGTTAGTAATTGGTGCCGATTGGAACATGAGCCTCAACACAACAAAGTGCCGCCAAATGACAATAATGCACAAAAAGTTTCCATTTCAATATGCTTATCAAATTAACAATGTTGAATTAGAGGTTGTTAACGAGTACAAATATTTGGGTGTAACCATGACATCAAACCTCACCTGGAACAAACACATACAAAATATTACATCATCAGCACTGCGCAGACTTTGGCTTCTAAGACACCGACTTCAGCACTGTACAAGCAGAACGAAGACCGTTGCGTACACTACGCTGGTCCGCCCCTTGCTCGAATATGCAGACGTTGTTTGGGACCCACACACAAAGACGGATTCAGCGATGCTCGAACGGGTACAAAAGAAAGCGCTGCGATTTATTCACAACGCATACAGCAGGCGAGTATCCGTGACAGAACTGCGCAAGCGTTCTGACCTACCAACACTAGAGTCCCGCCGTAAATTACATCGACTTAAAACATTACACAGTATAGTCTATGGTTATTCAAAGCTTGACTTCAACACTTATCTCGAATTCAACATGTCACGCCCCACCCGGAACAAGCACAACAAAACAATCCTAATGCCTTTCACGAGAACAAACGCTCACCGTCTATCTTTTTTCCCGAGAACGATAGCAGAATGGAACACTTTGCCACGCGACGTTACTAACTTAACTAATCAAAATGCTTTTTCAACGGCTATTCAAAATTGTGTATGATTGGAAGTGCTGGTCTCGTTCCCCTGTCCTATTGAACTAACGTATTTCACGTGTTATCTTGCTACCATGCCACAACGTACACTGCTTTTTTTTCTTTTTTTTTTTACTTACTGCATTATTGCTTCCCTGTGTACCGCGGACCGTGTTACTGGTCGCGTGTAAACTTTGTGTTTGTAAACTTTGCGTGTAAACTTTGTGCACTGTACCACTCCTGCCCTGGCTGCCAAAGGGTGGCTGGCAGTATTGAATAAACAAAAAAAAGCTCTTCTCTGTCCTTCCCTCCCTAGATAAAATTTTGGAAAAACTGATTGACATAAGGCTGTCTAAATATTTAAGTAAACTTAACATACTTTCTGCTTGTCAGTTTGGCTTTAGGGCTGATCTGATCACTGATGCTGGCTATGCATATTTTCCAGACAAAATTAGGCCATTCATCGATAATAGTAACATCGAAGGATCTATCTTTGTTGACATATTTAAAGCATTCGATAGTATTGAACATTTCATCCTTTTTTTTGTAAACTAGAGTACTAACAGGATGACTGGTCCTGCACTAATGCTATTACAGAGCTTTCACTTTAATAGGTTTCAGGTGGTCTCGGTAAGTAGGTTTACACCTAGTCCCACCCCATAAACTGAGGTGTTCCTCAAAATTCAATTTTGGGCCTCTTATATTTCTAAAATACACTCAGACCTCAATATAATCAACACAGATACGTATAACGAATTATTGCTTATAACCAAGTAAATCAAAGATAGTCTTGTCATAGATACAGTGTTACAGATAAATGTTTATAACGAATTTTGGGATATAACAAAGTTATTTAGGGAGCAGATGTGACTGTATTATGACGTTTGAGTGTATATTAATGACTTACCGCATTGCCTTAGCTATTCTTCATGTATACTTGACGCTGATGACACGAATTTTTCTTATTGCTCGGATTCTGTGACTATGATGTCTAGACTTCAAGCCGAACTTAATTCACTTGATGAGTTGTGCACTGATAATAGATTATTGATTAATCCTTTCAAAACTTTATGCTTTTTCATTCAACAAACAAAAAAATTACCATTCATTCCCCATCTATTTGTCAAGTGGTTAGTCATTTCTTTAAGTGACCTTACATAATTTTCGGGAGTTACAGTTGACACAGACATGAAATTTCACCAGCCCATTCAATTCTGTATGTAGAAAGATTTCATATGATATAAGTGCATTGGTCAAGTGACGAATGTGGCGCCAACACTCTGAAGGCACTGTATTATGAATTCATACAGAGCCATCTCAGTTATGGCATTACATCGTGGGGTAATTCATATTCAGTGCACATATGGCCATCGAAGGTACTGCAAAAGCAAACAATGCGACTCATCAATTTTGCTTCAGGTCAGGACACCATCACATCCTATTTTTCTGCAGTTTCGCATACTACCAGTCTCCGAACTGTATACTTATAATGTGTTTGTCTTGTTCTTTAAGTTTTTCACCGCACCCTCACTACCAACATATTTCCTGCTGTCTTGTTGAATAATGCCTGTAGAGCCAGATTTGTGGCTGTTAATAACATTTTGTTATCTAAAGTTTGCACTAACTATGGTAAAATGAGCACTATTTTTTCATTAATATCACTATTGAACTTACTATCACGTGGTCTGTAAGATATTATGCTCAATCATGTTTTAAAAGGAAAATTTAAAAAGTGCTTATTCAATGTGTTCAATTATTCAATTTTTCTGCTAGGACCTTGAGAGGAGAAGGGATTGTTTTTTGAAATTTCTGGAGTGCCCGCGGTTTCTGGTACTGCCACGTGTGGCATGGTTGATCCTGATGGCATTCTGCACACAATGCGTGTGTTTACTTTAAGTGTCTCAAAAAATATAAGAGATGGAACCTTTAATGTGCATCTGGTGCAAGGAAGAACCACTCGAAATATGTTTGGCAGCAAGCTGAAAGGGGCTCACCACAGTACAGGTTCTCCACCCAAAAGCCGTGGTGAGTGCAGAAGGCCGCCATGGCATTGATGCTGGTGCAGGCACTTGTTCGCTGGCTGACGTCCCAGGAGCAGGCCTCCTGGAACAGCTCCTCCATGCCGGTCTCCATGAGGCAGTGCTTGAGGCTCTGGGGCACTCTCTGCCGGCACTCGTCTGCATTCTCCTGCACACTCTTGACCGGGTTGAGCAGTGCCCGGCACTCGGAATAGCCGCTCAATTCATAGCTAGCAGCAAGGTGTGCAGCATCCTTGGCAACCCGCCCGTTGGGTAGCTGCATTCAGAAATCACATAAAGCGCTTGAGCTTACAGACTGGGCAGGATTAGATGTGAAAATAGATGGGGGTTATCTCATTGACCTGCAGTTTGCGTGTGACTAATAAATTTATTACTACAGTAAAACCTCACTAATTTGGACTGCATGGAATGGGAAAAGACATCCGAATCAACCGAGAGTCACATTATCAAAATATTAAGAAAACAATAAGCAAGTGTCTGTTACAAAAATACGCTTTGAGTTTTATTGTTTAATCTCAATCCATAAATTCTGAACTTAATGTGCATAAGAGCAGTGTAAAAGCCGCAACTTTTGATATTCATAACTACATTTACAATATGATAACAGCTCAAGAACTCCGTGTCTTAAGCTGGAACATGCTTTTAACCCAATCGTTATTACTTATCACCACCACCAACACCACCATACACACATGACAAAAAGTTTTTGCAGAAAAAAAAATGGCTGGCAATTGATCGTTGAACACAATATAGCAAGTGACTTTTGTGTCAGCATGCAGACCACGGCTTTATCTTCAACAGCTTCCACCAGGCTTCACAACAGACACGACACTTGAAGAAATCTTCTTTATTTTGTGATCAATTTTGATGAAACTTGGCCAGTTTATGTATATTTGTGTGCTTATTTCCTTCATGCACTTATTTTCCTAGTACAAGGTGTTGTTTTTAAAATACAGTGAACTCTCTTTAAGACAAACTCTGTTAAGACAAATTCTTACTTAAGACGTACAATATAGGAGTGTTTGTTTTCGATAGACTCAATGCAAAAAAAATCTGCTTGAGATGAATCGCGTAACACACCTCTTCTGTTAAGACAAACTCTCGCAGCGACCAACAACAACGAAGATTTTGCACAACAGGGAATTCTGCCCAATCGGGGCATTCAGGAAAACAGAGAAAGCAAAATGAAAAAAAAAAAAGAGAGGGAGGAATTCCGGCACCAAAGCTCAAAGCATATTGAAAGCTAATTGTGACATGTAGAGCGAAAGTGAGATAAGTGGAAAAGATAGGTCAGCACGTAAAGATGGTATCTCCCTCACCCATAGCCGAGGTGAAAAAAGGGCCAGCTTCGTCAGCAAAAAAAGTAACAAAAAGCATTCGTCCTTTTGTATCCCTCCTCACATTCTTCAGTTCCCCAAAAGGAGTGTAGTGGAGAACAGAAGGACACAAGAGCTTGGCTAGAGGGGAAAATTTAAGAAAAAGGGGGGTGAGAAATAGTTAAATGAAAGTGAAAATGAAAACAAAGGTTATCTGTACATTATAATCACACAAAATGGACACCAGATATGTGGCACTATCACTCCCATAAGAGGATTCTGATGCATTGTTATTGCCATGACACAATGGCACCTGAGCACATGTTGTGGTCAGTTTCATTGTTTTGCATAAGGCCTGTGCACGTCATATCTGTTCGAAATTTATCAGAGTGAATTGTGATAAGCCATTTTCGTTATGAAAGTGCACAACAAAGGAAGGCCATTTTGCACACTGAATATAGCTGTGTCATGTCTTTTTGTGCGCCCGAACTTGTGATCGTGAGTAATGTGAACGAACATCTTAAGCTGCACGTCATTCAAGAAAAGTTACTGCTGAAAATACGAAAGTAGCCATACTTCAATTGAAGAAAAGCTTGCAGACCTTCATAAGCAACTTGGTGTATAGTAATAGCTTTGTCAAGATAACAGTATGCAATAGAGAGGCTTCAAAAAGTGATAGCAAAGCCAGTAAAACAGCCTCTCAAAGGGTGAACAGCAAGAAGAATAAATTTTCCATTCTTTGAAGGAAAATTGTGCTTGTTTCTCCCTTTTTATCTTTTTCTAATCATCAAAATAGGGTCGTGCTCATGGAGTAAGATAAGAGAGGAGCGTCGACTCTGCCGGGGTCTACCCCACACTTTCGCGCGGGGTCAAACTGTGCATGTGAACGGGGTGGTCTAACATATTCCTTTGCTCTCTCTCTCTGCTCCTCTTCCCGCTTTCGCACATGCTTTCTCCTTTCTCGGCGCGTACCACAATGCGGGGCGCTACCTGGCGAGGCGCATAGAAACATGAAAATCACAGCACATTCGCAAACTCGCGGAGGTGGCAGGGAGCAAAGTGCGCGGAGTATGTCGTCTGCTAGAAAAGTGTCTGCTCAGCTGCCTCAGTATGACAACCAAAAGAAACGTACATATGCATACTAATATTGACATACAAAATTTAAAAATTGCACCGCTTTTTTTACACATATGGGAAACACTGACTTTTTTGTGAAAGCAGACAAAAAATTATGCTAGAAAAGAGTGGCAGAACAGACGTACACTCGTTTTCCGAGCATGGACGCCTGCACGACAGAGTTGATCAGACATTTTAATGTTGCAGCCTTCGTTTAAAATGTCTGCATTGTGTTTATTTATGCTCTAAGAGACAAGGTATATTGGTACTTGTTTATGAAGAGGCGGGGCAATTGGACAGGGCACAATGAAGCCTATTGTTTCCGGATGCAAATCTGGTTGTGGCAAAAAATGGGAGAAGATCTTGCTCAGCAGCTTCCATCAGCTCTGTGGCTACTAGGTCAGTGCCGTCAAAACGTACCCGTGAGTAAGCCACCGCTGAAATCCAAGGACAATTACCTACTATGTGCCTGGCACTTGGAGAAGCACTTTCTATTAGATAAGCGTCTCATCTCTTGCACACACAGGTTTAAAAATATGTCTAAACAACTAATCGCACAACACATGCTGCATTACCTATGAGAATGTGAAGATATTTGACCCCAGACAGAGGACAACCCTGCCATAATCGACTGCATAATCTACTGCATCGCTGAATATGCTGCCCGAAAATTTTTCCTGAAGTCTGGCTGTGAGAGGTGCAGGGTTCCATGCACTTGATTCAAATTTGCAGCCTGTTAAAAAAGATATTTCCAGTCTCACTTCCATCAAAACATGTGGCCGAATAATGTATGCAAACATACATCTATACAGACTGTTGCACTCGACCAAGAACTATACTTTTCTTGTAATGCAAAGTTGACTAATGTTCATGAGGAGATGATTGACCATGTGCTGGGGACACACAGTCTTGTGAAGCTCACAAGGAAGAAGTTCTAGCAGGAATTCTGCATTACTACGTTCTCATGAGAATGCGGCAATCTCTCTCGCAAGAGAACCAAATGCCTCAAAAAGCGTCGAGAAAAAAAAAATGCAAGCGAAGCATCTACGCACTTGATGATGCAGAAGTGACAAACACCACCTCTTCATTACAAGCTTCTTTTTCTTGTAATATATTATGGTCCCTTTTCTAAGTTTCTCCTAATTGCCATGCTAGTTTATGTACTAATAAGCCATGTTTGTCAATGCACTTAAAATTTCTGTTACGTTGCTTTACGTACCATGTTTTTGCAATGCTTCTAATGAACTAAAATTATGTATATAATGTTCATGAACAGTGTAGTATACTTCTGTGGGATCCATGTTAAAGATTTCAGGCATTTGGCCTGTTTTGAATAAATGAAGTAAAATGATATATTGGGTTATTTCTTTTCATAACTGTTGTATCTGGGTTTCGGTTCCGGTTTTGGAACTGGTTGGCTGGCCCCAGGGGGCGTTGTACATATTGCTGTATTCAGATAGAAGGAAGGTCGCGCAAGGTTGGGCAGATAGGTTCGTGCAGGAGCAGCGCGCAACGAGAGATAAGTTTTCCTTTATTTGTTTGTGTTTGTGAACCCCATCATTATTATTTTTCTCCTAATCAATAACTTGCATTGCGAGTGGTGTAGGTGTGATTGATTGATTGATTGATTGATTGATAAGTGGGGTTTAACGTCCCAAAACCACCATATGATTATGAGAGACGCCGTAGTAAAGGGCTTTGGAAATTTCGACCACCTGGGGTTTTTTAACGTGCACCCAAATCTGAGCACACGGGCCTACAACATTTCCGCCTCCATCAGAAATACAGCTGCCGCAGCCCGGATTTGATCCCGCGACCTGCGGTTCAGCAGCCGAGTACCTTAGCCACTAGACCACTGCGGTGGGGCAACTACTGTAGGTGTGGAACACGGGCAACGTTGCAGTGACGTTGACCACGTGAGTAGGGTAGGCGGCTGTTTTGAAGAAGTTCGGTGCACCCGATTAGTTGTTAAACAGCTAGAGCCGAACACAAAGTGAACCTAGTGAGAGGCTACTAGTGAAATCAAACATGTTTTATGTGGTGTAGGCGGCAGCTTCAAACAGTTGTTGAGGTAGGAGAGTTAGAGGAGGTGGCTGGATAGCGAGATTAGAATGAACTTAAGGCTGTCGGGCGCTCGGTCCGATGGTCAGGTGGGCAATGGCTAAGGAGGCTAGGAAAACCACGGGCGAGAGTGAGTTGGTGCAGTGCGAAGAATGCAAGCGCTGGTGCTACTTGGACGAGACAGCATTCACGAGTTTGGCCGATGCGCAGAAGGCGAGCTTCGTGTGCAGGCTGTGCGAGGCACTGAAGGCAGCCGTGCAGCGCATGAAGGCTAGCATCGAGGGGCTTCAGGGGGAGTTTAAGGCGGAACGGGAGCAGAGGATAGAATTCCAAAAACAGCTCGGAGCGTCAGGTGAGTGGGAGGAGGTTCCTGCCAGCCTATAAGAGCAAATGAAGGGCGACCTTTGAAAAGAACGGGAAGGGCGAACCAACGTCGAGCAGCAGGTAAAGGAGCTAATGGCGCTTTGCCACGGCCCCGAGGGCTGTGAGATGAAAGGTGTGGGTAGCAGAGAAGGCGACAGGCGGGAAGGAACAGGCGAGAAGGGAGGTCAGGGGGCCGCAGAGTCTAGCCACAGCACGGAGGCTCCGAGAACATACAGCTCGGTGGCGCGGCAGTCTTCGAGCAGGGCAGGAACACAGGACAAACGGCAGAGAGAGAAACAGGTGAAGCAAACAGGGGCGCCATTACTAACAGGAAGCCAGCGATTGGAGCGTAGAAGGGTCCTGGTGGTGGGGGACTCTAACGTGGCCAGGTATAGGGATGGTGTCTTCAAGACAGTGAAGGAAGATGAAAGAGTGAGGGTGGAGGCCCAGTCAGGGAAGGGCATGGTGGATGCACTGGCCAAAGCTCAGGAGGTTGTAGAGGACAGCATGGAGGGCGAAAATCTCGTAATTATTCACGCTGGGCTCAATGATGTGTTGAAGGGCAAGGATCAGAACCTTCAAAGACAGTTAAAGAATGGGATGCGTAAGCTCTGAGAAGCCTCTGAGAGTGTGCATGTGACCATATGCACAGTCCCAGAGGTTTGGGGGCAGCCTCGTGGAATTGAAAGGAGGGTAGTGGAGGCCAAATGTGTGATCAAGGGTTTGAGCCGGCAACTCGGATACAGCGTAATGAAAATTAACCAAGACGTGTACGAGCCCGGCTCTTGCCCCTTTGCACAGGATGGCATTTACTACAGTGGTGCGACCGGCAGGAGGGTCGGTAACAGAATGGGTCGCCAAGCCATAGCTTTTTTAGGGGGACCCAGAGCCCTGAGGCCAGCAGTGTGGCCAAAGGCGGTTCTGAAGGGGCACAAATATTCAAGCCACACGAAGTTCGTGATAAAAGAAATTGACGTAACCACTAGGGCCGAGCTAAGTCAGACATAGGCTATATTAACATGCAGAGTGGCAGGAATAGGTTAAAGTGGGAAGAGATAGAAGAGCAGTTGAGGCAGGGAAACTGATGGTTTATGGGGTTGTGAAGACACATCTTCGGGACAAGCAACCACATTGCAATCTGGACTACATATGGAAATATTGCAATAGAACAGAAGGCAGAAAAAAGGGGGGTGGAATTGGTGCATTCATTTATGAGAGCATGGGTTGGCAAAGAGTAAAGCAGGGATGCATGGAACTTTTATGGTTAAGAGGGAAAGTAGCTGGGCAGATGACACTCCTTGGTTTGGTGTACTTGTGGGCGAAAGCAAAGGCCAGAGAGGAAAACCAGGCAATGGTGGAGTGTATATCAAAGGACATTGAGGAATTAGGAGGAGAGTGCGAGATAATTGCTATGGAGATATTAATGCACACATAAAAGATATAGATGGGTATACTGAACCAACAGGCAAAATTATCATGGATATGTATGAAAGGCATGATTTGATCATTTGCAACAGTACTGAGAAGTGTGAAGGGCAAATAACATGGGAGGTAGGAAGGCTGCAGTCAACGATAGATTATGCACTGATGTCACATGAGATGCATGATAGGCTCAGGGGAATGCACATAGATGAATGTGGCTCCAGAAGTTTGGGTAATGATCACAAACGTATCAAGCTAAGTTTTGGAAGAGCGGTGAAAGTGGGAAGGAGACAAGATGAGCAACTACAAGAAAAGTTTTATTCAGTAAGGCAAATTGAAATAGCTACTAAACAAATTGAGAAAGTAATTACAGGGGATAATAAAACAGTGTGGACATACAAGAATCTAATCAGACTCCTCCATTTTTTGGAGGAGTCTTTATACTACAGTCTACATACTACATACATAGTCTACATACAAACATACTCCTCCATTTTTTGAAAAGCTTCAGATACTTACTGTCTACCAACTATACAATCTTAAACTCAGCTTATATGTCATTAATGAAATAGGAAACACCGTTGGTACTTATATGGAGCATTGCTACCCAAGCGATACTCCCTATGAACTACGCTTTGATCGTTTTCAATTGCCTTTTTTCAGAACAATATGTGGTCACCAAACTTTATCATATCAAATACCTTCTCTACTCCACGAAAATAGCTATGTCCGTGAACTTTTGAAAGAACATAACACTAAAAACACTGTGAAGAAAAAACTTAAGATGTACTTCCTTCCTTGTAAGGAGCCTTAATTGTATTATTTATTATAAACATTTCTTTTGTATCGTTCGTGTTTTTGCATAATAGATGAAAATTGCTCAATTTCTTTCTGTTCAAATGTTTTTCTCTAGGACACTTAGTAATTCTGTCAGAAATTTCTCCTTGTTGCATTTATATATATATATATATATATATATATTTTATATTGGTACTGCAAATTGGTGATGACTGCAATGTGTTATTTTAAAATGTATGTGTCCACGTCTGTTATACTTCTTGAATTTGAATGTTGTGTCCCCTCATTCAAAAGCAGAATGAAATTTGTATTTTTTGTTCCACTTCACCTGAGCAAATTTATGGGTGGAGGGACCTTAGTCAGGCAGAGGTAATCTGCCTTTACTCCTTTCAACCTAGGCAATCATTGTTTTTGTCTGAATAAACAGTGAATGAATGAGTGAATGAATGAACTATTTGAGCTAGAGCTTGATAAAACTCGTGACAAGTCAGCCCAAAAAAGAAGGCACAAACCCAAAAGTTGGTGGGATGAGGAAGTTAGGAGAGCTGTAGCAAAACGTCAGGAAGCCTCTAGAGAACACAGACATGCTAAGCAGCGGGGTGAACCGCAGATGATGTTGAAAGAAAATGGGAAATCTTTCTAAGTTCTAGAAGCAAAGCATCCCTTCTGATCAATGAAAAGATTAGAAGAAAGGGGGCTCAGTGACTCGCAGATGTACATGAAAAGGATAGAAAAGCAGCTGAGAAATTTTGGAACCATCTAAACTCCCTAAGAAATGAGACAAGTCTAGAGCAGAGGTTTATAACTGCAGCTCAAGGTGCTAGGCTAGAAGGGGACGAAGCTATTGGATATATAAGAACAAGGGTGACAGAAAAATTTCAAACCGAAAAATGCCTTAGGCACCACAATAGACAAGGATGGATCAAGTGGTGCAATGGCTCCATTTTGACAATGAGAGTGGGAAAGGGCTGAGAAGAGGGTTCCTAGTAGTACATCACCAGGCCCAGATGGCATTCTGATTATGCTGATAAAGACATTGGGTCCAAAGTCTAAGCAGACTTTGAGAGAGGCAGTGAGGAAAACAATAATCGATGGTGAAGTCCCCAATGAATGTAAACTTAGCAGGATGAGCATAGTCTGTAAAGAAAAGGGGGACAAAGCTGACATAAACAACTACCGTCCTATAACAGTGACATCAGTGGTCTACAGGCTGGCGATGCAGATTATAAAGGAAAGACTGCAGGCATTGATAGAAGATGAGGGGTGCTGGCGGAACTGCAGAATGAATTTTGGAAACACAGGAGGTTGGAAGACAATCTGTTTTCACTGGCGCAGTGCATCGAAATAGCAGAAAAGGAACACAGGCCCCTGTGGCTAGAATTTTTGGATATCAAGGGAGCATACGATAGCATGGTTCAAGAGGACTTGTGGGGAATACTGGACACACTAGGTGTGGTAGATGGAGTCACTAATATTTTAAAGGATATCTATAAAAGTAACAAGGTATTTATAAAGTGGAGAGAACAGGTATCCAAGCCCACAGAGGTAAAACGGGGGCTTAGGCAGGGGTGTCTTTTGTCACCTTTGTTAATCATGGTGTACCTACAAGGATTAGAGGCCAAAGTAGAGAGAAGTGGACTTAACTTCAACCTCTCTTTCGTCAAACGAGGAAAACTGATTGAACAGGCACTACCAGCATTGATGTATGTAGATGATATAGTGCTAATGGTCGACAACAAGGAAGATTTGCAAAGATTGATGAACATCTGCGGTAATGAGAGAGATAGGTTAGATTTCAGATTCAGTAAGGAAAAATCAGCAGTCATGATTTTTGATGATAATGAAAGTAGTGAGCTTTGGATACCGGAGGTCACGCTAGAGATAACAAATAAATACAAATACCTGGTTGTATGGATAAGCAATGGGACCGAGTACTTAAGGGAACACGAAATATACGTAACGACTAAAGGTAACAGGAATGCAGCAGTGCTGAAAAATAGGGCACTGTAAAATTACAATAGGTATCATGTTGTGAGAGGAATATGGAAAGGGGTCATGGTTCCTCGTCCGACATTTGGCAATGCGGTCTTGTGGATGAGATCAGAAGTTCAAGTAAGATTAGAAATTAAGCAACGTGGAATAGGTAGGCTTGCTTTAGGAGCTCACGGGAATACACCAAATTAGGGAGTACAAGGTGATATAGGATGGACATCATTTGAGGGTAGGGAAGCTAGTAACAAGATAAAATTTGAGAAGCAATTGAGAGAAATGGGGGAGGAGCGTTGATCTATGAAGGTTTTCAGCTACTTGTACATGAAGAATGTCGATACAAAATGGAGGACGCGAACCAGAAAATTGACAGGTAAATACTTAGAAAACAGCAGGTGGCCAAACCAAAAATAACTATCTGTCAAGAAGAAATTGAAGGAAACGGAGACTGACATGTGGACAATTGGCATTATTAACAAGTCTGCACTAGAGATCTATCATTCAGGATGATGGCGCAGAGTTTTTCAAAGCACTGGGGTTTAGTGATAGGGAGGGCAAAATAGACTTTAAGCAGGTAGAATTAAATAGAAGGAGGTTATCTGATTGATGGCTTAAGTCAAGGCACGAGCAAAAATTAAACCCTTCACTGCAAAGTACCAGTCCTCAACCTCACTATTTACAGAGAAAAAAAAAAAATACATCTAGTTTTTGATTCACTATTTATTATGACTTGGTAGCGTTAGCCACCACTGAATTTAAAGGGTACAGCCATATCAATCCATCCAATCAATCCATCTATTCATCCATTCAACCAGCAGAGAAAAGCTCACGCAGCAAGAAAGAAAGACGAAGTTCTTGCCCGATCCCCTTTACGAGCGCCTTGCATTTAATTGAAGTGAGCTCTCCTATATCCGGCTTCTGCTGTGTCTGAATCTCGACACTGGTGGAGGAGTTGGACACATGCCCAGGACACCTGCCAACAGCCCGGGATCTAATCCACAAGGACTTCCGCTTGTCGAAAAACCCATTCACTGCGCCAGCCGGCGCCTGTTAGACCTGAGCCCAGAGTTCAGTCCTTGGACGGAAAACATGACCACGCTCGGAAGCAGCAGCCCCACCATGACCAGCCCAAGCACGACACAGGTGACTGTTTTCACCCCTAAAATTCCTGTGGATTTCCACCGCAACGCATATGAGGACGCAGATGACTGGCTTGAGGAGTTCGAGCGCACAGCCAATGTTAACGGGTGGAACGCTGCATAGAAGTTGGGGTACGTGTATTTCCCTTTTCAAGACGGGACTCGCACGTGGTTTACGAATCGCGTGTGGTTAACGTGGGACGAGTTTCGGCGGAAGTTTCTGGACATGTTCACGTACTCTGAAAAGTGGGAGCATGCACAAGGACTCCTTGAATCATAAATTCAAAAGCCAAACGAATCTGTTGCTATGTTTGTTGAGGACATGGCTCGTCTCTTCCATCGAGCCAAACCCAATATGTCCGAGAGTGGAAAGATCAGCCACCTCATGCAGGCTGTTAAAGAGCAGCTCTTTGCTGGTCTCGTGCGGAACCCACCTTCAAGCGTCGACAAATTTTTGAAGGAGGCGACCGCCATCGAACGCGCACTACAGTTACGCTACCATCAGTACGACCGCCCAAACAACAGCGGACAAATCAGAGCAATCGCTGTGACCACTGTGGAACCTGATGAGCGTTCTTTGCGTGATCTGATATGCGAAATTGTGCAAGAAGAGGTGAAGAAGCTCCCCGCCACACCTATTGACTGCGCGATTGCATCAGTCACAGAAGTTGTGCGCCAACAAATGAGGCAAGCGCTTTCACTTCCTGAGCCGAACACTGACACGGTTAGGCCAACCTATGCAGATATTCTTCGTCTACAGTCATCTAACGTGCCGCCATCTCAGCAGTACCACTAGCAACAGCCAGCGACAGTGCCTTGGTACTACAGGGAAACGTCAATGCCGATGCGACCTCCACTCCGCAAAACCGATATCTGGTGTACCCCTGACTACAAGCCCTTGTGCTTCCATTGTGGGGAAGCAGGCCACATCGTACGATATTATATTGTCCTCATCGCGTCGCCGGGTACCAAGAATTTCTGTCCACTACCCCTTGGCATTATTTCAACAGGAGACGCAACGTTGATACGAGCACGTTGATCCCGCGGGACGTTTCTCCTGGGTTCTAGTCACGCTCGTCCTGTCCTGGTCATTTTCCCCAATCTAATAAAGGTAGCACCACGGACATGGCGAGAGGAACATCTCTCAGTACACGCCGGGGAAACTAAAAGCAGCAACCTTGGGGGGAAGGTTGCGAATAACCGAAGAGTTGAAAATCCCCCATTACCGCCGCACGAAGCTCCACACATTTAAAATGAATCGACGAAAGATGAGATTGTCACCGCTGCCATTACACTTTGAATTGACGGTCACAACGTGACGGCACTGGTCGACACTGGTGCAGACTTTTCAATAATGAGCGCGAATCTGGCCGACCAACTTAAGAAGGTGAAAATGGAATGGACAGGACCGCAAATTAGAGGAGCTGGAGGCCAGCTGCTGACGCCTACCGGGAAATGCACCGCACAAATCAAGATCGGGAATGCATCATTCGTCGCAACCTTCGTTATTCTTTCTGAGTGTTGTGAACAAGCCATCTTGGGTATAGATTTCTTGCGGGAGTATGGTGCCATCATAAATATACTGGACGGTATACTGACCTTCTCAGCGAACCATAGCACAGCGCTATAGCACAAGCCCATGCGCGTCATTGACGACGTGACCATGCCACCGTTATCATGCTGCCTTGTCTCTGTCACATGTAACACGCAGCATACTGGAGAAGGTGTCGCGAAACAAGTATTGACACTTTTACTCTCCCGAGGAATTGCTATTGCCAGAAGTCTCATCAGTGTAGTATCTGGGAAAGCAGAGGTCCCTTTGACGAACTTCAGCAACAAGCATCGACACATTACAGAAGGTACCACAGTTGCATACTTCGAAGAAATTGTAGAATTCCGCGAGTGCTTCGCAGTGCAACAGGCAAAGACGCCAGCCGCTTCAACACCACCACCTGCTGGCGTGAGCACAGATTTATCGCCAGCGCAGAGGCAGAGTGTTATAGATGTTCTCGGCCAGTTCGAATATTGTTTTTCAACGACCTCGAAAGTAAATCAAACGCCACTGACAAAGCACCGAATCATAGCAGAAGAGACAGCAAGACCAATCTGACAAAGCCCATACCGCGCGGCACCTAAAGAACACGAAACAATCCAAGAACAAGTTCAGAGAATGCTCGATGATGACATTATTCAGCCGTCAAAAAGCACTTGGGCATCACCGGTAGTGCTGGTTAAGAAGAAAGACGGCAGCTTATGCTTCTGTGTGGACTATCGCAAGCTGAACCGCGTGACAAAGAAAGACGTATACCCGTTACCGCGTATTGACGATTCGCTTGACAGGCTGAGGCATGCACGCTTCTGCTCGTCAATGGACCTGAAAAGTGGATATTGGCAAATTGAGGTCGATGAGCGAGACACAGAAAAGACTGCTTTTGTTACACCTGACGTGCTTTACAAGTTTAAAGTCTTGCCCTTCGGATTGTGCTGAGCTCCAGCAACGTTTCACAGACTGATTAATACCGTCCTATCAGGCCTTAAGTAACAGACATGTCTGGTATACCTCGATGACGTCATTGTTTTCTCAGCAACATTCGAGGAAGATCAAAGACGGCTGCTATCAGTATTTCGAGCAATACGGTCCGCCGGCCTAACGCTGAAACCTGAGAAATGTCATTTCCGTTTGAAGGAACTCAGATTCTTAGGACATGTGGTGAGCCATGAAGGTGTTCGTCCGGACCCCGACAAGATTGATGCCGTCCAAAAATTTCCGGTGCCAACAGGTAAGAAGGCCGTGAGACGTTTTCTTGGCCTGTGTGCCTACTACGCAGATTTATCGCCAATTTCTCGTACATAGCGTCGCCCTTAACACGCATAACGATAGACGATGTTTCATTATATTATGGGGGGAAGAGGAACAAGCAGCATTTGACGATCTACGACAGTGCCTGTAGACACCACTTGTGCTTGCTCACTTTGACGAGTACGCTCTTACCCTGATCCACACTGATGCCAGCAACGTAGGTTTAGGGGCTGTACTTGTCCAGTGGCAAGACTCAGCCGAGTGAGTCATCGCATATGCAAGTAGGACGCTTTCCCGTGCCGAGTCTTATTATTCCACAATGAAAAAGAAATGTATTGCTGTAGTATGGGCAGTTATGAAGTTTCCCCCGTACCTCTACGGCCATCCCTTCCACGTAGTCAGCGACCACCACTCCCTTCGCTGGCTGACCAACTTGAAGAACCCATCTGTTCGGCTAGTTCCCTAGAGCTTACGCCTTCAAGAATTCGATATGACGGTCATCTATAAGTCAGGATGGCAGCACTCCAATGCTGATTGCTTATCCAGGTCACCTATAAAGCAAGACGATGTCTCAGAAGAGAATGACATGGCGTTTTTAGGAGTGGTCGACACGGTCACAATTTGTCTAAGCAGAAAGAAGACAGTGAGTTGCTTCCTCTTATTTGCTAGTTCCCTAGAGCTTACGCCTTCAAGAATTCGATATGACGGTCATCTATAAGTCAGGATGGCAGCACTCCGATGCTGATTGCTTATCCAGGTCACCTATAAAGCAAGACGATGTCTCAGAAGAGAATGTCATGGTGTTTTTAGGAGTGGTCGACACGGTCACAATTTGTCTAAGCAGAAAGAAGACAGTGAGTTGCTTCCTCTTATTAATTTTCTTAACGGCAAATCTACATGCTTCCTCAAGATATTTACAAGGAGCCTGCAATCATTCTGCTTGTACAGTGGTGTTCTATGTAAGAGGAATTTTTTCTACAGCAGAAGTGCCCACTTACTTATCGTCCCGACATCCGTCCGCCATGGGATCCTGAGTGCTCGCCACGATGAGCCAGCCTCCGGCCACCTCGGATACACGCGCACATTGGTCAGAATCCAACAGAAGTACTACTGGCCGAAGCTTTCAGGCAATCTAAAGCATTACGTCAGCACGTGCCTCGATTGTCAACGTCAAAAATCGCCACCTTTTTTTGCAGCCGGATTATTGCAACCAGTTCAAGTGCCCACCGTACCTTTTGCACAAATTCGAATGGACTTTCTTGGACCATTTCAGACTTCGCAAACTGGAAACAAGTGGGTAATTGTTGCTACCCACTATCTTACTCGCTACGTAAAAACAAAGGCTTTATCAAGCGAATCCGTCGTAGAAGCGGCACGATTTTTCATTGAAAATATGATTCTGAGGCATGGTGCTCTTAGGATTATAACAACAGACAGAGGTACCACTTTCATGGCCATGCTCCTTAAGTCAGTCTTTGAGCTCAGCGGAACAGCGCAGTGAAAAACTACCTCCTACCACCAACAAACCAACAGCTTAACAAAAATTCTCAACAAGACGATTGCTGATATGCTGAGTATTTACATCGATGTGGATCATAAAAATTGGGACGACGTTCTACCATATGTGATGTTTGCCTATAATACGACACAGCAGGAAACTACTCGAAGCACGCCATTGAGTCTTCTTCATGGCCGTGAAGTTACGACAGTACTTGATGCCATGTTGCTGCAGGACTGCAACGGTACAGACACGGATGCTCAAGCCTTTACCCAACGAGATGAAGGGGCGCGGCAGCTAGCACGTTTGCGAATCGCCCGGCAGCAGAGTTACGATGCACGTAATAACCTGCGACGCCGATAGGTCACTTATCAACTAGACGAGAAAGTGCGGCTGTGGAGCCCTATTTGTCGACGCGGCCTTTCTGAAAAGTTACTGAAGAAGCACTTTGGTCCCTATAATGTTGTACGGCGCCTAAGTGACATGAACTATGAGGTCATTGTTGTGTTCTGGGTTTCGGTTTCAGAATGACATGTGAGGATGCCAGGGGGCGCCGCTCTGGCATCCAGGTTTTCAAGGCTACTGTAAATAAAATCAGTGTGTGTTGGGTAACCGTGGAGTGCGGTTGTTGTGCTTCTCTTCGGCGTTTCGGGCCAACCCGCGTGTTCGGGCTGGTCGGCGTCCCCGCCGGCCGCGTACGTCTCCGTCGGCCGTCTTCTTCTTTTTCCGCTTCGTCGGGACCAGCCAGCCCCCCAACACAGCAATGGCGACGAGGATGGGATAAGAACCCATTTCGTTTTCCGTGTTCGTCTGTTTCGTGCTTCTAACGGACCTATCCTCCTAACCCTAGATGCTCTTTGTTCCCAGCAAGGTGGCTCCTGCGTGCTGCGTCGCTTCATTCCTTCTTCATTCAGCTACGCCGCTTCTGTCGTCTTCTCCAAACAGTGTACTGGCGTCAATTTCGTCTCGTCTGCACCTCTCCATTCTTCTTGTTTGAAATGGCGTCTCCTATTCCACCTCCCCTATTTCTTCATTTGCCCGGAGACCCGCCACTTCCGTGGGCGGACTGGAAATTGGTCTTTCAGACCTACGCAGACGCGGTCGGGGAGGACGCCAGAAAGCCCGAGCGTCGCAGGGCCCTGCTGCTCAACGCGCTGGGCCCTGCCGGGTTAAAGCTCTTCTATACTTTGGAAGCCACCAACGCGTCGCCGACGCCAGCGTCGGGCGATGCCTTCAAGAATGCTGTTGCTCTTTTCGATGAGCATTTTAAAGATGTCTCGTGCGATTATCTCGCACGCGTAAAATTCCAAGAAAGGCGACAATTGCCTGGTGATCCAATCGCCGAGTTCATTACTTCTCTTCGAACACTCGCTGCGTCATGCGGCTTCGGCGTGCTCGAGGACGATATGATCCGCCATCAGCTTTTCACCCGGGTAGCCTCGCAAAACGTGCGCTGCCGCATGCTTCAAAAAGGCTCTTCGATTTCATTATCCGAAGCCCTCTCCATTGCGCGAAAGGACGAGCTTATTCGCTCCCAGTTGGAGCAATTTGCTCAGCATTCAGTGCAGCAACTTTCTGCTGCGGGAGGCCAAGGCGGCAGCTCTTTGTTTCACGGGACGCGTCAACATGGCGGCCCTTCATCTTCGTCTCAGCGCGGCGGCCAACATGGACGCCCGCCTGCACAGTCCTTCTGTGGCGGCCTCTCTGCGTCAGAGGGGCGAGGAAGCCGACAATATGGTGACCCCATTCCGCCAAATTCTGGTTTTCAGGAACAGCACCGAGCTCCTAACTCGCGTTCGCAAATTTCTTCTCCAAGCGCAACCGCGCATTGCTTTCGTTGCGGATCGGCTCGGCATTTAGCCAATTTTGCACAGTGTCCTGCGAGAAACCGCACTTGTCTTGCGTGCGGAAAAATCGGACATTTTCAGTCCGTATGCAATTCCCGTCCAGCAATCTTCCGGAACCAGTTTCTTCGTACGCTCCTTCGAGCACTGCACAAACCAATACGGCCACTGTTTTAAATGTGGATGGCCTCCACACTACGTCCGAGCTCAGCATCGTAGCTTCAGTGGGCCATGTGCCCTTGTCATTTCTCGTGGACACTGGGGCCTCAGCCTCTTTAATCAGTGCCGCTGACTTTCATAGTCATTTTTCCAACATTCGGCTTTTGCCTTCACACGTCGTTCTACAAACATATTCCAAGGAAACGATTGATAATTTAGGTCATTTTACAGCTCAGGTCTCCTATCGCAGTCGCACTGCTTCCATTACGTTTTATGTAACTGCCAATGGCAGCTCGCTTTTGGGACGTGATGCCATCAGGGCTTTGTCCATCAACATCGTCGGTGCGTCTATGACGTGTGCTCAAGTCGACGTCCAAAATGATCTTCCGGCCAACGCGCCTTCTGAATTCCACCACCTGTTCACCCGTGAATTGGGTTGTGTGCGCGGTTTTGTGCATAAAGTGATGCGTCGACCAGGTGTGTGCCCTGTGCGTGCCAAGCTGCGCCGCATTCATCTTCTTCTCCGTGAGCAAGTCTCTGCGGAACTGTCTCGCCTTCAAGCCAGCGGAATCATCGAGCCTGTCTCTGCTTCCGACTGGGTTTCTCCACTGGTCGTCGTCAAGAAAAAAGATGGATCCCTTCGACTATGCGTCGACTTACGAGAACCGAACAAGGCGATTGTCGTAGATGGTTTTCCACTTCCTCACATTGAAGAACTGCTTCATCAGCTCTCCGGAGCGGTATGTTTCTCCAAGCTGGACCTCGCGTCCGCTTATCACCAAGTTGAACTTTCTGAGTGCAGTAGAGACTTGACCACATTTGTATCGCACGAAGGCTTGTTTCGGTTTCGCCGCGGGTGTTTCGGGCTTACATCTGCCCCTGCAGGGTTTCAGAAAATGATGTCAATTATTCTTAAGGGTTGTAATGGCGCCCTTTGTTACTTGGATGACATTTTGGTGTGGGGACGTACTCGCGAAAAGCACGATGCTAACTTGCATACTGTTCTCAACCGCATCAGTGAATGTGGTATGAAACTTAATAACAAGTGCATTTTTTCTGTGAATGAGTTACAATTTCTAGGACATAATGTCAGTTCCCGCGGCTTGACACCTGTTGAATCTAAAGTTCAGGCCATTGTCAATGCCCCACGGCCTACTGATGTTAAAACCTTGCAATCTTTTTTTAGGTCTTGTTGGTTATTATGCCAAGTTTGTTCCTCATTATGCTGATGTTGTTGAACCACTGCGTACGCTACTTCGTCAAGCACAGCCTTTTAACTGGTCAGCTGAAGCTGAGCAGAGCTTCATTCTAGTTAAGTCAATACTGGCCTCAAAGCCAGCTGTTAGTATTTTCAATGAGAAGCTTCCCATCGTCATCACGACGGATGCGTCCGATGTTGGACTCGGAGCAGTGTTTCAACAACTCAGAGATGATCAGCTGATCACTATCGCTTTTGCATCTCGTACATTGACCCCTACTGAACGCAGATATTCAGTAGGAGAGCGTGAAGCTCTCGCGTGTCTTTTTGCCTGTGAGAAATGGCATGTTTACTTGTGGGGCCGGCACTTCACATTACGTACAGATCACCAAGCACTAGTTGCTCTTCTTTCTGCAGGATCCGAAGGCCGCCGCCCCATTCGCATTTCCCGTTGGTGTGCCAAACTCATGTATTATAATTTCAGTGTTCAATATTGCAAAGGTTCTAATAACGTGGTTGCTGATGCACTGTCGCGCCTTCCTCTTCGGATACCGGTTACTGAAGAGCGGGATGAGTAAGTTGTTTCATTAGTTACTTCCTGCATTACTAAAGCTGAGCTTCAGGCAGCTACAGCTGCAGATTCTACTTTGTCTCAAGTTCTCAAATATTTACGTGAAGGATGGCCTTCCAAATGTGCTCTTGCTTCTGAATTCTTGGCTTACTTTGCAGTCCGACAGGAACTGTCTTGTGTCGAGGACTTGCTTTTCCGCGATGAACGCGTGATTCCCCCTGCTTCTTTCCGTAACAAGCTAATACAGCTTGCCCATGAGGCCCATCCAGGCATTGTCCGCACCAAACAGAATCTCCGAGACAAGTACTGGTGGCCAGCCTTAGACAAGCAGGTCGAGCATGCAGTTTACAACTGCCATATATGTCAGGCAGCTGACAAGTCTGCCAAACCTGCATTTTCTCCGTTGCAGCCAGTCCAGTGGCCTGATCGGCCTTGGCAGAAACTCGGCATGGACATCATCGGTCCTTTGCATAATGTTCCGCAAAATGCCCGGTTCATTGTTTCTGTCATCGACTACCATTCCAAATGGCCAGAAATTTGTTTCACACATACGGTTACTTCTGAGGTCATCATTGAGTTTCTGTCTTCAATCTTCAGCCGGGAAGATTTTCCTGATGCCATAGTTACGGACAATGGTCCACAGTTTCAATCCCAACATTTCGAGGCTTTTCCTTCACGAGGAATTCAGCACTTGAGGTCATCAGTTTTCTATCCTCAATCAAATGGCCAAATCGAGCGCTTTAATCGCGTTCTGAAGGAACATATCCAGATCGCCCAATTATAGCACCGTCCCCTCAAGCAAGTCTTGACTGAATGTTTAGCTTCGCACAGGTTCACACCACAAGGCACCACTGGAGTGTCTCCTGCTCAACTTCTCCACGGTAGGCAACCGCGAGTTGCTCTTGACATAGTCTCTTTGCCTCGTAACATAGCAGTGTCTTCTTCTGATCAAATCTGTACCAGGGTTTTTTCTCATCAACAAGCAATAAAAAGGTATGTCGACACCCGTCGAGGTGCAAAGCAGTCCAAAGTTCGCACTGGCGATCTAGTCAAGGTTCGTGTGCCAGGCAAGCGCCCCAAGTATCGGGGTCCTTACAAAGTCTTGGGCCAGGTTAGCCCCACTTCGTTTCGCTTAAGTGATGGTAACATCTGGAATGCTTCGCGCCTTGTTATTTTTCATACGGATTCGCCTTCAACACCTAAAAGTCTTCTCCATCACGTTGCGTCTACGCCTTTCAACTATGCATCAGACTTACATGTGGCCTCCATGCACAGGCATTTCTTCTTCAAGGGGGGAGGAGTTACCAGTTGGTGTCGCTGGTTCAAGTACACCAAGTCTTACGGTTCACTTCGAACCTTCAAATAGGGCTGAGACCGTTGAACCGGGCTCCAATCCGCAAAATTCTTCCGAAGCTCATGCTGCGAGCTCTGATGAGACCGCGAATTTTAACGCTCGTTCAGAGCCTTCACAATCTTCTACTGCTCTTGATGTGTCGCATCAGAGCACAAGTGACCAAGGTGCAGAGACACCTGATTCTACAACCAAAAGGGCCCGCCCTAAGTGGAAGCGGCAGAAGCCGCGTCGGTTCGAAGACTATGTGATGTAGAACTCTTGTTCCAAACAGTTGTGTACATTTTTTTGTTTGTCAGTGCATTTTCAGGACTCGTAGTGTGTGAGTTCGGTGTGCCGTGCTCCGAATTTTCATGTGTTCTAACGTACATACCTTGTATATACTTTTGTATCGATCATGTATAAATATAAACAGTGTATAGGTGAACTTTTTTCGAGGAGGGGATGGTTGTTGTGTTCTGGGTTTCGGTTTCGGAATGACATGTGAGGATGCCAGGGGGCGCCGCTCTGGCATCCAGGTTTTCAAGGCGACTGTAAATAAAATCAGTGTGTGTTGGGTAACCGTGGAGTGCGGTTGTTGTGCTTCTCTTCAGCGTTTCGCGCCAACCCGCGTGTTCGGGCTGGTCGGCGTCCCCGCCGGCCGCGTACGTCTCCGTCGGCCGTCTTCTTCTGCTTCGTCGGGACCAGCCAGCCCCCCAACACAGCAGTCATCCCTGACAGTTCCTCGCGAACTCGCCAGCTAAAATCAGAAATCGTACATGTTGTACAGATGAAGCCATATTGCAGTGAGCCAGTTGCATAATACGTCCACTACATACACCGCGTATTTGGTAGCAGAGCATCAGGATGATGCTCTTTCTAGAGGGAGGCAAATGCCGCATTTAACCTGCAGAGAAGAGCTCGCGCAGCAAGAAAGGAAGACGAAGTTCTTGCTTTCTTGCTGCGCGAGCTTTCTTGCTGCGCGACCTTTCTAGTTGGTCGTCAGCTTGTGATGATGCATTTGCCATACTCCGCCACCTTCTTACGTCACCTCCTATACTGCGACATTTTGATCCTCTTGCGCCGACGAAAATACACACGGATGCTAGCGGAGTTGGCCTCGGTGCTGTGCTCGCCCAGCGTAAACCTGGATTTGATGAGTACGTCGTCTCTTACGCCAGCCGTGCACTCACAAAAGCAGAAGCCAACTATTCAGTCACCGAAAAAGAGTGTCTAGCCATCATATGGGCCATAGGCAAGTTTCGACCATATCTTTACGGGCGCCCATTCAGCATGGTTACAGATCATCATGCATTATGTTGGCTCTCCTCGTTAAAAGATCCCACCAGCCGGCTTGCCCGTTGGGCGCTTCGGCTACAAGAGTACGACATCCACGTCGTTTACCGATGTGGCCGAAAACATTCCGACGCAGGCGCTTTGTCCCGATCACCTCTACGATGTAGTGACAAGCCGCCGTCTTCGCCTGCCCCCGACGTATCTGCACTTAGTGTCAGTGACATGCGACAGGAGCAACGAAAAGATCCTTCGATCGCTTCACTTATCAACTTGTTAAATCGAACTCCCTCGCAAAATATCCCTAGAGGTATGTGCCGTCAAATACAGCACTTCGTTATCAGAGATGGTTTGCTATACAGACGCAATTATCTCTCCGAAGGACGCCAATGGCTTCTAGTCATTCCCAGAAGTCTCCGCTCAGACATATGCGCCTTCTTTCACGCCGACCCACAATGCGCCCATGCTGGAGTGTTAAAAACCTACACCCGCCTGTCCCACCGCTACTACTGACGTGGAATGTATCGCTTCGTCCGTCGCTACGTACGTTCCTGTCTCGCTTGTCAACGCCGGAAGAATCCCACTCCAACTTCTCCAGCTCCACTACAACCCTTACCTTGTCCTGCCCGACCGTTTGACCGTGTTGGTATTGATCTGTATGGACCTCTTCCGATTACACCGGCTGGAAATCGCTGGGTAATCGTCGCTATCGATCACCTTACGCGCTACGCAGAAACTTCACCACTCTCTTCTGCGTCAGCCAGCGACGTCGGTCGTTTCATACTGCATCAGATCATTTTACGTCACGGTGCACCACGTGAACTCCTGAATGACCGAGGGCGTGTGTTTTTGTCGGACGCTGTCGAATCGCTTCCCAAGGAATGCAAAGTCATTCATCGCACTACCACCGCGTATCATCCTCAAACAAATGGCATTACAGAAAGATTCAACCGTACATTAGGAGATATGCCGTCGATGTACGTCACAACCGATTACACCAATTGGGACAGTATTCTCCCTTTTGTAACCTACGCGCATAATACTGCTGTCCAGACAATCACTGGTTTCTCACCATATTTCCTCCTTTATGGTCGCGAGCCCTCTTGCACGCTAGACACCATCCTTCCTTACCACCCGGATGTTGCTGAGTCGACGACGATGTCACAAGCTGCTAAATACGCGGAAGAGTGTCGTCAGCTTGCCCGCTCCTTCACAAGTGCTGAACAGCAACGCCAGAAACACCACCGCGATAGCCCGATGCCTCCGGCTTCTTATGCATCGGATGACCTCGTCTGGCTTCGCATCCCTTCAACCAGCCCTGGTCTCTCAACGAAACTGATGTACAAGTATGACGGACCTTACCGTGTGGTTAAACAAACTTCACCCGTCAATTACATCGTGGAGCCGCTTGAGCAGCCCCATGATCAACGACGCTGTGGACGTGAGACCATCCACATAGGCCGCCTAAAACCGTATTACGATCCCTCTATTGTCTCCTGCCCATGAGTCACCAGGATGGCTCTTTTCCGGAGGGGAGGAAAATGTAGTGAAGAAGATGAATGCTACTCAGAAGGGCAGGGGGTATGACTCAGTCGGTGAAGAAGACGACATTTTTGGTTGGCTGGGGACTCAGGCTAGTTCCGCCATTACCACTTGACGTGTCGTGACCGCTCTCCTGTTTTATAAAAGAGTACCACTCTAAAACGCCTCATTTTAAAATAAATAAACTACTTGACACCAAACAGGAAGCTAAAGAGCGTTCCACATTCCCCGCCATGGCTACTGGTAGCACTCCCACATTTAATGCACATATATACCCTATAAAGTGGACAGAGGGATAGCCACCTCGGTAGCTCAGTTGGTAGAGCATCGGATGCGTTATTCAAAGAGCGCAGGTTAGGTTCCTACGTTCGGCAAGTCATCTTTTTATTTGCTTTACTTTCTTTACATTTACATTACAATTACTTCTTATAACATCCTATATACTACTTTCCTTGGCATGATTGTCTGTTAGATCTCACTTCAGACGGTGTCATGGCAAAATGAGCCAATCATGGAGGGTTAGCACAATGCACTGGAGCTTTGTGTTCCATGCACTGCCATGCACTATAATGCATGGAACACAGAGATTCTCAGAGTGCTTTGATTTTGTCATGTATGCAGCAGCCACAACAGTACCGAGTACATGTGCAGGTGCGTTTGTCGCCACGTACAATGCTTTGAAAAGCCTATTTTTCAACTAAGTCTATCTATAAGTGGCTCATGGCCACGGACTTGAGAAATTCTTCTAGGCCTTGTTGGTACAGCTTACTGTCTGTCATTTGCCACCAGCGAGAACAACAAAACACGAACACAACGGCATGAGTGGAGTGTGTGTTGCTTTCACTAACGGTGAAATGATGCTGCATACATGGCTATGAAGAAACTATTGTGTTTACTCGCATAATGAATGCACTCGCATAATAAATGCAACCCCAACTTCAGTTATCAAAATGTGGATTTTTTTTTCTCGCGTAATAAACGCACCCCCTACATTCATCCGCTGCAGTCCCACTAACCGACACCTGGCACCTCATCACCCATTGGATCTCTTTCGTTTTTTATTATTTTGCCCCCCCCCCCCCCCCTCCTTCGCCCACTGCCGCATGTGGTATTGTTTTTATTTCTATCTGGGAATGTCCCCTGTCTTATCTGTGCGCCACAGCGGGGTTCACGAACAGTGCAAGTGTAGACATCGTAGGTGACAAGCACGCAGCGAGCGAAGGTCACGAAGTTTCCCGCGCCTACCGACGATCACTTCCTGCGAATACGTAAAAGCCCAACCATGCGCACGCGATTTTCGAGCGACGACTACAGGATTTGCTGTTGCGAAAGGTCATTCGTCCGTCGCAGGTTTCTGGAAAACCATGAAAAAAATAGCTTGTCCAGAAAAGATTGTGATGATTTTCGCAACTTGGTACCACCCCCATTCTCACTTCGCTTGTTATCCGCACATAGAGGAACTCATGTAGAAGCGAGGCGGCAACCGTATTTAGTCGTTAATCTTGTTATCGACAGTTTGTTTTGATGCTTCAGGGGTAGCTTGCTGCAATGCTGGTTACTTCTTACAATGTTAACGGCATCATCACGGTCGTCGTGCGAGGTTGCCACGACGTTGCAAAGTGCGTCGTAGTGTCGTAGCACATGCTTTTGGTTGCCCCTCGAGATCACAACAGATATTGCAGCTAAACGGTTGTGAGAAAACATAGCCGCAAAACGCTTTAATAACGTGCGCGGGCGATCCAGGGACAGCTTGCAGAAGATAGCACCATCGAGCACCGAAAGTGTAACAAAGAAGCGACAGTAAAACCTCGTTAATACGGAGACGCGGCGTTACAGCGCGCGCGTGAGACGCATGTCACGTCTGCTCCGTCGGAAATCGACGAATGTTGTGGACTTTTGGCAAATATCCACCAGAAACCGGGTTCAGCGTTTCGGCGAAGCCATCAGGAACCTCTGGATACCTATTTTATCCAGGTAGGCCCATTTTCCACCAATCTACGACTGGTTCAACACCACGCGACGCCCGAGCCCGGCTAAGCCTAACGCCGACGAGGCTTACGCCCGGGCTCCCCAGCCATGGCAGCGTCCACGAAGACAGGCTACGACCCCAGCACGATGCAGTGGGTTGACATCGAGGTGGCAGAAACACGGGAAGACCCCATACCAGGTGAAGACGAATATCTTCAGATCATGGTTCGCCAAATGCAAGAGAAGCTCGCTAAAATGAAGCCCCGAGGCTCGACGGCCGCCGCCCAGCCACAGGCTCGCAAAACAGGATCAACACCCGCAGCTTGCGTTGAGTCCCCGCGGCAGCTGGCGACGTGGAAGCCAACACACACGCCTCGAATCCGGTCGGACGAGTTGGTTATTTTGTGCTTAAACCAAAAATAACCATGGATCTGCATGCTGCGTTCGGCCCAGGCGGGAGTGGCACAGCAGTGCAACGCTTCACCGGCAGCACCACGAACGCTGGTATCTCCGTGTGGCCGGTGTGGGACCAAAACATCGTTGTTGTAGGTGTGAAAACGGAAAGCCTGGCCTCGAAACGGAAAGCCTGGCCTCGAAGCTCATCGGGGACATCACGCTGACGATCGGAGGCCGCCAGGTACCATTTCAAGGACACTTGAAATCAGCCGAAGAAACCTGCAAGGGTGTCGTCACCGTCGCAGACAATGAAACTTCGGAATCCCTTCGACGCAAGCTCGAGTGGATCGACGGCGAAATTTTGTATGTGCGAAAACTCGGAACATCCAACGTTGCAGTGGTGACCTTCAAAGGACGCCGCGTTCCAAGATTCATTCACTACTGCTCTGAAAACGTGCCAGTGCGCTACTACAAGAAAACGGTTCCGCATGTTACCGGTGTGGAACGGTGGGCCACAGACCGGATGCGTGCCCCAATCCGGACAATCAGCGGTGCATTCACTGTGGTGCGAAGGTGGAACTCACTCCGGAGGGCCCAGCGAAGCACGACAGTCAACACGAGTGCCTTATATGCGGTGAAAACCATTTCACCGGCTCAGCGCAGTGCGTCGGAAAATTCCGGAAGGCATGGAAGCCCGCTCTAACACAGCGGTAACATGGACTAAAAAACAAGCAAGAAGAGCCCTCAGCCCCTCTCAGGACTGACGAAAAAGCGAAGCCCATGCATAACAAGCCCAAGCCGATCAAAGCCCCAGCCGGACAGAAGTCGAGGCCGCCTACCTTCGGCGCCGAGGATTTCCCGTCACTGGGAAACCCGCCCAAACAAGTGAGCAATGGGGTAGGGGTCTCCTCTCAGTCTCTCACCACCACCACTGCCTCCCCCTCCAATTCTGAAATTTTAAAACAATTGGAAGCCATGAAAAAACGCATTGAAACTCTGGAACGCGAAAATCGGGCGCTGAAGGCGTCGCAGGCTGCTACTCCTCCACCACCGTCGGAACCGGTGGCTATGCACACCTCCGACTGCTCGGACGAGGAGAAGGACACTCAGTCAGACGTATCGGGTAACACTAGTGTGTCTAAAACTGTATCGAATGACATAGAAGGTCGACTAAGCAGACTAGAGGCTAAGCTTGAGGAGCAGAGCAAAATGATCCTAGAACAAACCAAGCTTACAGTACAAGACATTATTCCGCAGCAGCTGAACCTATCAGTTCAAGCCGCTATGCAAGACGTCAAGCAAAGCATTTTGCCAATTCTCACAGCCAGTGTACTACAAACCGTTCAAAATTGGCTCACACCCCAATTGGACCAACTCAAAACTAGCATTAAGACAACAGAACAACCCCGACGCAAAATTGTTCATCGTAACCTGGCAAATTCTGAATCCGAGAACAACATAGCCCAGTCGTTAACCAACCAAACTGAGTCCCCCATGCCTCTCCAGGCTCCCACGCTGGATGCAGTGGCGAAAATGACACCTCCTCAATAATAAATTCATGATGGCAGGCAATTCTAAACATAATAATAAAAGCTCCAAACAACAGCAACTCGATATTTTCCAGTGGAACTGCAGGAGGTTTAAAGATAGAAAAAAGAGGGCCACTCTTAACCTTTTCCTGCAGAATCAACATTTTACCTCTGCAGTTTTGGCGCTACAAGAAACCGGCTTACAGGCGAAATTGCCTGATTACAACTCATTTCAGGGAAGTGCGTCCACCTGTGTTCTCGTGCACAAGGAGTATACCGCTTGTCAGATAGACCTTGATCTGTCAGAGGCGCATGAATACACAATGGTCAAAGTCCTTCCCAATAAAAGACGAGATCCTAGCTTGTACATTCTAAATGTATACAGTTCTCCAAAATCTAGGCAATGTGTCTTCAACGAAATGTTTTATAAAGCGATTAAGGAAGCAGATAAGAACCCACTAGTGATTTTGGGCGACTTTAACGCCCCCAGCTATCATTGGGGTTACACCCGCAAAGTCCCCAAGGGACGGAAATTGGCAGAACTCATATCCACTCTTCGTCTATCGCTTCTCACAGATCCAATGAAACCCACTAGAATCGGGAATTCTGTAAACCGTGATACTTGCCCGGATCTATCACTGACTAAGAACATTTCCTACGTAACATGGGAAAACTTAGAAGAAACGCTCGGCAGTGATCACTGTCTCCTCAAAATCACACTCTCCGGCAACATAGGCCGTAGAAAATGGAGCCAAGCTAAGCTGACAGATTGGACAGCCTTCCGCTCACAGGTGATCCCCTCTGTGCCAGGGGCGGGAGGATATACGGGATGGGCAAAACAGCTCCTTGCAGCCAATTCCAAGTGTCTTAAAACTATAAAGACAACGGAAGACACCCCCGCCGTCGATAAGTACCTGCTCCACCTTTGGGACGCCCGCAGAAGCTTAACTAAACGTTGGCGGAAAAACAAATTCAACTGCAAGCTTAAACTTAAAATAGCCAAGTTGAGTAAGCAAGCGGATGAATATGCTGCACAACTGAACGAATCCAACTGGATAGAACGGTGCAATGTTGTAGCTAAAGAAATGAATACAAAGAAAGCATGGCGCCTTTTTCGAACTCTCGTGGACCCCGCCCAAACCCGAGGAGAAGCGCAAAAGCAGCTCCGTCGAGCCCTGCACAGTTTTCAGGGAACCAACTCCCAGCTGGCTGATGATTTGTGTGCTAAATACCTATGTCGCACCACGGATCCCAACAGGAATGCATATGAATACGCAGGTAGAGAAAACAGTCAGCTTGATGCCCCTTTTAAAAAGTGCGATCTGAAAGCAGCACTGAAAAAAATGCGCAGGGGCACTGCCCCGGGCCGAGACCTGATCACGGTAAAACTGTTAGCAAATCTGTCAGACGATTCTTATCGGCATCTATTGCAATACATTAACGCGATCTGGGATGGCCAACCACTGCCAACTGAATGGAAAACAGCAGTTGTCACATTCATCCCCAAACCAGGCAAGCAAATCAGCACGGACAACCTCAGACCTATATCATTAACTTCATGTGCCGGCAAATTGATGGAAACAATGGTTAGAGACCGTCTCGTCACGTACCTCGAGAGCAAGGGGCATTTCGCAGATTCCATGTTTGGCTTTAGGCCCAACCTGTCTGCGCAAGATATCCTCTTGCAACTAAAACGAGACATTATCCAACCCATTTCCTCGACGCACGACAGAGCAATTCTTGCACTCGACCTTAAAGGCGCATTCGACAACATTAAACATGAAAGCATCCTGAAGAACTTGAGTAGTGTCCATTGCGGTAAGAAAGTATTTGCCTACATCAGAGACTTCCTCTCTGAAAGACTGGCGTTCATTCGCATAGATAACGAGGAACATGGACCATTCAAAATGGGGACGCGGGGAACCCCGCAAGGAGCTGTCCTGTCTCCGCTGCTATTCAACATTGCCATGATGAAGCTCCCGCAAGCATTGGCAGTAATGGAAGGAATATATCATGCAATATACGCCAATGATATAACAATCTGGACGAATCAGGGCAGTTTAGGAGAAATTGAAGACCGCCTGCAGCAGGCCGCCTCCATTGTGGAGGACTATGCGGCCCAGTGTGGGTTGCAGTGCGCTCCAACCAAATCTGAATTCCTGCATATCGGAGAAAACATTAAAGATAGGACGACCCTGAACTTGATGGTATCAGGATCAACAATACGAGAGGTTTCAGAACTACGAATCCTTGGCCTTCTGATTCACAACAGAACAAAAAACAGCACCACGCTAGACAAGCTACGGAAAATAGGAGAACAGGTAGGGCACATGATCCGCCGAGTGTCAAACAAGCGCGGGGGGCTACGAGGAAGGGACGCGATTCGGCTCGCCAATGCTTTTGTAACTAGCAGGATTCTATATTCAATACCGTACTTACGAATGACTAAACACGAAGAGAACAGAGTCGATGCTATTCTTAGGAAAGTAATTAAGCGCGCACTTGATTTACCCATCAGCACTTCAAATCAGAAACTCTCTGCATTGGGAGTCTTTAACTCTATACAAGAGCTCCAAGAAGCCCACCTCACAAATCAATATACGCGTCTTATGCAGACACCTCCCGGGCGGCGCCTACTGGATCGCCTCTTGATCCAGCACGAATGCGAAATCGAAAACGCGGAGCGTATTACTGAACTTTGGAGAACAAAACTCTGGGTGTCCCCGCTTCCCCGCAATATGACCAGGGAGGCGCACCAGGGTAGAAGGCAAGCGCGCGCTGAGGCACTTGAACAACGGCTTGGCTCCCGTAATGGGGTCTATTACGTCGATGTGGCCGGGCCGTCACCTAGGGGATACTACACGGCGGCGGTAATACATCAAGGAACGCAGATGGACGGCCTCACTTTCAAAGCCACAAGCTCAATTAAGGCGGAGGAGGTGGCCATTGCACTGGCAGTATCCCATCCAAACTCAAAACAAATAGTTACAGACTCTCGAAGAGCCTGCGAGAGCTATCTTGCAGGAGAAATCTCTCCATTGGCTAATAGACTTTTAAAATTCAGCATCAGGAACCGCGATCCTACCCCAAAACGTCTTATATGGACTCCAGGACATCAGGGTCTACAGGGTAACGAGGCTGCACATGCAGCGGCCCGCGTGCTTACTTCCCGGGAAACTCCCCGTTCCCCTGATAGACCTGAACGTCCCACACCTTTAATACGGTTTCGAGAAATCAAAGAATACTACATTGAGCAACGCAGCTTGTATCCCGCACCAGCGAAGGGACTCTCGAAAATGGAGGAGCGCATCCTGCGGCGCCTACAGACAAATACGCTGCTCTGTCCAGCCATACTAAAATATTAAGACCCTAAAATAAGTGGGCAGTGCCAGTACTGTGGGGAAGTGGCCAACACTTACCATATGGTCTGGGCCTGCCAAATGAACCCAAAATTAACCTCCTTTCCCAACCCCACCAAAGAGGACTGGGAGACGACCCTACTCAATAGCTCCACACTAGAGGAACAGCGAACTCTAGTGCAGCGGGCTCGGGTGGCGGCCTCGACTAATGACGTCCCGGACTAGGGATGTCAACCAGCCCGGTGGGGATAAGGGCTATCTGGCACAGCCAGCATCAATAAAGGTTTTTTCCTCCTCCTCCTCCTCGTTAATACGAGCTCGGTTATTTATAAATGCTGCTTAGTTTGAAGGATTTCCGCGGTCCCGTATTTTGCAATGTAAGTTTGAGTGGATAATTTGAAGCGGCAGCCGCCACCAGTCCGGTTAATTAATTTGAAAACTTTGGGTGCCATATGTGCCAGTTCCAGATCCCGATTTCGCCGCGAATCTGCGGAACGACGGCTATTAATAGCCACACGGCAATGCGATGTATCGATACTAACGAGTGGAAGCCTCGCTAATTGCAGCACAAAAAAAGAAAAAAAGGAAAAAAATAGTCTCGTGATAAACCAAAACATATGCCTGCGGAAAACGAGCTGTGCTTCACTGCAATACAGTAGTGAGACGCGGGCAGCTTAACGCACGTTTCTCGCAACGTCAGCGGGATTCTTTCTGGGGTTGTAAAGAAATTAATAAAGAACAGTTTCGCGGAAATCCCGATGTATGTGGTTGTTTCAGCAATTCGTGTCTTGGCACTGCTGGCGAAGTTTTTGCCAGCAACACCTACTTCGAAAACTAAGTTCAAAAGTTTCAAAGGTCATTTTTTCCACCCAAAACACATCGTGAGCTTCGTCCTACTGGCCATTATTAAAGTCATAATTATAAAAGAATGTGCGAGTCGTCGCATCATGACGTGCTGACGAAGCAAGGAGCAGGCGACATGCTGCCCGCATGTCATTACTGTGCTGCAGTGAAGATGTCTTATTTTCTGCAGGCGCACATTTTAATTTGTTGCGACCGAGTTTTTCTTCCGTGACAACAGCGAGGCCCACCGTTCCTCCATGTTCGAGGCAAATAAAGTCCAGGCACTGCTGGAAAACATGACATTTGAATCCGCGAGCTAGCCGGCACAGCAAACGACGAGCACTGATTACTTTGAATAGTTCCAAGTTCCTTGCATCCCACTTCTTGTATGTTCTGTTAATTCGAAAAGCCGCTTAATTCAAAGCTTTCTCGCGGCCCCAGTGACTTCGAATTAATGAGGTTTTGTTGTAGCTGTTTCCAAACAGTTTACGCATATGTCAATTACGGAAAGATAAATTTTGTCTAAATTTTTTTTGCATTACTACATTTTTCACTCCTCCCGAAAAAGTTTTCATAAAATTTACCCCGCATAATAAATGCACGCTTCAACTTTGCTGCGAATTTTCAAGAAAAAAGTGCATGAGTTACGCGAGTAAATACGGCAGTCTTCAGTGTTAAACTTCAATTTTGATGATCAGCATACCACTATGATTAATAAAAAAAATCATTACATTGATGCTATTCAATGTGGGATTCGATTTGAGTGAAGCACCTGCTGTCGAGGACACTGACAACTCAAGGCTGTTTCACATGCCCCAACTGCAGCGAAAAATATTGCTCCATTCACTTTGTTTGCAACTGCTGCTAATGATGGTTTCACTTAATATGGGCTGCGAATGTGGTGTGATTTTCACTCTGAAGCTGGCATGGCAAGCAAGGTTTCTCACTGGAAATCTTTGTGCCAGACACTGCACAAATTTTCAAACGTAATGTAATGATCTATGCATTACGATATTATGTAGTTTTCTTGAACGGTAATGAGGATCATGAGTGTTCCATCATTTAGGAAGACTTCCCAATTTGATTCCCCTTTAAAATACGCAAGATTGGGCATTACCTAAACAAACACGTTGGTGCAATTTTAGCAGCTTGGCTACCTCCGCACTACTTTGATGGGTTCCTAACAAAAAAATCGCTCTGCTGCTGCGAGCAGCACCAAAATTTTTCGACATGTTGGTAGCTCGCCGCTGCGGTGGGAGCGAACAGGCTTTTTTTTTTCGCTAGAAGAGAATCCGCAGCCTGAAAATTGCTACTTTTTGTGTCATGTGAAATGACCTTTAGATTAAGTTTACAAGTGTAGCCCTTTTGTAATTTGGAATCAGCCATGTTTTCTCAAAAAACATCTCCCTCAATGAATTGCTCTAACACAGCAGACATGGCCAACCGAAATGAGAGCCTATAGCATGCACTGAGCTGAACTAATCTTTAGCAAAGTGCATTTTCAGGTAACGCTTCTGAGCAGCTGTAAATGCTGCATCAAACTGAATTCTTCATTCCAAAGTTGATGATAAAGAGCTACGTGTACTATTGTCCCCATTCATCAGTGAGGCCCAGTTTTTGGATAGAAGCAAAGATAGTGGTTAGCTGGCTTTGCTTTAATGTAGTATTAGCCAGTTGGCTACATGGTAGGGAGCTTACATCTAGTTGGTCAGACATAATCACATCTAGTTGGTCAGAAGAGGCTTCAAGAGGCTTTCAGTGAAGCGGTGCACAAAATGACTGGAAACTTGGTTTATGTTGACAGCACTACTCAGGCATGAGGCACAGATTTTGTGCAAACTGTGCAGAAAGTGTACCAGTTACCAGTGTGGGGACGCTCCAGCCTAGATGGTGACGGCACAGGACATGAGGGAACAGGTCACTGTGATTCATGAGTGAGCTTCCCTCTAAAATGCTATACCTTGTAGAGGAGTGCCTTCACATTCAGCACTAATACAATGTATGACCACCCGTACACTTGGCAATGCAAGAAACACATGGTTACTCTCCAGGATATATTTGTTTTTCACTAAATACACCCAAAGTTAAGGCTACAACCATTACTAAAACTGAACAGTCAGTACTTCTACTACAAGTCAAATTAAGTTACATGATCTACAGTTATCAGAATGTGGAAAAGAAATTTACGGGTAAGAATAAGATGCACGACGAGCCAAGCAACAAAAGCACTCGCCTCGTATTCGTTGCCAGTATAGCCATCCGCATTGCCGAGTGTTCCGAGAAGGTTGCTGTGGTGAGACTGGTCTAATACAAATGTGCAGAAAAACTTGCTGGTGTCGCAGTAAATGGTCAAGCCATGTCCTCGCACTCTCACCAGATGACCTTCCCGATACACGTCCACTTGGCTGCACGTGAGTACACATTACACACGCATACATATTATATGGTGAATAAAACTAACCACTGGATGATTCCACCTAAGACTGAACAAAGCATGGCTGGTGAACCCCTTCACTTTATTTCAAAATTTTATCGCTTCACGAGTGGAAAGAAGAGATCCGCAATTAGTTCTGCCGGAAAAGTTTTTTTGAAAGCACAGTAAATCAATAAAGATGAAGAAGTGGAGTGCGACACTTACCTGCACTGGCTGTTTCTTCCGACTTTGGCGATGAATCACACAAAATATATTGAAGCTGCAAACCTAAAGTTTGTTTAGCGAAATTCACTCATGTGTTCGCTTGCATTCAGTTAAATTTACCTTTTCTGGGTAAACGACTTATTTTAATAAAACAACAAGTAAACCCAGAAAAACTTCTTTTGCCTACTTTGCAGGTCTTTTTGTCCAAACGGGCGTACGACAGAGCGGCGAAATTACTCCGCAGAACATTCTCAGTATGCTTATTTATAAAACTTCCAATACTTATATTAATAACGCTTTTCAATAAAAAAATACAATGGTTAACTTAAAAAAAAACAGCAAGCAAGAGAAACTTCTGAGTAAAATCAAGAAAAAAAACCATTTTTCATATTTTTGAGACTTCCCCTGTGCATTCTCCTGTGCGTCAGCTTTCACAATTAATAAAAACATGTTAGATTATTTTTGAAAGAAATATACTTCCTTCGTTTGCACGGAACATTTTCAGAAGGAAGGTAGAGCTTTCCTGATCACCTGCTCTAGGGCATAGCAGAATCACTTCTTAATGTATTGAGGCGGGGAAAGAATGCACGGCATGCATCTCAGGACCAGCCAAAGCCGAAAGTGTCTGCCATTCCTTATGTGCACCAAGTTTCGCACTGCTTAAAAAGAATCGTTGAGAAAACTGGGATAAAGGTTGTCTTTACGGCAAAAAACAAGCCGAGCTCTCTTTGCAAAAGAGTTAACTACGAAGGATATTTAAGTCTTGGGTGCAATACTAAGCACGCAAAGATGTTTGTGGAATGTATTATAGGCACTGTGCATCTGATTTATTTATCCTATGGTCGATACTACATCGGTCAGACGGGGTGCTGTCTGAACGATCGCCTTAGCGAACACGCAAATCTGATGCGTGGATCAGTGAGCAGCCACTTGGCAAGTTACTGTGCGAATTGTGGGTGCACACTGAAGTTTGATGAATGCCGAGTACTGACAAGATATAAGGACAAGAGGGCATGTGAAATATATAAAGCTTTTTTGATCTGCAAAGCAGGAGCTGAACGTGTAAGTGCCCCGTCCGTCAATCTGTCGTATAGTGAATACGAGTATCTTTTCAGTTAAGTTGTCATTTCAAGGTTGGAATAAGGTAGTCTGGCGCATGCGCCATCATTTGTCCTTTCATCTGTGTGTGATCTCCTCACCTTCTTGAATGTATTGTGGGCAGTTAGTATACGCATCCTCTTCTTCTGTAAATTATCATCATTATCATGTGTGCCTCATGCATTCTCATCGTTGTCGCATAGCATCATCATCTTGGTTCATTCATCGTAGCTGTCGGCTGCCGGTTCCTTGGGCCTAATGAAGGTCATCCAAACCAAGACTTCATACGTGGTGGAGGTGCTGTTAGATCCCACGCTATCCTCTCGACCACTCTACCCCCTGGAGCTACGTTCAGGTCGCCGCTTGGGCCAGGTGTCCGGAAATATGTCGCACCAAGATGAGGTCGGTGCTGCAGCCGTTCCCACTCCACCACCGCGTGCCGCGCCTTCTCACGTCATCAACAGCCTCCAGCGTGAGCCCCATCCCTTCGCTGGTATGCGCGGGAAAGATGTGGAGGAATGGCTGGACGATTTCAAATGAGTTGGCGCTGCTAACTGATGGGATAACACCTACAAACTCGCTCACGTGTCATTCTACCTCACGGGTGTCGCGAAGACGTGGTTCCTCAACCACTTCAATGACATCCCCGACTGGTCAGCCTTCAAAGATCAGCTTCGCCATGTCTTTGGCACACCGGCTGTTCGTTCGGCTCTCGCAAAGAAAGCTCTCGCGACTCGGAAACATCACATCGGGGAGTGGTATACATCCTACATCAAGGATGTTCTTTCACTTTGCCGCCGGGTTGACACACCAATGACAGAGTCAAACAAGGTGCGCCAGCTTCTTAAGGGGATTGCACCCATCATATTCAATGCCCTTGCAATCCAGAATCCGGCTACTGTTGCTGATGTTGCGACAACCTGTCAGCACCTCGAAGAACTTGAGTCTATGCGCTTACAACCAGACAGTGACGCGGCCTGTATTACCGTGGATCAGCAAGACGAGCGTTGAGGGTACGACATACGCGAACGGGACTATACCACAGGAGCCTTGTACCAGGGCCGCCGTTATTCGTCACCGCCGCATCGGTCTCCATCTCCGCCTGCATTGGGTGAACTTCGCAGTAGTCATCGATCAACCCATCGCCGTTCACAATCGCCCTACCATCGCTCCTCTACTCCTCTTCAGCCTGCTTTCCTCTCTTCTGATCAGCGTCCGGAAAACTAAGCGATGCAGTTTTTGGAGGACAAACCACATTCTAACACAGGACTCCAATTCCTACAGCGCACCCATACAATATGATTGCGGTCACAGTTGAGGGAATAAACGTTGATGCTTTGGTGGACACTGGGGCTGCATTTTCTGTTATTCGTGCTGATTTGTGTGCCCGTCTTCGAAAAGTCACGACGCCTTATGATGGACCAACACTGGTTACAGCCCAGGGAACAATGATTCGCCCTTCCGCTCTCTGTACTGCTCGTGTGCTAATCGACGAAATTCTTCATAATATAGAATTTGCTGTGCTATCCCTGTGCTCCCATGAACTCATTTTACGATGGGGCTTTCTTTCCTCTGGTTCTGTGGCTGTTTGTTATGCACAACGTGTCGTCCGTCTTACTGACACGAACCACTTACTCAACGACGAAACCTACAGGCCACTTCGACTCATCGCTGCTGTAGACATCGAGTTATCACCACGCGAACATCAATTAGTCACAGTTTTGTCCAACGACGTCGACTCTGGTGACATTTTGGTCACTCCGTCACCCCTTTGCCTTATTAAAGGCATAGCTCTCGCATCAGGTGTGGTTCGCTTCAACAATGGATCAACTGTCCCCGCTGCTACCAACACCACACCAGATAAAATTTTCATAGTATATATATTCCCGCCATCTGTGCAATAAAATTGGTTGTAAGTGTGTGCTCTGTGCTATCTCTTTGTTCTATCTTCCTTCAGAAAACGTTTCCTGCACACTAATATGCAATACCAACCAGCCCAAGTAGCCACTCTTTTAATGTTGCATTATATGGTTTCACTTGAAGGTACAGCCCGTTGAATATGGCCCTTGAGCAAACATAGGCAACTGTAGATCAGACTTTCTGCCCGCTAAGTGTATAGAATGCAGGCCTAATTTTAGCTTCCTAAATGGTCAGAAGCACTGCAGAAGGTATCAGCTGCGCTGATGACACGAGTTTTTGTATGATTTGGTCACCGCAGAGGCCATGAGTGCAGTGGGATCAAGCATGTATGCGTGCACAGTTTGGCATGTTCCAGCGCACTGAGAGCCGTTTGGTCTGAAGATTATTAAACATTTGTAATCACGAATGCCTTTTCGCATTTCTGCTAGCATTTGGTCATCAACCCGTCAGGCAGCCTTGTGCACAGCAGCAAGGTGGAATTTCTCGCAAGCATAGAATGAAACTCGAGACAACACTTGTGGAAAGAAGAAGAAAATAATTACTTTCTCACGTGTTCAAAAACAACATGAAAGAAAAAAAAAGCAAAAGGAAGTGGCTCAATAACTTCCTTTCGGAAACTCCGAAACCGGAACTAGGCGGCGGTAGTGGAACAATTGTTGGCGCTACTTAAAAAGGCGACAGTAGACGTGATGAAAGGGCTTTAGGGCAAAGAATGGTGCTGTGCAAACTTGAGCCTGTCTTCCGTAGTGACCGAATGAGAGAACTGATTTAGCAGGAATGCTACTCCATGGACTGGATAGTTGGGTTGCAGAAGGCCTGCTGCAAATCGTTAAATGCTAACAATGTGGCATAAAAAATTGTGCAAATTTAAAATAAACATCTAAAATGAGGAAGCGTACGCTCAACTATTTCTTTTACTGCGTGTTACATGTGCTTACATGCTAACAAGTGCCGACTCTTAAAGGCATTTAATTTTGTCTTGCATGTGCACTGTGCCAATGCCAAATGCACAAAATACAAGAAAAAGAGCAGTGCAGGAAACATTTGCAACCGACTCATTGCCGTTGGTAAGTTCATGCTTATATAAGGTCGAACCATGGTGAACCCACATGTGCCGCGCACTCGGGAAATGAGCTGCCACTTCAGACCTACGTTGTGTGCTGACATAGGCCTGTGTGAGGCCAATGTCAATCCTAGAGACCAGCCCTAAGTTGGCTGCCAAGGTTGGACCAATCTCAAAGTAGTGGGCGAGTGACGACGGGCCGACGTTTTACCAAGAATAATTTACAGCTTCGAGCAGCAGCGGCGGCACTGTAGTCATTACCTGTTGCCATTACAGTGATGCTGACAGATGCTCCCAATATAAATGCCCATACACCATTACAGCTCAGTGGTAGAGAATTGGACGCGTTGTTCGGAGGTCGCAGATGCAGTCCCTGCCTGTGGCAAGTTATCTTTTCGCCCACTTTTCTTTTTTTTGCAGTAACATTAAAAGTACTTCCAATAACATGCCCTATATTTTTCTTGGCACCATTGTCTGAGTTCTTGTTAATACTGGGAATGACAAATAAAATAAGCCCTTAAATTTGCACTGCTCTTCATTTGGTAATGTTGCATCATATCTCACATATGTGGGACAGAAAGATGGCGGGGCTTTTAATAAATGTACGTCTTTAAAAACATCTAAGCACTAGAATGGGTGATACAATTGTGGTTCCTTGATCTGTAGAGGTACTCTGGTCGCTGACATTGCACACATGCAGTGCAACTCTTTCTTCTAAGTAAGCTTATTAGAGCACTTTCTAAGAAAAATGAGCATAGTTGAAAATACCATGTAATTGTGGGAACACTTCTGAACGCTGAAATATGGAATGAAAGTAATAACAGTGCATGTTTTGCCAATCAAATTCGGTTAGATGCCCCATGAGGTTTAAGAAGGTAGCAGTAAGCTTGCAACCTGCTTTTTTTTTTCTTTTTTTTTTCGCACAAGAAAAGAAAACAATCAGTAAATATATTGTTTAAAAACCCACGAAGCATAGAATTTCCAAAATATGCACTAGAGGGAACTCTGGCGCTAGTGTTCATGGGAGCTGCAATGCACGGCACTTAAGCGAGCATGGGAATGATAGGTAGTACATGAACTTGTCTAGTACTTCTGCGCTCCGTTTGTGTTCATGTGCCCTGGAGCTGTTTTCTCATGAAACAAAAATCAGCAAATATTCAGCGGTTGCGTTTCACCACTTTATTCTTTTAGGCTTACCATTTTAGATTGGGTCGCTAAGTTCAAAAGGGTTCGTTCTTTCCTTCGAAACACAATGAAAAAACAGCAATAAAAGAAGCCGCAAGTGTGATGCGCCACCCGCAAGTACAAAGACTAGGCAAATCTGTGTACTACCCATCATTCCCACGGTTGCTGAACAACTGCAGCGCCAGAGTTCCCACTAGTTTTTTAGAAAAGTCTATGCCGCAATGAATGAAAAAATAAATGTCCTGCATAAGAAGTGCTCAGAAGCTGCTTCGGAAAAGCACGTGTTTTTATTTCAACGTTTAGAGCACTCAGGAATCACGTTAGTTGCCCGTGTTATCTGAAGTTTTCTGAGCAGCTTATGCTACAAATGGCAATAATTAACCGATTCAGGCATCTGCGGAACGTACACGAGTGAGCAGAGCGTCACCTGCTAGCACTGCTCTTTAGACCACTCCAGAGGGCGCGCGTGTAGTTGTTGCTACCTTTATAAATATAAAGCGGCACACTCTCCTGCATGTCACCAGTGTCAGTTGTATGTTTTTGAAATGTTCATAATGATTTTAAGGTAATAATTGCAATTTTTTCTCAGCTATATCCATCAATATACTATTTAGGATCTTGTTTGCTCATTTAAGTCACCTTTGAGCATTGCTAGCCTTTTTATGCCCTGTATTGAACACTTTCTCGTGGTCATGCCACACGAGATGCATGAATAGATGACAAGCCTGGCCCTGAAAAGAGCTCCTCACTTAAAAATTTGCACTGTAATTTACTTACCCAGATTTGAGCACCAGAGGAAGATGTACAAGAGCATCACTTCCATTGATGAGAACTCTGCCATCCTGTCCCGATATTGTGAGAGTGATCTCGGGAAAGTCAATGAGCAGGTCATTGGCACTGGTTGTCAGCGTAAACTGTCGACCGCCAATGTCGTGCGCAAGGAGGTACATGCAGTACGAAGCCGGGTAGCTGGGAAATTCGAGAAACACACCGTCGAAGGTCACCACGTGCCCGGTGCCGAAAATGGCCGCCACCTTCTGGCCTTTCTTGAGCCGTGGCAGTGACCACGACTGTGCGATCTGAGTCTTCAAAAAACCACTTGCCATTTGCTAGAAAGAAAAAGAAAGAAAAAATTGCAGTTACACGTATATGTGCTGTCAAAAGAACAATGAGCACACTTTTCGCCATGACTAGTGATGCTGCTTTTTTTGCAAGTGCCTCAGTAAGTCCAAGAGTGTTTTGGCGATTCATAAATTTAGAGCTCCAGACCAAGACAACCAGTAGAAGCTTCCATATTATACTAGTGAATACCCACAAGAATACCAGAGAAAGAAACACCGCTAGCTGTCATCCTGTCTCTTTTTCTAGTGTCTTTGTGTGCATTTATTAGTAATATGGAAGCCTTCAGTCAACACCAACAGGCTCAATGAAATGCCTCAACGAGGGTCAGCAGAAGAACTGTGAAGCAGACGAGTTGGAAGTTGGAAGCAGGAAAATGGTAATAACAGTTACAAGGGTTTTCCATGTCCAAACCACAACATGCTCATGAGGCTAGGACTCTGGATTGACTGTGACAACCTTAGGTTTCTTAGCTCTTTCGTTACCACTCCTACTCAAATCGATCACCGGTGATTGGCACTTTTTGGTTATCAATTTTGGAATTTTATATTCCTTTCTCTTGTACGCAGCACTTTCTAGTAGTTAGCTTAGCCACTCAACTTTCGGAATTTTTTTGAATTTGCCGAATTGGGCAACATAGAGGTTTTTTACAGACTTTAGCACGAACCAATGTGCGTGTGTAGTTGGAAAAATGCACTAGATTGGCGAACTTGACAGAAGTGCATGCCTCTCATGATTATGCTACAGTAACATCGAAATTCTGTAATGAAAGAAAACTTCGCAAGCCAAATACTGAATTGATGTGTTAGCTTCACAATTTGACCGAGTTGAGCTGTAATAATTGTCGGAAATTTATGCTAGCTAATCAATAGAGAGCTGTTGCTAGAAGTCAGAAAAAATGATTCTGCAAAAAATTATTTCCCAAGGTCCGCCGCATGTATAAAGCTCTCACAGCCAGTTTCCAGCCGTTTTGGTTTAGCTTATATCGGTATATCAAACGAAGGCTCACATCTAGTGTCACTAGTCGCTTCTATTACGTGGTTGTCATGCACGCATGCGTGTGCGTCAGCCCTGCTCAGTTCAGTTCAGTTCAGTTTATTACCTTAAAGCTGCAAAACATGTGCTGCTTGAAACTGTCTTACGAGCCTACCTGAATTGAGTGAGAACAAGCTGAGATTTTGCGAATGACAGCACCTCAGCTTCAAGTTTTATGGCGACAATGTTTTGCCTGAAACATCCGTAGCCAATGATTGGTTTGTTTTGCTTACATTCTCAAGTTATCCCCTCTGCCGCAAGTGCATATAACTTCTGACCTTTGTGCATAAGCTTATATTTACTCAGGTTACGTGCGTGGTCTACACATCGCTAGGGCGTGATGTGAAGGCGCTGGCTGCAGAACTTTCCTAACGGCAAGGAGGTCCCGGGAGCACATCTTGACTCTGACATAAAGCAATGCGAAACATTTTAGAACTGCATGTGATATTGTCCTTTTTTATTACGACATGTGCAAAGATGCAAAAGCGTATGCTTGGATGCATATATTGGAACGCCAACCTATGGGGAGAGAGGTGGCTCGGAAAAAAAGGTGTGCTAGATGAAATAGCGAAGTTCAACGGACACCTCATTTATCGAGGGATTATTCACATCACTGGTATCCATCTGTATTGGAATACCTGAAGACTCTTATCGCAAGGCAACAAAAATTTACTGAGAAGAGTGTACAAGTACACTTGTGTCTCGTGCTTCACCGCATGGCATGAGCAATGAAGCAGCACCTCGGTTCTGATTTTCTTTGTCTATGTGAAGAGAAACATTTTGTAGAATATCAATTATTTTTATACTGTTCCTGGGTCATTTATCTACGAAATGTATATTCAGAATTTTGTTTGTTTTGAATATTTTTGCATATATAGTGTTTTTTATTCTATTGTTTACCAGGTGGTGATAAAAAAATTTCACTCTTTTCACGTTTTTATTCATTCTAAAATATTTTTGCTGCTCTACTACTTATATTTTTTGGAAAGAGCATTTCATTCTGCAAAGTTCGGTATGCTGCAATGCGTGCTGGAGTACTTTTAAAACAGGCAAAAACAATCTTCCCGAGACATATAAAAAACAACCATTCTCACGCAGTAACGAAAAGGTTAAGGTGCACTTAAATCGAAGAAGTTTTTTGCATTTCACTTCTCTCCAAAATGCAGCTGCCGTCGCTACAAATAAAACTTGTGCTTTGCCGCAGAGCCTCTTTCATGCAAAGCTACCATGGCATAATTGCTCAATAGTGTCTGCTGTTGGGCTAGTTGGTTCATAGCTGGGACATAATTCATAGGCGCTCAACTAAGAAATTAGAAGAGACATGGACAAGTGCACACATGCAACTGGCTTTTATTGAACCGATGGTTAGCTTCCAAACCGTCACACATGTGCACACATAGAAAAAAAGAACTGTAACAACAACAGCAACAACAACAAAACTGCATCAGAACCTGTCTTACAATCTATTATCTAGGAATGAAAACAAGAACATGGACGGAATGCTGATGCATTGGTATGCAGTTTTCTTACAGCAGACCAACACATCAGCATTCTATCTTTTTACCTGTTTTTCTTTCTAGCTGATTGGTTTTATGACAGGTTTTGGTGCTTACTCCAGGCCAATGCATCAGCATTCCGTCTTTCTCTCTGTTTTCCTTCGTAGCTGATAGATTGTACGACAGGTTTTCGTGCTTACTGTAGACTACGTCTTTGTGCCTATTTTTTTCCTAGTTGGCAGGTTGTGCGTCAGGTTTTGGTGCTTGCTGCAGACCAATGTATCAGCATTTAGTTATTGTGCCTGTTTTCATTTCTAGCTGAAAGGTTGTATGACAGGTTTCGGTGTTTGCTGCATACCAATGCATCAGTATTTAGTTTTCATCTCTGTTTTCCTTCATAGCTGAAATGTTGTACGACAGGTCCTGGTGCTTACTGCAGTTTAATGCATCAGCACCACCGCTTCCCCCCCCCCCCCCCAATTTCCTCTTTTTCACCGTTTTCTTTTCTAGCTGGTGGGTTGTATGACATGTTTTGGTGCTTAATGCAGACATACGCAACAGCATTCCGTTTTCGTTCTTATTTTCCTTCATAGCTGCAATGTTGTACGACAGCTTTTCGTGGGTACTGCAGACTAATGCATCAGCATTTTGTCTTTTTCCCCATTTTCTTTTCTGGCTGATTTGTTGTATGACAGGTTTTGGTGCTTACTGCAGAATAATGCATCAGCATTTTGCCTTTGTCCCTGTTTTCTTTTCTTGCTGATGGGCTGTACATCAGGTTCTGATGCTTACAGCAGACTAATGCATCAGAATTTCATCTTTGTGATTTTTTTTAGTTGATAAGTTGTATGTCAGGTTTTGGTGCTTACTGCAGACCAACGCATCAGCATTCCGTTTTTGTTCTCGTTTTCCTTCATAGCTGCAATGTTGTACGACAGTTTTTCGTGCTTGCTGCAGTGTTATGCATCAGCATTTCGTCTTTGTCCCTGCTTTCATTCCTAGCTGATAGGGTGTACGGCAGGTTTTGGTGCTTTCTGCAGACTTATGCATCAGCATTGCATCTTGGTGCCTATTTTTTTCCCTAGTTTATAGGTCGTATGACAGTTTCTCTTGCTTACTGCAGACTAATGCATCAGCATTTTGTCTTTGTCCCCAATTTTCTTCCTAACTGATATGTTGTATGACAGTTTTGGGTGCTTACTGCAGGCCAATTCATCAGCATTCCATCTTTGTCCCTGTTCTTCCTAGCTGATCGTTTGTATGACAGGTTTTGGTGCTTACTGCAGACCATCGCATCAGCATTCTGTGTTGGTACCTGCTTTTCTCCTTAGGGGGTTGGTTGTGTGATAGGTTTTAGTGCTTACTGCAGACCCAACGCATCAGTTTTTCGTCTTTGTCCCTGTTTTCCTTCCTAGCTGATAGGTTGAATGACAGGTCTTGGTGCTTACTACAGACTAACGCATTATCATTTTGTCTTTGTCCTTGTTTTCATTCCTAGCTGATAGATTGTACGGCAGGTTTTGGTGCTTACTGCAGACTTATGCATCAGCATTGCGTCTTGGTGCCTATTTTTTTCCTAGCTTATAGGTCATATGACAGTTTTTTTTGCTTGCTTCAGACTAATGCTTCAGCATTTTGTCTTTGTCCCCGATTTTCTTCCCAACTGATATGTTGTACGACAGTTTTGGGTGCTTACTGCAGACCAATTCATCAGCATTCCGTCTTTGTCCCTGTTCTTCTTCATGGCTGATAGGTTGTATGACAAGTTTGGTGCTTACTGCAGACCAACACATCAGCATTCCATATTTGTACCTGTATTTCTTACTAGCTGATAGGTTGAATGACAGGTTTGACAGGTTTCACCGCTTACTGCAGACCAAGGCATCAGCATTCTGTCTTTGTACATGTTTTTCTTTCTATCTAATAGGTTTTACGACAGCTTCTGGTGCTTACTGCAGACCTATGCATCAGCATTTCGTTATTGTGCCTTTTTTCGTTTCTAGCTGACAGGTTGTACGTATGACAGGTTTTAGTGCTTACTGCAGACCAATGCATCAGCATTCCATCTTTGTCCCTGTTCTTCTTCCTAGCTGATTGGTTGTGTGACAGGTTTTGGTGCTTACTGCAGACCAACGTACCAGCATTCCGTCTTTCTCCCTGTTTTTCTTCTTAGCTGATATGTTGTACCATATATTTTGGTGCTTACTGCAGACCAACACATCAGCATTTCGTCTTTGTCCCTGTTTTCATTCCTAGCTGATAGGTTGTACGGCAGGTTTTGGTGCTTTCTGCAGACTTACACATCAGCATTGCATCTTGGTGCCTATTTTCTTTCCTAGTTTATAGGTCGTATGACCGTTTCTCTTGCTTGCTTCAGACTAATGCATCAGCATTTTGTCTTTGTCCCCGATTTTCTTCCTAACTGATATGTTGTATGACAGTTTTGGGTGCTTACTGCAGACCAACTCATCAGCATTCTGTCTTTGTCCCTGTTTTTCTTCTTAGGTGGTTGGTTGTTTGACAGGTTTTGGTGCTTGCTGCCGACCAACGCATAAGCTTTTCGTCTTTGTCCTTCCTAGCTGATATGTTGTACGACAGGTTTCGGTGCTTACTGCTGGCCGATGCATCAACATTTTGTCTTTGTCCCGGTTTTCCTTCTTAGCTGATAGATTGTATGACAGGTTCTGGTGCTTACTGCCGTCTATCGCATGACCATTTCATCTTTGTGCCTATTTTCCTTCCTAGCTGACAAACCGTACAAGAGGTTTGGGTGCTTACTGCAAACCATTGCATCAGAATTCCGTCTTTGTACCTGTTTTTCTTCCTAGCTGATAGGTTGTACAATAGGTTTTTGTGCTTACAGCAGACTAATGCATCAGCATTTTGTCATTGTCCCTGTTTTCTTTTCTTGCTGATGGGCTGTATTTCAGGTTCTGGTGCTTACTGCAGACCAATGTATCAACATTTCATTATTGTGCCTGTTTTGATTTCTAGCTGACAGGTTATACATATGACAGGTTTTAGTGCTTACTGCAGACCAACGCATCAGCATTCCATCTTTGTACCTGTTTTTCTTTCTAGTTGATAGGTTGTATGACAGGTTTTGGTGCATATTGCCGACAAACGCATCAGTATTTCGTCTTTGTACCTGTTTTTTTTCCCTAGTTGATAGGTTGTACGACAGTATTTCGTGCTTACTGCAGACCAACACATTAGCATTCAGTCTTTGTACCTGTTCTTCCTAGCTGATAGGTTGTATGACAGGTTTTGATGCTTACTGCAGACCCAACGCATCAGCATTCCGTTTCTGTTCCTGTCTTTCATCTTAGCTGATAGGTTTTACGACAGGTTTTGGTGCTTACTACAAACCAACGCGTCAGCACTTCATCTTTGCACCTGTTTTCGTTCCTAGCTGATAGGTTGTATGACAAGATTTGGTGCTTACTGCAGATCAACACATTAGAATCCCGTCTTCGTACGCGTTCTTCTTCCTAGCTGATAAGTTGCACGATGGGTTTTTGTGCTTACTGCAGACCAACGTATCAGCATTCTGTCTTTGTACCTCTCTTTTTTCCTAGCTGAGAGGTTGTATGAGAGGTTTTGGTGCTTACTGTAGACCAACGAACTGGCATTCCATCTTTTTCCCTGTTTTCCTTCTTAGCCGATAAGTTTTACGACAGGTTCTGGTGCTTATTGCCGAGTAATGCATCAGTATTTCATCTTTGTGCCTATTTTCATTCCTAGCTGGCACCAAAATTTGTATGACAGGTTTTGGTGCTTACTGCAGACCAACAAATCAGCATTCTGTCTTGGTACCTGTTTTTCTTCTTAGGGGATTGCTTGTGTGACAGGTTTTGGTGCTTGCTGCAGACCAAGGCATCAGCATTCTGTATTTTTCCTTGTTTTCCTTCCTAGCTGATATGTTGTACGACAGGTTTGGTGCTTGCTGAACATCTATGCATTAGCATTTCAGCCGCCATCTTGTTTCACTGCAACCCGAATGACAGCTATTCTGCACATACAGGGCACACCATGGCGTGCACCCAATCAATTTTCATTCAGTGAGTGTCTCCAACGCGTGACAGTGATACCACTCCTTTGTGGATGGAGTCTACTGGAGCAGCTGCGATATGCCAAAGGCACCACCGTTGATAGTAGTGGTAGGATTGCACCTTCCTTCAATGGCTTGCTGTATCACTCTCAATTTCAGTTGAATCCTTTTCATAAGAACTGTAAACAGTACTTGACAAAAAGATCTGTGTACTCAGTTAATTTTGAGTACACATAATCCAACGTAATGCAGATGTGTCAAAAGCTCTTGAGATGATAATGAGCCAATACACATCTCAAAAGAAGCCCCCTGCCCTCCCCCCTTCCAAGAAAGTGACATGGCTAATTTATTTATTTCAATACCTTCAGGGCCCAAGGGCATTACAGAGGGGAGTGGGTTACACAACAATAGAAAAGAAACTCAAAATAAGCATGAGTTGGGTCAATTTTTGCACTTTTGAAAAGCATTTTTAATTACAAAATTATCTCACTGATAACAAAATCACACCTGCCACAAAAATGCTTCATTATGTTAAGAAATGTGTTATAAATATATATTTGTAACATTGTATCATGAGAAAACTATTCTTTAGTTACTTCATTATAAGTTTCAAACAGATAATTTATTATACCCACATTCATTATATTGAGATTTGAGTGTACAGCAAAAAAGTCACTCAAATACGAAGAAAAATGAAAAAGTAATTTTGCTGTACGAGGTAATCATGTGAAACTATGAACAAAAGCACATATCTGCTTCTTAACATTATCTCCAAACTAATGTCTACTCTGTGCACTGCACATTTGCTAGTGCGAGAATAATGTTACTTGTGTGAATGTGTGATTTCAAGGATCAACTACACAAAGTCATCAACAAATGTGCTATCAGCAAGCATAATGAGCACTAAAACATGTTTATATGCAGAAAAAATGTGAATATGCTCAAAATTACGACCTTCAAATGGAAATAAATTAAGTGCTACAGGTGACCTTAAAAATCCAAATTCACTAACTACTAGTAGAAGTGGCAACTCTGGTCCTACTCACTTCAACAATGCTATGCAAATGAGAGTGTGGTACGTTGGCAGAGATTTCCACCACGTGAGGCAACCTGGTTGGCAGTGTAAAGTATATCCTGGCCAGCTGTGCCGACAGCTCAGGCACGTGATGCACAGCATACTCAAGCACCCTGTCAAGGTTGAAGTAGTACAATGCCCAGCCTGTGAAGATAACACGGTGCAGCAATTTCAGTGCAATCATTCAGAATAGCCTAGTGCTTTTCTAGAACCTTTACTCTAGAGCTAGGTTTCGTCTCTGCATGCATTTCAACTGCAACGATTACACAATTTCAATGATGATGCTGCACAATGACAACACCACACAGTTAATCAACTAGTATTCTTAGCCTGTCTTCCTGTACGAAGGCCCAGCAAAAGTTCGCAGACAAAAATTTATTTTACGTTAAAACGACAGTGAGCGTACAATCACAGATTGCCCTCAGGTTGCTTTACTTTTATTGATATTTCACTACCATCTGTCTAAATGAGTGGGATAACAAAGGAGTCTCAGACCTTGTGCTATGCTGCTGCCTGCACAGGTGTGAAAATATTTTTTTCTCAATTATTGTAGTCACTTCGGCCATGGGACACAATACTTGTGTACACATTTTCCAAATTATAGCGTATTAAATTCTCCTTTGATTGGTTGTCTGACTGACTGAACTGAATGTGAACACTCCGAACAATTCAACTTAAGCAATTCCATTAATTTTTACCATTCTGTATAGTATTGTCAAGAGGTAGTGACTTGTACCAAGGCTCAGTCAGCTTGTCCAAGATGAAACTCTTTATTTGGCCGAACTCAAGGCTGGGAAACGGAAAGTCAAACCGCAGCAATACACACTGTCTACTGATACGTGTACAATGGAGAGTTGGCTGTCAAAAAACTGAACCGCGGCAAAGGGCGTTGGCATTTATACATGAGGCACCGAACATGTGAGTGTTATTCCTGGTGGCTGCACTTGTTCCAGAAAAAACTCAGCTGCTCGCGTTTGTGCACTCAAGCCAAACAGATGATCTTAAAATAATCTAGAATGCTCCCAAAGATTCTGGTACAGTTTGTGCAAGACATGATCTACATGTGCAACATGGGCCGGTAACACAAAAGATAAAATAAAAAAAGCGTATAAGGCAGTGTACTACATAAGCAGCCTCACTCAGCATCGAATAAATTATACTGCAACAGCTGTATGGCACAGTCATTGCTGACACTGCCACCTTCCGAAGAACTTCTTCGTCTGCCAAAGTGGTGCTATCGGGTGTGGGATCAGAACCGTACACACAAGCACCCTCACTTTCAATCTAAGTGATGCTAAAAACTATTCAAAACAAGAGCGAAGTAGCACTGGAGTTACAACCGTACACACAAGCACCCTCACTTTCAATCTAAGTGATGCTAAAAACTATTCAAAACAAGAGCGAAGTAGCACTGGAGCTGCATGGATTGCTTTGTAGTACACAGAGACAACTTGTTGGTGGGATTAAGCAAGGGTGCAGTCATAGAGTTCTTTAAAATAACTTGAGGCAACTCTGATGCTGTGATCGTTAAACCACCATGAGAATGATGATAGTACACGAATTCGCCTAGCCATTTTGGTTCAAATCCACTTGTGGCTTTCTTTATCACCGTGTTTCGGTTTTGTTTCAAATAAAAAAAAAAGGAACCGTTGTGAACTTCGTGATCCTAAAATGGGCAAGATGGTGTGGTGTAACTGCTTAACCTTTGTTGACCTTCAGCAAAGAAGAGTCAGGCCACGGGAAGCCAAACGGAACTATAAGAATGAAGATTAGACAAATCTGTGTACCATCCATCATTCCATGCTGGCTGAAGCACCATGCATTGCAGCTCCCATAGACACTAGCACCAGAGTTTCCTGTGGTATAGTACTTATAAAAAACTCTGTGAGTGCAGCAGCACAGCATAAATGGCAGCTGTCAGGAGAATCTGGATGCTGTCATGTTGTCAAGCATCACTAGCGGCATTGCACTTGATGGTGCATGTTGAAAATGTGAGATGGTTGGGATTTATAGCTTGAAGTTCATCGTGTTCTGTTCAGATGCACACACACACAGCTGAGCAGCCTGCTTGCAAGTGCAGCGGCACTCAATATGAGCGGCAACACGGTGGCCATGGTCGGAGGAGCCTCGAGCCTACACCGTAACACCCAAAAATGTAAAATTGTTTTTGGAAATACCAATAGCCAAAACAATGTTTAAATGACTTGACTGTTTTGCGTATCAGTGTCACAATGCAATGGTGGTGCCACTTTATTTATGTGCAGCATCATGCAACTGATATTAGATGCGATTGCACAAGACTCACAACAACAGGGCAAGGCTGTGGCCAAGCCAGAGTTTCATACAATAGTACCTAGCGGAGAATCTGGAACTAGTGTCTGCGCCAGCTCCTTCAGCGGTGCTTATCATGATGATCATGAGAAGTGCAAGCTTCGGATCTGCTTCGGATAGATTACATTCTTGAGATTCGCGACGCTTTTTTTTCGAGTGTAAAACAAAATGATATGAACTTATATTTAATTGAAACATGCTTCATTTGTTTGTACACAAACTTTATTGCAAGAAGTTTTCGTGACGAGGTGGCAAAAGTGAGACCTGGGCAACTCTAACCACCAAGGTATGCATTGCTCATCCATTGCATTTCAAATTTGGCATCAAGATTTAATTAATTATTTTTTACAACACTTAAAAACAAACATGCTTGTTTTTCTCTCGAAAGTAAGCGTCACTGTTTTATGGAAATAACAGTACAGTAAACACTTAACGTTTCATTTTCTGTGATGTTAGGTGCATATGTCTAAGTGGTCTCCCCCCAATGCAACTCTGTTTTGTTGTGAAGTTCAGTCAGCGGAGTGTGACCGTGCGTCTACTTAGCTTTGTTATTGTTTTGCAGTCGATTTAAAATAAGTTTAGACAAGACGCACTCATAAAAAAACGTGAACTTGATGCAATATCCTGCACTGGCATGAGACACTACATATATGCGCAACGGTGAGTGGATGACGCTTCATTTAAACTGTCAAATACGACAAAGCTCCAATGTCACAGCAAACTTCAGACCTAGTGGTTTTTACACTCTTTGCACAACAAAGGTGCTGCTTCGGTACTTTTCATCGCACCCAACTACCCAACGCTGCGTGAAGATTGAAACTGAAACTGTAGAAAAAAAAGTCTGTAGACAGTTCGCTAGCTAACCCTATCCAATCCGAAACCTGTACTTACCATAATTCCTATAGATAGGGTGGCTAGAGTGAGGAGGTGTGAAAAACGGCCGCCGAAACCGGTCCCTAAAGCGTGCCAATGCCGCTTGGGGCGCTGCATGCACCAGCGCGGGTAACTTTAAGGTGGAGACAAAAGAAACTGCACGCCCCGCTCTCCACAAAAATTGCTCCCCCGCTGTGTGATGGTGACCCGTTTTTGGTAAAATCATTTTGATCGAGCGAGTGTAGGGCAGTACATGGCACCTAAGCCCTTTATATTCTCATCTCTGAAAACCATTTTTGAAAAGGCCTTGATATGTTTAGTTTAACGTCCCAAAACCACCATATGATTATGAGAGACGCCTTAGTGGAGGGATCCGAAAATTTTGACCATCTCGGGTGCTTTATCGATTATACTCCAAGATCAGAAGTTTGAATCAATGCACCCGCACTGCGGGAGCCAGAATATCATTTTATAAATCTCGTATTTATAATTGAAATGTCATAAAGCATTGGTTAAACATGGTTGTAGTATCATAGTTTATCTTGCTAAGATAAACGTATACCCAAGTGTTTGTCTCACTAGGCACGACAAATTAAATGCAGATTTTACCTATTCCTAGGAGATTTTAGGATGAACATTGTCCTACAGGCTACCTTACCTATTAACCACCTTAAACCACGAAGACATTGACACTTTGTCCTTTCTTCTGCCATTGAGAACTTCCTATGAATCTATTTAAATATTGCAGAAAACGTCGCTATGATTGGCTATCTTGCGCATTTTAAAATAAATTCTTATTACTGTATTGTATCTTTTACTGCTATGTCTCTGTGTATCAGTGTATAGTTTTGATCCTCATGATTTTCGCTACTTCATTATAATGATATGTGTAATTAATTTATTACGAATATTACCCAACTATAGCGCTGTAGATATAGGTAATATTAAATAATCAATATCGTCACAATAGATGCTTTGCCCAGCTAATTATTCTTTCCCGAATACTAAATTTCCCAGAACTTCGGTCACTCTACTTATTCATTTTTGTTTTTCATGTTAATGCCAAGTCATAATGGATACGTATTCCTTCGCTCTCTATTTGTGGGGATTTGTTTCATAATTTTTGTATTCGTACTTGGTATCATTTTGTACTTGTAAAGTTTATTTTTATATTCTACATGTATGAATGTCTGACGAGTATTGCTGCTTTGCCAAGTTGTGACTGGATCGGTACTTTGTCAATCCCTCGAGCTTTTAGTCCCATTCTCCTCGACCTATTGAAAGAAAAGAAATGAAGTCTCTGACAAAAAAAGTATAGCTAATTTAGGTGAATTAAACTAGCAAATTTTGCACAAGATGGCGGACGTAGAACACAATGGCCTAATGTGCATCGGAGAGCTGCATGTGTTGACTTATAAAAACGTGGCACATGTTAAACGCATTTCTCATTGTCACAGAAAGCTGAAATATTATTTCATCGTCAACTCTCTCCGCAAAGATATTGTTATGAGACAATGTCCCACAAAAGCTTTGGATAGGCGCGGAGAAAGACAACATGATTTTGGTGTAGGGCCCCCTTCGTGGGCATGCGCCAGGGTAAGAAGGATCATCATCATCAGCTCTTCTTCTCCATCTTGGCTTGCGCGTTGGCGTGGTGTAAATATATCTTGAAATGCCTAGTATCGCGTGTACCTTCACGTAACATTTTGATGGAAGGTGCTGGGTTACAACGCACGAAGGAGTTACGCAGCGGACGCCTAGTCGTTGCTTCCTACATGTCCACCGGCACCAACACTTCGTCAAATGCCGTGCCCAATGCATCAACGGCGCCGACCTCTCCTCTTTTTCTCGTGGCCGCTCCACCCCGCGATCCCGGCAACTTTTCGGGAACGGAAGACAAGGACGTGGATGAGTGGCTTAAACTCTACGAGCTCGTCAGCGAAAATCACAGGTGAGACCCAACCTTGATGCTGGCAAACGTCATCTTTTATTTGCAAGGAATGGCCAAGGCATGATTTAATAACAACGTGGATGCGATCACGAGCTGGAACGTATGCAAGACCAAGTTACGTGAGTTGTTTGGTCAATCTGCCGGCTGCAGGCAGGCCGCTAAGAAAGAACTTGGCACACGTGTTCAGATGTCCACGGAATCTTACCTGGCGTATATACAAGATGTTCTGACCTTTTGTCGTAAAATTGACCAAACCATGGCTGAAGCAGACAAGGTAGCACACTTGCTCAAGGGCATCGCAGACGATGCATTTAACCTCCTTGTGTGCAAAGGCTGTTCCACCGTGCAAGATGTTATCTTGGAATGTCAACGCTTTCAAGAGGCAAAAGTCGTCGCATTGCCCACCACTTTACGTGCCTCCCCAACACTGCTGCGACGTCAACTTGCGAGGATTGTCGTATAGCCACCCAGCCCAATTCACACTCCGGTGACATCACGAGAATCGTACGCCGCAAAATCGAGGCCATATCACTCGCACCCTTGAGAGCACTAGCACCGAGTGATCCTCAGCCGACCATATCGCTAATACAGACCGTCGTTCGCCAAGAACTAGCCAACGCGGGTATTCACATGGTCTGTTCTGTGCACCGTCCTGACGCTGTCAGTTCACCTACCTCCAGCCACCCACAGCATTATCACCGCCCTGCTTCACGTAACCGTGACCCAAATGCGTGGAGGACGCCTGACAACAGGCCGATTTGCTTTCGATGTGGACGAGTGGGACACATTTCCCACCATTGCCGGGGCACGTGGACCTCACCATATCGGGCAAACTCAAGCTTCTCCAACCTCCACTCATCAGCCTATCTCTATGATTAGGAACTACCACGGCGTGATGGCTCAGTTAATTACGACCCGACCACTATGACCACTGCCCAGCACAGTCGCTCACCTTCACCTCGACGTAGATTTTCCCGGTCTCCACCACCACCCTGTTCCCCATCCCCATTCTCTGCCCGGCGGTTTTCCTCGGAAAACTAATGGCTGCAGCTCCTGGAGGTGATGCTGCTGATACGACTTGCTCTCCAATTCCTCTGTTGACACTGCCGACCAATCAGAACCTGTTCGACGTTGAAGAGGACGGTTTATCTGTTAAAGACTTGGTGGACACTGGCGCCCATATTTCTGTGATGAGCTTGCACATTTGTAACCGCTTGAAGAAAGTCCTTACTCCAGCCCCTTCACGCAGTGTTCGTGTTGCTGATGGTGGTACGGCTTCTGTTATTGGCGTCTGTACTGCACGCGTCACTATCGCCGGCCGCCAAACTTCAGTTCTCTTCACTGTTCTCTCTCACTGCACCAATGATGTGATCCTCGGTCTTGACTTTTTGCCCACTCAATCAGCCCTAATCGACTGTTCAGCTGGTACTGCGCAACTTGACTTACCATGTACGATTGATCCGCCCAGTCCACCTCAAGCTCGTATGTGCTTGCTCTGCTGAGCATGTCCGTTTGTCACCACAAACTGTGACCTGCATCACTGTAATGCCTCACCACCTGTATCCGATGGTGACTATGTGCTCACGCCCATTAGATCCATTCTTTGGACTCACAGTGTTACCTTACCACACACTGTTATTCAGTTACGTGCAAACCACGCCTTTATTCCGGTGCTCAACTTTGCTCTGTGTCCACAAGTGCTCCCGCATGGAATTGCCCTCCCCATGCTGACTCCCTCTGACGAATGCGTCATCTCAGCTCTATCTTCGAACGATGCTGGACACTGTAGCTACATGCATTCTCGATCTTCGCAAGCAAGTCCGTCTGCTGACGTTAAAAAAATGATCGCACCAGACCTTTTGCCGCATCAAGCTGACGCACTCCTTCACGTCCTTGAGTCATACTGGGACGTATTTGACTTTTGTGATCATCCGCTTGGTCAAACCACTGCTGTAAAGCACCGCATTGACACCGGCGATGCCTCCCTGTCCATCGGTGGCCATACCGCGTATCTCCAAACGAGCGTCACATAATTCAAACAGAAGTCGACAAAATTCTCGCCAGAGACATAATTGAGCCATCATGTAGTCTATGGGCTTCCCCTGTAGTTCTTGTCAAAAAGAAGGACAACACTTGGCAATTCTGTGTTGAATACCGACATCTGAACAAGATTGCTAAAAAAGAAGTCTACCCGCTACTGCGCATAGACGACGCCCTGGATTGTCTTCACGGCGCTAAGTATTTTTCGTCCATTGATCTAAGATCAGGGTACTGGCAAATTGCTGTCGGCGACATGGACCGTGAAAAGACCGCTTTTGTCACGCATGATGGTCTGGTCTTTACCAGTTTAAAGTCATGCCCTTCGGGTTATGCAACGCTCCGACCATCTTCGAGCGGATAATAGACTCTCTTTTGCGTGGGTTCAAATGGTCAATTTGTCTATGTTACCTTGACGACGTTATCGTCTTTTCTCCGACCTTTGAGACCCAGCTGGACCGCCTATTCTCAATACTGGCTGTTTTTTGCAATGCCGGTATCCAACTGAACTCGTGAAAGTGCCACTTCGGACGCCAGCAACTAACCATGTCGGGCCACCTTGTCGACTCCTCTGGTGTACACCCTGATCCCGATAAAGTGCGAGTCGTGCGGAACTTCCCCATTCCGACCTGCACCAAGGAAGTTCGCAGCTTTCTTGGTCTGTGCTCGTACTTTTGACGTTTTGCGAACAACCAACCAGAAGTAGCCCGTCCTCTCACAAACTTACTGAGAAAAGATGTCTCATTCACATAGGGTGCTGCGCAGGCTACGGCGTTCTCTACACTTATCGCATTGCTAACAGAACCACCTGTTCTGGCCCATTTTGACAACGCCGCCCCTACAGAAGTCCGCACCGATGCTAGTGGCCACGGAATTGGTGTTGTTTTAGTCCAGCATCAAAGCGGCTGTGCCCACGTTATCGCCTATGCCAGCCCTCTCCTCTCACAGGCAGAAAAGAACTACTCAATCATCGAAAAGGAATGCCTTGCTCTTGTTTGGGCAGTAGCAAAATTTTGGCCTTATTTACTCGGTCGACATTTCATCATCACAACCGATCAGCACGCACTTTGCTGGCTCGCATCCTTGAAGGACCCCACTGGGCGCCTTGGTCGATGGGCATTACGACTCCAACTAATCGGTGTCCTACAAATCTGGCTGTTTACACCACGACGCTGACTGCTTATCTCGGAATCCAGTGGACCCAACTGAGGCGTCCGATGAAGCGCCATGTGTCCTGTCTCTCTCCGCTTTAAGCAACATCCGTGAGGAACAGTGCCGAGATCCTGTCTTACGTAACATTATCGAGAAGCTTCATTCTGCAGCATGCGATCCGTTTACTCAATTGTTCGTGCTCAAGGATGGCACATTGTACCATAACAATGTCCGGCCTGATGGACACGAACTGCTCCTTGTGGTACCTTCCCACTTACATGCGAGCGTGATCGGCCAGCTCCACGACGCTCCCACTGCCGGTCACCTCGGACTGTCTCGGACGTACGACCGTGTACAGCGTCGATTTTACTGGCCCAGTCTTTATCGCTCGGTCCGTAGCTACGTCGTCTCATGCGACCAGTGTCAACGCAGAAAAAAACCTTCGGTGAGCCCTGCTAGGTTCCTCCAACCACTTGACGTTCCCTTTGATCCGTTCTTTCGACTTGGTCTTGACCTCCTAGGCCCTTTCCCTACGTCCACTTCTGGGAATAAGTGGATAGCTGTTGCGATGGATCACACAACGCGGTATGCCATTGCATGGGCTCTACCAACCAGCTGTGCCACAGACGTTGCCGATTTCCTTCTGCACGACGTCATACTTCATCATGGCGCACCACGCCAACTCCTCACAGATCGTGGGCGCTATTTCCTTTCCCGAGTAATCGACGACCTGGTTCGCTCCTGCGAGACAAAACATAAATTTACGACAGCCTACCACCCGCAAACTAACTGACTGACTGAGCAATTCAACCGGACTTTGACCGATATGCTCACCATGTACGTATCGTCCGACCACCAGGACTGGGGCGTTGCATTGCCCTTCGTTACGTTCGCCTATAATTCCTCACGTCACAATCCAGCTGGCTTTTCACCTTTCTATCTCGTGTTTGGCCATAATCCAACTTTACTGTTTGACACCATCGTTCCGACAGCCGTCAAGTCGACGACCGAATACGCTCGCGATGCTATCACCAGAGCTCGAAAAGCACGAGAAGTTGCCTGTCAGCGCCTCTCAGCATTGTAAGATCAGCAGCGGCACCGTTACAACTCCCATCGTCGCCAAGTTTTCTTTACTCCGGGTTCTCTTGTGCTATTGTGGACTCCGACTAGGCGCGTTGGACTTTCTGAAAAACTGCTTTCCCGCTAATCGGGACCCTACCGCGTATTGCGCCAGGTGACAGATGTGACCCATACGAAATAGCACTGCTCGAGCCTTCCTCGGCCTCCACTTCGCTATCTACAGACATAGCTCACGTACCCCGTGGTAAGCTTTACCCCTCAGCAACATAATAGAAAGCACCGAGGCGGTGCTTATGCACCCGGGGGTTATGTTTTGAGACAATGTCCCACAAAAGCGGTCATATAGGCGCGGAGAAAGACATGATTTTGGTGTAGGGCCCCCTTTGCGGTATGCGCCAGGGTAAGAAGGATCATCATCATCAGCTCTTGTTTTCCATCTTGGCTTGAGCGTTGGCGTGGTGTAAATATATCTTGAAACGCCTAGTATCGCGTGTACCTTCACGTAACAATGTGATCACTGACCTAAAAAAATACAGTAATTCTGGCAGCTTGCATCTGCTAGCGGACCATATTTACAGGTATTTCCAGTGTAAGATATTTGCAGTGTAAATAATTTTTGCCCCTTTAACCTACACAGCGCCCGCTAGAATTGCAACTGTTTATGGAAACGTGAGCCTTGCTTTTCCAGGTACTGCAAACTTAATGCTCTGCGACCTGTACTATCAGCAGAAGCAAATTTCATTTTGGGAACATAACTGATAAATAGCGCTACCCTGTTGCAGGAACAACTTGCTGACAACTACAACTTGCAGAATTTAAGCAACAGCTTCATTTCTACATGTATAACGAGTACGTCAAATACTAATTGCCGAAGTAACGTGCTTTACCAGCAATGGTGTTTCTTATTACGCGTAACCACCAACACTATGAAACAAAACAGGTGTTCTTGCACTCATTACGATTATTACGAAGTACCAGATTTCTCACAGCGTAGCTTGCCACATAATGTACAGGGCGACCATCTGCCGCTCAGCGGTGTTCGATTCATGGGCAGCAGACACTGCTAGTGCATAAGATGGAAGTCTCTCGTAGCCTTCCTCATTTTATTCCATCTCATGCAGCATTTCTACAGACAGAGCGACTCCTCCCCTAAGTGATCCACCTTCCCACCCTTGGGCCTCTTCGAGAGGCTGAACTGAAGCATTAAGTTTTGCGGACAAGCATAATGCAGCGATGCTGGATCTACTTTTTTTTTTTTTTTGTCGTTGACACCTTCAGGCATTTCAGAGTAATCCAGTGCTATCACCGATTGACGAAGTATTTGTAAAGCAGCTACCGCCCCTGAAAAAAAAAAGCAGTGGACACGAGGGAAACTCTGCGAAGGGCGCCGCTCACTACCCGGATGGATGGATATATAGATATGGCTCTACCCTTTAGATCAGGCGGCGGCTAACGCCACCTAGCCGTAATACTTAGTGAACAAACCGCTAGATTTATCTTTTTTTTATTTCCTTTAAATAGTGAAGTTGAGGACTGGTACTTTGAAGTGAAGAATTTAATTGTCACTCCTGCATTTACTTTAGCCACCAATCAGATAACCTTCTTCTAGTTAATTCTACCCGCCTAAAGTCTATTTTGCCCTCCCTGTCCCTAAACCCCAGTGCTTTAAAAAACTCTGCGCCATCACCCTGAACTATAGGGTGAAGCCCTTTACAGAACATTATCAAGTGTTCGGCAGTTTCCTCCTCCTATCCACATGCACTGCATACCGTGTCTACCCCTTCGTATTTGGCCCGATATGTCTTGGTTCGCAATACTCCCGTCCTGCCCTCAAACAGTAGGGAACTACCCCGAGTATTAACGTAGATTTTTTCCTTAGCAATTTCCTGCTTAAAAGTTCGATCGATCTCTAGTGCGGACTTCTTAATCATGCCAACTCTCCACATGTCAGTCTTTGTTTTCTTCTCTTTGTTATTAACTGATAATTCTTTTTGGTTTAGCCACCTGCTGTTTTCTAAGTATTTACCAGTCAATTTGGTAGTTCGCTTCCTCCATTTTGTATTGACATTCTTCATGTACAAGTAGCTGAAAAGCTTCCTAGCCCAACGCTCCTCCCACATTTCTCCCAATCGCTTCTCAAATTTTATCTTGCTGCTAGCTTCCTTGCACTCAAATGATGTCCATCCTATATCATCTTGTACTTCCTGATTTGGTGTATTCCCGTGAGCTCCTTAAGGAAGCCTACCTATTCCACATTGCTTAATTTCTAATTTTGCTTGCTTGAACTTCTGATATCATGCACAAGATCGCATTGCCGAACGTCAGCCCAAGAACCATGACCCCTTTCCATATTCCTCTCACAACATCATGCCTATTGTAATTCCACAGTGCCACTATTTGTCACCACCGCTGCATTCCTGTTACCTTGAGTCGTAACGTATATTTCGTGTTGCCTTAGGTACTTGGTCCCATTGCTTATCCATACGCCCAGATATTTGTACTTATTCGTTATCTCTAGCGTGACCTTCTGTATCGTAAGCTCACAACCTTCATTATCATTAAAAATCATGACTGCTAATTTTTCTTTACTGAATCTAAAATTTATTATCTCCCTCATTACCGCAGATGTCCATCAATCTCTGCAAATCTTCCTTGTTGTCGGCCATTAGCACTATATCATCTGCGTACATTAATAAAAAACCCGCGCCGCTGCCATCAGCGCCCCAAGCGGCATCGGCGCACCGAAGGGCCTTCTCCGGTAAGCAATAAGCACCGCGCTCATCACGCCTCCCCATTCTAGCCAGCCTACCATGGAGGTACACGATCGCAGTGCCAGACTCCTGTCTAGGTATTATTGTGCAAAACTCTATAGGCCAAGCCAATTGAGCAGATTATTATAGCAGACAGATGAGCACGAAGGACCTAGACGACCAACGAGGACTCGTTGCCAGGGCTGGAAAGGCAGCCAGAGGATTCCTGGAATGAAGGACCCTCCCACCTAAGGTGAACCCAAGCTCACGAGCTGGAGAACACTGTTTCAGGAGATTAAACATTCATTTAATTATTTAACCTATACCGAATTATTTTAGTGCACAGCTCTCAGACAACAGTTTCTACACCGATTGTTGGCGTGTCTCGTCAGTCATAACCAAGAGAATGAACACAGCAACAAATGAAAGCAAACATAAAAATGATGGCAAAACGACAAGCAGGAAAGCAGAGACGGCTATGTGAAACAATCAGATGGTGCCACAGCGTTTGAAATCTGCACAATTGAAGCAGATGCATTTGTGCTGTCGAGGCCGGCGCTAATTGCCATAATAAAAAGGGACCTGCAAAGTGAAAACATGCTGACAGCTGTGCTCAATTTTCACATTATGGGAGGCAAACCTGACAGCGTTGCTTCACTGGAAATGCTAACATGCTATGAATGTCCACATATATTCAATCACAAGAAAACCTACCACCACATAACCAACAAGTTTCATGCCATGGTTGTCCTCTCTCATAGCCAAGTTTGATGAACTTTTTAAAGAAATCTGAACTACCCCATGGGCTTGATGAAAAGTACATCCTAAACAAAAAAAAACAGTATGAAAATATGAGAAGAAGCAACATAGACGACCAACAATGGCACTGACTTGCGGCTAGAACATTATTTCTAAATGAACAGAATAAGTAACTTACGAAAAAACATGATAGCGCACGACCATCATGCACGCTGAAGATAATAAAAGCAGCAAAGAAACTGAAGTGTCATAAAAATGATGCAATTGCATACATGTATATTCAACCACTTAGGTTCCTTTGCTCCTACTTTTGTTACCTCCAGCATGCAAAATGGTTGAATGTTATAATGTTTTAAAGCGATAGTGTTATAGAACTTCTTTTGCAGAAATTCCAGCATCAGTGTCAGCGTGGCAATCGTTAGTTGTGAGTAAAAAATCATCATCTTGTGCATGCCTGAAAAATCGAGATGGATGAAATTAAATATATAATTAAAATTTCCGGATCCGAGTGAAGATCAAACCTAGGCAAGGTGTTCTATAGTGCAGCCATGCAACTACTTGCAAATTCAGGGAAAATAATGTTCATGCTTTACAAACACACGCGTCCTTTACAATAAAACATGTGATATCTGTCATGGTCTCTTGATGTTAAGCACGATACAAGAACGAAAAGAGTATGAAAAATTTTTTTGAGAAAAAGAAACAATTATTAAAATTTCCAAGCAGCAGAATATATAGAATTTACACTATAACGGTCTTTTAAGCACTATATACACAGCCTAGAAAGTTATATTTACAGTACAGGTGCAAGGCCTGACGCGGTGGCGGCTTTGGGGTCAAGCCATCGAGGCTCGTCACGTCTATAAAGTCTGTCATGCCACAGGTCTATGGCCATTGGCTATACCATCAGGTCTTTGCAGTACCACATGAGTGCAGCGTCGGGTCCCCGCGACGGCTGTACCGCTCGTAGTTGTGCTGTACAGTCTACGGAGTGAAACCGCAGGACATTTTTCACGTCTTCACAAGAATGACGTCGCTCGGCCAAGCTCCTCTCCTGGTCGCAGCTCACAGGGCGTTGCTGAAAAGGCAGGGTCACGTGGCGATGAGCTGTGCTGGCGCACTTCCATCAAACGCCGTCCCGCTATCATCGCACGTCTACCTCTTGATGTTCCGAGCCCCCTTCTCCTCTTCGCTTGCTTGCTTGCTTGTTTCTATTTGCTTTGGCTCGTGCCCACTATGTGGGATTGGCCATTAAACTGGCGGTTATTCTAATTTTTACATTTTGATGAAAAAAACTAATAATTCAGTCATCTAGGGAATATGAGAGTGAATAATCATGAGGTAACTTCCCAATAATGTAGGTAAAAAACTAATATTTGAAAGTAATAAATAGATGGTAATTCTAAAGAAATTGAAATTCATTAGTTGAAAAAAGAAGAAAAAAAATTAACAAGTAAACCTTCTCGTGCATCTGAGAAATTCACAAACTGCTATGCAGATGCTTCTGTTGCTGTGGCCCAGAGAAGAAGCCACTAGAGAAAGGATATTTTCAGAATTATGAGTAATGTTTAATTTTCTGAATATAGTTTCTAAATGTTTCTTCCTGTGGCTTGTGCAATATCAGCAAATAAGAAAAAAAAATCATCGATGTTTTCTGGCTCTTGACAGTAAGAGCAAAGGGAAGATGGCACCTGGCCAAACCTGTATAAATAGAAATTAAGAGGCGGAATTCGGCATCGAAATTTTGTGATGCACACTTCCAATTTGGGAGAGGGCAGCATTTATTATTCCAAGCAAAAGAAGGGTGACCATATTCTTGAACTGGTAATCTAATTTTCATGAAATCCTGCAGTAAAAAATATTTACAATATCTCTCCACCCCACATCCCTCTCCGCACCTTCCTTAACTCTTTCTTTCTTGTGTTCTTTTTCCACCCGGCCTTGTTTGTTTGTTTGTTTGTAGCCTGGAATCCTAGGCATATACCCACACGGGGGATTGGCCAAGAAAACATATATAGTATATTATAAACGGTAACTGCACTATTGCTTACCAAAAATAAGATGTAGAAGAAGGAAGTCACCATAAAAAAAAAACAAAGATCCACTGAGTGAGAAAAAAAAAGCAAGAAAATAATCTCTAATATTATAGCTATAGCTTGATTTGGGGGCCGACCAGACTGCTGAGTTTGCAAACCCGATTAATTTGAGATGTATGTTTCATACTTATTCACATTTCAAAAATTATTGCCCAACCACTTTTTTTTAGTATTTGTTAAAGTGGGCATTATTTTGAAATACATTTAGTTGCTTGAATTAAATTACACACAGCATCAAATACATCTCTAGGATTCAGAATCGACAGAGGAGTGTTGACAAGGGCACTTCTTGACACATTACATTAATCGTCACGAACCTGGAAATGACCTGCTTTAAGGAATGGTATTCCTCGTGCTTCATTTCTTCAATTGATAATTGTTGTTTTCTCTCCTTTCTTCTTCCTCTTTTTCTACCTCTTCTTCTACCTCTTCTGCCACCAGTTGACATGTTCACTACACTATCACAGTAATACTGCATGGTACAAGTGTATATTGCCACCAGGCATCGGAACATGTCATAATCATAATAACATCATGGTTTAAAGCCACGATGTTTTGTGTGCCATTTTGAACGGCACACATGTTACTGTGCGTTTTCCCTCAAGACCATGCAGTGGGTGCATATGATGTAGGAAAAGTTTCATGTGTGTTATTTTTCGCAGTTGAAAGCAGCATTACACAGAATGCAGCTATATAAGAAAGCTTCACTGACACAACCCAGTGAACCACTGATATCCATTCAACATAAAAATAAAATCCATACGTCTACCTCTACCTAATCAACATTCCCATAATGTGCCATTGTTACAGTCTAGAGAGCCTATGTATTATTGAGGTAGTGTGCACTTCTCTCTTAGAGAATAACTAGACATCGCAAATGATGTCGCATATACGTGCTCTCAACAACAAATGCATTGCAGAACTTTTTGTCTCTTAAAACCACTTTAGTTGACGTTTAGAATTATAAATATATACTAGCACGTGAAATCTATAAAGTTCTCGAACATAAATAGACATGTAACGTTCGAGCCTGCGTAATGCATACACCTACATGCGCGAAGAGATGAAGCGCGCAAACGACCATAAAATTAACATGCGTGGCGTTAGTGCTGCCGTACATAATAGCGCAAGATCACGCAGCTCGAAGGTGCTTTCAAGTGTGAAGCACTTTAGAGGCCTGGGCTGTCCTCACTTGGCGTAACGCAAGCAAAACCACATAAAAAGTAGAAAAGATAAAGCACGTTAGAAATATAGAAAGAGATGGAAGAATTAGGAAGAAAAATAGAAAGGGCACAGGAATTAGATTAAAAATAGAAGAGAAGTAAAGTGACAGAAAAAAAATTAAAAAGAAAAAAGAGAGGAGGAAAGGAAACTCAAGAGAAACTAAGCAGACATTTGCAGCCCCGCACTTCCTTCAGGCTTGCTGCATGTATAGTTTTGTGTGCTAGAGACCTGCGCTCCCACTGCAGTCTGGCTCTTTGCTGGTATGCTATACTTACAGAAAGCATCAACACCATGAGGCTGGCCTTAAATGTGTCGTCTGACAGCGATCCGGCCAGCCTCTCCCCGATGGTTTAGTGGTTAAGGTACCCGGCTGCTGACCTGCAGGTCGTAGGCTCAAATCCCGGCTGCGGTGGCTGCATTTTCAATGGAGGCGACAGTGCTGTAGGCCTGTGTGCCAAGATTCGGGTGCACATTAAAGAACTCCAGGAGGTCGAAATTTTCGGAGCCCACCACTATGGCGCCTCTCACGTGGTGGTTTTGGAAGGCTAAATTCCACATATCAATCACTGCAACCAGCCTCAAGCCCTTGATCCTTTCTATAAAGTACAGCTGAGTGGCAATGAGCAAGACAGCCACGGGACAGCAGGTATAACACACCAACTATATGTGGTAAGTGTGTAAAGTGCATGTGCATGAAAAATCTTTTACTTACTAATTGACAATGTCTATGTATATCTATTAAATGTCCATTTAGTATCCATGTGCAACAAACCTGCAACTTCGTAATTTGGATTTGTATGGATATTTAAAAGACATTTACGATGTCCACGAGAAACATACCATGGACGTCTCTACAATATTTGTGGTTCACTGGAAAGCCACTTTCTACATTTGTGATTACAATGTAGAAATCCACAATTCGAAATTCTCGAAAAGCATGTGCTAAGTGGTTGAAGTATACACTTGGGACATAATATCTCTATCACGTTCAACTCTTAAACACGATGCTTAAGGGTCTCCCCGATTTTTTCTAAGGCTATTTATCTCGTTCGTTTTAAGATGAAGTTTTTAAGAGTGCGTGAATATTCTATATTTCAAACATTTTTATAATAGTGTATGCTATTCGATTAGCATCAAAATTTTACAATTCGAACAATTTAAATTTCTTAAAGACAAGTACAGTCCACATAACATTAGTTGTAACCTGTTTAGAGGTTTGTTAAGCTTCACCTCATAACACTAGTGTGCTGCAAAAAAACTGCCTTTTAGGCCCAACTACAGTCGCAATTGTATTAACTCATAAGCGTGTTTCGTTGGGCTAGTTGCTTAAACATGGTAAAAGGCAAACACAGCGCAAACTGGAAGACATGAACAGAGAAATAACACACACAGCGAGCGCGCTGTCTTGTCTGTTATCTCTATGTTTGTCTCTTCTAGTTTGCGCTGTTTTTACCTTTTACTATGTATTGACTCAAGAAAACACTGGTTTCAACATGGAGATAAAAATTGTAGCACACTTGGGGCCTCAATAATGCTTTTTGAACCTGAAATTTGGGCAAAATTTTAGTTGCAACAAATTATGTTCATAAATTTCACCCTTTGTCTAGCCAAAAGAAACACTTTCATGTAGTTATTTCATAAGAATATGTTTAGGAATCCTCTCCAACTATTTTTTTCTTTCTGCAATTTAATTTTGCTTTGATGTATTAAAGAAATATTCTAGAAATACTAGGAATGTGGGAATATTCGAACATTTCGATATTCCTCGAATAATGCATTCATAATATTTGTATTCGATGACCTTACCCACATTCAAAAATTCATAGTAACTCGAGTCTTCGGATAATATCTCGCATTTGTTTCTATAAAAAAATTTGTAGTTCGTGCTTTCACTATAAGTGCATCAACAGCAGACTGTGCAGTGATTACAGCAACTTTGGTATGAGTGCTGTGATATGCCTCCACGGAAATATGAGGGAGTATGAGACAGACGAACATGTGGGTGCATAATCCCAACAGATCTACCAATGATAAGCACTTTAAAGAATATAAATTATGAGCTGCCTGCTCAGAAGTATGTGTGGTTTATAGCTGTTACCGCTCAAGTGTAAGCTAGTGCACCGAACACGCCATTCGCTGCCACACACCCTTGTAGGTAACTTGTTGGTGCCGCATTCGCTCTAAAAAATACTTATTGCATCTTTGCACGGTCTAGTGCCAAGCGAGCAGAAAGAAAAATTTTCACGCTTGTTCTTTTCATTATCAAAATTGGTACAACATGAAAAACAAACGCATCCTTACAGAAGTAGTTGAATGTTTACTGTGCGTTGACTTTAGGCAGCTTGCCCAAAGACTATTTGCATTTGACAGCTATAGCACAGTTTAAGGTAGACACATCTATGTTGACGTTTGGTGGTACATCTGTATTTCGATATTAACTGCAGGAGCATGGCACCGCTGCTAGTATGATGCACTTACGTCCCATGTCATTCCAGGCCACCCTGATCTTCGTAATCTGTTCTTGGTCACCGGTGCCTTGGTTGCGCAAGCAAGAAGAATCTAGGACAGTCATCCGTCCAAATGCGGATTCAATCAGCAAGTACATCGGGCAACAACGGTCACTGGTGGCTGATTCCTTCGGCAAGTTTATCTGGAAACATCGGCTACTTCTTCGCAATGGGCTGCGCACGTTGGGCATGCCAGTACGATGCACTTGCATCCTATGTTATTCCAGGTTAGTTACCTACTTTTTTAGTGCTTGTGAATATAGGTGCCTTATTGCAGTGTCATGCCCATATGAATTATGCGATTGTGTAAAATGAGCAACGGGTTTCCTTTTGCATATGAGCCGCGTTGTGGTCAAATTGTTGTTGTTTGTTTCGGTTGATGTTGAACCGAACCTGGGTTCTGATACTGCCTTGGTTGCGCAAGCAAGAAGAATCTAGGACAGTCATCCGTCCAAATGCGGATTCGATCAGCAAGTACATCGGGCAACAACGGTCACTGGTGGCTGATTCCTTCGGCAAGTTTATCTGGAAACATCGGCTACCTCTTCGGAATGGGCTGCGCACGTTGGGCATGCCAGTACGATGCACTTGCATCCTATGTTATTCCAGGTTAGTTACCTACTTTTTTAGTGCTTGTGAATATAGGTGCCTTATTGCAGTGTCATACCCATATGAATTATGTGATTGTGTAAAATGAGCAACGGGTTTCCTTTTGCATATGAGCCGCGTTGTGGTCAAATTGTTGTTGTTTGTTTCGGTTGATGTTGAACCGAACCTGGGTTCTGATACTGAGTCGGGTGCGGTCACCCTTGCAACTGTTTTTAAGATAGTTTGTAGAATCGAGGCTGGACAGGCGGCGGTTTTGGATGAGTTGAAGGGACTTCAGGCTAAGCATGAAGCAACTAATGACGAAATCAAACTGCTGACCGATAGAGTTAATATAATAGAGTTAATATATTAATATATAGAGTTAATTATAATTAATATAGAGAATTAATATATAGAGTTAATATAATAGAGGGCTGCCTGGAAGCAGCCCTGATTTCTCTCGGGGCCGCAGAGCTTGGCGCAGCTAGTTTACCGCTGCGCATCATAGCTGACCAACTGAGCATATTATCACTGCGAGGTGTGAGGATACCAAAAATAAGCTGCCGTAGAATAACTTGTTTTTCTTCAGTATTGGCAATGACCACACAGAAGATTGGGCCACCACTAAACAAAAAACAGCGACTTTCTGTTCTGAGAGACTAGGTATAATGATAAGTAGCACGCAATTCAAGAGGGTTCATAAAATTGGCAAATTCGTTCCAGGTAAAGGACGACTCATCATTGCAAAATTTGAATGTATTAAGGATAAACAAGCTACCTCCACATCTGGGCTCAAACTTAAAGGAACGAAATTCTCAGTTTGCAAGATTTTTCGCCATTGACTCGTGAGGCAAGGGAAAAATTAGTAGCTTTTGCAAGAGAACAGAACAAACCCTTTAAATTATCTGTAGATAAACTGCGCAGAGGAAGTGAAACCTATACATACTGTAAGACATCTGACACAGTCATGACATGCACCAGATATCTACAGAAGCCAAAAAGCTTGCCCATGAATAAACCTCATTCATCAGTGATACCCTATCCGCATTCTTTATCGTTTACTAACATATGCAGTATTTTGCCTAAACGAGATCAATTGTGCTTTTTTCTAGAGGATAGTTGCTCTGACATCCTCCTACTTACAGAAACATGGCTAAATCCCAAAATACTTAACAAAGAAGTTCTCAATAACAACAAGCAGTATACCATTTACAAATGCGATAGAATAAAAAAACGTGGTGGCGGCATCTTGGTCACCATTAATAAAAACATAGTATGTTTACGAGTGCATACCAACTTGGCTCTTGAAAATGTTTGGGTTATTTGTTCATCACCCTTCAGACAAATACTATTAGGCACTTGTTGTTATCCACCAGAACAGCTAAGGGAAAGTTTATGCCAGGTCTTTAAACAGTGTCCTGTCACTCACATTTCAGTGATTTCAACTTTCCAAATATTGAATGGCCCCTTTTGACCTCCTCTTGCCATACTGCGAAGGATTTTATTAACCTAACTTTGGATTTGGATTTGTTTCAAGTCGTTAAGCAATCCACTTGTGGTTCCAACTTTGAAGATCTGCTATTAACAAATGATCCCAACACCGTAAAGCCTATAACTCAAATAGATGGCTTTAGTCATCATAAGATGCTACAACTGCAACTTAATATCCCGCTTTCTTTTTTTTTTTTAGAGTTACAGTTAAAAACATACATGACTATAGTAAGGCAAAGTTCATTGACATAAATGATGAGTTAGAAGTATTTTTAAATGAAATGTTTTTGTTCTCCTTTTCTTCTTGCTTGGTCAATGAAAATTGGATTCTTTTCAGAAACGAAATTTTGGTTCTATTGGACAAGTATGTTCCTTTCATTAAAATAACTAACGATAAAGCTAAGCCACGGTTTAATAAAAACCTCAAACAACTAAGAAACAAAAATAAACGCCTGTACATATCCACAAAACGTCTCCAAACTCAGTTTTCTTAGGCAAAATATAAGGAGCCCTTGAATACTTACTGTAAGGCATTAAAGACAGCTAGAAATAAATATCATTTGCACGAACTGCCTTCATTATTACAGTCCATCCCTAAAATCTTCTGGAGAACAATTTCCCCTAATACCTTGCGTGAATAATGACGTTTACTTACACTGCAATAACCTAACACGACTTTCTGCTCAAGAGTGTGAATCTGAACTCAATAGTTTCTTTTCATCTGTTTTCACTGGAGAGGATTATTCCAACATGCCAGCTGTTCATGAAACTGACTTTCGTTAAACCAATTGAAATCTCGCTGGATAGCATAATGTGTCAGATTTCTAACCTTAAACTATCATTACCGTGTGGTATTGATAACATCAATTCTAAAGTACTAAAACATACCTACTTAATTTCTGGTCAGATATTATTCCACATATTTAAGCAGTCACTATCATCAGGACAATTACCAGCAGAGTGGAAAATTGTTAAAATTATTCCCATTTTTAAAAATGGCAGCCATCAGGCAGCTGAAAATTATCGTCTTATTTCATTGACATGTATCAGCTATAAAATTTTAGAACACATTATTTCTTCACATCTATATAGCCACCTTGAGTGTAATAGCTTTTTCTTCAGTAATCAGCATGGTTTTTGCAGAATGTTATCATGTGAAACACAAATACTTAAATTAACCACCGGTCTACATTCTATTATGGACGATAACGTCCAAACTGACGGCATTTTTCTCGACTACTCCAAAGCATTTGAGTGCGTAGCACATTGTCCTCTCAATGCAAAATTATCCTCTCTTGGAATCGACAGCTTAACATTGTCTTATAATTTTTTATCTTGTCGCCTTCAGTTCACATTCCCAAATAACTTCTCTCACTGACGTGATATCTCGTGTACCACAGGGTAGCATCCTGGGCCCCTTATTGTTCTTAGTTTACATCAATTACATCAGTACTAACATAACTTCCAGTGTAAGACTTTTTACCAATGACTGTGTTGCTTATCAGGCTATAAAATCTGCTTATGACCATCATATCCTTCAACGCGATCCTAACGCAATAAAATGCTGGTGTGATATATGGCTTATGACCTTAAACTTATCTAAGAGCAATGTAGTATCAATCAGTCGAAAGCCCTCTACATCTTACTTTTCTTATTCCATAAACAGTACAGAACTGTCTCGTGTTTGCTCATACACTTAAATAGAAATAAATTTAACTTTCATCCTTTTCTTAGAAAGAGCATATAAATTCAGTGTGTGCAAAGGCATCCAAAACACTTAGGCATCTGCACCGTAACATTGTTCATACTAACCCTAGCTTACGTAAAACAGCTTACCAAACCTTCATTTGCACACAGCGAGAATTTGCCTCAGCGGTGTGGTCTCCTCATCAGAAGTACCTCATTACCAAGCTAGAGTCAATTCTAAACAGGGCCGCTCGATTTATGTCATCTAAGACAGACATTTCATGTTACTTAACTTCAGCAAGAACTTGATCTACAGCCATTAAAAGCCCGCCGCTCTGCTTCCCAAATACGTTCATGTTCTGTCAGCAATTACCGATTCAAATACCTACACGTACATCACGAGGATTACACCACAGTCTATGCATTAGGCGTACTTTTGGAAAGACTGAGTGTTTTAATTGTCTGCTTTACCTCGCGCCTTTGCATTATGGAATAATCTTCGTGAACAACTAACCAGACACTTTGAACCACTTGTTTAAAGTTTACATTAGTTGCTTGCTAGAAATTTTAATTCTGTGTAATGATTACCTTTTTGATACTGCTTTCGAGCTTCTGGCCTGTGTTTTACTTTTGTATTCATTCTTCGTGCTTAGTGTTTATTATACTTATTGCTCCGTACCTCCCCCCCCCCCTCTCACTCAATGCTTTTTTAGAAGCCCTGTGATGTATTCCAAATAAATAAATAAATAAATTAGCGTTGTGGGGATCTGAGGCCCACCTGTGACCTTTTCTTAGGAATTTCCGCCGTACGGCGGCTCTCTTTCCTTCTCCCATGCTCTTGTGACGGCATGTGGCAATAGATGGCACTACAAAAGGGCACAACACATTTTCTCCGTGCTGTGAGCCTAGCTGGTGGCATTCTACGGAGCCGCCTGTGCCAGCTCTCGTTGCGAACTTCGCCGCTAAGGGGGCGTTCAAGTTATCCCAGCTGACTGCCGGTGGATGCATGGCAATGCATGGGCTGTCGCCGGTTCAAAAAGAGTTTCATCACGGATCATCTTTAAAAGTAGCGCATAACTTGTATCTTTTTATTTATTGTGACTTCTAGAACGTTCTTTTGCATTTTAGTTGACATTTCTAAGCATTACTTTTCAAATAGAATGTCAAATCATATAGAAACACAAGTATCAGCCTGCAAAACGAGAAAGGACGATGACAGACACAGGTTGTAAGAAGTGCTGGCCACCAAATGCTTATTCAGTTCATGGTAGCACGTATATAAGTATACAAAGATAGACTTGGTATACCGTGAGCATATACTAAGCTGGACTGCAGTTACTTTCTGGGCAAGAATGGGCAAGGACTCTGACATATGACAGTGGCCGGGACTTCATGAAACGTGCATAGAAAACAACCCAATACAAATACAGAATTTTTCAGATAAATACATTTGTGTTAAATAGCAAATGTTAATTGCACATACATAGGAAATCAATAGAAGACACTGCAACTGCTTTGAAGTGAAACAGCCCTTACAATCACTTATTCAACTCTTATGAGTAGCATATCCTGTGGTGTAAACGGGCAAAAAGATCCTTCATGTTTGTTGAAAAGGACGACTCGTTTGCATTTTTGTGCTGCCAAATACTCACCCTGCAAAGTATTTTCGGGTAAAAGTTAGGACTTCATCCTTAAAGATAGCTAGCTTATCTTGCGGAAACAGAACTGGATATATATTGCCATATACAGTAAAACCTCGTTAATTCGAGCTCGGTTATTTCGAAATGCCACTTAGTTCGAAAGATTTCCGCGGTCCTATATTTTGCTATGTAAGTTTGAGTGGATAATTTGAAGCGGCAGCCGCCACCAGTCTGGTTAATTAATTTGAAAACTTTGGGTGCCATATGTGCCAGTTCCAGATCCCGATTTCGCCGCGAATCTGCGGAACGACGGCTATTAATAGCCACAAGGCAATGCGATGTATCGATACTAACGAGTGGCAGCCTCGCTAATTGCAGCACAAAAAAAGAAAAAAAGGAAAAAAATAGTCTCGTGATAAACCAAAACATATGCCTGCGGAAAACGAGCTGTGCTTCACTGCAACACAGTAGTGACACGCGGGCAGCTTATTGCACGTTTCTCGCAACGTCAGCGGGTCATGGTTTACCCATTCTTTCTAGGATCGTAAAGAAATTATTAAAGCACAGTTTTGCGAAAATCTCGATGTATGCGAAGCTCCGATTGCCGGTCGCTCCAGCAATTCGCGCATTTGCACTGCTGGCGGAGTTCTTGCCAGCAACACCTGCTTCGAAAACTAAGTTTTAATGTTTCAGAGATCATTTTTTCCAGCCAAAACACATCGTGAGCTTCGTCAAACGGGTCATTATGAAAGTCATAATTATAATAGAATGTGCGAGTTGTGCGAGTGGTCGCATCATGACGTGCTGACGAAGCAAGGAGCAGGCAACATGCTGCCCGCATGTCATTATTCTACTGCAGTGAAGATATCTTATTTTCTGCAGGAGCACATTTTAATCGATTGCGACAGCGGTTTTTTTTTTTTTTAGGTGACAACAGCGAGGCCCACAGTTCCTCAATATTCGAGGCAAAATAAAGTCCAGGCATTGCCAGGCAACATGACCTTTGGAGCCGCGAGCTAGCCGGCACAGCAAACGACGAGCACTGATTACTTTGAATAGTTCTAAGTTTCTTGCATCCCACTTCTTGTATGTTCTGTTAATCCGAAAACCCACTTAATTCGGAGCTTTCTCGCGGCCCCAGTGACTTCGAATTATTGAGGTTTTACTGTACGTTCCTCTCACCAAAAGGAAGCATACAACTTTGCAAACAAAAATTACATCTACGGAAATTTCTTGACAACTGAATGCATTCCTGAACGTATAACAGCTTCGTAACTGGTTTCTAAAGGTCGCTAAATTGTACCCAGAAATCGAGATTTAATTGTAGTGTTGCATGTGCAAAAGCCTACAATGAATTAATTCACGGTCGTGCAATTTTTTTTTGAAACAGTGACTTAATGGCGAAGTTACACGCGTTTCATGATACGAGAGAGGTTCTACGAGAGAGGTTCGTCGTTGTCGTACGTAGCCACCGGGATGCAAGATGCTGGTACTTGAAGTGTTCACTATATGAACGCACGGATGAATGCATGGACAGACGGATAGGAAACTAGCAGACAAACGGACAGATGGACAGACATGTGGAGCGGGTATGTGCCAATGGGGATGCGAGATGGCGGTACTTGGAGTGTTCACTAGATGGACGCACAGAAGTACGGACAGATGGATGCATGGACAGACGAACAGATGCACGGATGGATGCGTAGATGGTGGGGCAGAGGGACGAAAGCAAGAACGAACGGACAGACGCTTCGCACCACTCATCATCATTCCCTCTGTGGATATTCTGTGATTTTTTTGCTAACAGATATGTCCTCGGTAACAACATTTCTTGGCATTAAAGTGCAGGCTACAGAGCCAAATCATGTGCATCCTACTGCGAGTAAATGTAATTCCAGAATAGCGCCCGTATTTTCAACATTAAATATAAAAGTTCCTCCTTTAGTTTCTACGTAGAACTATTGGAGACAGGACACAGCACACACCAGCAAAACAGTTGTATTTATTTACCTATTTCAAGCGTTTTCAGACGTGCGAGAAAACCCCGCCTTTTTACGTGTACCTCAAACGCTAAGTGGCATCTGCATCTACAAGAAACGCTCATGGTTTGCCCCTGTCACTTTCCACAGTGTTGCGAGATGCGTGCCAAATCAATTATTTGGCATAGGGCTACATGTGCAGCTTTCCCTTCAATGCTATGCAATGCTATGCAATGCAAGTTATGACGGTTCAATTTGCCTTGCACTGCTTGAACCAGTTCTAGGCAGTTCAGAAGAAAGCGCAGCCAAAACTGAACTCACGCAGCACTTGTTCAGCGAGTGTACGCGCAGCGCGACACTTATAGCTCCACATTGAAATGAATGCCGAAGCACAGGCAGCGCAGGCCAGTGTACTACTGGCAGCATGCCGGCGGTGCAGTGTTTCTCCTTTGTTAGTTGCATGCTTGCATGTGTTTCAAAGAGTTGGTGTGCAAGATGGCCAATTTTTTCAAGAAAAACCGTGGATTCTGTCGCACTATCTGCAGCTATGATAAAAAGTATTACAGAACAGATGGGCTCCACAGTGAAGACAAGATGCGAGAATGTTGTGACATTTGTTACGCTCAAACTGACTAAGTTGCAACACATCAGAATCTCAAGGTACTGCAAAGTAGTTGCGAGCGAGTACCTTAATTTTTTGCAAGCTCGACAAGAGGGTGACTGTCATTATTTGCCCCAAAGACCTTGGATGAGAGAGAAGGCTGAGGTGCCGATTTCTAACAAGGACAGCTACTGACTGCTCAGCAGCACTCATTGGTGTTTATTATCCAAGCACCACCAAGGTTGCCTGCCGAACTTGGTGAGGTAATGAAAATAAGCTAGGCAGGGCGCCACACGCTCGTTACACACTCACCTGCAGTTATTGAACACATAATAAAAATTACAAGTTCCAGCGGTTCGAGGGTTTAGGTAGGCAAAAAGCAGGCTGGTGCCCTTTGTCGTCGATTGCTCTGTCTGGGTACAGGTGTTGAGAAAACTAGGTGCGGTAGCGCTAGGTGCTGCCTGAGCCACTATTGATTCATCCTGAGATTTTGCCGTGGTTGGCACAGATGGCACTGAATTTGCCAGTGGCCCAACTAGTGGCGCAAAACTGGAGACGGCTGTTCCTTGTGAAATGGTTGTCTCACTGGCCACAACTGGTGCTGAGGCAGATGCAAGCCGGGTATCGCGGTTAGCCTTCACATAGCATGTTGGTGCCATGTGGCTTTATCCTGTATTCGTACGAGCAGAGAGGAAGAGCTTGCAGGTGAGACCACTTGTCCAGCAGACCAAGGTGGGCCAGAACAGGAATTCCTGGCAAATACTGGCACTTCAGGCTTTGGCAGTGACCCAGCGTGGCACCCTTTGTCAGCAGCCAGCTTCTGTTTCAGCTGTTTGAGGAGTGCCGTGGACCAGAGGTCTGGGTGCAGAATGTCCCATGGGGTCTTCACCATCCGTCCCAGCAAAAGCTCACAGGGGGCGCGGCCGGTGACATCATGAGGTGTAGTCCGGTACTGGGAAAGTATTTGGGCTACCAGCATATGGACATCCTTAACCTGGCTCTTCTCATGTTTGTCCTTAATAATCTGCACCACCAACTCAGCTGCACGGTTTTGAAGCAGGGTGGTACGACGAAACCATCATTCGGCGAATTTCGTTCTTTGTGAGCCAGGCCAGATACTCTGCACTGGTGAAAGCGGGCCAATTATCGAAGACTATGATGTCCGGCAGGCTCCTACTGCAAAAATCTCCCGCAGTGCTGCAATGGTCGCACCTGCTGACAGAGTAGTGAGAGGTATAACCTCCACCCACTTGTGTCGACCACTACCATGAAAGTAGTGGCCTTTGAAGGGGCCCCCAAAATCCACTTAAAGACAGGACCAGGGCCTCTGTGGGAATAGTCATGGGGTAATCTCCCCATGATGCGAAGCCTGTTGATGTTCTTGGCAGACTTGGCAGCTCCACACAATGTGAGCAATGTCCTGGTTCAGTCCAGTCCATCAAACGTAGAACCGAGCCACCATTTCTGTCTTTTCAACGCCAGGATGCCCCGCGTGCAGCAACTGCACGACACTGGATCGGAGACTTTGTGGGATCACCACCCTGGAACCCCAAAGTAGGCAGCCCTGCTCCAGGCTCAGCTCAGCGGCCTTGTGGCTGTAGGGCTGCTGCACCAACTCCTCCCCTCGGGATACTGCCTTCACCATCTGGGACAGGACTGGGTCTGGACTGGTCGCCCGGGACACAGCAGACCTGGAGATTACCTCGGGGTATGCATGCTCCAGCATGAGCACTTAAGCTGGCTTTGGAACAGCAGCAGGCATCTCTGGCAGCGGCTACTGGCTCAGGGCATTAGCAGGCCCCAGGTCTTTTCCCGAGCAGTACACCAACTGGTAGCTGTAGGCCACCAGCTTCAAGGCCCATGGTACCATTCGAGGTGATGCCTGCACGGGGACCCCCTTGCCTGGCCCCAGTATGCCCAGCAGTGGTTTGTGGTTCATGACTGCCTGGAACTTTCGGCTCCGCAGGTACTGGTGAAGACGCTCGACGCCAAACATGAGGGCTAGGCCTTCTTTGTCCAGCTGGCTGTGACGCTGCTTTGCTGTGTGGAGACGACAAGAAGCAAATGACACCGGGCGTTCTTGGCCATTCTCGTCTCTGTGAGCTAGGATGGCTCTTACACCGTATGATGATGCATCTACAGTAAGAATCACAGGCTTGGCTGGATCGATGTACACCAGCACCGGTGCCTTCGTGATTAGCTGTTTACTGGGTTCAAAGGCCACAGCCTGCTCTTTTTCCACGCCCAATGCTGGCCACCTCGAAGCAGAATGTGCAGTGGCTGCAGATGCGCAGAAAGCTTGGGCAGGAACTTCTGTAGAAATTGATAAGGGCCAAGGTAGCTTTGCAGCTCTTTCTTGTTTCGGGGCTTCAGCGCCTTCAGAACAGCCTCAAGTTTGTGGGGGGCCAGAGTCAAGCCAGCCTGAAAAATGACGTGTCCCAGGTATTCTACACTGGGAACCAGGAAGATGCACTTCTCCCGCTTGAGTTTCAGACCAGCATCCTGAAGTCTAGCCAGAATGTTGTGCTGATTCTGCATGTGGTCTTCGTCGTCAATTCGTCCAAGTACACTACCACGTGCCTCATGCCTCTGAAGACGTTGTCCATCTCTCTCTGAAAAATGGCTCGTGCCGAGGCCACGCCGAATGATAAACTTGTATACTGGGAAAGCCCCATAGTTGTCGATATTGTGACGTACTTCCGTGAGGCCTCCTGAAACACCAACTGCTGATACGCGTCTCTGAGGTCGAGCTTCGAGAATTTCCGGTCGCCAGACAAGGCCGACCAGAGATCTTCAATTCAAGGCAGGGGGTACTTTTCGACAGTAGCGACGGGGTGTATCACAACTTTAAAATCCTCGCAGATTCTGACACTACCATATCGCTTGGGAACTGGAACGATGGGAACAGCCCACTCCTCAGTCTTGACTGGTACCAGAATGCCTTCACGCTGTAATCGTTGCACCTCCTGGGTGACCCCGTCCTTAAGTGCAAATGGCAGTGAGCGAGGCCTGGAAAACCGAGGCCGGACTCCCTCAGGTACATGGATGCCAGCAGTCGTACCGGCAAATGTGCCCACCCCTGGCTTGAACAGTGACCGGAACTCTGTTAGGAGGCTCGGGATGTCTTGTACGCCATGTAGGGCTGCTTCCTGGACGTGGCCTTCTGGCAGCCGAACACCCAGAGTGCAAATCCAATTTCTGCCGAGCGGCATCAGTGACGACCCCGTGGTCAAATACAAAGGAAGGGTTGCTTCCCTGTTGCCAAAACAAACGCTGACCTGGGCCTGGCCTTGTATCCAAAAAAGTTCTCCCGAGTAACTCTGCAGCATGACGCCTGAAGCCTCAGCGGCCACTCCGGGGACGGTCCTTTTGAAATGTTTGCCAGCCATGACCGACACACTGGCCCCCGTGTCCAGTTCCATAAAAATGGGATGCCCACCAACTTCGATGTTTAGTACATACAGCGGCACAGACGACGGGACAAGGCTTGTGTGCCACATGTCAAAAATAGGCGGGTCACGACGTTGAGCCTGGCCGCGGAGAAACCTGAGCTTGCTGTCACACTTCCCCACCGCCACTTGCGACTTGTGATGACCGTGGGCTGGTGTGGAACCTGGGCTGGATCCAGGCTGCTGCTGTGGTCTGCTGTTCTGCTTCTTTGTGTGGCATACTCGTACAAAGTGCCCAGTTTTTCCGCACTTGAAGCACTGCAAATGTACAAACTGGCACTGTGAGGGAAAATGGGCATCACCACAGCGACTAGATCTACTGCCCCTTGCCACCATCTTCTTGACCGTAGCTTCTGTTGATGCCGCACGCGCAATCTCGCCGGCGTCTTTTGTCGCTGCGTCCATCGCCAGCGCTAATTTCACCACGTCGTCCAGCGAGGGGTCGGGAAGTTCCAGGAAATGCGTCTGCATGCCGGGGTTGTTTATGCAACAGACGAAATGGTCCCGTAGCAGCGAGTCCAGCTAGTCCTCGAAAGCGCAGGTACTTGCCAAACCTTGTAGTGCAGGGGCGAACTGCCTTAGGCTCTTTCCTTCCCTGAGGCTCCAGTTGTTGAAGCGAAAACGCCCCATTAGCATAGACAGCGCCGTATTAAAGTGCGAGCGCAGTGGGGTGAGCAATTCGCTGAGCGTCTTGGTATGCGGTGTAGCATGTTTTAGGAGGTCGAGCTGGTGACTGAAGACTTGGGTTCCGCAACTTGCCAGGAAAATGTCCCAGTGTTTCTCCTCGAGCGTGTCGTTAGCTCGGAAAAACATGTGAACTTGCTCCCCATAGATGGGCCAGGCGGACCCGTCTCCCTCGAACGGTTCGAGCCTTTCATGCATCGGCATGGTGTCAGATGCGGGGGGGTTGTTTTGCCACTCTGAATGGCATGGGTCAACTCGTTGACTGAACTCTTCGCCAGTGTCACGATCTGCCCCGAAGACCGTGGAGGAGAGGGAGGGCCGAGGTGCCGCTCTTTAACAAGGACGACACCTCATGCATGGCGGAGTAACAGTTACTGACTGCCTAGCAGCACTCATCAGTGTTTATTATCCAAGCATGACTAAGGTTGTCTGCCGAACTTCGCGAGGTAATGAAAATAGACTGAAAAGATGTGCTTGGTGGTTTTGTGCCACTTGGGTGGACAGCGCAGTGTGTCCTCCTTAGCTGACCGCTTTGACATTGCCGTGTCGACCGCACTTGAGTGAACATTAGATTTTATGAACAGCGTGAGTTGAGAAGTGATTGCTGGGCTAGACAGGAGCAGGAACGCAGGAAAGTTGGTTTCCTATCAATAAGCCATGCCAAGGAGCTTAAAAACGATGCAAGATGCACAGAAGCCGACTGAGTCACCTAATTCCTACTGCAACACAGCGACTATCTTCATTCAGTATTGGGGTCAACTTTGTGAGGCACACACTTACCGATATACATAATTCGTCTGCTACCATGGATGCAACAGCACGGCTGCTTGTACTTTAGCTGCACTAGCTCCGAACTCAGTGTCATGATTTGTCTCAACTGGCTGTGCACGATGCCTGCCCTTGATTTAAACGAATGGCTCAGTTAGGAGGACGCCACCTTACACTGCTAAAACAAATGGTCGAGTGTAGCATCACATTAACCAGTTTAGACAGTGCAGGTGAATCAAATGGACCTGTTGTCACCGAGTATAGCTAGTTTACTGTCGGCAGCAGCCAGTGCAGTGAAAGCGCTCGCAGGGCAGCAAAACAGTGCCCTCGCCGCCGGGAGTTGTGGCTCCATTAGAAAATAAGAATAACAGGAGGCATATTTAGGGCGTCTTGCCGTCACACAACAGTAATCAAATTATCTCACGTGCCTTTCTTGCATTATCACTGCACATGCCTGGTCCTTGGGTATGATCATGTGGCAATCAACGTGACAGAACATGACATAGTTCTCGAGAAAGAAGCATGCCAGGTAACGAGTATTACCGTGTAGCTTAAGGTACAGCTGTTTGCCTTAGTGTATTAACCGATATGGACAGGAATAAAAAAAAAGCCATAAAATCTGGGATCGTACAGGCCAAAACTGATAGTGTGAGGATCCAGATAAATTGTGGCCACCTAGGCTGCTTTCACAATTGCTTTAAATACACGAGCGTTAGTTGTTATATTTTACCTCATTGAAATGCAGCTACCATGGCAGAAAATACACTATAGAGTGGCCTCATACTCACAGTCATCATGGAAAGTACAAAAGCTCTTTTTTTTTTCATGGTCAAGTGGGACTACATAAAACAAAAACAATAAAAGTTTGTTCAGTATGTGAACTGAACCCAGTACGTCACTGTAACAAGCTCAATTATATTTAGTACAGCCATACGCTAGCACAGATGGTGGCATTTTTTTAGCACTAACAGACTAGAACAGCTAGAACGTATAGTGCTTTCCACTTAAGTGTATTCGTATGGCAAAGTAAATATTACTGGTGAAAGAAATCACATCTATTAATTATTTGATATTTGATTTGTAAATTCGAAGAATTGTATTTGTATTCGATTTTTATTAAAAAAACTTGATATTTACACACTCCTAAAAATAGTCAAGAAGTATTTAAAAAAATATTCAATTCCAATTTATTTCGCACCCAAAACTTTGCACAGCTCGAAAGTCGTGAGTTAGGGCCGTCGTTGGTAGTTTCTTTTGCTTGTCCTCCTATTTTCAATTTTTTTTTTCTTTTAAGATGGAAGTACAACACTGTTCTAATAAGAAACTACATTTGGTAGGTAGAAGTGCCCTGCTGTGGTAGCAGTGTTTCACGAAAAGCAGGGTTAAGGGCAGAGTAGGAACTTGCTACTTTTTCACGAACCCTCTCTCCATACAAAGACCTGTGCTCAATCTTTTTGGAGCGCCTGTGCCACCTATTTATGTTTAACAGGAGACAAAATGCCACATCAGCCAATAGCTGGCAAAAGTGGAGTTTCAATCAAAAGTGCCTTTTGACACAGGGCACTCTCATGCGCTGGCAATGCACTCTATAATCTGTCAACATTACACAGTGAGCCACACTCGTGCTCAGGAATTACAGCTAGAGAGAGCAATAATGTTTCACCACACATACTGAAGGTCTTGACACACAATAAAGTAAATTCTTTCACCCATGTTATGCCTCCCCTGTGTACCTTCCAGTGTGTTTGTCCCGGCGAGAGAAGAGCATTTGTGCGGCAGACCCTGTTAACCCTAGCCACTCTTGACAGATCCGAGAAATTTTTGTGGCTCGGATCATGAGGCGGTAAACTCTGAAACTGAGGTCATACTGCAGTGATTACTTGGAATGGTGGTTCATAACACCTTGAGGCTTCATCTATATATTCAAAACTGCGATCCTTCTCTCAAAGATTTTTTTCTTTGTAAGTATACCATACATGCGAAAATGAACTTCCGTCTTGCAGAGTTGTGTAACTCAACACTTCATTAACCTCTCAGCATAATGGAATGAAACACTTACAGTTTTGTCTAAAATATATAGAGCACCTTGATAGCAATGGTTTGCTTTTTATCTTAACAAAATAAACTATCAAGAGCAGGCAAGAATATTAAAAACCAACCAGGAATTGTTTGCTTGAAGGCTCCATGAGTTTCATTCAATGCTGTGGCTGCTTTTTTAACAAAACCAGAGCAGGTGTAGAGAACAGGATCATAGATTGCATGGAATGTTCCCAGTACTTCGCGGGATGTTTTCCATGCTTCGGTGAACATGCTGTGTATCTGGAAATCAATGTTGTCAGTTTAAAAACAGAATAAAATGAAACTACAATATGCCAAAAAATTAAAAGTAGTCACCATTGTTCCCATAGAGTGTACTCGAAAAGGAGCCAGAATTCAAGTCAAAAGTAGCCAAATTAGCCATACCATTTAACATTGCCACCGAATTTGTGACCGAATACAACAAAAGCAATATTATAAGCAGAGTATTCAGTACTTATCAATAAATAATGAAATTACGAATAAAGGAGACCATAGAAATCAGAGCACAATTTTTCAGCTATTGCTTGGTCTTCGAGCCACAAATAAAAATTGCATATAAACGAACAAATTGTAATTACAATTCATTCAGTGTGCATGTACTTTATGCAGAGTTTTTGGCAGATACACAGTAATATTATAAGATTCCAGTTGGCAAGTTAGTAGGAAGATTGGAGAGTGCTATTACTCCAGTAAAGTTATTTGTGCCCCATGGCACATGTGCATTTCACAGACTAGGTGCAGTTGGGTTTCACTGCCGTTGAGTGAGAACTGGTGTTGTCGAAACGCAAATTAGTGTTAAAGAAGCACAAATCACCCAGAGGTCGAAATACGGTTGTGGCAGGGAAATTGTGCACGAGTGCACGGTGAACACAAAGCCGTGAGAACTTTTCGAAACGATGCGTTAACAGCGGACGCGTTTGATTATCGAAACCGTGACGACTACACCTTTCGCTTTCTCCTGGGCTTCCCTCCACTGGTATCCTCTTCCAAGCCGCTTTGCACTATCACCGACTGTTACGATTACTGTTAGGATTATATAAGCACGCAAATTTTTAAATAGTAGTGGGAAAGCGGAAGATATTTTCTGGTATAAAACTGCAAAATGTGTGAATTAACCCAATGATAGAGAATAAATTAACAGGCTTTTAAATACATTGATAGAATAAAGGACCAACCAAAAAAAACTTAGTTTTGTTTGAATTAACTGAAAGTATGAATTATCAAAGTTTGAATTATCGTGAGTCTACTGTATTAACATACTGTATAAGACTGTACAGCGTTTCACTGGTGATGCATTTGTTAATAATCATACACAAGCTGGTTTACCAAATAACATCTGATACGTCCATGCACTGTATTTCGAACGCAACAATATTTTCAGACCCCACAACGTTAAATGCTGAAACAGTTTCGTCTCTTTAAGGCTGCAAGCCAGATATGATTATTAGAGTTTACGTAATACAAGTACAGGTCCATATAGGGAAATCTGGCTAAAAACAAATGCACAAGCTTCATTTTCTTGCAGATCTGTGTTCTTGTCAAGTTTACAGTACAACAGACACTGCTTGTCAGAATTAATCACAGAAACTTGCACACAGCATCAGCATAGCTAGAGAGTAGTGTAACTATGCATTTGCCAACATGCACACAACTTCATCACTATGTATTTATGGGCGTGCCAAGTGCTGTGCTAGAGTACCTCGATGTGCATCAGCATGCTTGTGGCAGAGTGAAGGTGCATACGCATGGGCTGAAATGATAGAAACGTTTTAAAATAATGCGTTTAAACTGCAAATAATAAGAAAATGGCTACTAATCAAAAGTTTATTGATAGCCAAAAGAGAGCCATGGAGCCAATCGGAAATTTTTGTTGTCAGACAGGGTAAAAAAAACTAGCCAATTCGGCACAAAGTAGCCACCAACAGTCACTCTAGTTATAACTACAATGTACAAAATCAGATGCTATGATGCAAAGTGCCAAGTTGGTACATTCTTGGAAACAAAAAATGCTAATGGAAAGCCCAACCAAGTTTAAACATTTTTGTTTCCTTGGTTGTTGCAATATTTAGGTTGGTCGTCATATAAACGAGACATGGACATACTCGTTTATATGTGTTTAATAAAGCCATATGACATAGCTGTCCAACCATAGACGATTTTTTTTTATATGCCACCTGGCAATGGGCTTTATGCAAGCTTTGTTTTGCAAGGAAGCCTGTAATAGCCAGGACATGGCTGGAGACATTTTACATGCTCACTGAAGCATGGTAAATATATCCCACGAAGTGCTAGTAGGGAACATTCCATTCAAGTGGACATGGAGGAGCCCTAATGGCGAAAATAAGAACGAAATAGACTTTATAATGAGTGCACACCCTGGAATCGTTAAGGATGTGGAAGTGATTGGCAAGGTACGATGCAGTGACCATAGAATGGTACGGTCTCGAATTCACCTAGACTTGAAGAAGGAACGACAGAAACTGATACGCAAGAAGACAATCAATCAGCTAGCACTGAGAGGGAAAGTACAGGAATTCAGAGTGTCGCTGCAGAACAGGTATTCGGCTCTTAGTGAGGAAACCAACCTTAGCGTAGATACAATGAATGATAATCTGACGAGTATCATTACGGAGTGTGCAGTGGAAGTTGGAGGCCGGGTAGTTAGACAGGACACTGGCAAGCTTTCCCAAGAAACGAAGAACCTAATTAAGAAGCGTCAAATCATGAAAGTGTCAAGTACAACAGACAAAATAGAACTGGCAGAGCTTTCCAAGTTGATTAATAGACGTAAGGTATGCGATGTAAGAAGGTATAACATGGAGAGAATTGAACACGCTCTGAAAAACGGAGGAAGTGTCAAAGCATTGAAGAGGAAACTTGGGATAGGCAAAAGTCGGATGTATGCACTAAGGGACAAAGAAGGCAAAATAACTACCAATATGGATAGGATAGTTAAAATAGCGGAGGAGTTTTACAGAGATCTGTACAGTAGCCGAGACAACCACGACCTTAATACTATAAGAACTAGCAGTAGCCCAGATTACACCCCACCAGTAATGATAGAAGAAGTCAGAAAAGCTTTGGAGAGCATGCAAAGGGGCAAAGCTGCTGGTGAGGATCAGGTAACATCAGATTTGCTGAAAGATGGAGGACAGATTGTGTTAGAAAAACTAGCCACCCTGTTTACGAGGTGTCTCCTGACGGGAAGAGTACCAGAGTCTTGGAAGAACGCTAACATCATCTTAATACATAAGAAAGGAGATGACAAGGACTTGAAGAATTACAGGCCGATTAGCTTGCTCTCTGTAGTGTACAAGCTATTTACAAAGGTCATTGCTAACAGAGTAAAGAAAACATTAGAATTCAATCAACCAAAGGAACAAGCAGCATTTCGAACAGGCTACTCAACAATCGACCACATTCATATTATCAATCATACAATCATACAATCATGTAATAGATAAATGCTCAGAATATAACCAACCACTACACATAGCCTTCATAGATTACGAGAAGGCGTTTGATTCAGTAGAAATATCAGCCGTCATGCAAACACTGCGGAATCAGGGCGTAGATGAAGTATATATAAACATTCTGGAAGAAATCTACAGGGGATCAACTGCTACCATAGTGCTTCATAAAGAAAGCAACAGAATACCAATCAAGAAGGGTGTAAGGCAGGGGGACACAATTTCCCCAATGCTATTTACCGCGTGCTTACACGAGGTTTTCAGAAGCCTAGAATGGGAGCAGTTAGGGATAAGAGTCAATGGAGAATACCTTAGTAACCTGCGCTTCGCCGATGACATTGCATTGCTGAGTAACTCGGGGGACGAATTGCAACTCATGATTACAAAGTTAGACAAGGAGAGCAGAAAGGTGGGTCTTAAAATTAATCTGCAGAAAACGAAAGTAATGTACAACAACCTCGGCAAGGAGCAGCGCTTCGAGGTAGGTAATAGTGCACTTGAAGTTGTAAAAGACTATGTCTACTTAGGGCAGGTAATAACCGCAGAGCCGAACCACGAGATTGAAGTAACTAGAAGAATAAGAATGGGGTGGAGCACATTCGGCAAGCACTCTCAAGTTATGACAGGTAGATTGCCACTATCCCTCAAGAGGAAGGTATATAACAGCTGTATCTTGCCGGTACTTAGCTACGGAGCAGAAACCTGGAGACTTACACAGAGGGTTCAGCTTAAATTGAGGACGACGCAGCGAGCAATGGAAAGAAAAATGGTAGGTGTAACCTTAAGAGACAAGAAGAGAGCAGAGTGGATTAGGGAACAAACGGGGGTTAAGGATATCATAGCTGAAATCAAGATGAAGAAATGGACATGGGCAGGGCATGTAGCGCGTAGACAGGATAACCGCTGGTCATTAAGGGTAACTGACTGGATTCCCAGAGAAGGGAAGCGGGTTAGGGGGAGACAGAAGGTTAGGTGGGCAGATGAGATTAAGAAGTTTGCGGGTATAAATTGGCAGCAGCAAGCACAGGACCGGGTTAACTGGCGGAACATGGGAGAGGCCTTTGTCCTGCAGTGGACGTAGTCAGGCTGCTGATGATGATGATGATGATGATGATGATGATGCTGTCATCTACACTAAAAAATAGCTAGAACTTGGATACAACTTGTGCAGTCTTCAAGCAAACAATGCTCGGTTGGTGTTTTTTACAGCAAAAGCTGTTATGAGATCACAACTCGGGTCTCGCGCAGCGCCATAGTTGTGATTATTCGATATATCCTCATTCAGATGATTATATATACGATTTACGATTTGCGTTCCAGAATGCTGCGGACATAACAGTCTGTGGCTTTCTTGAGCTCGTTGGCTTATACCCAAAGACAACGTTTGTATCATGGAATGGAGGCATTTTTTTACAAAAAAGAGGAGTGTGCATCTGTTCATGCATAGCACCCATTTTAAGTGACATTTTTCTCGCTCACCATGACTGACTCTTGGCTAGCGACCTTGACAGAACGGCTGTCGTAAAGGTGTTTCGTTTTGTTGAAGATTTTTTGTGCTTTTATACTGCGATGATCGGGGCTTCGAAGCTGCCGTTTCAAACGTATTACGTCTTTTCGATGAGTGCATGGCACCTCTTATTCTAACACATGAGCTTCCGCAGGATGCTACGTTAAGGTTTTTAGATTTGAGATTAAACATCTCAAGTGATCACCTTTGCTGGGAATATGAGCCCAGAGGACGAAAACCTCTTCTACCGTACTCAATGGCTCATTCAAAGCTCATAAAGAGAGGGATTGCTAATCATTGTTTAAGAAATGCCCTTCAAAAGCCTTGTGGCCACTCGTTAATCAGTAGCTTTGTTGAGCAGGCTTCCCATCCGATCAGCACTGGTTTTCCCGATCATGTGCTGGTCTCGGTGGCGGAAAAGTTGCTTAAGACGATTAAACAGGGACGAGAAGCACCAGTGAACTGCGTGGCTAGTATCTCAAAGCGCATGGGTGTGATTCCCTATCTACATAGAATTTCTCACAATTTGAAAAAGATAGGTGATAACGTAGATGTGAAGGTGGTTTTCTATGCCCCAAAAAAGCTTTCAGCGCTTTCAAACGGGTGAATGCGCAGTCCGCACAATGGAGCTGCTGCACGATCAAACAAGGAAGGCTATTTGTAGCATGTGTGATAGACGTGGTTTATTTGCTCCCGTTGTATGCGGCAAGATATATGTTGGGCAGTGTTATCTAGTGAGGGAAGTCTAGCTGTACTATTCGAGGAGCTAGAGGATGTTAAATGGGATATAATAGGGCTTAGTGAGGTTAGGAGGACAGATGAGGCCTATACGGTGCTACAGAATGGGCCCGTCCTTTGCTATCAGGGCTTGGCTGACAGAAGAGAACTGGGAGTGGGGTTCGTAATTCACAGAAACATAGCTGGCAACATAGAGGAATACTATAGCATTAATGAAAGGGTGGTAGGTATCATAATTAAACTGAATAAGAGATACTAGATGAAGGTGGTACAGGCTTACGCGCCTACATCCAGCCATGATGACGCTTCAGTTGAAAGCTTCTATGAAGACGTGGAATCGGCAATGAGTAAGGTAAAAACACAGTATACAATACTGATGGGAAACTTTAATGCAAAGGTAGGGAAGAAGCAGGCTGGAGACCAGGTAGTAGGAGATTATGGCATCGGTACTAAAAACGCCAGAGGAGAGCTACTAGTAGAATTTGCAGAATGCAATAATTTACGGATTTTGAATACCTTCTACCGAAAACGAGGAAACCGCAAGTGGACATGGAGGAGCCCTAATGGCGAAAATAAGAAAGAAATAGACCTTATAATGAGTGCACACTCAGGCATCGTGCAGGATGTGGAAGTGGTTGGCAAGGTACGATGCAGTGACCATAGAATGGTACGGTCTCGAAATTGCCTAGACTTGAGAAAGGAACGACAAAAACTGATACACAAGAAGCCAATCAATGAGCTAGCACTGAGATGGAAAGTACAGGAATTCAGAGTCTCGCTTCAAAACAGGTACCCGGCTCTTAGTGAGGAAACTAGCCTTCACATAGATACAATGAATGATAATCTGACGAGTATTATTACGGAGTGTGCAGTGAAAGCATCCAATCATGAAAGTCACAAGTACAACAGACAAAATAGAACTGGCAGAGCTTTCGAAGTTGATTAATAGGCGTAAGGTATCCGATGTAAGAAGGTATAACATGGAGAGAATTGAACACGCTCTGAAAAACAGAGGAAGCGTCAAAGCAGTGAAGAGGAAACTTGGGATAGGCAAAAATCGTATGTATGCACTAAGGGATAGAGAAAGTAAAATAACTACCAATATGGATAGGATAGTTAAAATAGCGGAGAAGCTAGTTAGTTAAAATAGCGGAGTTTTACAGAGATCTGTACAGTAGCCGAGACAACCACGACTTTAATACTATAAGAACTAGCAGTAACCCAGATGACACCCCACCAGTAATGATAGAAGAAGTCAGAAAAGCTTTGGAGAGCATGCAAAGAGGCAAAGCTGCTGGTGAGGATCAAGTAACATCAGATCTGCTGAAAGATGGAGGACAGATTGTGTTAAAAAAACTAGCCACCCTGTTTACGAGGTGTTTCCTGACGGAAAGAGTACCAGAGTCTTGGAAGAACGCTAACATCATCTTAATACATAAGAAAGGAGATGACAAGGACTTGAAGAATTACAGGCCGATTAGCTTGCTCTCTGTAGTGTACAAGCTATTTACAAAGGTCATTGCTAACAGAGTAAAGAAAACATTAGAATTCAATCAACCAAAGGAACAAGCAGCATTTCGAACAGGCTACTCAACAATCGACCACATTCATACTATCAATCATACAATCATACAATCAGGTAATAGATAAATGCTCAGAATATAACCAACCACTACACATAGCCTTCATAGATTACGAGAAGGCGTTTGATTCAGTAGAAATATCAGCCGTCATGCAGACACTGCGGAGTCAGGGCGTGGATGAAGTATATATAAACATTCTGGAAGAAATCTACAGGGGATCAACTGCTACCATAGTGCTTCACAAAGAAATCAACAGAATACCAATCAAGAAGGGTGTAAGGCAGGGGGACACAATCTCCCCAATGCTATTTACCGCGTGCTTACAGAAGGTTTTCAGAAGCCTAGAATGGGAACAGTTAGGGATAAGAGTTAATGGAGAGTACCTTAGTAACCTGCGCTTCGCTGATGTCATTGCATTGCTGAGTAACTCAGGGGATGAATTGCAACTCATGATTACGGAGTTAGACAAGGAGAGCAGAAAGATGGGTCTTAAAATGAATCTGCAGAAAACGAAAGTAATGTACAACAACCTCGGAAAAGAGTAGTGCTTCGAGATAGGTAATAGTGCACTTCAAGTTGTAAAAGACTATGTCTACCTAGGGCAGGTAATAACTGCGAAGCTGAACCACGAGATTGAAGTAACTAAAGAATAAGAATGTGGTGGAGCACATTTGGCAAGCACTCTCAAATTATGACAGGTAGATTGCCAAAAATGATAGGTGTAGCCTTAAGAGACAAGAAGAGAGCAGAGTGGATTAGGGAACAAACGGGGGGTTAAAGATATCATAGCTGAAATCAAGAAGAAAAAATGGACATGGGCCGGGCATGTATCGCGTAGACAGGACAACCGCTGGTCGTTAAGGGTAACTGACTGAATTCCAAGAGAATGCAAGCGAGTTAGGGGGAGACAGAAGGTTAGGTGGGCAGATGAGATTAAGAAGTTTGCGGGTATAAATTGGCAGCAGCAAGTACAGGACCGGGTTAACTGGCGGAACATGGGAGAGGCCTTTGTCCTGCAGTGGACGTAGTCAGGCTGATGATGATGATGATATGTTGGGCAAACGGGCCGGTGCCTGAATGAACGTTTAAAGGAGCATCATTACAAAGTACACTCAGCTGTGCAAGGTCATTTGGGCATCCATTGTGGAGAATGTGGTTGCAGACCGGAACTTGAAAAGTGCACTGTTGTAGCCAAACACCATCACCAGATAACACGAGAGATTATGGAGGTCAATGAAATGCAATTGCTGGGTGATCGATGTATCAGCATACCTCCACTTGCTCTGACTAAAAAAGAAATCGAGTTTCTGGCTTTGACACAATAGATTGTGAACTTGTGTTGAGCTGTGGCGTTGTAACCAAATAATGAGATGATGATTATCTTGCTGTGATGCAATAGTTTGCACGATTGCACGGTGATGTTCTGTCACGAGTATATGTTTCCAGCGTTTCGCTAATAAAACTTCAGTTGAAGTCAGTGCTCTTTCTGTCCTTGTCTCTTCTTCTGTAGTTACGTCATAACTACTCGTAGTCTTGCGCTGTGCAAATATGTTGACAACAAAAGCACATTCAACAGAACAGCCAATGAGATTTCAGTAGATCACACCCACGGCAAACACATTTGCACCCTTGATTTTTTCTCAAGTCGTGCCCTCATGATGGTGCATGGCTATCCCAGATTTGCTTGCGAAAGAGAACTTACGAAAAGCCCATCTTAAAGTAATGTGTTTACAAAAAAAATCAAGCCTATAGTTGGACAGTTATATTATATGGCTGTATTAAACACATATAAACAGGTATTTTTGTGTCTCGTTTATGTGTGGATGTGTTCACAATGTGAAATATTGTGCTTAAGTGCAGAATAACACAGCTTGCCTCTGACTTCGACACTGACAGATCCCGAAACATAAGCGCATAGCTGAGATACCTTCTCTCTTCCCTTGTCAAGTGTTTCTGTCAAGGGAGCTCCAGTTAGCGGGTAGATAATCACGTTGACAGGGTGTCTCGGATTGCACAGGGCAGCAGCAACAGTGCGCATGTACTCTGCTGTGGCACGACTCGCAGAGTCGAGCAGCTCCTTGATTGCAGCCTCATTCACCAGAGCTCGAACTGCCTTCTCCGAATGGTGGGGCACAACCACTGCCCGGAACACACTCACTTCTTGGCCCTGTGGGTCCAAGTCCTGTGTCAGAGAGCAGAACCATTTATGTTAGCATTTAGCAGAGCTCATCCTTGTGAGCGTGTCCAGCAAATTTTACTGGCAGCATTTCGAAATTCCCGCCCGTTCATCTAAATGGTGTGCTAATTACAAACAAATCACGTATAAATAAGAAATGAAAATTTTTGCAGTCGCAAGAGCAATATAAACTTCACTGACTGTAGGAAAGAATCTTTTCACTCAATGTCCCACATTCTTTTTTTTATGAAACCAGTCAAGAATTACAAGAATAAAGTAAGGCATGCTGCTTCAAGTGAGAACATACTCAAACATAACAAGATTTTCACTCAATGCCCCACATTTTTTTTACAGAACCAGTAAAAAATTACAAGAACAAAGTAAGGCATGATGCTTCAAGTGAGGATGTACTGAAACATAAGAAGGCCACCTGCGTGCGTTGGGCTCCCTGTGTGACGATGGCCAAAAACTGATGTCTGACTACAAGACGTAACTGGTGAGTATGGCACCTTGGATGCACAGCCAGCACCTGCATGGCCACAATCCCATTTTATCCTGTACGCACCATGTTGCGGCAAACTATTCCAGCATTACTTGTATGGGAGCAAGAGCTCATATTCATGGCATACGTCCACCGCAGCAGCTCTGTATGCATGTTCCTGAGGTTTGCATTGTAGCGCATGTCGTTGGTGCTGCAGCAATTGGCTACAGTGTAGGGCATTGTGATGATGTGCGCAAGCGGAATGTGACGGGATGTATTTAGAGGACAACGACGAAGATAAAATTCTGCATGTGCTACAAGTGGCACAAGAAAGACGCCACCATGAGCACACTCCACAGTTGTTCAGAAGAGGAGACTGGAAAGTCAAAGGGAGTCGCAGGGCAGACACGGCCGAGAGAAGACTGTCTAGGATACGTGAGTAGTGGCCAGCCACATACCTGGCTGATGCTTGCTGCAGTAGGCTCCCACCTGGCACCACCTCAAGCATCAGGCTTCTTCGCGATATGAGGCATCTTAAGATCGATGCAAAGACACATGATCTGAGCCCGACTGCATCTTCACAATAGAGTCAGAGCTTTGGCTGGTGAATGCCGAAAGGGCGTCCGGCCATTGTCCTCCACCGCTTCCAGCATGTGCCATCGCATTTAGTCACCTCTGCAATGTCATTGCCTCCTAAATGTGAGTCTACGGCGTCTGTGACTTTTTACATGATTTGGTGAAACTCTTGCAACTTTATTTCTCAGGGTTTTACGTGAGTTTTTTACTCTTTGATGTGTTCCGTGCTTCTTACTTGCTCTCCGCCCTTGTGGGCTGTAAACATAGTGTGTCCATCTTGTTCGTTAACGAATGACCTCATGTCTTTCGATAACTATGCATCATCACTTTTTCTACACTAAAGCGAAGCACCTTTAGCTAAGTGACAGGCGCCCACTTGTTTCACAGCTCAGCATTGCTAAAGTGATAGAGCTAGCCTCAACAGGTGTGATGAGGTGTTCTGAAAATGCTGAAGTATAACTTAGCCGATACAGGCAAAGAGGAAAAAAAATAGGAGGAAGCGGGCCTACCATCCGCAAGCCTCTGAGGCCTCATTCTCCATGCATTGGTCACATATCACATCATGCTCCTGTTTTATTTTTTATGGTTGAATTCTCACGTGACATCCATTCCATTTTTTTTCTTTCCATGCATACAGAAACACAAATATTGTAGTAGTGCAAACTGTATTTAGGTTAAGTGTCAGTCTGCAACTCACATGAGATCTGGTAGAGCAGTTACAAAAATGTTGACAGAGTTTGACAAAAACTTCTACTCGCCAGTGCCATGAAATTTTAGATCAGTGAATAACTATCTCCTGCATTACATCTTCTAGCAGGCGTGGTTTACAGTAATCACATACTCCTATTAACTGAATTACAGAAGGGTAAACTTGATTCTGCACTTTTTCTTTAATACAGTCGAGCCCACATATAACGGCCCCACTTAAAACAAACTTTCACTTAAAATGAACAATATCCGCATGACCATGAAAATATACATTGGTTCAATGGTACAAGATCGCACTTACAACGAACGTCTCCGAGCACCGCTGATCGGTTACAGTGAACAGAGTCAGCGGTCTGCAAACTTCCCAGGAAACCAATTTCGACCACGGATCAAGGATCGGCAAGGTGCCCATACATTCTTATTGTTAAACGCCGACCCTGCCTCCGTGACCCTCTAGTTGCTGCTCTGCCCAACCCATGGAGAAAGGAAAGTTGTTTCCTTCCTCCATTTGTTATGCATTAATATATCCTTTGTCCCCTCGCTACTCTGAGCGCCCCGCATCACCAGACGAGGCCCGCATTTTCACACAGCCACCGATCTTTCGAAGACCGGTCGGCCGTCTACCCTAATTTTAATCACTGGTACTGTCGTTGGCATCGCCCGCCTGGAGTGACCAGACCATTTATTTGCCAACATCGTCGGCCACTGACTGTATCCGATTGTCTGCATCTAGTGCACTCACGTACGCTACCCCACCGACTCTAATAATTTGTGATTCATTTCGTGTTTAGGACTTGTTCTCCCTCACTTCACACTCAGCTCGGCATGCCTTCCGCGCGCGTGCAGAAGCGAGAAAATGGCTGTTAATTTCATGGAACGAATCGCGAAATATCGAAGTTCGTGAGGCCATGCAAACCCGCCGGCGCAACAAAAATATTTTTTGACCACGGCCACCGATTCTTCGGACACTCGCGCGCACTGATCCAGGCAGCCATGCTTTGACTTCAGGGCACGCAGGCAGTCTTTCTAATTTTTTCTACGTGCGAGTTTCACGGACCTATCAAGCAAGCTACCCAAACTGCCTCCTTCCTTTCTGTTTTGGTTTTCAAGGTCGCCCTCCCGCCACATCCTCCCCTCACTTATTGCAACTCCTTGCCCTTCTCTCGCAAGTCTGCTCTCTTCTCTTGATCACAGCCCCTTCGCCCGTCTCCTCTACTCCACGACGCCCGCCACGCTGGCTCGAATTAGTTTCGTTTTCTGACTAGAAACGGGCCCAGAGCTGTTCCGCGTGTTCTGGCTTGTGATTCGCTTGTGCGCGTCTTGCTCGATTTTGATGTGCGTGTGTGGTCAGGATGGCAGATCAGAGGACTTGCACGCTTTTTCCTGCCGCTCAACAAAGCGTCGAAAGTGTGACTGCTTGGCTTGAGCGCAATCCGCGCGTTAGGTGTCGCGTTCCGGAGCGCTTGCTCATAGCTGTTGACCACCTGGCAGCTAGCTTGCCGCTTCGGGTGTGCCGGTATTCAGCTGAGGAGATGGTGAATGTTTCATGCGTGGCGGTGGCAACTACATGCACAGGAAACTGTTTTCGCGAGTCCAATTTCGTTGATGTCGGGCCCGATGCCGAGCCTGAAGCTTCCGAACTGTGGCGGCGATTTGAGGAAAACCTGGGAGAGCAGGTGGGACATCTGTTGCGATGGTTTAATTACGGTCAATGATAATGCCGACACTGCGGAATCGTGCACGGATTGGAGCATTGTGAATGAAGTACGTGTCGAGAGCGATTTGGAGGAATCGGATCGCAAGAATGACGAAACTTTGGAGCCAGTGCCTCATGCAGCTTATGCCAAGGGCCTCGTGAACGAGCACCCTGCCGTTTTAAATGAACTCGAAACCGCCCTTATCGCTTTTGCTCTTCAAAACACGTGCATCACGAACTTTTCGGGGCAAAAAAAGTTTATGTTTTCACTCGCAACTTTTTTTAAAAACTGTGTTTCATTTACTACGAACTTCGGGATACAGCGAATGAATGCCGCGTCACGCTCAGGTTCGTTATAAGCGGGCTCGACTGTATATATATTTCTGCAAAAATGAGAGGCTGAATTAAAAAATTTTTTCCCAGTCAGAATATTTTATATTTCATTCCTAAATGCAACAGAGTTTTTAAAAAATCAGATTGTGTATAGTAGCCAAAAATGTTCTTTATTTGTGTATTCTTCATTATGTTAATCTTACCTAATATTCTAATTTATTTGGTCATCACCCCTTTGTTTTTTTACATGTACCGGGTTTTCTTGCATTATTACTTTTTTCTTTTTTTCCACCCCTCTTGCAATATTTCTTTTATGTTTATGTTTTGTCATTAGCAGGCTGTACAACAGTCTGAAATTATTTCTGTGCATTTTCGTTTTCGTTACTTTTGTTTTATTTTTGTCTGTTTTAGTTTGTATTGGGTTTTATATTCATAACTTATAGCTAATATCAAACATCACCACACATTTTATTTGTTAACTTTCTTTCTGCATTGTTATCATTTGGAATGCCCTGACAATCCAGAGCATAGAGAATACATAGATAACTTAAAATAAATACATTATTTGTGAGATTATGTGATTATTACTTGCTGCTCTCACTGCTGCTACCACCTAACTAATATTAACTCTTAGCAGGACAAAATGAGAGAAAAAATGTTATCACGCTAAAAAAACTTTGTGTGGATTGTTGATTACTTATAGTTTCCACGAAAAGCCAATCTGAATGTCAAAAAGTGTTTTATTATGAAGAAAAAAGTGGGGCTCATATATCTCACTTGGACCACTTTCATCAAGTGTGCCAGTCCACTTGAGACAATTTACATTTTTTTATGAAATGATGTGGAGCTATTCGCGCTTAGTGGAATGTTATACACATTGCGCATGTACTTCATATGCTCTTCATTTTTGCTGCTTGAGTGTGCCAGTGAAGTTCAGGTGGTGAATGCTTGCGGAAAGCCAATGTTGATTCTTAACACTATTCAAGGCACCATCAATATTGGTTGACTTCTCTGGTAAGCTCCAGAGTAGCTCAAATGCTGTCTCAGCAGTGAGTTGCCTCTCCTCTTTTTTATATACATAAAAAAAGTTGCCGCTATGCATGAGTGGTAGTAAAAATACAGAGATCAGTGAGGCTTCTCGTTTTCCTCTCCCTGATCTTGCACCTTTTGCAATGCTATACTGTATGCCCGCTCTTTTTTTCTCCCTGTCCATTTTTCCAGCTCTCTCTGTCTTTCTATATCTTTAGTTTTTTCTTTCTACCTCCCACTGTCTTGCCTTTTACTTTTTCTTCTCTTATCCTTTCCTCCCTTCATCAGTTATTGCATTCCAAGCGAAGCAAATCGGCTCATGTCCTCTGGGAGTGATGCAGATGATGAAGAGGACAAAGAGAGTGTGTGAGAGTGCTAGCACCTTGTGGTGCACACGTATCTCGTGAATAGGTCGCATTTAGGTTTAACATTGCAACGACTGAGCGAGAGGTGGCACTGTGCTCGTGCAAGCTAACCATGATCATAATCATGGTTATCACAGTAGCAGTGCAGCACTGCAGCGAGGCTAAGCGGCCGCATGAGAAAGATTCGAGGCACTCTTTGGCGTGTGGCAACTCGCATAGATGGTCGTCTCCTGATAGGGTCCTGCAGGATGCGGCGACCACAAGTCTTGTCTCATGGGTCTCTCGCGGTAAGTTGAGCATCAGCGACGCCACCTTCACATTACCTTGTTCCTAATTATATAGTTGCCAATTATACAGTCTTGGCACATGTATCATTAACATGTCGACCATCTGCACTCCACGTCACGGAAACCACGTGCACCTACCAGGTCACGCTACCCCTCGCCGGCCTCTGATCGAAGTTTGACGCCACCACCAGCTCCCCGTGCTCCACGATCGCCGTCGCCACGGCGACGCGCACGTACACTGCCGTCGGAAAACTAGTCGGTGCGGCCAGTGGGGGTGAAGCCGCAAGATCACAGGTGCTATATACAGATATATCCCCGTCAGCGTTTATGTTGAAGAACAAAGTTCGTGTAGTTGTTGATGGAGTGGCTACTATGGCACTTGCGGATACAGGCACGACAGTCTCAGTGATGAGTGTAAATTTTAAGAACCTGCTAGGACGAAAAGTGATGTTTTGCCTGAACCGTGGGGTGATATTTCGTGGTGTAAGTGGTGACGTGTTGTGTCCGGTGGGATATTGTACTGTGGACGTCTCGCTGTGTGGCAAGGTGTTTTGCACAGAGTTTGCGATTATTCCGCGGTCTACACATGACGTTATCTTGGGTATTGACTTTTTGTGTGAGTGTGGGGCAACTGTAGACTGCAGAAACGGGCATCTTTCTATACATGGTACTTTCCCAGCGACACTCTTGGAAAATTTCTGTCCGGAAGAATGCATCTTTTTCGTCTCCGTGGATACAGTCGTTCCTGCATTTTCTGCTGTGTGTGTTCCCGTGACATGTTCCAGTAACAACTGTGGCACCTTTGACGCCACGCTCGAACCGATTCCCTCGGCATGCCTGAAAAAGAACATTCTCATTCCCCATTGTATAGTGTCAGTCGATGATGGATGGGCAGGTGTGTGGACAATGAACAGTTCCATGGAGCCTGCAATCCTGCCAGGTGGCATGAAACTTGCAGTATATAGACCCGAGTCATGTACGACGCTGGTTGCGCTTGTTGATGCTACAAGCCAAAATGAACATCTAGGCTTGGAAGGTTCAGAAGATGCCCAATTGCTACAAATAGTCAGCAAGTCACTTGACCAAAGCGAACGTCATACACTGCTCGACGTTCTGTCTAAGCACTCGAAAGTGTTCGATTTTTCTAAATACAGCCAAAGGCCCTTAATCCCAGCATCCCGGATATGCCATCAGATCCACACCGAGTCGGCGCATCCCATTAGGCAGAAACCTTACCGAGTGGCACCATCTGAGCGCAAGATCATCAACGAGCAAGTCCAAGAGATGCTGGAAAAGGGAATAATACAGGAATCGGCAAGTCTGTGGGCTGCTCCCGTCATTCTAGTGAGGAAGAAGGATGGTACGTGGAGATTTTGCGTTGACTACCGCCGACTGAATTCTGTTACCAAGAAAGACGTCTATCCACTGCCGCGCATCGATGACGCTCTAGACTGCCTGCATTCCGCGTCCTAATTTTCATCTGTCGACCTGAGATCAGGTTACTGGCAAATTCCGATGCACGCAGCTGACAAAGAAAAGACGGCATTTGTTACGACCGACGGACTTTACGAGTTCAACGTTATGCCATTCGGATTATGTAATGCTCCTGCGACATTCGAAAGATTTATGGACTCAATATTGCGCGGTTTAAAATGGCATATATGCATGTGTTACCTTGATGATGTCGTAATTTTTGGGCGTACTTTTGAGGAGCACAACACTCGTCTAGACCTCGTGCTCAGCTGCATTGAAAAAGCTGGCCTTGTATTGAATTCAAAAAAGTGCCACTTTGGCGAGCGACAGACATTAGTGTTAGGACATCTCGTCGACAAAGATGGCATTAGACCTGACTCACAAAAGACAGCGGCCGTTGAATCGTTCGAGCATCCTAAATCTGTGAAACAACTGCATAGCTTCATCGGGCTCTGCTCGTATTTCCGCCGGTTCGTACCCAAGTTTGCGGATGTTGCTCACCCCCTGACAAGCCTTCTACGCAAGAACAGCCCGTTTCAGTGGACCTCCGAGTGAGATGCCGCTTTTCACAAGCTGAAGTGTTTGTTAACTTCGCAGCCAATACTTCGGCACTTCAATCCTTCGTCACCCACGGAAATTGACACAGACGCAAGTGGCATCGGTATCGGTGCCGTTCTCGTTCAGCGTTCTGGCAAGAAGGAACACGTTGTGGCGTATGCAAGTCGTTCTTTAAGCAAGCCTGAACGCAACTACACAGTGACCGAACAGGAATGCCTAGCAGTAGTCTTTGCCGTGCAACGGTTTCGCTCATACATCTATGGTCGCTCGTTCACTATCGTCACAGATCACCATTCCCTGTGTTGGCTGGTCAACCTTCGTGACCCATCCGGCCGCCTCGCACGATGGGCCATTCGTTTGCAAGAACATGTCTTCACCATTTCATACAAGACAGGCCGTCTACACGCTGATGCGGATTGCCTCTCCAGAATGCCGCTACCATCGACAGATTGTGAAGGCGATAACTTTGACCACCTTATCGCTTCTCTGTGGTCTGGCTTTCCCGATGCCGTGACTTTCGCCGCTGAGCAGCGTAATGACCCAAGCTTGAAATCTCTCTTCCCTGGAGCGAGAAATTCATTAAGCGAAGGCCGATTCTGCGTCCGAAATGGTCTTCTTTGTATCGTGTTTAGGTGCGCCTGAGCGAGCGCGCGTGCGCAGGCAGTCTACTGCGCGCGTGCGCAGGCAGTCTACTGCGCACGCTATCTGTTTCCTTCTCTCCGCCTTGCACTGTATAAAACGAGCGCACAATAAACCAAGGTGATTCTTCGCTGGGAGACGGCTGGCATCGGTTCTTGATAAGTACGAAACATGGTGTCAGAAGTGGCCACGGGCGAGTCTCGGCATTGAAAGACGCTACCACGACCACGGCGGAACTGGACGGAAGCGGTATGGAAGTTTTGCTGAAACCGCCCGAGCATCTGCGGCTGAATGGCGATATTAGCAAGAATTGGCGCCTGTTCAAGCAAAAGTTTGAGCTGTTTTTGACTGCTTCAGCGCCAGCGGCATCCAAGGAAGCGCCAACGCCGGGTCCCACCAAGCTTGCACTGCTGCTCAGCATAGCCAGCGACGACGCTCTCGAAGTGTACAACAACTTCTCCTTCGACCAAGGTGAGGACCGGAATGATTACGCCACAGTAATCAAGAAGTTCGATGAGTATTTTGCCGAGCAGCTAAATGAAGTGCATGAGCGCTACATGTTTCGTCAACGCGTTCAAGACGAAGGCGAGCCTACGGAACACTTTCTGAGAGACCTGAGAAAGCTGGCGCAGTCCTGCAACTTTGGCACAATGACGGAATCAATGATTAGGGATCAGCTTGTGTTCGGAACAAAATGTGACAAAGTACGCGAAAAGCTTCTTCGTGACAACAAGCTGACTCTTGCGACAGCAGAACAGCTATGCAAAGCTGCCGAAGTCTCCGCTGCCCGAAACGACATGTGGACCCGAGAGCGACAAGTCGACCCAGTTAAGGCGAGGCCTAGAGGCGCTGAACAACCCGCTGAGTTTAAGTGCCAGAGGTGTGGGCGAGTGCATGGTCCTTGGAAATGCCCAGCATTTGGACGCATGTGCAGAAAATGCGGGGGGGAAAATCACTTTGCCGTCCGTTGCAAAACCACCAAGCAGGTCGCTGAAGTTGAGGACAGCGACGAAGATTTCCAGATTCTGGAAGTATCTGTAGATGCCATTTTGCAGCAAAAAGACTGGATCGTTCAAGCCCATGTCGGTCATCACGTACTACACCTAAAGGTCGACACTGGCGCCCAAGCAAATCTGCTGCCGTACAGCGTGTATAAAAAATTGCAGCTCAGGTCGCGATTAAGGGCCAGCAACTCTGTTCTACGTACGTATGACGGAGGAATCGTCAAACACCTGGGTATTGTCACTGTAAAACTGGCGCTCTCCGCCAAAGCAACCGACATCGACTTCTTTGTCGTCAAGAAAGGACGTCAAGTGCTGTTAGGACTACAAGCAAGTGAGCTGCTCGGCTTGTTCTCACGCTCGGTGAACGCAGTTTCTACGACTACAAGTGAGCAAGTCGTCAAGCAGTTGCAAGAAGTGTTCAGCGGCACGGGATGTCTTCAACGGCAATACCGGATGGTGCTGCGGGACGACGCCGTTCCTGTCATCCAGCCAGCTCGACGGGTGCCCCTGGCACTACAAGGGCCCCCTCAAACAGGAACTCGACCGCATGGAAAAGGCAGGCATCGTGGCCAAGGTACAAGAGCCTACGGACTGGGTGAGTCCTTTGGTAATTACCAGGAAAAGGGATGGCAAATTGAGAGTGTGCATGGACCCCAGAAAAATTAATGAATGCCTGAAGCGAGAACATTTTGAAATGCCACGCCGAGAAGATATTGAGGCTGAGCTTGCGGGCGCAACCATTTTTTCTCGCTTCGATGCAACTTCAGGGTTTCATCAAATACCACTGCACGAAGAGACTTCAAAAATATGCACGTTTGCCACTCCATTTGGGTGTTATCGCTTTCTGCGACTTCCCTTCGGAATAGCCTCGGCGTCGGAAGTTTTTCAAAAAACGGTTAGTCAGATTTTCAAGTCCATACCAGGTGTACGCGTGTACGTCGATGACATTCTTATTTGGGGCGCGACGAGGGACGAGCACGATGAAAGGCTTCGGGCTGTCTTGAAAGCAGCGCTAAAAGCGGGGCTAACACTCAATGCCGCAAAGTGCGACATAGGAATATTCGAAGTTTGTTTCCTCGGCGATATCATATCCGCAAAAGGAATACAGCCAAGCCCTGAATCCATAAAGGTTATGCGAAATATGCCACCACCGACTGACAAGCATGGCGTACAACGCATGCTAGGCGTGGTGAATTATTTTTCCAAGATCGTCCCAGCACTAGCTGAGAAGACCCTGCAAATGCGACAGCTAGTCAAAAAAGATGCCGCGTTCGAATGAAATGCCAATCACGCCAAGGAATGGGAACAACTCTGCGCCTGTTTGAGCAAGAAGCCGGTGCTTGCAATTTTCAATCCTGGGCGAGACACAAAGATAACGTCCGATGCATCGCAGAATGGCATAGGTTCCGCGCTAATGCAATAAGTTGGTCACCTGCAATAAGTTCTCATGAAACATGATAAGTTCTCTGTCGTCTGGCTTTCCCGATGCCGTGACTTTCACCGCTGAGCAGCGTAATGACCCAAGCTTGAAATCTCCCTTCCCTGGAGCGAGAAATTCATTAAGCAAAGGCCGACTCTGCGTCCGAAGTGGTCTTCTTTACCAGAGAAACTTGTCCACGACGGGCGCCCGCTTTCTGCTAGTTGTTCCTGCGTCTCTCCAAACGTCTGTTCTGCGTCTCACGCATGATGACCCCACCTCTGGCCATCTAGGCACCGCACGAACACTTAGTTGCACGAAAGAGCGGTTCTATTGGCCGAAAATGAGCAAGACAATCGAGAACTACGTGGCCAGCTGTACGCAGTGCCAGAGCCACAAGCGGCCCTCCTCGGGTCCAGTTGGTCACCTGCAACCTGTAAAGCCTCCCGATTCCCCTTTTGAAAAGGTCGGCATTGATCTGATGGGACCATTTCCACGCTCCTGAAAAGGTAACCGGTGGATAATTGTATGCGCCGACTACCTGACGCGGTACTGCGAGACGGCTGCCTTATGCTCCGCCACGGCAGTCCAGGTTTCGGAGTTCCTGTTGAATTCAGTCATCCTCCGACACGGACCTCCTCGCGTGATAATAAGTGACCGTGGACGACAATTTACTGCTGATATTGTCGAATCATTACTTCATTTGTGTGGTTCCAAGTTCCGACACTCAACTGCATATCATCCACAAACTAACGGCTTCACCGAGCGCACAAACCGAACGTTGATCAACATGTTGTCAATGTACGTCGCCTCCAACCACAAAAACTGGGATGAAGTTTTACCATTCGTCACGTACGCTTTCAGCACGTCGAAACACGAAACGACAGGCTACAGCCCTTTCTACCTGCTCTACGCTCGCTCACCTCGACATACGCTGGACACTATCTTTCCTTTTGTCGTCCATGACGATTTAACAATTGCGGAAACTTTGTGTCGTGCGGAAGAGACACGTCGACTTGCCTGCCTACGTACACTGGCAGCGCAAGAGTCCTCCAAAACTCGCTACGACAGTCAACACAGGCATGTAACCTATGCCCCCGGTGATCTAGTGTGGGTGTGGACCCCAATACGCAGACGTGGCTTGAGCCAAAAGCTACTGGCACACTACGCCGGTCTTTTCGTGATACTTCATCGTCTCAGCGAGGTCAACTATAAAATCGCACGTGTCACCACTAGTGACCGACGTTCATGCAAGACAGAGGTGACGTATGTTGCCCGCCTGAAGCCGTTTACACAAAGAATGCAAGAATGACTCGCCCAGTGGGCTTCGACTGAGACCGGAGGAATGGTAAGAAGTATCACTACCAGGAAATACAAGGGAAGCGCGGGTAGAGAATGAAGACAACGTTGTCTCCACTGCGATCCCTCTGAGTGGGTATGAGCCATGGCGGTGGAGATCATCATCATTATACGGTGATTGCGGACTCAGAGCCCATTAAAAACCCCCATTAATTTACCTTGCCTTGTGTAACAATATAATCTGAGAGTCATATTGAGAATAAGGTTGTTAGCATGTTGATCACTAGTGATGTATTTGATTTGGCTAGTGATATACCATAAATGTAAAATTAGTTGAATAAATGTACACAATGTTTTGGTCTGCCCGACTATGTCTACGAATCTCTGTGTGTTTCGAGAGTGCTGTTTTCATTTCAGAACCCCCACAAGTGCTCACTTGTTCACAATGCTGATAGTTTTTTCGAGTCACCACAATACATAACGAAACCCTGTACAGCTTCCCTGTAAAATAATGCAATCACTACAGACCAAACAGCCCCCATGCTGTCACTAGGCTTACTAAGCCTAACACGGAGCACATGAATTGCACTGATTTCTGTCTAACTCGTACAGTTTATGCTAGCTTAAATGTAACAAAAAAAACAGCTGATAGCTTTTGCTAAGTTATTGTAGTGCAAGAAAGAAATTAATTCACTCGAAATCTTTTTTGGTCTAAATTAGGCCACAAAAAGACACAAAAACTGAAATGTGCGAACAAAGTATGAAAAAGAGCACTGACGCTGCTTGTGTGCTCAGAAAATGTCATAAAACTTCATGAGTAATGTTGCAACGTGTTCATGAGATAATGTTAGTGGCTTGGGTATGGTAATGCAAATTCTCTTAAGGAGCCAGCACCACAAATGAGAAAAAAAGAAGGGAGGCGTATATGTCCCACTGTTCAACAAAAGTTAAAAAGGCTAGGCTAATCCCACTCTTTTTACAGAGGACAGGCATTTTTCTTCTTCAATAATTACAGCCGAGCCTGCTTATAGTGAACCTAAGCCTGATGCCACATCCGTTAATTTGCTGTATCCCGAAGTTCGTAGCAAATCAAAATAAGCTTTTGAAAAAGTTGCGAGTAAAACACAAACTTTTTTGCCCAAGAAGTCTGTGATGCACGTGTTTCGAAACGAGCAGAAGCAATAAGGGCGGTCTTGAGTTCATTTAAAACGGCAGGGTGCTCGTTCACTGAGGCCCGTAGCATAAGCTGCACGAGGCACTGGCTTCAAAGTATCATCGTTCTCGCAATCCGATTCCTCCGAATCGCTCTCGCCATGTACTTCATTCACAAAGCCCTAATCCGTGCACGGTTTCACAGTGTCGGTATCATCATCGGCTGTAATTGCACCATAGCAACAAATGTCCCCCTCACTCTCCCTGGTCGGAGTTGGCGACACGTTGCCATAAATTGCTGCCGCTGTTAGGAAGCTTCAGGCTCGGCATCGAGCCCGATGTCGACAGAGTCGGCCTTGCGAAAACAGTTTCACGCGCATAGAAATATTCACCATCTCCACAGCTAAATACTGGGACCCCGGAAGCGGCAAGTTGGCTGCCAGGCTGTCAGGTGGTCAACAGCTATGAGCAAGCGCTCCGGAATGCGACACCTAACACGCGGATTACGCTCAAGCCAAGCGGTCACACTTTCGGCGTTTTGTTGAGCGGCAGGAAAAAGCGTGCAAGTCCTCTGATCTGCCATCCTAACCACACACGCACACCAAGATCGAGCAAGACGCGCACACGCGACACGCATTCCAGAACGCGTGGAACAGCTCTGGGCCCGTTTCTAGTCAGAAAACCAAACTAATTTGAGCCAGCCTGGCTGGCATCGCAGAGCGGTAGAGACGGGCGAAGGGGTTATGATCAAGAGAGGAGATCAGATTTGCGAAAGAAGAAGGGCAAGAAGTTGCGATAGAGAGGGGAGAATGCGGCGGGAGGGCGACCTTGAAAACCAAAACACATGGACAGGCACTGCGCCATTTTCCTTACTGGGCTGCATAAATTATGTGCCTTTTTCCTCTTCTAACCACTACCACCACCACCACACACGGGAAGGAGGCAGGTTGGGTAGCTTGCTAGAAAGGTCGACGCCACTCGCTCACTGGATTTCGTGCCGACCGGTTGTGCCCCCGCGATCTCCGATGACAGCGCAGCTCTGGCAGACCTGGGCTCGCCCTACGCCATCTCCTGATGCTGACAAGAGCTCTCGCGAAGTGGTGCCCCGTCCTCGGACTCCTGCGATCGTGTCCATCTTTCCTATCTCCTCTTTACTTCCATCATTTTCTGTTGTTCGGTGTCCCTGCGCCTCGCTCTCTCCTTCCTCTCTATCTCTTTACGTTCTAATCCTTTTCTTACAATCCTTCCTTTACCCCCACCTCTCATGAGCTACTGTTGAGCTGTCCTCCCCCTGAGAAACAGTTAGGGCATCACTTTTATTTTCATTTAAAATCACTCACTCACAATGACACTAGAAAGGTCCATGAAACGTGCAACTCACCCGTAGAAAAACTTGAAACAGTTTTTGAACTTGAATCTCGCGCTGGCGAGTTCGCGTGGTATATAGGTGTTCTGTGGCCTCACCAACATCGATATTTCACGATTCGTTCTGCGCAAATCAACAGCCGTTATCGCGCTTGCGCACATGTGTGGAGGACATGCTGAGCAGAGTGCGAAGTGAGCAAGAACAAGTCCTAAACGGGAAATTAATTGCAAATTATCAGAGTCGGTGGGGTAGCGTACGTGCGTGCACTAGGCGCAGACGATCAGATACAGTCAGTAGCCGACGATGCTGGCAAATGGTCTGGTCACTCCAGGCCGGCGACACTAAAGACAATACCAGCGATCAAAAGCAGGGTAGATGGCCGACCAGTCTTCGAAAGATCGGTGGCAGTGTGAAAACACGGGCCTCGTTTGGTGATGCGGGGTGCTCAGTGTAGCAGGGGGACAAAGGACAGCGATCGGGGAGAGCAGCAAATAGAGGAGCGTGGAGGCAGGGTCGGCGTTTAACAATAAGAATGTAGGGGCACCTCGCCGATGCCTGATCCGTGATCAAAAGTGGTTTCCCGGGAAGTCAGCAGAGCACCGACTCTGTTCGCTGTAACTGATTAGCGGAGCTCGGAGATGTTTGTTGAAGGTGCGATTCTGTGCCATTGAACCAATGCATGTTTTCACGGTCACGCGGGGCCGTTATATGTGGGCTCGACTGTATTACTGCAATAGGCTACAAGTGAAACAACAGCTTTCAGGAAAAGCATAGGCAATTAGACAACGCCTGTGTTGAGAGCAGATGAGACACCAAAAAACTGAACTCTGTGGAAGGTACGAGTGTGAGTATTCACCTGAAGGTTGTAGATGATCCTGGCATCGTAGACAATGGCTGCACCCCTTCGCCTCAACTGTTTCGAAAGCTGCATCGTCTTGGAGGCTGTAGATGCCTGATACGGGGTCAACTTCACATCGAAGATCCAGCTGCCCTTATTCTCATTGTAAGTTGTTTCCAGTGGTGTCCAGTTCGAGTTCTGCATAGTTATGCTGTTTTCAGCAGGCGACATGATAGAACACTGAAAGGCTCGTGCATCGTATGAACCGTGATACGGCAATACAGTATTAAAGCAAGTGATTCAATTAGTTGAAGTGCATGACCAAATGCAAAGAAGTTACATGAAGTCCTTACTAAAGCATTAATGTGTAAAATGCACAGAACAATTTTTTTCCTTTCAATGATGTTGGTATCAAATCATGTTGACATTGGAGCTTTCAGAGTCTGAACCACTGAACATATTAAATTTTAGAAACACTTGGGGTAGTCATGAATTTGAGAACATTAATAACACCATAACCATGAGTGTGCATCACAGCACATTTGTGATTAACCCATGACATTAGCATCAATCAGAATAATCTAACATGTCATATTAGTGGCTCCTTTTTGATTAATTATATATTATATATCTGCCCATGCCATAAATAAACTAAGTGGCTCCGGTATATTTAGGATAGAGCAATGCATCAATACAGCTGAACCTTTTCATAAGATACACACACTGGGGAGTTGTTCTTGTTCTTCATATTGCCGCATGTTGTTAGACACCCGCTGAAGTCTTGTGCCGCTTCCTTCCCTTATGAATTCAGCCACACCAACTGGCAAGCAAAATGCGGCAATCTAAACTTACCATGCAACACTGACTGCACGTGTCACCACACCACGAACTGGTAAAAAAAGGCTGGCAGTTTTTTAAAGGAGCAGCACGTGACGAGACGCTAAAAGAAGTTCATGAGGTTTTTCACTAGGGAGCTCAGGACAACCTCTATGGATTTAATTTATGGGCACAAGTTCGCCCAAAATAAATAGTTGCTTTATCTTTCGGCATTGCATCTGGTAAAAGAAGGCTGGCAGTTTTTTAAAGGAGCAGCACGTGATGAGAGGATAAAAGAAGCTCATGAGGTTTTTCACTAGCGAGCTCAGGACAACCTCTATGGATTTAATTTATGGGCACAAGTTCGCCCAAAATAAATAGTTGCTTTATCTTTCGGCATCGCATTTGTTCATTATAAACTGGTGGAGGTGCGGGATATGATTCCAAGCCTATGTCAGGTTAGGGAAGATAGCCCCGAACCCCAAAGGTTGGAGCCAGCTCAGTTGACTCCCATACACCACTGCACAAGTCGCCGCCTACGAGGTGAGCAGCCCGAGTTTGGTGCCCTCTTCAAATCTTCGAGACCAGTGGAGACCCTAGGTTCCGGAGCCCCTGCAATGGCCGCTCAAGCAACTTTATTTCCATCTCACATTGTCATGGACTCGCCCCGAATACCAGAGGTCTTCCACGGCAATATTTTTGAGGATTCCGAGGACTGGCTTGACAGTTTTTGAACACGTCCCCAGACTGAATGGTTGAGACGAAGCCAGGAAACTTCATTAAGTCTATGTGGCACTGCAAGATTCTGCATGTACATGGTTCCAGAAGCACGAAGCGTCCTTGTTGTCGAGGGACAACTTTCGAAGGGAGTTCTTTGCTATATACCCAAACACGGACCGCAAAGAAAATGCAGAGGCCGCTATTGAGATGTGAAACCAACGGAAAAACGAGAGCCGTTGCCATGTAGATTGAAGACATGTCCCGACCGTTTTGCCTGGCAGATTCGAACATGGCTGAGGAAAAGAATTTGCGGCACCTGATGCGTGGAATGAAGGAGGAGCTTTTTGCAGGCCTGATGCGTAATCCACCCCGCTCTATTGCTGAGTTCAGAACAGAGGGGACAATGATAGAAAAGACCCTGCAGGAGCACGCACGCCAGCAGAACAGGAACGTAAGCATTTCATCTGTTAGCGCGGTGTCGACAAGCCTCACGAGCAACATTGACCTCCTGCTTGAAATGGTGATGGCTCTCGTAAGGGAAGAGCTACAGAAAATACAAATGACCCAACGTCATCCCGCAATGCCGACGTTGTGCGTGAAAGAGTGCGGCAAGTGATTCTTCAATCACAACCTCAGATACTACAGTGCGCACAGCCGGAGCCTCCGTCTCACTTGTCGTATGCGCAAATTGTATGACAAGACCTCGGATGCGTGAACTGGATGGCTACGACTGCTGTGATGCCTCCGACATTTTCTCCGAGTACGCCACTACCCATGCTGGAAGCAAGACCATGTAAGAGCGATGTATGGTACACTGTAGACCGGTGGCCCCTCTGCTACCGCTGCAGAGAAGCAGGTCACCTTCACAGGGCGTGCCACTATCGTCGAGCGGCACTGCGTAGTTTTTCTGTCAATGCACCGTGCCTGCGGAACGGTGAACTGCCCTTCAAAATAGAAGAGTTTTTGTCTTCATGCTATTCACCTCAAGACATGCAACAACGGGAGTCACGTTCTACAGCACCGGTGCCCCATCGGTGACCGAGTCCTCGTCCGTCATCAAATCTTCGAAGACCACATTTATCTAGCCCGCGGCGAGAAAACTAGAGCCAGCGACCTCTGAAGGTGAGGCCACTGATATACTGAAAACTGAAGACCCTCCATTGTAAGCCCGGCAGTTACGGGACGACGGACAAGTGCAGTAGTAGCGACGTTAACTCCAGGATATCACTCATGATCGACGATGTCGAGGCCACTGCGCTAATAAACACTGGTGCAGACCAGTGTTTATTAGTTGTCAGTAATGCTCTCACAAAGAAGCTGAAGAAGGTGATGACTGAATTGGCCGGACCTGAGATACGTACTGCTGGAGGGCACTTAGCCCTGTGGGATTATGCACCGCAAGGATAGGAATAAGAGGATCCATGTATGTCGGCAGCTTTATTGCACTTCCCCAATGCTCCCGTGAGCTGATTATAGGCATGGACTCCTTGCAAACAAACAATGCAGTCATTGACTTGCAAGAATCCCAGGTTTTGTTTTCTTTGGAGAATGCCCTCGCCATCTGTTATATGGAGAAACCAATCGTTCTACCTCTCTGCATTGTGGATGGAGATGTGGCCGTGCTGCCACGTTCCAGTGTGATGGTTCTTGTGAGGCATGAAGTTCTCCGTGACTGTGACAGATTAGCGGACGGAAACATCGGACTGGTACTAGAAAAAGGACTATGCGTGGCAAGAGGCTTGGTGAGCCTTCATGATGAATATGCGTATGTCCTATTAACTAACATTGGAAATGAGCTGCAGCATGTCACGAAAGGAACATCTGTAGCATGCTGCATGATTATGTGCAAGTCTCAGATGTTTGCACTCTTGATAAAGCTTCGAAGACAGTAGATAATGTACTCCAATCAGCAGAGATTGACAGATAGCACTCGTCATCTCAGAAACAACAGACTGCTGACTTCACCAGAGAGTTCGCCGAGTGCTTCTCCACTTCGTCGAAAGTCGGACGTACCCCCGTCGCAAAGCACCGCATCATGGTCGAAGAGCACGTGAGACCTGTGCATCACCGCCAAAATAAAGAGAAGGCATCAAGAACTAAGTGCAGGAAATGCTCAACGATGACGTGATTCAGCCATCCAACAGTCCGTGGGCGGTAGTGCTGGTCAAAAAAAAAGGACAACTCTCAGCGATTTTGCGTTGACTACAGAAAGCTGAACCAAGTCACACAGCGTGATGTTTACCCACTTCCGCGGATTGATGATGCCTTGGTTAAGTTTACAATGCTCGCTTCTTTTCATCATTGGACTTAAAGAATGGATATTGGCAGACCGAGGTGACTGAACGAGATCGTGAGAAGACGGCGTTTGTGACCCCAGACGGACTATACAAGTTCAAAGTGCTCCCTTTCGGTTTGTGCTATGCTCTCGTTGCCGTCTAGAGGATGATGGACACTGTACGTGCTCTCCGGGCTCAAGTGGCAATCGTGTCTCGTCTACATCGACTATGTAGTGGTTTTTTCTTCTACTTTCGAGTAGCACATCCACCGACTGAGAAAGGTACTGGATGCCATTCGCATGGCAGCACTGATCATCAAACCGGAAAAGTGTCACTTCGGATTTTGTCAGCTTTGGTTCCTCGGGCACATCGTTAGTGTGGAAGGCGTTCACCCAGACCCGGAAAAGATTGCAGCAGTTGAAAATTTTCCCAAACCAAAAGACAAAAAGGCCATCAAACAGTTCCTGGGACACTGTGCCTACTACAGACACTTCGTCGAAAGCTTTGCTAAGGTCGCTGAGCCTTTCACACGGCTAACATAAGAAAGTGCACCATTCGCTTGGTGGGGAGAACAAGAAGCAGTTTTCTCAGAGTTGCAACGCTGTTTGCAGTCTCCTCCAATACTTAACCATTTTGATGAAGATGCCGACACAGACATACATACCGACGCGAGTAACGTTGGTCTCAGTGCCATTGTTATTCAGTGGCAGAATGGAGAAGAAAACGTTCACACTTACGCGAGCCACACTCTATCAAATGCTGAGTCCAATTACTTAGCGACAGAAAAAGAGTGTCTTGCAGTTATATGGGCCATCAGCAAGTTTTGCCCATACTACTTCTACGGGAGATCGTTTCAAGGGATCATCATTCATTGTGTTGGCTGGCAAATATCAAGGACCCTTTATTGTGTAACCATTGCTATGCGCTGACGCACATTCTGTGAATAAAGAGTCCTCTCCCAGTTCTCGGCCTAGCATGACGCTCAATCTTTACAGCGCTGCGGCGCTAACGCGTCCATGGTCTTCGTCAGATAGTGCATCTGGCGGTGATACAACAGTTCTCCCTTTTCCACGAACCCCTACTTCTATTCAGGAATCCAGTGACTAAAATTAGCACTGGAGGTAGCCCTGGTGCAAATGACAAATTATAACGACCACAGCCATAAAACCCCGAGAAAGAAATATAATTGGACAACACTTGAAGGGGCCACCCTTGCTCGGTTGCATACCGAAATTCAAGATGACGACAGAAGAACCTTTAGGAAAAATGCACCTCTGTGCTTCAAATTGAATGTTTTAATGAATATGCATGCACATGCACTTATTGTTTTTATTTTATTAAACCAGGGTGTATCCTTGTGTGAAATTTTATGCTTTATGACAAGGGGGCAAAGATGTTCTGTAGATGTTCAGACAATCTGTCGCAATGATATAACTGTTTTAGCGTGCACATAAAACAGGGCAAGGAAGAGACAGACAAGTGCTAACTTAGAACTAAATTGTTTTTTAAGGGAAGAAAACATATAAGGACCCAGAAACCCGGCTCGGTAGCTGTGCGAACGGGCAGCCTAATCCATTTGCCTTCATTATGCAGGTACTCACCATGCCTTCAAAGTTGTTCCTGCTGTTTCTCATGCCTGGCTTCATCGGACCGTCAACAATTCCCGCCCCCTTCCACAGCAGCACTTCAAACTTGAATCCCGCTACTATCGCACCGGATCCAGCAATAGCGCCGCCACTGCAAACCTTGAGCCTCGACCACACGTGGACTACCCCATCAAGACAGACATCATCTGCAGCCACGACTACAAAACAACCGCCCCTGTCCGCGCCGCATTGTGGGCTCGGTAGCTGTGCGAACGCGCAGCCTAATCCGTTTGCCTTCATCATGCAGGTCAGTAACAGAAGTGCTTTTCTTGCTAAGAAATCGAGTAATTATTTTTTAGTTCAGCTGCCGAGCCCACGGTGCTGTGTTGTGATTATTGTTGAGTGTGCGCAGGTCATACTCTCTTTTTTGCTTTTGGCGGGGGATGTCGAAAGTAACCCTGGGCCTCCCACTAGTGAAAACTTGGTTACTGAATTGCAGAAGCTATCCGCTGGACAGAATAAGCTTATTTCCGACATGCAGGAAATTAAAAACCAACTAAAAACGACAGACGTAACGATAACAGATTTGTGCAAACGCATCACTGACCTTGAAAAACATTGAGCTGCCCTTTGATTCATGCACACAGAGCTAGTTGACCTAAAGACACTCACAAACGAAATGACTCACAAGATCTGTAATCTCGAATCCCGTGTAGATTACAGTGAGAACCGTTCGAGACGTAACAATCTTATATTTTATGGCACTCCGGATACTACTAAAACTGAAACGTATTCCGACTCGGAAGAAATAATCGTTCGTCACTGCTGTGACACACTCCAACTAACAATTCCTCCCTCAGAAACTGAGCGTGCGCACCGCCTCGGACACTTCTCAGAAAACCGCATTCGACCCATAATTGTAAAGTTTCAATCATCCAAAACAAAAGAACTTATCCTTTCCAACGGCCGCAAGTTCAAGAATACAGGCTTCAGCGTGGGCGAGGACTTCTCCCCTGCCGTACATCATGCACGCAAACATCTAATTGCTTTTGCAAGAACTAAGTCAACAGCTGTCACTGTGCGCTTCAAAACCCTCTTTCTCGGAACTAAACGCTACGTATTTGACGAGACATCGCAATCTGTGAAAAAATTGAAATAGCAATCATCCCGTCCTCGACCAAGGCCAACCCCCTCCAAATTTTCCCCAAATCAGCTTTTTCGTTTTCCGTGATATTCACTAATATTAGAAGTATCATTTCAAAGCGCGAACATGTTTCGAATGTGGCTTTGTCATCCAACAGCGACTTTCTTATATTAACCGAAACATGGTTAAATGACAGCGTCTCTGATCAAGAGGTCTTGGCCGATTTGCCTAATTTTCAGCTATTTCGAAAGGATCGAAAAGATAAGAAGGGAGGAGGAGTTCTTATTGCCATAAACTAAAAAAATGACCTGCTCGTTAATTAATCTGTCATATGACCTTGAAATGATTTGGATTATTTGTTCTGCTAAGCTCCAGTCAGTATTACTTGGTGTCTGCTACAGGCCCCCGAATAGCTGTCCTGATTTTTCTAATAACCTTAACGACGTCTTAAACGAAATTACAAAAAAGTATCCCAACGCCCCCATCCCAACGCCCCCGTAGTTTTGTTCGGTGATTTTAATTTTCCGGGTATTAACTGGCTTAACCAAACCATGCCGTCACAGGCACATGGCGAAGCCGGGGCTTTCCTGGACGTTTCTTTAAATTTTAACCTTTCACAAATGGTAACTGTATCAACACGCATAACACTAGAGTGTGAAAATATTTTGAACCTAATACTAACCAGTCACCCAGATGACATGGTCTCGATTACTTATCTCCCCGAAATAAGTGACCATAAGGTCATCCATACCGAATTTGCATTTAAACCGTTAATTCATCAAAACACCCAGAAAACCATTCGGTTGTACAAGGGCAATTATGAAGCAATAAATTTGGCGCTTAACGCATTCTTATCCAGTCTAGAAGCTACTTTCTTTTCCCGGTCCGTCGAAGAAAACTGGACACTGTTTAAGGACAAGGTCAATGAATTGACTGACAGGTTTATTCCGAAATCTCGCTTTCGCGCAAACTGCCAAAAGCCATTGTTCTCTAAAACTCTGAAAAGATTAGAAAACAAGAAAAAACACCTGTTTAGATTAGCAAAAAGACTAGAAGACTCACAAAAGTGGCAGAAATACTACGCAGCTGAAAAAGCTTATATACGCGCAGTTCAAGACGCAAAGAATTATTTTTTCAACGTTGGCTTACTAAGCATGCTGACTAACAACCAAAAAAAATTTTGGCAGGTTTTGAACCCCCTGCATACTGCCCCAATTACTCTTACCAGTGAATCGGGTCATGTATTCACCGATGATCAATGGGCTAAAATCTTCAACACCGCTTTCTCATCCGTGTTTACCAAAGAAAGTAACGTGTCATTTACAGTACCACCCACTATTATATAATGTGCTATGCCACCGGTATTGTTCACTGCTAATGAAATCATGTGCTTAATCGACAAATTAAAACTTTCCTCCTTTTCTGGTATTGACAAAATCAACTCCAAATTCCTTAAGAACACAAAATATAATTGTGCATCTTTTCTATGCTTGCTCTTCTCACAGTCACTTTTAACAGAACGCTTACCAGATGACTGGAAGAACGGGAAGGTCGTTCCAATTTTCAAATTGGGTAACAAAAACTCACCATTAAACTATCATCCTATACCCTTAACCAGCGTACCCTGTAAAATCATGGAACACGTCATCTACACGCATATCATAGACTTTCTTGATTCAAACAGCTTTTTTCATCCAGCACAACATGGGTTCCGCAGAGGTTTCTCTTGTGAAACGCAACTGGCCTTATTTGTCCATAATTGACTGTAACTTACAAACCGATGCCGTATTCTTAGATTTTTCCAAAGCGTTCGACAAAGTACCCCGTTCTCGACTATTACTAAAACTTTCCCAGTTATATCTTCACCCTGTAGGGAACTATGCGAACGACGACGAAGCAGCATGAAACGGCAAGCCACAGCGTTGGTGCACGCGCGCGACCCGAGCTTGCGTTTGTTTTTGTATTTTCGGCCTGTTGGCGTTCCTCGCTCTTCTGGTGTTCCTCGGCCTTCCAGTAGGTCTGTATGTAAATAAACTGCGTGACATCTGGTGGAGGTGTGTGGACTCCCGTACAAACCTGGAACTTCGCTCCCGTACGCTTCTCCCTCTACGTGACACGAACATGGCCACCGAGACGCCTCTCCAGGTGGGACCTTCGACCGTCCATGTTACTTGCGGTGCCGTGTATCTTCAACGAGACCCTCCTATCTTCACGGGCTCCACTGAGTCGGACGTCGAAGATTGGTTGGCAAGGTACGACAAAGTCGGCGCAAGTAACAAATGGGACGACCTAAGTAAGCTGGGCTACGTCACATTCTACCTTGCGGACACCGCGCAACTGTGGTTTAATAACCACGCAGCTGACATTACTACGTGGTCTGCATTCAAGACGGCTATTACAGACGTCTTTGGACGACCTGCGGCACGCAAGCTTCAAGTCGAGCACCGTTTACGTCACCGTGCGCAGCAACCAGGCGAGACCTACACGGGCTACATTGAAGATGTGTTGCATCTATGCAACTGCATCAACTCTACCATGCCCGAGGAAGAAAAAATCAGGCACATATTGAAAGGCATTGACGACGGCGCCTTTCAGATGTTGCTCGCGAGAAATCCCCCCACAATTGCTATCCTCGTTTCCCTCTGTCAAAGCTTCGATGAATTGTGTAGGCAGCGCGCAATTGCTCGTCAAGCCCTCACGATGCCAGACACGCTCGCAAGCTTGCACCTAGCTGCCCATCCTACCGATCAGCAGCTGGTGCTTTTGACAATCAAGGACTTCGTCCGCGAAGAGGTAGCGCCAGCTGTTACTGCTGCCACTGACACATGAACCCACGCAAGCTTTGGCACCGGACCTCCAACACGTCATTCGGACCCAAGTCGCTGAAGCCCTTCCGCCGGTGCATCACCAACCACCAGTCACTACGCCTCTCACGTACGCCGCCGTCGCTGCTCGTCCTACGCAACAGCGTATGCCATATGCTCAACCTGCCACGCCACCCTATGTCCTGCCTACAACCCCAATTGCTGCGCCGTATCCCTACGCGAGATCTTCAGCTCCATTTTACCGTCGCTCAGACGCTTGGAGGACGCCGGATAATAGGCCCATCTGTTTCGCCTGTGGTATCGCTGGACACGTCGCCCGCCACTGTCGCCGAGATCCCCCTCCAGTCGACACAGTGGGCAGGCCAATGGCGTCGTCGTCTAGGACGCCATCAAGGTACACCACTGACGGTAGGGTTCAGTAGGGTTGAGAGCTGGGCTAGTTGGTGAGACATCATTTAACCATATGGTGTAGTAGCGCAAATTCACGGGGACGAAGAGGACAAGAAAACATGACACTCGCTACACTCGCAACTATTTTTTATTTCAGAAGCAGCACTTCATATATAACCCATAACCCTAGCGACACAGAAAAGAACTACGAACACTGAATCATTGCCAACAGAAGCTTTTACGCAGACTCAAGCGATAGTACACGGCAGTTACGCTTAGACACTTTAAGATGACATAACTAAAACAGCCCTGGGTAACATCAAATAAAAAAAAACAAAAAATCACGTAAGGAATTAAGTGAACTTTGGTATAAAAAACAGTTTGCGTTTTCTTACGTCAGATAAGGAAGGTTGTTTGGTTGTCATACCGGAAGGTCTCTTTCAAGATAAGGCGTTGGCAGCCGTAGAAAAAAATTTTGTCCGTGTAGACGTAAAGGCAAACAAGGTTAAGCAAATGGCTCTCACTTTACTAGAGAACAGTAAATTGGAACAGCTTGCATCAGCAGTAAAAAGCGCAGGTAGCTTACATCTTAAGTTGTTTTTTGCGGCAAAGACTCATAAAATTGATATTCCATTCAGAGCCATTGTATCCGAAAGGGACTCGTGGCAACTATGCTTGTCTTCGTATCTTCAGTGTCACCTTAAGACATTGAAGGTATCGGATCCTTTCAGTCTGCCAAACTCTGAGGCGTTAGTTTCGTATTTAAGCACACATAACCCAGGAAAATGCTATTTCTTCAGCGTAGACATACAAGATATGTATTACAACATCCCGCATGGTCCGCTATTGTCAAGTGTAAAGCAATGTATAACGATGAGTTAGAGTTTGTGAATAAGTGTGGTGTATCGGTGGATGCCTTTCTTGAATTGTTAACCTTTTACCTTAGGTCGACATTTGTTATGTGGAACAAGGCTATGTACCGACAAAAATCCGGTATCACAATAGGCTCGAAAGTAGCCCCGGTTTTAAGCACAATTTATTTAGCAAAAATGGACGAGGCAATAGATTTAAACTTTAAAGGGATTGCACTCAAAGTGTTTCGGTTTGTAGATGACTTTTTGGTTTTTACTGAATCGGATGGTCGGGATAAAATGGTCGCAGAAGTTTTGAAAGTCTTCAAGAAAAATAGTAGAGGGCTTGAATTTACTCATGAATTACCAGTCAATCACAAACTGCAGTTTTTGGATATTGAGTTAGATGCCACAGCAGAACATCTATGCTGGTCATACAATCCGCGAACGGAAAAACCCTTACTTAGCTACCGATCGGCACATTCTAAAGTTGTAAAGAGTGGCATAGCCTTTTCATGTTTGAGAGCAGCCTTAACAAAGTCATGTCCAGAAAAGATTAGCGAAAGCTTCAACCAACAAATTATCAGGCTAAAAAATGCTGGGTACAAAAAACACGTGTTGTGTAGATCGGCTAACAAGCTGATTAGTCACGTACGCAACAACTTTCATAAAAAAATGACAAGTAATGAAAACAGGAAGAAGATAGTGTCAGTTCCATATGCGCACAAGATTGCCCATAACTTAAAAAACGTAGGTAATCGCTATGGCCTAGAATTAGTTTTTTCGGCACCCAACAAGCTTAGTAAAATATGTTCCAAACTAGACCGTAAAGTTTCCATAGCAGTAAACACTAATGCTGGTAGTTGTACGGTAAATCACACAACAAAGTTTGTTAAGTGTAGCCTATCAGTCGTGTATTGCTTGCCGCTAACGTGTGGAAAGGTATACATCGGCCAGACGGGTCGTTGTTTGAACACCCGACTTTTAGAACACAAGCGATCATTAGGAACTGGCATTCATTCTCACATAAAAAGACACTGTTCCCAGTGTGGCTGCTCACCACTGTACAGTGACACAACCGTAGTCTTCCGTCATGGAAACCAACTAACCAGAGAAATTGTCGAAGCCTTTCACATTAAAAAAAGAAAAGAAGAATGCATTAGTCAGTCATCGGTTTCGTTAAGTAACCGAGAAGCCAGCTACCTCGAAGGACTTAATTGAGATTCGTGTTTGCATGTGTCATACTCTCCTTTTTGTCGTTTCAAAATTTTGTTTCAAACACGTGTGAATTCCCGCAAAATTTTTTGGTTTTTTTGATTTGATGTTACCCAGGGCTGTTTTAGTTATGTCATCTTAAAGTGTCTAAGCGTAACTGCCGTGTACTATCGCTTGAGTCGGCGCAAAAGCTTCTGTTGGCAATGATTCAGTGTTCGTAGTTCTTTTCTGTGTCGCTAGGGTTATGGGTTATATATGAAGTGCTGCTTCTGAAATAAAAATTAGTTGCGAGTGTAGCGAGTGTCGTGTTTTCTTGTCCTCTTCGTCCCCGTGAATTTGCGCTACTACACCATATGGTTAAATGACCACTGACGGTCCTCGACCCTACGCAAACCATCGGTCACCATCGCCCCGACGACGCTCCCTGTCACCTATGCGTCGCTGACCTGCTACGGAAGAGGGAAACTGATCGCTGCAGCTCCGGAGGCAACAGCTGCATACAATTCGAACTGCTTAAGGCCTCCATCTTTCTCGCCGCAAAACGTTATTGACGTCAATGTTGAGGGGACCGCCGCACAAGCGCTTATCGACACAGGGGCCGCCGTTTCCATAATCTGTGAGACCTTATGCCGCAAGTTGAAAAAGGTGACAACGCCTCTTTCAGGCCTGATGCTCTACACGGCCAACTCGCAGTGCATAGAACCTACAGCTGTGTGCACTGCACGTGTCATTGTCTAAGATGAACTTTATGCCATTGAATTTTTTGTGCTGGCATCCTGCTCCCACGAAGTCATTCTTGGATGGGACTTTCTTTCGCGTCATCGGGCCATCATAGATTGCTCACGTGCAGAAGTTGCCCTTACACCGCTGCCAACCTCTTGTTTGGTGGATTCTCTTCCTGAACCTTACAAACTTGTCGTTGTTGCAGACACGGAAATAGCACCGAGAGCATCCACCCTTGTAGCCCTGACTTGTACGGCCGCTCCTGCCGGAACTGTTTTGTTCACTCCGTCTGACGTATTTACCCGCCGCCGTGGCCTACACCTGCCCTTTGCCGTACTCACCGTGGAACCCGGTGCTACCGCCATGCTCGTCGCGAACTCGCTATCGTCCCCAGTTACCTTACTTCGCGGAGAATGTTTGGGTAACATACAAGACGTTGACCTCTTGCGCCCTCTAGAGTTCGCCGAACACGCACCTCACCTCTAGCTCAATGCTATGACGCCACCTGTGGCCACACTGCCCGCGCCAGACTCATTCCAGCCCTATGTTGCCGCTGAGCTATCGCGGACACAATGAAGGGAACTCTTGTCCCTTCTTCGAGAGTTCTGTTCTGCCTTCGATTGCGCTCAACCATCTTTGGGTCGCACAGCGAACATCACGCACCACATTGACACCGGTACTCATGCTCCCTTACGCCAACGACCATATCGAGTTTCAGCGGAAGAGCGCCGTATTATCAACGAACAAGTCGACGATATGCTCAAGCGTGGTGTCATCCAGCCATCGCAGAGCCCTTGGTCGTCCCCTGTTGTACTTGTGCGCAAAAAGGATGGGTCTATCCGATTCTGTGTCGACTACCGCCGGCTCAATAAGATAACTTGGAAGGATGTGTACCCGTTGGCACGCATCGACGATGCTCACGATTGCTTGCAAGGGGCAGAATATTTCTCCTCTTTAGATTTACGCTCAGGATATTGGCAAGTTCCAATGGCTGATCCTGACCGATCGAAGACTGCATTTGTAACACCTGATGGGCTGTATGAGTTTAACGTCATGCCGTTTGGACTCTGCAACGCCCCAGTTACCTTCGAACGGATGATGGACACCATCCTTCGCGGCTACAAGTGGAACACGTGCCTTTGCTACCTAGACGACATCGTCGTTTTTTCTCGCGACTTTTCGACCCACCTTGTTCGTCTTCGTGCTATTGTCACGTGTCTCACCTGTGCTGGCCTTCAACTTAACATCAAGAAGTGCCATTTTGCCGCACGTCAGCTCACTATACTGGGTCACGTCGTCTGCAAAAAGGGTGTTCTCCCGGATCCGGCAAAACTCCGCGCCGTGGCCGACTATCTGAAGCCCAATTCCATCAAGACGCTTCGAAGTTTTATTGGCCTTTGCTCATACTTTCGTCGATTTGTCCGCAACTTCTCTTCCATCATCGCGCCTCTTACCAACCTGTTGACAACTTCCAAAGGCATTTCTGCTTGGTCAAAAGAGTGCGACGAATCCTTCACCGCGCTTCGGCGGTTATTACTATCACCTCCAATACTACGTCATTTTGACCCTGATGCGCCTACGGAGGTCCACACCGACGCCAGTGGGGTCGGTCTTGGTGCTGTATTGGCTCAACGAAAACCAGAGTACCAAGAATACGTGGTCGCTTACGCGAGTCGAACCCTCAAGAAAGCCGAGTGTAATTATTCCGTCACGGAGAAAGAGTGCCTCGCAATTGTCTGGGCTTTGACGAAGTTCCGCCCATACCTTTATGGCCGCCCTTTCGAAGTCGTCACGGACCACCACGCTCTATGCTGGCTATCATCGCTCAAAGACCCGTCGGGGCGCCTTGGTCGTTGGGCGCTTTGCCTACAAGAATACGACATTCGTGTTGTATACCGATCCGGCCGCAAGCACTCCGATGCTGATGCGCTATCCCACTCGCCGCTACCGGCTGACCCAACCCCCTCGTCACCTTCTTCAGCTGTCATAACACCAATCGACTTCACAGACATGGCATCGGAACAACGCAAAGATGTGTGGATTTCCGAACTCCTCGCCTTTCTGACTGATCCGTTAGCTAATTTGGTCTCAAGAACTATCCCCCATCAAGCCACACATTTCGCTATTCGAGACGACCTACTCTATCGGCGGAATTACACATCTGAAGGTCGGAGGTGGCTGTTAGTGATACCCAACCACATGTGCTCGGAAATCTGTACTGCTTTCCACAACGACCCGCAAAGCGCTCACGCTGGCGCTCTCAAAACGTACAACCGTCTACGTCAGCGGTACTACTGGCGCGGCATGTACACATTTGTCCGCAAGTACGTACGTGCTTGTACTGCATGCCAGCGACGTAAAGTCCCACCTCAACGCCCTGCCGGTACACTTCAGCCTCTGCCTTGTCCAGCGCGTCCGTTTGACCGCATCGGTATCGACTTATACGGACCACTTCCCACGTCATCTTCTGGAAATAGGTGGATAATTGTCGGCGTGGACCACCTCACGCGTTACGCGGACACGGCAGCACTACCCGCAGCAACCGCGAGGGAAGTTGCGTTTTTCATCCTGCGCAACTTTGTTCTTCGCCATGGTGCTCCCCGCGAACTTTTGAGCGACAAGGGGCGTGTTTTCTTGTCTGACGCCATTCAAGCGTTGCTCGCTCAGTGCAACATGGTTCATCCCATGACGGCAGCATATCACCCGCAGACGAATGGCCTCACAGAACGATTTAATCGCACTCTCGGTGATATGTTGACGATGTACACAGCTTCAGACCAGACCAATTGGGACACTGTCCTTCCATTCGTCACGTATGCGTATAACACCGCTACGCACGCGACAACAGGGTTCTGCCCTTTCTTTCTGTTGTACGAACGCGAACCATCGTGCACGCTGGACACTATCCTCCCATACACGCCCGACTCCTCTGAGTACACTGCAATTTCTGATGTTGCCAGGTACGCAGAAGATTGCAGACGATTGGCCCGTTCACTGACAACCGAGGACCAAGGCCACCAGAAGCTACGGCATGACACCGACCGACATCTCTCTACTTTCACGACTGGTACTTTCGTTTGGCTATGGATTCCACCGAGCACTCCTGGCCTTTCGTCGAAATTACTGGCACGATACCACGGGCCCTACCGCATTCTCACCCGTACGTCACCAGTCAATTATGAGATTGAGCCTTTGACACAGTCTCATGACTTACGCCGTCGTGGCCGAGAAATTGTGCATGTGAGTCGCCTGAAGCCGTATTACGACCCCGCTATAGTGACTACGCCTTAAGTCGCCAGGTTGGCTACGCTATTCACCGAGGGCCAATGTAGGAAACTATGCGAACGACGACGAAGCAGCATGAAACGGCAAACCACAGCGTTGGTGCACGCGCGCGACTCGAGCTTGCGTTTGTTTTTGTATTTTCGGCCTGTTGGCGTCCCTCACTCTTCTGGTGTTCCTCGGCCTTCCAGTAGGTCTGTTTAGTAAATAAACTGCGTGACAACCCGAACATACTAAATTGGATCAAAGAATTCCTTACAAACCGCTTCCAGTCTGTTAATATCAACAATCGTATCTCTAATACTCTTCCAGTAACGTCCGGAGTACCCCAGTGTTCGGTTCTTGGTCTCCTTTTATTCCTTATATACATAAATGACTTGCCTTCAAACCTAATCTGTAAAACCCACCTGTTTGCTGATGACTGCGTTATATATTGCCACGTTCCATTTCCCAAGTTTTTGTTATCGTCCCAAAACACCACACGATTCTCAGCGCAAACCGCGCCTGCAGTTTTCGTGAAGGTTCCGGACTGTAGTAGATCATTTCTATAAGCTCACGCCCACTGTGCGAACGGTACAGATTGTTCTGGAACCTACGCCACCGCCAGCGATAATGCTAGGACATTCGACGGCAAGAGTAAAAATGCCGACGCTCTTCGCCGCTTGTCAGTTGTTAATCCAAGGCCGATGCTCCGTTCGCCACTATCAGTCCGAGACTGCTATCTGTGCAAGACTGCTGCTGTAATTGGACTTTCCGTTTACCGGGCACAGGTTCGCCCAAATAAACAGTTAAATCCCAACACGAAGTCTTCTGTCTTCGGCCACGTCACGACCCCGTGACATCTGGTGGAGGTGCTATTTCTTCCATGTACCGGACGCCTCCGTCAAGCTGTGAACCCAGCCCACGCCGTGAAGACACCGACGCCAGCAACGAGCAGCGAGTTAGCCACAGGCAACAAGGTCTGCCATCGGAGTACGGGCTTTTACTGGACAAGGCTCGGAAAACCAAGACGTTGACGTCGACCACGGCGACCATGTCAACGCCGGTTCTACCTGCACCACTCCTGCTCCGGCAATCCAAAGAGCCGCCAACTTTCTGCGGTTCGCCACTGGAAGACGCAGAAAGCTGGATCGAAAGGATCGACCGCGTCGCCGCCTTCAATGACTGGACAGACGAAGAAAAACTACGGCATGTGTATTTCGCCTTGGAAAATGCTGCTCGGACCTGGTTCGAGAATCAAGAGTGAAGCCTTACAACGTGGGACGCCTTTCGCGCCAGGTTCCTCACAACTTTCGCAAGTGTGGTGCGCAAGGAGAAGGCCGCAGCTCTCCTCGAAATCTGCATGCAGATGCCAAATGAAAACGTGGCGATATTCACGGAATATATGATTAAACTCTTCTGCCACGCTGACTCCGACATGTCCGAGGAGAAGAAGGTGCGTCTATTTATGCGAGGAGTGAAGCAGGAACTCTTCGCCGGGCTGATCAGAAACCTGCCTAAGACGGTCGCCGAATTCATTTCAGAAGCATCTACGATAGAGAACACGCTCGAGATGCGCACGCGGCAATATAACCGTAGCTTCTTGTCTACAAGCTACGCCGACATTCAAGCGCTCGGAACCACTGACTTGCGTGAGACGATCCGAGCAATCGTGCAAGAGGAGCTGCGAAAATTACTTCCTTCAGCGCAGCCTCACGTGGAATCCATCGCGGACGTCGTACGCCAGGAGATCCAGCAGTCGCTGGGGGTTCCTCAGCCTCAAGAGCTGCAGCTGCAAGTCATGAGCTATGCTGCTGCAGCACGCCGCCACGCCCCTCCTCCACGCGCACGCTAAAATGCCGCCCCATCGCACTTCCGTCGCCAGACACCACCGCCGCCACCACCCCCACCGACGACCTATCGTTCGCCAGCGGGCCAGCGCAGTGCGCCGAGGAAAACCGACGTTTGGTGCACCCCTGACCACCGCCCACTGTGCTACCACTGCGGCGAGGCCGGGCACACTTACCGCCGTTGCCAGTATCGACAGATGGGACTGCGTGGCTTCGCCGTCGATGCACCACGTCCGCAGCCAGGGAAACGGCCACGTGACATCGCCGACTACCTGACAGGAACTCAATGGACACCACGAAGTCCTTCCTGCTCGCCGTCCCCCTGCCGCCACATGTCACCGCACCCCTAGCAGTACTCCGGCCCAACGCGGGGCCGGCTTCCTAGCCCGTATCCGGGAAACTAAGGGCAGCAACCCGTGGAGGTGCGGTTGCTGTGCGACGAACTACCGAAGATCCTCCAACGACGCCGACGCCACAATGGAGCTTTCCGAACACAACGCCAACCAGGCAAAGCCCTGACGGCAAAAGCTCACTTACCGAAGGTGGCCTGATGACGCAACATGGAAGCAGCGGAACAAGCCGACGCAGCCGTGACGCGACACCACGCCCTAATTGTAATGCGAGACGGCGAACTAGCGACCTCGACGTTCTTATCGACGGCCACAGTGTGACTGCTCTCGTTGATACTGGAGCCGACTATTCTGTCATCAGTGGGTCGTTCGCCGCGAAGTTAAAGAAAGTTAGGACAGCTTGGAAAGGCCCTGAAATTCACACAGCCGGAGGTCAGCTCGTAACGCCTGCAGGAATCTGCACAGCGAGAGTCACCATTAACGGCCGTATTTATCTTACAGACTTCGTAGTCCTACAGCGTTGCTCGAGAGATGTCATCCTTGGCATGGACTTCTTATGCCTCCATGGTGCTGTCATCAACTTAAAAACAAAGTCGATAACGTTATCCACAAAAGAAGCACTACCGCCGCGCTTGCCGTCAGGACACCATGCCTTGAATGTGCTGGAAGAACAAGTCACCATTCCGCCTCGCTCAAGCGTCATTATTTCAGTCGGCGCTCCTAAATCACCTGACTTGGAAGGCATCGTTGAAGGCAGTCAGCATCTCTTGGTCACCCGAAATATTTCCGTGGCAAGAGGAATCACAGAGCTGCGGGGAGGCAAAGCAACGGTTATGCTCACGAATTTCAGCAATGAGTACAAACATGTGAACAAAGGAACAATGGTCGCATACATAGAAGAAATTGTCGAAGCCACCAGTGCTTTCGCCCTCGCCGCCGATTCTGCGAACCTGCTCAGAGGAACCAAGCCCCTCCCATAGCTTTCGACGTCAATCCCAGACTTCCGAACAATAAGCAAGAACAGCTCAAGGCCCTGCTCCTGCAATACGAAGATTGCTTTTCGTCGTCATCGAAAATTCGGCAGACCCCAATCACGAAACATCGCATCATAACCGAAGAAAATGCCAGACCACTTCGTCAGATCCCGTACAGGGTTTTGACGCGAGAACGTGAGGCCATGAAGAGAGAAGTTGATGAAATGCTGCGGGATGACATTATCCAGCCGTCCAAGAGTCCATGGGCATCCCCCGTGGTGTTGGTGAATAAAAAGGATGGGACCCTATGTTTCTGCGTCGATTATCGCCGCCTGAACAAAATCACAAGAAAGGACGTGTATCCTCTCCCACGAATAGACGACGCACTTGATCGGCTCCATAACGCCAAGTACTTTTCGTCGATGGACCTAAGACTGGCTATGGGCAAATCGAAGTCGACGAAAGAGACCGAGAGAAGACGGCGTTTATAACACCAGACGGCCTCCGTTTACAGGGCACAGGTTCCGTTTACAGGGCACAGGTTCGCCCGAATAAACAGTTAAATACCAACACAAAGTCTCCTGTCTTTGGCCACGTCACGACCTTGTGACAATATAATACTGTTACTGACACTTCAAAACAGTCATTCTTACAAGCCAACCTAAACTGCCTCCAGGAATGGTGTGAGCGCTGGCTCATGGAACTTAACCCGAGTAAATGTAAAGTCGCTTCATTCCATTGCCGCCACATGCCGCTTGTGTATCCGTACGCAGTTAATGCCATTCCGCTAGAAAATGTTCCGTCATTCAAGTATTTGGGCGTCACTCTTTGTAGGGATCTTTCATGGAACATACACATCACTAATATCATTTCATCTGCAAATAAAACACTGGGTTTCCTTAAATGCCATTTACGCCTCGCTCCACAACACGTAAAATTACAAGCATACAAATCCATCGTTCGACCTAAACTAGAATACGCATCGCCAATTTGGGACCCTCGACAATCTTATCTCACACATGCCATCGAATCGCTTCAAAACCGGGCCACTAGATTTATTCACTGTTCATACTCTTCAACTGTCAGCGTATCTGAATTGAAAGCAAAATCTGGCTTACCAGATCTAGAACTTCGCCATCGTATAGCTAGCCTGTCATTGTTCCACAAACTTTTTCATAGTCCTTTGCATGCCCCACCTTATATCATTCCTGTAACACGCATATCTCACCGCACGGGCCATTTGCTTCAAGTTGCTCGGCCATGCTCCCGGACTTCTACTTTTTCTGCCTCGTTTTTTTCACGTACCGCACCAGACTGGAACGGCCTTCCCAGTGAAATTGCAACCATTCTCTGCCCATCATCGTTCATAGAAAATATCAATAATCACTTTTTATGTTAAATCTTTGGCTTCTATGTTTTGTGTTTATAATTATCCACCCCTTATGTAATACCCCCTCGCGGGTCTTTAAGGAAATGAAATAAAATGAAATGAAATGGAAATCTGTTCAGTGCATGTGCAAGTCATGTGACAGGCAAACATACAAGACATGGCTAAATAGAATTTAAAAAACAATACTCCCTAACTGTTAGCCACCGAAAGTTGACTAATACATTGTTTGTGCATCTATCTATATGGAAGGCTTCTGTGACAACTCAGAATGCAAGCTAGAGGATCCACAGTGAAAAAAAAAAAATAAAATAAACGCATGTCTGAAAGCTCTCAGAACATAGGTATCTGGAAACTGTTGCGGCAGGATTCTTCAACAGAGAAAATATTTTCAAAAAAAGGCAATGGGAGGATATAAAGGGGGTGCTTGCTTGGTGTTTAGTGCATATTTCGAATCTCCCGAAAAGGAGGCACTTGCTCGAGATGTACACCCTTTGTTCACAAGTTAAGCAAGTAACTTTGTGCATTGCTGCAGAGAACACAATGCCTGTTTTCTCCAATACAACAACTTTGCAATGCTTCACTGTTGAGCTGCTTTATGGTAGCACATGTCCCTGTAAGTGATGCCTCTGGGTGATATTTCGTTTCTTTCTACAATGAATTAACAACAGTTAAAAGCTAATGGTATGATATATTTAAGTCTGAACATCTGTCACAAGTGAGGTTGTTGACCACGGTTCAACAATAATACATCTTTTAGAACATATTGTCTTTAAAATGCAGTACCTTTTGTAAGATTTTGAACTAACGGGGAGGTAGGGTGGCCAACCATGCGGGCGAATCATTGCCAATTGTCTGTTGTACCAGTGCCTCATACAAAAAGGCACAGATGTTGTCATACCTTTTGCAGTTGCAAGATCTCATTCCTTAGGTACACCTGTAGGTTTTGTATGTAAGTTGGAAAATGTAATGGTTTTTATTATGGCATTTGTTTGCCAGATAACACTTTTTAAGCACTTGAAAACAACTGAAAGTACATGTTGTGCTCCCCTTAACAATGTGTATTCTTAACCCAAAGACGATTTCGTGAACGCAAGCAGCTGTGCTCACCTTGTCAGTAAATCTTGATTCTTTCACCATAGACTGCGCATCCCACCGACCAGTCACCACCACTTGACCGTACGGAGATGTCAAATTCATCACTTCATGACCAGCTGTGCCAAGTTCAAAGGCCTCTGTCAGCAAGGTTGGGCGAAAGAAAGGGAAAGCCATTTTTCAGCTGCAAGCGTGCAGTCCCCAGCAGCACAGAAGAACCTCAAGAAGGTTAGACGAAATCAAACTTGCTTGAAGCAATGCTGAGCCCATTGAGCATTGAGTATGAGCCTCATTTCTAATTTCAGTTTCAGCAATCAGCCAAGTTACAACCGCAGGCACACTTTGAGATGGCTGAGAAGCTGCCTCGAAAAATTGGGGGACCCTTAAGTTTTACCTGTTGAACACGGCAGCAATATACACATGCATGCATGCATGCATTTACACACATTCACACACACCATCACTAGCCTACCTTCACTTCTCGGTAGATATGTATACATTGTGTCACAAGAAAAGCCAAAGTGCAAATGCCCGCTGACTCGTATCTTTATTTGCATCTACTACGTAGTTTCGCTTGCAGCAGACTTGATGCCTTGAGGTAGTGTGTGAGAGATTATTGGTCAGCTGCCATCTTGTAATAAGATCGCATACTACGTGACGCCAAACAGGGCAAAAAGTGTCGCTGTAATGCCAGCAGGTGGCGCTGGGTGAAGGTTCCACATCTTTTAATCTTCCACAATCTTTTCCACAATCCACAATCTTTTAAAGGGTATCTATAAAGGTAACAAGGTAGTTATAAAGTGGGAAAAACAGGTATCCAAGCTTGCAGAGGTAAAACGGGGGCTTAGGCAGGGGTGCCCCCTGTCACCCTTATTATTCATGATGTACCTACAAGGATTAGAGGCAAAATTAGAGGGAAGTGGACTGGGCTTCAACCTCTCTGTAGTCAAACAAGGAAAACTAATTGATCAGGCACTACCAGCATTAATGTACGCAGATGATATAGTGCTAATGGCCAACAACAAGGAAGATTTGCAGAGATTGATGGACATTTGCAGTAATGAGGGAGATAGGTTAGATTTTAGATTCAGTAAGGAAAAATCAGCAGTCATGATTTTCAATGACAACGAAGGTAGTGAGCTTAGAATACAGGAGGTCACGCTGGAGATAACAGATAAATACAAATATCTGGGCGTATGGATAAGCAATGGGACCGAGTATCTGAGGGAACACGAAATATACGTGACGACTAAAGGTAACAGGAATGCAGCAGTCATGAAAAATAGGGCACTGTGGAATTACAATAGGTATGATGTTGTGAGAGGAATATGGAAAGGGGTCATGGTTCCTGGGCTGACGTTCGGCAATGCGGTCTTGTGCATGAGATCAGAAGTTCAAGCAAGATTAGAAATTAAGCAACGTGGAATAGGTAGGCTTGCTTTAGGAGCTCACGGGAATACACCAAATCAGGGAGTACAAGGTGATATGGGATGGACATCATTTGAGGGCAGGGAAGCTAGCAGCAAGATAAAATTTGAGAAACGATTGAGAGAAATGGGGGAAGAGCGTTGGGCTAGGAAGGTTTTCAGCTACTTGTACATGAAGAATGTCGATACAAAATGGAGGAAGCGAACCAGGAAGTTGACTGGTAAATACTTAGAAAACAGCAGGTGGCCAAACGAAAAAGAACTATCGGTTAAGAATAAAGTGAAGGAAACGGAGACTGACATGTGGAGAATGGGCATGATTAAGAAGTCCGCACTAGAGATCTATCGAACTTTTAAGCAGGAAATTGCCAAGGAAAGGATCTATGATAATACTCGGGGTAGTTCTCTACTGTTTGAGGCCAGGACGGGAGTACTGCGAACCAAGACATATCGGGCCAAATACGAAGGGGTAGACACAGTATGCAGTGCGTGTGGAGAGGAAGAAGAAACTGCCGAACACTTGATAATGTTCTGTAAAGGGCTTCACCCTATAGTTCAGGATGATGGCGCAGAGTTTTTCAAAGCATTGGGGTTTAGGGACCGGGAGGGCAAAATAAACTTTAAGCGGGTAGACTTAACCAGAAGGAGGTTATCTGATTGGTGGCTAAAGTCAAGACACGAGTGAAAATTAAACTCTTCACTGCAAAGTACGAATCCTCAAACTCACTTTTTAAGGAAAAAAAATATAGTTTTTGGTTCATTAGGTATTACGGCTTGGTGGCGCTAGCCACCGCCCGATCTAAAGTGTACAGCCATATCCATCCATCCATCCATCCATTTAAATGCCACATGTATACCCTATAAAGCAGACGTGGGGATGACCGCGACTGTAACTCAGTCGTAGACGCATTTTTCGAAGGTCGCAAATTGGAATCCTGGAAGGCAAGTTATCTTTTTGTCCACTTTTCTTTCTTCACATTTACATCACAATTACTTTTAATAACATCTCTTATACTCTCTGTAGTATCATTATCTGTTAGTTTTCAATAATATTGTGTCTATCAAAGAAAACAAGCCTCTACACTTTCCATCAGTAGAAAGATTGAGAGATGACACCAACATCTCACGCAGTGTTTTGTGCTGCCCAATGTTACAATATTTGCAGGCACCTGGTTCTTAAACACACATCTTCGCGTTGTAAATGAACTTGCAGACTAAATGTCAAGTTGTGCATGGCCCACTGACTTCCCTTGACATTCTCCCCACTCTGCAAGGTGGTGAAAGGGTTGAGAAAATAAAAGTGAGAACCAACTGTTTGCTGCACAAAGCCACAAGAAACTCCATTTGAATTTTTCAACAATAAATTTTCATGTGGATTCCATATAGTATTTCATAATCACTTGTGTAGAGAAATTCGTATGAGATTGTATAATCATTCATAGGAAGAAATTTGTATGAGATACCAGAATCATTCATATGGAGAAATCTGTATTGAGAAATTTGTATGGATTTCCTTGTGACTTTATGCTACAAATCGAAGTACAGGACATGGGCTATGAAGCGGCTGATTTCCTGTGACAGTGCCCTTTCCAAGTTAATAAAGAGGGGTGTTGTAATGATGTGTTTAAAGGAAGCACCAAATAAGTCCTACACACACACAGAGTAAAAGCTAGCCTTTGAAATCATGTAACCAGGCTGATACAAGCGGGCTTTCCATTATTTTCACTTTCCAGCGTTGGTGAGAAGCTTCATCAAAAGCTCAAACAGGAAAGGCAGGTGGGTGGCAAAGAAAAGCTAGCCAATAAGGCGAGGGTGCATGTTATCTCCTATTGGCATAATGTTTCACACAATCTGAAGAAAGTTGCACAAAAACATAATATTAATCTTGTTTTCAGTCCCCCATGTAAACTGTCCAACATTTGTTCGATGATAAACAAAGCAAGACCAGTTCTGTGCATCAAGAGACACGTAGTACAGCCCACGCAATAAAAAAAAAATATGTCTGTGAAGTTCCCCTAACATGCAACAAAGTGTACATAGGGCAAACAGGGCACTGCTACAACAAAAAGGCACGAGCACAACTGAACAGTTAACAACGTGGGTGAGAATTCGGTATAGCACTGTAAGCACTGCAACTGTCGTCCAATTCTTAGACAAAATTTTTGATGCAATCTAGTAATAAATTAGGCAGAGAAATCCTACAAGCTTGCACAGGAGACACGTGCATTAATTGCATGTCAGAACCATTTGAACAAAAGGAGATTACATTCATGTCATGATAGAGCCTCAGCACATCATCATGGTGTTGTTTCATTTTACAGGTATGTTTACTGTGGAGTCGTGGTTTTGGTTCTGGTTTTGGAACCGGTTGGATAGCCCCTAGAGGGCGTTGTACATATGTATATAATAGCATGCTTGTGTACATAAAAGGAGTTCCTGCTTGGCTACCGGCTGCTCCATACGTCTTGTCAACCGGCGCTTCAGCGCCGTGACTTGTGTTCTCTAAGCGGCGCACCCGCCGCACGATGCTACATTTGGCAAGGTTCCTTTTGGCGTTGCATAAGTTTGTTGCCAGACTTTGGGGTGGTTGTTGCCAGACTGCCGCTAAATTTGGTTGAAAATTTTTCTCCTGTAGTTGTGGCTTCTCCGTAAGAGTTTGGTGCTATCCGCGGTGCATTTCGCCAGGCGTACATAGCTGTAGCATATCCGACATGCCCTAATTAACCAGCCTTGGAACGCTTATTCATCACATGTATATACGAGTCCGAACGATATGTCTTGTGCTGACACAGCTAGGGGAAGCGTAGCGTCCCCCGTCGTAGCGCGCGGTCGACGCAACACGATCAGCTGAGAGGAAAAAAAAGAAAAGTATGGGGGAGGGGGCAGCGCATCACCTCCTGCGACTCTATTCAATTTTCCCCGTCATCCCTAATACTGAGACGCGATATCTTAATCGCACAGCTGTGCACACAGCAAGAGAACGCGCCTCGACTTCTGTAATGGACGGTTCATTCCGTTAATTAAAACGGCCTCCTAATTGCGCAGCAGCGCCGCGCTCGACTTCTGCTAGGCGCGGTTTATTCCGTTAATTAAATTGGCCTCTTAATTGCGCGGCTGCCCCAGACTCGACTTCTGCTAGGCGCGGTTCATTCCGTAAATAAAACGAATTCTCTAATGCGCGGTTCATTCCGTTAATTAAAACGGAATTAAAACGGCCTCTTAATTACACGGCAGCACCGCGCTCGACTTCTGCTAGGCTCGGTTCATTCCGTTAATTAAAAGGGCCAGCGTCGCTCATGCACTCGCGAAATGCACCGCGGATAGCACCAAACTCTCACGAAGCAGCCACAACTACTGAAAAAATATTTTCAGCCAAATTTAGCAGCAGTCTGGCAACAACCACCCTTCCAGTCTGGCAACCACTTATGCAACGCCAAAAGGAACCTTGCCCTACATTTTGGCAACGAGGATCTTCAATCCACGTGCATCAGGCGTCAAGGTGGGCATCCAGCCTTCTTCCTCGTGCTGCCGATTCAGCATCTATGCAAGCTGTCCCACCGGTACTGTATTTTCTGCATTCATTCCTACTTTTACGCATTTTTATGCCAGTTTGGTCATCGGGATCCGCATGCATCCAGCCAAGATGGGCATACGACTATTTGCTACTAGTGCTACCATGTTCAGCACTCTGAATACAGCCCACTGATACTTCAGTTCTGCGGATCACCATTTCATGACCTCGGAGACTGCAGAGTCCAGACCTTTACACGTGGGGCGGCTCCAACTTTATTTTCTCCGCATCCAGTCTGTCTCGACAACAGCATGTTCCCGCAAATTCACCACCTCTGTTCCTGCAATGCCCTAGTGTGCCTCCGATTCCCTGGAAGACTTGGCGATGCGTCTTGCAAGTGTACATCTGCGCGGTGGCCCCGAACGCTATGCCAGACGCGAAGAAGGCATTACTGCACAACGCGCTTCGAGTGGAGAGATCACAAGCATACTACAAGGCTGCTGACGAGCAGACGCTGCTTGACGTCGTCCAGGCTTCAAAAGATGGTGCAACATGCGACGCGCACCAACAGGCCTTAGCCGTTCTGAATGCTAACTTCGCGTTGCCTGAAGGAGCTTTCTGCGAACGAGCCCGATTATGGCAGAGGGTTCAAGAACCGGACGAGACTCCCGTCCAATTAATTTTAGTATTGCGGCGGTTGGCCAAGGACTGCAATTTCAGCACCGCAGCAGAGACAATGGTACAGGACCAGATTTTGCACGGCCTGCGTGACCCCGACCTGCTAAGGTCATTTGTTCAGATGGGGCACGCTTTCACAGTCAAGGCAGAATAGGAACATGCCAGAGAAGAGCAGCACGTCGACCGCTCGTTGCAGCAGCTGGCTGCTCTGCAGGCTGACTCAATTACGCGACGCGAGCATCAATACTCAAGCGTTCGTCCTCCTCGACCCATACTGCTTCAATGTTATGCTACTAACCCTGCTGTGCCATTGGCCCCTACGAGGCCTGGGGAAATTTCTCAAATTCTACTGGGCCATACTTCAACTTCACGTGCAGTGACGATCCCTGCTCGGACTAGGAGCGTGCTCGCTTGCGCTGCAACTGTTAGCGTCCCAGCTGGTCGTGCTCCTGAGGCGGCTGCTCCTGCCGTGTTGCCAGCAGTTGAGCATACCATGGTTCCACCTGATTCGACTGGGAGAGCAGTTGCAAGGATGGCTGTTCCAATCCTGTCTGCTGCTGCTGACCATACTTTTACTGAATCAGCTGTCCATCCTTTGCTTGTGCCTGCTCCCGTTCTGCATGCCGCTCCTGCTGCTCTGGCTGTACTTCTTCAGACTAGTGATCCTCTTTGGGAGACTGTGTCTATTCAGTGTCCACCGGAGGTGCATCTGCCAAGTGTTCTAGCCGTGATTCCGGAGTCGGTCCCTATTCTACGTGATGCCGAGGTGCTTCCGCTGGTTGCGTCTACCCCGACCGTGTCCATACCTGCTCGTGGTGCGGGTTCTGCATTAGTGGCACCGAGCCAGGCTTCATCAGAGCGTCATTACCTGCCTGTTCCGGCCCCAACAGTGCTGAAAGTACCGTGGATACAGAGCTCACGGGCCTATTCGTTCACTTTACCAGACTGCTGTGGGCGGCGACAGTTCAGACACCTGTCGTTGAAATGGCACCGCTACAGGCATCAGCGCTGTACACTTAAACATCGCAGTGACTACGCTGCATGCTCTCGTGAAGGAGGGCATGATGGGCGATATATTTTGCACTGTGCTTTGCTTTCATGTGGCTTGCTTGGTTTGATAGTGTGCTTGCTGTACATTCATATCCTTCATCGTGCTACATGTAGTGTGTGCTTGTGTTACGTGTTACCCCCCCCCCTGCTTTCTATTCGAGGAGGAGATGATGTGAAGTTGTTATTCTTTTTCAAGGGTGCATCACCTTTGCATTTCCGTGTGTTTGCTGTACATATCTTCACACTGTTACATTGTACATCTATCATCTTCATTTCAAGGGGGGGGGGGGGGGGTGATGTGGTGTCACGGTTTTGGTTCCGGTTTCGGAAGCGGTTGGCCGGCCCCTAGAGGACATTGTACATATGTTTATAATAGCATGCTTGTGTACATAGAAGGAGTTCCTGCTCGGCTACCGGCTGCTGCATACCTCGGTCGGCCGGCCCTTTAGCCCTGTGCCCTGTGTTCTCCGTGCAGTGCGTACGCCACACGATACTGCAGTTACAGTTTTGTTTCCTGAAATAAACTTCAGTTTATAGTCTGCACTCGTCTATTATAAGTGTTTATTCTGTCGCCATATTTTTTTTTTTTGCGTGTTTTACCTTTTGGTATAAACAAACTAGCGGCTGTCAATTCCCCCTTCTCAAGCATATAATCTCATTAGGTACTTGGTTAACACAGATTCTGTACAACACAGATCATTTGTTTCACAGCTTGTATTAAACAGAGAGGTACAGGTTAATTTCCATTGGGTGTCACAAATTTTATCTTGGAAACTTGCAAGATTAAGCACAAGGTCTGTTTTGTTCCATGTGCATTTAACCTTGTTTACCGTATTCTTCTCACATGCGGACGAGTGTATGTGGGGCAGACTGGTCGATGCATAAATATTCACCTAAGGGAGCACCAGTCATCAAGGGCAACCCGCTAACACATTTGGCCTTACAATGTGCAAAGTGTGAATGCAAGGCAAGCTTTTCAAATACAATCATTTTGTTTAAGCACCATGATTGCACCACACGAGAAATCGCGAAGGGATTTCACATCAACATTAGGCAATCATCCTGTATCGGCCACCCATCAGTGACAATTTTCGAGAAAGAAGTGTCACTGCTAAAGTGGATAATGAACACATGAGATATGGTACGATAGACATGGATTTGAAATTATACGACGGTGCGCATGGGCAGAGGATGACTACATTGATATATAAATGTTCCTTTTCTGAATAAAACCTTCAGTTGATAGTAGCACTGGTGTTGTACTCTTCTTTTTTTTGTCCCTGTGTCACTTGCGATGACTCAAAAAAGTTTGGCACGGCACCCATGTCCACTATGTTACCACTGGGTGGCAAAATCAAGCTGACTCAGAGATAGCACAACGCCGACGCTAGGTGAAGAGGTGCCAAGGTGAGGCCCCTCGAGCACCACAAATAATAGAAAATATCAGGCCATGAACATCTATAAATAGCCTAGTAAATTGAAAACCTAGCCTCGCAAGATACATACATAAATGAAAAAAATATTTGATGATCACGCATGCTTAGTGTCGTTGTCAGATCTTCTCTTCTTGAGTGCGTGGCTTTCAAGGCTGGGTTCGTCAATTTTCGAAGCTATGTACCAACCAGCCCAACACTAGGAGAAGAACAACGGAAGAACGGGGAGGTTGCCCAACACGAGACTTCTATGAATAGCCCCTGCCAAGTGAAATTTGAAATTTTCAACAATGACTTAAAGGTTAAAAGCACATAGCACTTTCAAAAATGTAGTATAACTTAACGATGAGCCTGTAATAAAATTTGAAGGAACCCACGTTTCAGGTCCACATTCAGAAGTTTCCAGAGAGGTGACTCGGAGAGAACTGTAAGGTCCATGTGTGCCTTAGCCACATCAGTTCCGTGTGTGAGAGGGTCGCACGCGTAGGAGACATTTGAGGTGTACAGCCATGGTTCAGACGTGATGTTGTGCCGGAGCTCCCATGTCAGGCAGGGCTCCGTGGAGCTCCTCACCTGCAGCCGGTATGCACCAAATGGCTTCTCCTTGTGGTGAATGATGGAGACATAGGTGACCTCGGCAGGGAGGCTGGCAGCACCCTTTGCTGGTGCAGCATATTTTGAATACACCTCCCACTTGAGTTCACTGCTGGGTGAGTCTAGCAGCCAGCCAACTTCGACCCTACATAGACAGACAGCAGAAATTAGGCCCCACAGAGTCTTGTGTATCAAATCTGACAGGCTGAGTCTGATAGAGTTCCTGATTTAAGCTCACAAAACTCTGTGCAAGAGCTAGCAAAAACAGGCATCAGCATGCAGTCTATTCATGGCAAAGTGAAAGCAGCACAAGATGCAGAAAAACAGATTGGTGTTCTAGGTAAAGTAGGGATGAGAATGATGATGACAAATAGGTTTAAATTCGATTGGTACTTGTGTCCGCAAAAAACATATATGGCCTCCTGTATTTGTAGCATGGGAGTCTGCCACTGCAAGGCTCAACAAGGAGCAGATAAAATGCTGACAGTTAAATTATCCAGTATAGATGTAACATATTGGACAAACTGTCACATCTGCACTGTTTTATTTTACAGCAGAAGCTGTTATGGGCTCATGATAAAAGCCAATTTCGGTGGCGATGTCATCTGCATAACTGCTCCCACCACCACCGTAGTGTTCAGTTCTGCCTATGAGCGTCTGGCTGTGAAGTGCAAAATGTCATGCACCGTTGACAAGAATGAAGACAGCTGGACGAAGCCATCACAGGTGTCGACATCAAACCTCATGATGAAAGACAAGCTCGAACCTATTGTCACTCACAGAACACTGACAGCAGCCAGATGGTTCTGTCTGTGATCAAGCTTTCAACGCTGTATAAAAAAAAAACCAACAGGACAGTATGGAATGTGCAACACAGTCACAAGAAAAGCTGGAAAAGCAGCGTTACCAGAGCCTTTTAACGCGATAAAGTTAATTAGCTAGTTTCGCAAAAATTCTAGCATCTGCATTATCAGTTGTGAGCAAAAAATTATGCACTCGTACGTCATCGAAAAATCGAGAATGTTGCAAATAAAATGACAAAAACTTCTGGGTCTGAGTGAGGACTGAACTCAGGCAATTTGCATGGCAACCAGGTGTTTAACCACACAGCCACATGTCTGCTTCGAAATACTACAGTGATAGCTTCCTCTACATGAATGAAGTGAAAATAACTCTTGTTTGTAAACACAAGCATATCCTGCATACAAGCTTCACAATACAACAATATTGCAGTAATATCTCATGATACAAGTTAAAGGATGTCACGAGATTGTCATAATGACTTTGTGGTTTAAAGGTGGCCATTCATTACATAAGGCACACAAGTTACTGAATGTATTTTAAAAGAGCACTGACATAAAATATACACATATTAAGGTTTTTGCATCAACGAATAGCTGTCGACCCCCTAGTAGTAATTTGTGGCCTAAATTGCAACTGATGGACGAAAAAATATCACTCTTATTTATTCCTATCACTGGTATCTAGCACGATTCAAAACAGCTGGCGAGCCCACTATTTTTAGAGCTGAGAGCGCTTTCTCGAGATAATTTTCAGATCGGGCCATAGCTGACTACTTTTCCATAGAAAAGAGTGATGTCAGGCTCAGCTGTTTCTCAAACATTTCGTTTGCTAGGCACACACATTCAGTCATGCCTTGTCACCTGCATTGCCGTCGTCACTGTACGAAGTGCCAACTAGGGTTGAATATGACAGTCTGGAGCTTGAAATTTCGCAATTCGTATTGTTAGGAATCATTCTTGCTTCGATCAATCTTTTTCAGAACAGCAATTCCAAAATGAACACCATTTAAAGCAGCAATAAGAAGGTGCCCGAGGATGCATGCTTTGGCCTTGCTCGCTCGTGTGTCTCAATTGGGGAGTTTTGGCATGCGCTATCATTCAGGTATACACAAAGATGCCAATGAAATATCAATATAGAGAATGTGAACCAGCGGAGAAATAGAGGATGTTCCCTGCTTGCCAGGTTCTTCTTTGCACCTAAATGGCCCCACCTATCCGGTCTCCTATGGTGGCAGCGGCAGTAACCCGGTATTACATGGATGCAAAGTCTACGGACAAACTAAAATTCACTATTAATGATACCTGCATGTTACTTGTTAGCAGTCTTGGGCAGTAACCAGTTACTAGTAACGCGTTACAGGTAACTAGTTACTTTTTCAGTAACTTGTAACTGTAACTAGGTACTTTTAAGTTAGAGGAACCAGTAACTGTAACACTGCTACTTTTTTATGCAGTAACTGTAAGGGAAATAGCGTCAGTTACTTTCCCACTTCCTCTCCACCTTTTCACAACACCGCTCCCCTCACAGCTTGAAAGTGGAGGTGGCAAAAACTAAGTTCACGTTCGTTTTTTTTTTTTTTCCACATATATATCCTTTTGGTCACTTGAGCTGCTAGCTCTGCTCTTCGTGTATCGGTGAATCATTAGGACGCCAAGTTTAGTCTCCTTAATCCGAGGCTCCGAGCTAATCTTGTTTCACAGGCAGCTAGAATGTAGCAGAGCACAATACGGTTGAGAGCCACAAATACTGTGAACTAGCGAATTATTTTTTAAAACCTCTTTGGAACTGATTGCAACAGGTAAAGTCCGACTCGCTGTTTTTTCTTCCCCTCCCCCCAAACTTCGCTCACGCGCCAGCATTATCGCATTGCTTAGGTCAAAGCTATGTCCATTTGTCCAGCAGTGTTCAACAAACTCTGTCCTAGAACGCGTTGCATGAGTTGCTTTAGCAATATCCCATTTGTCGATCCTTTCCTGCCCATTCCGCCAATGCTAAATCGCATTGTGATTCCCATATCGTGCTTGTAGATTTTCATGAACACATGTTCCAAAGACAGCTTTGCGCCCAGCAGACGTATAGCCCTCCGAACAGGGTCTGATACACCTTGAACATCAGAAATAGACACATTGGATGTTGTCTTCACTTGTGACCCATTTCCCCATTTCTTTTCACATGTGCTTCTGGGTATCACTTATAAACATCCTAGAATATTGATGCCCTTCCAGTGTATCAACTACGCTTTTTACTTCTAGCGTCCAAGGTTGTTTATTATTATTAATTGCAAATTAATCTCATACACTGTTTGTCTTCAAGATAAAATAACTTACATGCGATGAACGCAATTCAAATTTGACCAAGAGGACTGACGCATACCAAGCAACTGAATAAAGGGCACATCTTGATTCTAAAATTTGATGTAAGTGCTCCTTTCAGACCACATAGTGGGCGCATAGAAAGCTTGAAAACATTTATTGTACATTATTGTTCGTGGTTTAAAACACACTACCCATAAGACAAAATGCAGCCAAATGTGATAGCTTCACTGACACAAGCTACTTTCAACTTTATCAATTACATTGTAGCAATCTACAACTTAAACTTCTCATGTAACATCATATACCATAAAATGAGGTTACTTTGTCACTGCAGAGATTACTTTGTGACACGCACTTAGGTTTCTGTATTTTAAATCTCACGCCATGACCAGGTGCCGCCGAAAAGCAATAGCCTGCTCAAAAAGCTTGCCTAACATGCCAAGTGACCTTGTGGGAGCCGACCAAAGTTACGATGCTGCATTGCCACTTTCTACGCCGACGTGTTAAATGGTGTTCTGGTGCGCATTATTGAAGCACCGGGAACGGTGTGCTCGACCCTTCCCCATGAGAAAAATAGCGATAACTCGTATCTACTTCTGATAGTTGTTATGTAGGCTAAAATAAACTGAGATACAAATTTAATAAAATTATGTCTGCTTGATGTTATAAAAAGACACTGAAATATTGCAACTTCGGGGGATAACTTTGTGACACCCCAACTGTCGCAAAGTTACCCCAAGAAGGGCAGTTTTTCCTACTGTATCCAAGCTAGACAACCTTCGAAGAGGTCTCCTCTTGAGGACAATAGCGCAGAGAAAAGCAGTGACAAGTAATTGTCTTCAGACAGGCATGTAGCCAGAAATTGTTTTCGGGAATTGATTTCGGGAAGGGCACCCCCCTAAATAGGCCATTTTTCACTCTCTATGCTATCATGAAAAAAATTTGGAGGGGAGAGAGGAGGGGGCACGTGCTCGGTGTGCCACCCTCTGGCTAAGCTCCTGTATTCAGATGGTCAGCCTGGCAACAACAAAAGTGGTCGGAAAGAGGTACAAGTGATTCCGAGGTACTCTCCAGAAGTCTTGACAACCTATCTTTAACAGACACTCCTATTATTTTCGTGATACCAAGTACTAGCAACGTCACAAGGACCCATAGTGCGAATGGGAGAAAGAACCTTCAAGACCCATGGGAGAAAGAACCTTCAAGAAGGATCACTTAGTCGTAGTGAACTTTGAAGCACAACTTTACCCGGTAAGCTTGACGGCAGTCAAACCAGACGGGCACATTGTCAGCACCATGGAGATGACCCAAAATAATTGTAGATGGCTGGACCACAAAGATGCAATTTTGTACTCAAAAGAACAAATTCTCTACTCAATGGAATTCTCTAGGCCAGTAGGAAAAAGGGGCATTTTTGAGGTAAAAGATCTTGACTGAGGAGGCACATGTACAAATAAGTTTTCGTAGAACTGTAACGTTGTTAGAGCAAAAACTAATTTTAGATAACTCAAATGAACTTTTGATCAGGTAAATTTGTGCCAGCCTTTATTTCTCTATAATACTTAGCCAAAAACAATGTTACAAAGTTACGCCGCACGATAGGGCAACATTGACAGTTTTGACCTGTATACGGCTATATACAGGTCGTAATAAAGATGTAAATTTGTAAAACATTCCATCGTGGGAGGGAAGGTTTTAGAAACGTTGTGCCATTATTCATTCGCCTTTATGATGATAATTCCATAGCAAGAGAAGAAAAACATGTGAAACCTGTCACAAAGTAACGCCATTTTATGGTGATACAATGTATTCACAATAGGTAAGGGATATCGCTATCAGGTACACATCTTAAAGACAAAGTTGAGGATCTACCAATATTTTTTTTGAGTCTTAGCGGAATTACTTCAAGCTTACTTGCATGGCCCCCTTTTTCATAATAAATGCATTTTTGTGTAGTAGGTCAGCATTCGCTATGCCATTATTCATCATTCTTCAGAAAAACATGGCACCCGCTACATACTAGGAAAGCCTTATGTGCTCTCTGTTGTTGATGACAATGAAGAATTATGCTCAGGCTTTTGTAATAGGTTGGAGGATTCAATGACCCATTCGTTATGCAATTCACATTGTCTGATACCTGGTTGTTACTTTACTGTTTTAAAACATCCTTACACACCTTATTGCGATTACTTATTTGACATGAAGCCTGCATAAAGTTAGTTTGAAATAGAGTTTCAAGCACTGGTATAGCTCAGTGGTAGAGCGCTGGACTGCCATGGTTTACTAGCCTGGGTTCATTTTCCATTCTGTCCTTGCTATCTTTAATTTATTTAGTTTTTTCTTATTTTGCACAATAGTAGTTTTGCATAGCGGGTGGCGGTGGCGGACAACTATGGCACCAGAATTGCCCCTTTTTGTGATGTCATAACAGCTTTTGCTGTAAAAAGCAGGCCATGCCATTGGAAACAACTTTGTAATAATAGCTGTGTTCCAATTCTGGACAGCATTGTAGACAGTCTAGACTGACAGCTTAGAAGACAGCATTGACTTAATGTTGTTTGAGAAACGAAACGCATCTAGAAGGCGTCTACGCAATGTGATGCGATCTCACGCTGAGAAGAGAATGCAAAGAAAAGCAGACATAACTGTTGTTTCTTAAGCTTCTTTTGTGTTCAAACACACCAACATTCAATGTAGCTTATACTAAGCACCTATAAAAGTATCTGCTTGTGCACAGACAACCATGCTGATGTATTGTCCTGAACAGAAGGCAAGAAAAAACTGCAGTGACAAGAGAAGAGGCCACTAGTCTAATTAGAGTGATAGGCTTTACGGCTGTGCTTAGGCCTTCCAAAATATGTGGCAAATGCAGTATTATACCTAGAAGCGAGAACATCACCTCTGTTAAGCCAATTCAACTTACTTACGTGGCAGCCTTTTTTACTGTTGTACGAAACACTGTCTAATCATACTCAAATAATTTTCATCTCCAATCTCGATTTATCTTTCTCTGAGCCCTGGCCTAGATTCCGCAAGCCACAAATTATATTTGTACAAACATTACTCGACTCCCTAAATGTACGAATTCATGATGTGTGTCCTTTGTCGATGCAACCTAAATTTATAGACATTGTCTACCACTATATTTTTTTGAAGCATGTGAAATTATTATCTCACGTAATTTTAAATTGACTGTCACAAGAGCATCTAAATAATCTGCCAACAAATGTGGTTATTGCAACCGATGCAATGCAAATTGAGGAAAAAGCTGGCATAGGAATATTCTGCCCTAAACTTGAGTGGTCTTTTTCTTACCGACTGTATGATTTTAACTCAGTTTTTACAGCTAGATTTAAGGCCATGATATTAGCTCTACAAAAGTTAACCAGTTTAATTACAGTAGTAGCAATTATCACTGACTCATTATCTGTGTGTTCTTCTCTCTCTGCATATGGTGAAACTCCTCTACTAAAGGTTTTCAGAATACTAATTCCCGCGCACTTTCAATGTCTCCACTTAGTTTGGGTGCCAGGACACAAGGGTTAGTTCTTTAATGAAAGTGCTGATTTTTTAGCAAAGGCAGTACTTTTGGTGCCAATCATTTTGGTTTTCCCACTGACAGCATACATTACAACTGGAAGATTCCACATGCTAACATTAAAAAAATGCTTATCTGACTGTGTTGACAACTTATCCAGAATATAAGCACCTATTATTTCGCTGGAATAGTGAGTTACTGCGATCAAGAATAGTGGAAGAAGTGGCTATAACTAAACTTTGTTGCCGGGTTACCTCCCTGAACTTTTTACCTGAATAGATCAAGCCAAGCGCTGCCTCCTCTGTGTCTATTCTGTAAGGAGGAGGAAACAATTAGTAATTACTTTATATCCTGTCGCCGGTACACGCCATTGAGAAGAATATTCACAGCACCACCTTTTCAAAACTTGGGTCTCGAAATATCCAAGTCAGTTGTTTTTTCTTTTGCCACCTCTACTCAGGGCTACAGTCACAGGGATGTTAACTACGCCATAGAGAAATTTATCAATCAGACTGAAAAAATATTGAGCTAAATTCTTCATCCTTTTAAACATTTCAATACTAATATTACATAACTAAGTTTATTATAATAACTATTCCTAACTTATACGAGATATATTGGGAGAAACACTAAAACAAACAAAAAAAATTCACCTAACACTCGGCCAATCCTCTGCATTGGGTAAGAGCCATGAGAAGAGGTGAAAAAGAAAAAGAAGAATATCAAAGGTCAAGATTGAACAGTTAACAACAGAAAGAGTTGGTCAGTATTGGATCCCTCTTTTATATCCAACAGAATGTGGATAGAAACAGAAGTTGGTACAACAACTGCGGAACAACCATACGTCAAGTACTACAAAGCTGCAGACCAACAACAAGTCAAACTCCAGGAGTCAGCAATGTCACTTAGCCTGTTTAAGTTTGTTGCAAGTAAGGCGAATGTCACTGAGGCAGACATCATGAGCCGAGGTACGGGGAAAATCAGTATCAAAATGTCAGACTATGAAAAATGCTTCAGGTGGTTCGAGTGGCACAAACCAGCACATTGCGGTGTTTATGAAGTAGATGTTGCAATAGCAGGCATTACAAACTGAGCAATGCGGCGTGAAAACTTGGGCAAGTTGGTAGGACATAACTGAATACTATATAAACAACGCAACTTAGAAGTAGTTTTTTCGCTTCCTTGTTTTTTTGCTTCTATAGTTAGGCTGTAACTACTTCTAAGTTGCGCTGTTCGTATATTCAGTTATGAGCAATGCAGATAATAGCTAGCTATGTCAACAGATACACTACGCGCCAACACCGGTCCCAAAATTATTTAGTCAAGCCAGACATGTTTGATCGGAAGTCCTCCTCAGTGTACTCCAATTCTTCGAGTACGCTTGTGAGAAGAATTGGTGGATAAAGTACAGAATATGAGGTTGTCGCTCATTCACAGTGCCAAGAAATTGTCTGAATATTATACCATCAGAACAATTCCTAGGATCAGTGGAAAGCAAGTTTTACCTCAGCTTTTGACCAAAACCCTCTCGACTGGTGGGACAGAGCTATATTTTCAAACAACACTCAGACTTACTGATTGATTACTTCTACGAGAAGAGATGGCTTTTGCAGTTAGCAGATCCTGAGCTGCCTGAATCATCTATTGTGGCTATAGCACAAACAAATATAGTGCAAATGAATTACCATCAAGAGACACACATCGCAAAAGTGTGGGAAGGCACCGAAGATTTAGACGACGAAAGCCAAGTTCTGCCCCTAAGGAAACTAAACGATGATTCCTTCATAATCAGATGTGCACCTAAATTTTGCTGAGCTCAAAAAGAAGAAGGAGGTTGTACACTGAACTGAGTCCTTTCTAGTGGCTGTTGATCAGGGCACACATATAGTGGCAGCAAAACCCAGTAGAGGAGGTAAACGAAGAGCCATTTCATTAATAAAAAGGTATATATTTAGATGCACCATGGTAATTAAATTGTCTCTGACAATGAATCTGCGTTCCACAATGAGAGGCTCAGACGATGGGTAGAGGAAAAAAATATCACTTTAAGATTTGCAATTCCTCATCACTTCAAAAGAAATGCTCTCACAGAATACCTCCTTCGACACTTGAAGACTTTTTCTATATATGTTGACATCCTTGGCTGACAGAAGAGCATCCTTGAGACAGTGGTGAGGCATCATCATCAGTCTCACACGACTGGACTTGGCTATAGCCCTCAGTTTGCTGCCTTTCAGAAGATGAGGTGGTTACAAACAGATTATAACTTGGCATAGTAAGGAAGATTTATATTCCTGAACACAAGAAGACGGTAGAGGAAATAAACAAGTATATAAGCTTAATGAAGAAATTTTATGACTTGTGCCATGCAACCCGTATGCCCAATATACAACACGGAGACATGATACTAGTGAGAAAAGGTCTTCACCATTTGAAGAATGCTTTTACAGGTGCTTATGTTGTCTTCAAAATGGCAAAACAAAAAATGCTAAAGTCCGTGCACTTTGAAAGACCATCCGGCCAGACATAAGCGACAACTGTTGGTAACCTAGTACCACACCTTCTGCAGAAGGATGGGGATAAGAGAGGATGTATTGTCTCGAACAAAAGAAGCTGTAGCGACAAACAAAAGAAGCTGTAGCGACAAGAAAAGTGGCCGAGATCAAACAGTTAACAAACACAGTTGGTCAGTCTCGGATCCCCCTTTTATAACTCACAAGATTCAAACCATCTGAGCATTTCGCTGAGCCACCATGTTGTTTGAACAGCAAAGTAGCCTGCATTGCTTTTGTCTCCGATGCTGTTTTCTTGAAGCTATTTTTATTTTGCTTGCCATGTGAAAATTGGAATTTGTCTTTGGGTGGCTGCTGTCCACTTAGCTGTCTATTTAGCTGTTTATGACGAGTGTTGGAACACACCCAATGAACACTGTAAAGTACTCGTAAATTAAAGTGGTGGTGTTGACTAAAGACTTGAACAAGACAAAGCTTGTAAGAGTGAGCTATACTGTATGGTTTACTGCTGGGAGGCAGGGGGAAAGGGGGCATTCCTAAACAAGCCATAGGACTGACCCGACTAAGCCCTTCAAGATATTCTACAAGGATATTGTTACAAGAATATGTGTGTATACAGGGGTTTGGCGCTTTGTTAGGATTTCTTTGCCTTCTTGCCAATCTACTAGGCAACTGTGTGCACAAGTTGTCTGAAATAAATAAAATTCAAATTCAAATTCAGGAGCTGGCAGAGGACGGATGTATTTACAATATTTATACAATCAAAGTGATCGGGGTGAGAGCAGCCAAGATGGCGCTAACAGGAGATAACCCGTCCTCCTTTTTTTTTTTTGTTCTCTAGGTCAGCAGCACATAACATTACAATCTGACGGTGCAAGCACCGACTCAGTGCATCCAAACAAGGACAGTAATGAGAACGGCCGCTATACACTTGCGTCCGTGAGGTCCAGTGTATGATAGGGCTTCAGGCAGATAACGTGAATGATGTTGGTGTGAGGATGAGTCGACAAGGACAAAGACAATGGTTCGATCTCGTACGTTGTGCGAATCGAGGCTAGCCCGCCGCCTTTGCACGGGCTTTGCTGCTTATTTCTGCCGTTCTCATGTCCCGACATGACTCCCCTCCTCTGCTGTTCACCACGCTGAGGGAGTGAGGAGTGACGTTTAACCCCTCTCACCCGGTAACAGACGTCGACTATAGCGTCGTGTACGGAATCACTCGAACGTCTCACGTGCACGCGTCCGGAGTGAGTCAGTCAGATCTTTCCTTACAGTGAGCACGCATTTCTTTTCCATTCGTCCATTCCTATTGTTTGGGGGCTCGTGGGACTTCACCAATGGTGCCTCCCACCCGCGGCGAACGCTCACCTTTTGTTGCCCCTTTGCGAATGCTAGGTCAAAGAGCGGTGTGGTGTCCTGTGCGTGGCCAGGCTAGGCCGACCCGTATCTCTCCGAAGCCAATGCGAGCGCCTTTGCCCTCGCTTGAGCAACTGGGCCCTTTGTCCTGGTGTCCCCGTGAATCTCTTTTACCATGGAGACGTGCCCGTGGCACCCTGTGTAATACTTCTCGCCCGTGGCGTGAACAAGCCGATTTGCTTTCCCGCCACGCCTTTTACAACGAGCTCTGTACTGCATTTTTGTTGTTGCCACAGACAATAAAGTGTTGCGACCTTAAGCAGTGCCGTGTTCTCACCACGGTGATGGTTATTGCATGCCCTGAGACTCGCTAAGACTGGACCTACACTATTGGCCGTAATTCTTCGGGATACGTGTACACTACAACGTCACGTCGGTCACTTAATGGCATACACGGTATGGCACCATTTGCGGCAACAGGAGCTTTTCTGAAAACCCTACACGGCGTGCTGGAGACCAGTGCAAGAGATCCAGGGAGAAAGTGGGCAATTCTGTGACGGCTATTGTAACGAGCTTGCTGGCTCGTTTGTGAGTCTCTTAATAGAATGTGTACCAGTTGACATGCATGGTCAGTGCGGGCAATAAATAGCTTCTTGAGCACACTCAGTAAGTGGGTATGTCGAAGGAGGCATCACTGTGTCCATAAGCAACGTCGAGTTTCATTGTTGAATTTCAGCCTAATAAGAGACAGACAGGCACATAACCAGCCGTATTATACTGGGATGTGTTGAATGCAAACATGACATAAGGCAAAGCAGAATTCAAAACTTGGTGGTTGGCTGATACATACGTCGCCAGCCTGTCGGTGATGATTTGATTCATCCACTCTATCAAGCCATGAATATGTTTGTAGATGGTAGGCCATTGTTAGCTTATGCTTGGTTGAGCAAGACATCAGGATGTCCATGATGATCCTAGAAAGAAACTGTCTGCCACGGCCTGTTAACACTTTCGTGACCCCAGCTATCCCTATTTATAGTATGTGGTCAATATTTACAACTTCAATATTTGCCCTGTTCCGAGTGCTTGTGGATGCTTTGTGCTATCTAACATGTAAAAAGAGAAGTATTTTACCAGGTTCACTTTTGCGTTTCTTTTGTTTTTGCCTCGTGGGGATTTTAAAGTGCCTTTTTATACACGTGGTTGAGCTAGGGTTCCTATCTAGGGACCTTAGACTGAACGTGCGTAGCTTCAATGATGGCATCGAAGTCGCATGTAACCGCTTCACAAAAATGGCGAATTTCAGAGGATTTTTGTGCATCTGGCAGGAATCTTCAAATGATGACACCAGCACAGGCTCAGAAGATCACATCGATAATTGTTATTTCAGCACAAAAAACGAGACTTCGTCGAAGCATTCCAGAGTGTTAGCGATCGTCCGCCTGTGAGTTTAGCTTTGTGCTCAAACTGCTTTATGGCCAGTGCGCATTGGTGTAGGTTGATCCGATGTGTTCTGAAGGTTAGGGCTCTTATCTGCAGGGTATCCACATCTTTTGGGCAGGACCACTTGCTGGCGGCAGCGCAGAGAGTGCAGTTTCGTGCGCAGCCGAGAGTGAACCTTGGAACTGCACTCCATAGTGCTGTGCGGAGCTTCGTGAGAGCTGTCAACTTTTTCTTTTTTGCCACTCAAGTTATTGGAGAGAACAAAAACTAAATGTTTTCTATGAAACATGCACAGCATACCTGTGCTTTATCACATCATGAAAATGCTTCGCACGGTGGCATGAATGACACCACGTGTAATATTATTCTATGTACACAAAAACTTTTGCATTTACAGCGAGTACATTTACAGGATAATTGTGAGTGTTCCATGTGCCTAAAATGTATTTTTCGACATTTTTATGCTTACCCTATTTAGAGCAAGGTCGATGGCTTTATGAAATTACTTTATTCAAGTTGCTTTTTTCATTTGATAATTTCTTTTTGTACTATTGTTAATAAATTTATGGTTTCACACTGACTTTGTTGGAAAGATAACTTTTTGTTGTACCATTTGACACCATAAACATGTGCGGGTGCTGACACCCCCTGAAAAGTTGTTTGCGCCATGTGGTGCACGTGTCTCGCCCAAAGCCGCAATTTGGGGGTGGCAACCCCGGTACGGTAGGTGGCGTTGTATTGGCGTTGAGCACTATCGTCATCACCATAATGGTGTAGCGCCGGCGGTGACCCCCGGCGGAAACCATGCCTTGGTGGCGGGCGAGAGTTGAGCGAGGCTCTTTTGAGCGTGGCGGTTGCCGCGAGCGTGGGTCCTCGGCGCGTACTGGGTGGCCCACGTGGTAAGTCAAGCGTTGGCGACGCCACCTTGGGTATGTTATTGTGTGTTTGTCATGCTATTGTGTTTGTCATGTTTTGGAGTGTATAGAAATTGCGTGTAAGAATGTCTTAGTGGGTTGATTAAAATTGATGTACGATTCCGCAGACGATATCGTCCTTCAAAAGCAGTTAAATAAATGTACTTGTACCAACCCCGTCTACTGTGTCCTTTCACTCTAAATACGCGGCGTAGGGCTCGCTCGCCACTTCGAGATCCCACAAACATTAACATCAGAAACTTTGGGTGCCATGAAAAATAACTTCTTGGACTACCCAAAAACGGCTAAATTTTTTTGCGGTCATGACAGTGTTAAACAGCTGCCGTGGGGCTCCGAGTTAAGCATAACGTTGGGAAGCAAGATTTCTGCTATGTCAGTTGCGGAGCTGATGGAAAATGCATGAGCAATTGCATACCACATGGCACAGTTCATGGAAAAGGCGTTCCAACGATTTCCCGAGCCTGATGTAAGAAACGGACCAAGCAAACCATGGCCTACAAGGCCAAATGGTTCATAGGTGACATCGAGCGACTGGAGATGGCCAGCGGGTGGGAGTGTCACGTATCGACATACGGACATATACATTCCTGGCCAGTAGCACCGGCAACGTACTCTATTATGGGTGCAGGAAACGCTAGGGTGCCCGGCTGTTGGCACATCCTAAAGCTTGGCCAGAACAGTAAAACGAAGATGTGTCGGAATCACAAACAATAGGCCAATGCTATCAAGTATCAAACTGCGATGAAGCAAGGTGCGATCGTGTTGCACCACGAGATGAAAGGATGCATTGGAAGCCGGTGAGTTAAGCGGTCGATCATCTTGCGGAGAGTCGGGTCTCGATATCGCTCGGCATGAATGTTGAAGAGGTCAGTTATTGTGAGCACAGATAAAATGGTATTGATCGCCAAAGGTTCTGGTGGGTCTATGAAATAATTAGACAGGCAGTCGGAGTCCTAATGCAAGCGTCCAGACTTATAGATGACAGTGAACGTATACTCTTTAAGTCGTGATGTCCGACGATTAAGGCAACCAGTTGGGTTCTCAAGAGAAGACACCCAGCACGAGGAGACGGCTAACGATACTGACAATAGCGAGAGATGTGACCTAATCCATTGAAGTAGAAACACTTCAGCCTGTCATCATGTGTGCACCCCTAGTTCCGATCACAGTGTCAAAAAGAGGTCGGTGTTGGGCAATAGGATGGAACAGAGCAGACCATTGGACGACTTAGGGCATGTATGGGCTGGATACCTGCGTTTGACAGTTATTCGCGCCCGACGACCTGGATCAATAATACTGTTGGACAGGCCTCCTCTGGGCTTGGTGGCACCGTTCGGAGCATTGAACTATGTGCTATTCGTTATACAGGTATGCCTTGGCTTTCACGGGACTGAACGTGCTTCTCTGCTGGGTTGCTGTGGTCATTCCGCCACAACGCCGATGTCATCAAGTATCCAACACGTGCAACTTGGGACGACGCTGCTACCGCTATCAGCATGGCAGAACGAACCCCGTCATGATGTGACGCTTCGCACGTCACGTCCGGAGGATCCTTTTGGCGAACCAGCGACATCTCTTACATCGGCGGGACTACATAAAAGGCCGAACATGACTCGCGCGCGCTTCACTGGGCTTGGTGGCAACGTTCGGAGCATCATGCTAAACTACGTGCTCTTCGTTATACGGGTTGGTGATAAACGGTCCTTTGTTAAATGTACTAAAACTAGTTACGTTGGACTAGTTGTGCGGCCAAGCCCACAGTACATGTTGTTTTGCTACCTGCAGTGTGTTCGAGTGATATTTTTGTTATTGCAACTGAGTGGTGACGTAGAAGAGAACCCAGGTCCTGACAAAATAGATCAAATACTAAAGGCCGTCAATTAACTTAAGACATCTGATACAGCTCTTGAGACGAGTCTTAAAGATGTCCAGCTAAGGCTATCTCAGATTGAAAGTACCCTTACGTCATTAAAGCAATGTCAGGAAAAGATAGAAAAATGTGAAGCAACCGTATCGGCTATGCGCAGTGAGTTCACTGAAGTGCACAACAAAATAGAAGAACTAGAAAATAGAAGCCGCCGAAACAATATCACTATTTATGGTCTTAAAGAAACAAAACAAAAACCAGAAATGGTGCAACAACTTGTGACACGAGGGATATTTTCTGAAATATTGGGCATCGAAGTGAAATCTGTTGAGCGTGTGCACAGGCTCGGTCTTCGGAAGCCTAACCGCGACTGACCGGTTATATTGCGCTACTATGATTTTACAGAAAAAATGCTGGTATTACGAAACTGTTTTAAACTAAAAAATACAGCCATATCTGTATCAGAAGACTATTCTAAGTTTGTTCGTGAAACTCGGAGGAAGCTGTGGCAGGCGTCTGCACTGAATCGCAGTAACGGAGATAAGGTGACACTAGTTTATGACAAACTTAAAATCAACGGAGAATGCTTCACATGGAATGAGTTAGAAAATAAAATAGTAGCTGTGAAACCTGCTCGTACCAATGGTCACAAGAAGGCAAGCACTTCTCAAGCGTGACCGAAAACAAAAGAGCCACTTACGCTGCTTTGCTTTAATGCAAGAAGTATCGTAAACAAAACACAGCAGTTGGAAGAACTGTTGCTTTTGTGCGGACCTGATATAGTGGTCATTACGGAAACGTGGCTAAACCCTGATATTCATGATTCAGAGATAGTGCCCCCAGCATACGCACTGCTTCGTACAGATCGGGATGGCCGTGGCGGGGGCGTGACCATCGCCATTAAATGGAACACGCCTTTTTATAAAGAAAGTGGCATTGCTGGCCACGAAAGTGTGTGGTGTTCAATCCTTATTAATAACGTCCCTGTGTTGATTGGTGGTGTTTACCGGTTTCCGGGTGCTCCTGATGAATACCTTGTAAAGCTACAGAACTTTCTTCACGGCTGTGTAGGTGAGCGAACGAAACTAATACTTACTGGTGATTTGAATATGCCGGGAATAAACTGGGACACTTTTGCCATCGAAAATACTGCTGTTAAAGGTTCAGATATACTTTTTGACATTATGTTTAGTCACTTGTTGACACAGCTGGTGATAGAACCGACTCGCATCCATGGGTCGGCATGTTCAGTGCTTGATCTTGCATTTGTGTCTGGCTCATTAACACCAAAATTAAGTATGAGGGAATCTCTGATCACAAGCTCATTCTGTTGACATTTAATGGCATGGCCGGCCGCGTATCACACGCAAAGACGCGCATATCAGTTAAAAATTACTACAGAGCGAATGACGAAAGTGTTATAGATTTTCTTGAAGCATCACAAGACGATTTCTTTAATACGTCATCGGGTGTCGTGGATCTATGGAACAAACTAAAATCTGGAATCACGCATTGTGAATCAACCTTCATAGCTACTAAGCTAAAGAAAACTAAGCATAAAACGCCGTGGATTACGAGAAACATAATTCACCTATAGAGAAAAGTACGACTCCGCAAACATAAAAAGAAATCCGCTGCGCTCAATGAGCTTTCACGCCACTTAAAAACAGAAATAAAGATGGCAAGAGACCACCTTTTCTCAAGCACTCTGACTGAGTTTATGACAAATCAACCACGTAAGTTTTGGAAGTACTTATCAAAGCCAAATAGCATAGTAACTAAAATGGAAATATCGGGTAGTCTTGTTGAAAATACACGGATTATTGCAGATGCTTTCAACATTTACTTCCAATCAGTTTTCAGGCGTACGCAGCCTTCATTTTTACCATCGTCTAACCGTGAAAATCACATGCCAGAGTTAACAATAACAGAGTCTGGCATACTTAACCTGCTTCTTCAACTCTATGTAAAAAAATTGCAAGGCTTGGATGAAATTTCCAATGCTTTTCTTAAACGCTATGCCGCTCAGCTAACCCTTTTTCTGCAAAAGATATTTTCCTTATCATTAGAAACAGCTGTGCTTCCTGATGATTGGTTGTATGCAAAAGTAATTTCTATCCATAAAAGTGAGAACAAACAACTAATAAACACATACAGGCCTATATCACTGACAAGTACATGCTGCAAGCTAATATAGCATATAATAAGTAAAGCACTTATGAACTATCTAGAGGAAAATAATCTGCTTTATCCGAACCAACACGGTTTTAGAAGGAAGCTTTCGACCACTACACAACTTTTAGAGATTACTCATGACTTTGCTTTAGCTATTGATTCTAGACTGCAAATAAATGCAATATTTATTGATTTTTTCTAAGGCATTCGACCGCGTTCTGCACTCGTTGCTCATACAAAAACTTGAATCATTTGGGATTAACTCAAAAATAGTCCATTGGATTGCCGCTTATCTTTCCAACTGCACCCAGTATGTTTCTTTTAATAATGGCGAGTCCGACCGTGTCGACGTGTTCTCTGGTGTTCTCCAAGGGTCCGTACTAGGACCAACACTCTTTCTCATATATATCAATGACATCTACACTGCTATGGAACCAGGTATTACAATGAGGCTTTTTGCAGATGACTGCGTCACATACTCTCCCACTAGCACTAGAGAAGACCAGCTGAAACTTGACAAATCTTTAGAAAATATTGGGCTATGGTGTGAAAAACATAGTATGCAAATTAATACAGACAAAACCATGTGCATTACAATTTCCCATAGAAAGACACCACTTCACTTTCAGTACAACTTCTCTGAGGCAGACATCAAGCACGTAAATACCGTAAAGTACCTGGGGGTCACAATAACACATTAAAGTGGGATGTCCACATTAATCAAATTTCTGCACGTGCATTTAAACAACTAGGTTTTTTAAGGCGTAAACTAACCAGAACTTCCCCTCAAGTTAGACTAACAGCGTACAAGACGCTCATTAGACCCATCCTGGAATATGAAGCTATAGTTTGGAACCCACACCAAAAGAACATGATTGATGCATTGGAAAAGATTCAAAACCGGGCTCTTAGGTTTATTTTTTCAAAGTATGCCAGGCGGAAGAGTGTTTCCGCGCTGCGTTTGCAAGCACGTGTCGCAACTCTTGCTAGCCGACGACAATTACCCAGCCTGAAATTTCTTTTTCTTCTTTCAAACAACCTGGTAAATTTAAATAAGGATGATTACCTTAAGGCTCCGCACCGTCACTCCAATAGAACTAACAATGACAAATGCATACGCCCATTCCTGTCACGTTGTAACACGTTGAGGTATTCTTTTTTTCCCGCAGCTATAGAGATGTGGAATGACTTGCCGAACGACGTTGTCAGTGCACAATCACCTGAATAATTTTCATCGCTGTTGGAAATTCATTTAGAGGCATTGCAATAAATCCTGTGCTATCTTCGCCGAAATAAAAGTTGAAACAGTGTATCGCGCATGTGCTCCCACATTGCTACATGTGCTTAACCGCTTGCATCTGTATATCAATGTTATCGTTGATGTTATCATGCTAAGTAGTTTTCTTCAGTGAAACACATGTGCATTGTTCATTTATTGCTTTATACTGTTATATCGTTATTTTTCTTTCCTTTTCATCTTTGCGTTATGAAGTGTTATTTGCTCTGTACGCCTTCTCCTGTATAGGCCTGAAAAGGCCCACAGTATTGAATAAATAAATAAATAAGAGCGAGCCAGTGGAGAAGATACAGATACTGCCTCATCTCTCCCCACACAGGGCACAGAAAGTTTTCGGTACTGAACGGCTGGAGCACGACAACGTGGCGATGGTGTTAGGCCACTGGACAAATTGCTGCATAACTCAATGGCTCTTCGCTTCCTCCAAACATCGGCACTCCGTGATGATGTCATCAGAGAGTGGCTTCCACTTGTTTGTAAACAAGCAAGTGGGAGGCGTCATTGGCAATGCCTTCAAGAATGTGGCCGACTGTCAGATTCAAGCATGTGGTTGTCAACTTGTTGGCACAAAGCTGAAACATTTTGAATGTACATCATGTATAACTCCAGTAACCTAGCTTTCTGGGTGAGTTGGTTCATAGTAATAGAAAGAAGAAACTAGAGAAAAACTTCAATAAACTTTTAGTTGTAAGTCGAGCGCTTGTGTGGTTGTTCTTCTTTGCTGTTTTCGTGTGGTTTTTCGCTGGTTTCTTGCTCATATTACAGGCTTTTCGAAAAGGTCTTTCATTTTTTGTTTGTGCACATGCTTCATGCCTGTAAAACCACACACTGGCCATTCCCCTCAGTAGTAGCTGAGGTTCGCCACCATAAAAGTTGGATTCCATAGATTGGTCTTGCTGGCATGCTCATAGTCAGCCAGCCACTTTTTGACGTGCCCTTTACCAGTTCCACTGAAGTGCCGGGGTCTTGCAAATGGATCACAGCAATGTGGCTGGCTTCATAGGATTAGACCGATGGAACTGACTCTTGGAATGACAAACTGCCCAAGAAGACACCGGCTGCGAAGTTCCGTGGTGTGCATTAGATCCAGCTCCTCCACCGAAGATGTTACGGGGATATGACAAAAGTCTGTTGTATTTACAGTACTTACACAATCGAAGTGATTGGGCAACAACAGTCAGGATGGTATTCTTGTTGTTCTTTTCCTTAACACATGGCATGTACCCATCCCGGCGGAACACAACCCATCCTTCTCTTCTTCATCCTCTAGGTCAGCGGCACATAATATTACCCTGTTTGCACCATCTGGCTCTTGTTGCCACGATCATTGTGTAAATATAGTAAATACACCTGTTTTTTGTCATCTCCCCGAACATTATTAACCAATGCTTTAAAAATGTTCGGCATATCACTCTTCAAAGCTACACTTGAACTTCTTTAGTTTAGGTGCCCAGTTGCTTGCTGTCAACAAGTAACGTTCAATAATAGAAAAATAGAAATGAAAGCTTTTTCTTTTGCAGCTTTGACAAGATGCTTTTTTTCAAAGCACTGCATATTTGTAACAGAAGCATAACTCTAAAGAAATTAAATTTTGGTAGGAGAAAGGCTTCTGTAAGAAGCCAACACACAGAATGCATCGTTCGCTCGCATGTTTATCTTGACAAAGCTTGTTGACAGTTTTTTAGTGTATTTGTGGCATACTTCTTTAGGAGCTTGACACTTGCAAAGGGTTTTCCACAATGTTTGTGTGAGCTTGCTATTTTTTGCCAGGATTCTTGGACCTCGTGAAACGCTCTTAGCCCAGAGCCATGACACAAATGTACTCATGAAATAGCACACTCACCCTGATGGCGTAAGTGTGAGATTTCCATCAAGCTTCAGTGAAATAGGGTCATTGTCTGCATAATGGTGCTGCAGTGTAGCTTCCAGGGAAGTAGCATGCAAACCCTTTTTGAAGTCCCTTCCATGAAGAAGCTTGGTTATCCACAAAAGCTTGGTCTTCCCATGTATGGCCTCAAAAAGATGGCTGGTACTGGGATGCCACCATGTACTCTGGGCAAAGGGAGAGGGAAGAAAAAAAGTACTGTGAAACACTGTTCTCAAAAATATAATTGGGTCTAATATGCAATGAAATATTCTACATAAATAAAGCTGATAAAAAAAGACATGAACGCTCATCACAAGATGTGAGGGAGTCGCATCTGCTCCTCTCGAGGAAGAGTTCTGGGGAACATTACCCATCAGATGGGCCTGCAAGTTTTCAACACTGGCTCTTCGTCCCCAAAATAGGCCGACACTCGTGCTCCGCCATTGACATCGGCCTGGACTGTGAAGGAGATCGGTTTAATTGGGTAACACAGCTTGACTCCTGTGGTACGAACAGCCACCAACTGATCGTCATTTCCCCAGTTGGAAGGGGGATCCCAAGAACCAAACTGTGAAGTACAGTTGATTGGCGGACTTTCTGGAAGCAGCTTCAAGATGCCGGAGGATCAGGACTTCCTGAATCTGGTAGCAGTGGCCACGCCCTTAGTCTCCGAAGGGTACCACAAAGTGAGCCCCATACACTGACTTAATAAGGAAGTACAGTTATGCTCCCTACATTGGCTCAATAGGGAGGGAGCGGGTGCTGCAATGACCATTCCGCGCCCCCTGAAGGAGAACCCTACGCACGTCTATGTACAAGGCCACCAGTCTGCCTGGACTGCCAGCCAGATTGCAGCTCTGTGTCAGGAGCCAATTTTAGAACATTAACTGAATGCTGTTCTGGCCAAATCCAAGCACCAAAGTGCTCCCGGTGTTGATGGAATCACATGCCAGATGCTGCGCAACCTAAATGTAGCTGCAAGACGACACTTGTTGAAGGTGCAGCACTCTACTCGAGGCCTGGCTGACCACTGTGGTGGTACAGTAACCTGGTCGCCCGTGTGCAGCCCTGATGTCCTACAGGTCTGTCTCTCTCATCTATGCTGCCTGCAAGCTCATGGAAGCCATACCCATGGCAACCTTAATGCAGGGGCAAAGGAGTCTCCACCAGAACAGCAGACTGGCTTTGCCCAAGCTATGGTAAAGTGGCCCTCCACATCCAGCTAGATGTCCAGAGAACTTTTGACAGCCTGTCTGATATGGCCATAGAGTGTGCTCTGAATGCACTGGGCACCGTGGGCTGCCCTCTTACCTTTATCGGTCTGTCCAGCCAGCCTTCCTGGCTGGACAGACCCATCGAATTAGAGTTCGATGCACACCCAGTGATCCACTGCTAGTGACAGCCTGCATTCCACTGTAGCGCCAGGCCAGTCTGGGCCAGCTGCCACGCTGATGAAGTAGTGAGCCGCGTGGCTCATGATGCGCGAGCCACAAGAAATTTCAGAACGGCCTAGCTTCGGAACCTGGCTGGACGCTGCAGTGGCGACTCGACCTACCCCTGCGTCCCGAATAAAACTGTGACCTTGGCACAAGCTCATTGCCGCTGTCTCGTCTTTCATTCCTCGACATATGGTGACCATAGACCAACAGGCAAGCGACTGGTGTTGCATCGCTGCCACTGAGATTCGTGGCGATGTTCCAGCCAGCTCAAGCCTTGCAGCCACACTTCGACCCGCCTCTACCTCTGTTCTGAACCTCGTTCATCGAGCCATGGTTCCAAAAGTTCGAAGCAGCCTTGGAGCTCAATGACATCCGGCTCCAAGAATTCACGTTTGAGGTACTAGATTATCATCTTCCATGGGACCTCAAGCACCACCTCACAAACTTCGCGTGAAGCTCTCGTCCTTACGATCATCTGCGTGATGTCATGCTCCAGTAATATGGCATCAAACATCGCCTTCCCAAAAGCGACACCGTGATGCGTGGCTCATCTTTATGTAAGCCTCTCGCACCACGGCCAGTCCAGGCTATTCCCATGCTATCAACCCCAGGCTATGTAGGTGACAGAGATCACCCTGCCACTTCACGTGTTCCATCGACCGAAAGGTCCGCCACCTCAGTGTCTCTGGTTCCTGTCTCTGAGGTCTTGACTTCGCCACTAGAGCCACTTCCACCCCTTTCCGTGGCATATCTAACGCCGCTTACATATGTGGAGGAAAGAGAGACGAGACGGTGGCGATGAGACTGTGCTGTGGTCGCAGCTTTTAATTGGGCGAGGACATAGCAAAGCGGCATCGCCTACAACATCCAGCCAGGTTCAGAAGCTAGGCCGTTCTGCTCTCATGCAGCTCCAGCTCACCTCAGCTGCGGGAGAGGCACAGCGCGGTGGTCAAGAAAATGATAATGATTATGATAGCACTACAGGGTTCCCCCCATAGCGCTTTGCGTGAATTGAAGGTACGGGAAAAAGAAAAAGAAAAACCGATACTATCTACATAAAAGACAATTCATAAGGTGTTCGTTTGGGAAGTTCAGGCTGTCAACGCGGATGGGCCATGAGGAAGCAGCAGGTATGGGCGATTCTGAGAGTTGCGCAGCGGACGAAGAAGTAAGCGCCGGGTCACTGCAGTTGTTGACAAACGAGTGACAGGATGACCAGATGGGGCTATCCGGGAGAGTGAGCATTGCTGGTAGAGGTGTCTTCAGGTGGAGGTGAGGGTGGGTGCAAAAACGTCGATGCGGATTCTGCGTGCGAAACAATGAGAACTGGCACAGTAAAGTCTTGAAGACCACCAATTGACAAGCAACTGCTGTGATAGGGCTTGCACTGGCAATGCACAGCGCTGAGGTCGATGTCGGTACGTAGGTGTCGTGACTTGAGCGGTGTCTGAAGATGGGTCGACATGACCGCTTACGTTGGTAGTTGGTCAGTGGTGCTCGTGTGGAAGTCGGTAGTGCAATGACACCTTCTCTGTTCTATTGTAGTTGGCGTAACGACATTAATACATGAGTTGACTGATGCGCAAACACCGTGCTCAAAGGACCATGCGAAGGACGGCACGTGATTGGTCAGTGCGTTGGGCCGAGGTGGATGAGGTTTGCGAACGTGTCAAAAGGAATGCCTGCATTCGAGTTACACGCCTGCTGGTTCGCTTCCCTCGTCTAGAACACGAAAGGAGGCATGTCATGAAACAGAGCAAATGCGCATTCTGGAGAAGGGTCCGTCGGCAGCCCTGGAGTCGTAGAAGCCCCTTCGGTAGTTGGCGCATGAGGGCTCATGCATAGGTCAACGTGGCCAATGACTGCCTCTACAGCAGGCGCGAAGTCAGTGGTGTGCTCTGCCATAGGCGGCGCAGGCACATCGTACGTTGGGGCGTCGGTCATGGTGGCAGCATCCCGCACGTTCGGTCGTGTCTGTTGAGCGGCACGAGCTTCTGCTGCAGGGTACATCAACGGAGATGCTAGAGCTGCTGGCAGGAGGCACAGAGCACTGATGTGGAAAGGGAGTCATCTTTGGACATCGTCGACGAGGAAGCCTGTGCGATCAGAGGACGAGTAGCAGGCGTGATGATGTCCGGGATCCTAGCAGACTCCAGGGTGTCCGGCAATGTAGCCGTCATGGAGTCCGACATGTCCGAGAAGTCGTGGTCGGTGGAGGTTAGAGAAGACGGGTGGGTAGCAAGCGTGCCAAAAGGACCATCGGCCGAGGACTTGGAAAAAGCGCACCTCGTGGCGGACTGGTCGTCGGCAGCAGGAAAGTCTTGAAGAACCTCGTCGGGTCGGCAATTGGGCGCGGGAATCGTATCGCTAATGGCCGGTGAGAGGTTGAAGTGCACGTAGCTGGACAATTGAAGGCTTGGTCAAGGCAGCGACGATGGCCGGTTGATACCGCTTGCTGAGACTCACGAGAAACCGGGAAGTCGCAGGTGAAGGGAAGGGGGCAGTAGATGAGGCCGTAGGAGGTCAGCATCGCAGAGCAGTGGTCATCGTATGACTGCGGGTTGGAGCTTGAAGTGCCAGCGAGATGACACAGCTCTATCCGAAGGGTGTCGAGAAGAATGGTGAGCGTCAGCGGCTGGTCCGTGAGGCCATTCACGACAGGAACAGCGGCACTGGCAGGCAAAGTCGCGGAAGCATGGCAGCCGATGACTCTTCAGAGGGCGCGTTCTTGAGATCACCAGGTCCTTCAGATCTTTAATGATAGCAGATGTGGGTCAAAGTGCGGCTGCAGCGCTTGAGCTGTCTGGAACATGGCTGCCAAGCTCAAAGGTAGCGGTGCAGCGCTGGTCGCTTGTCCGTTGGTCCAGGGTCACCATATGAAGACAACGTGATGGCGTCCGACCTAGACGTGCTGTTGTCAAAGGTTAAATGAAAGGATGAAACGTACAGAAGGAAGTGAGCTGCCGAAGTATAGCAGCAACCGGCGCTACCTGTCACCTGTTCGCTGACACCACATGTGGCACTGTAACCGAACTAGCTGCCATCTTCCACGCCAGAAGCATGGCAACGACTGCAGATGACGCTCCAGTTCTGCCTGTAGTCGAGTGAATCGATCGTGATCCACCGCCCACGCAAGCATATGGTCAGCATGCCGTCCCGCATCCAAGTTTTCCTGTGCTGGCTGAACAAGGTGGTCCCGTAGCCACATACGCGCCGTCTCATATTCTGGCACAGGCCAAGTCTCCAGTGGATGCCGACTTGCTGCCGAACATTTCTGGGGACAGTGTCGAAGGGCTTGAAACCGATCAGCACTCCCCACACGACATTCAAGGACGCAGTCGTTATCACCAGTGCTGCGCAGGTCAGCACGACAGAAATGTGCCAGCATCAGTGCCATCCAGGTACACCAGGAGCTCGTGCCGCCAGTGAAACTCTGTTAAACGCGCCTCCTTGCCACCTCCTCTACAGCGCTCAAGTGACCTTCAGCCTGCGTGCCCATGCTCGCACCCCTGCAGATAGCGTCAATGTCTCAACGACGCTCGTGCCTACAACAACCATGCAACACTTGCGACACCTGCTCTCACGAGTCTTCACTGCAGTTCTAACCATCAGCATTGAGGAGTCACCTGACTGGCGACCGATTGTGCCGCCGAGGCCCATGGTCAAGAGGTCCTCGATAGGTTGCATCACCGCTGCCTACATCATCTGTTCAGCACGCACCTCGCCCTCTCCGTGGCTCCCACTGTCGCCCACAAGAACTCTGATATACCCAACGTTTTTCACGGTAAAGACTCGGATTTTCCCACAGACAAGCCATAGACTGCCGCTCATGTACATAGTGTCCATCCCTCTTGATTTTTTTTTGTAAATGTTTGAAATCGCGTGAAGCGCTAGGCGGAGAGCTCATGTAGTGTCGCGCCAGTCTTGGCCAGCTGCCGCACTAAAGAAGAAGACAGCCGCGAGGAAACAAAACGGCTGAGCTCCTGGCCTGGCGTTCCTGGCCAGGCTGGACGCTGCAGTGGCGACTCCGCCTACGCCTGCATCCCAAATAAAAGCTGTGACCTCGGCACGGGGTCATCGCTGCTGTCACATCTCCCATTCCTCAACATGGGCAGCTTTCTACCCGCCCTTCTGAGGTACACTAGAGCGCGAGCATTCGCGGCAAGAATTAAGGCACAAGAAGACACATTTTGACACGTTGTAAATGCGAAAGGCAGACTGGTATTGGTGCTCCACACATCAGCGGTTCGCATTGCACTTATGACATCGTGCGGAGCACCAGCATCATTAACGTCGCATCTCTAATGCCACCCCACCATTTGCTGTGCAGTCCACCACCTACGGTACACATCGCGGGAAAATTACGCCAAATTCCAGCTTCGACTTCTGTCCGCATGCCTGCCCCATGGATTTCATGCAACGCGCCATTCAGCGTCAAGTCATCGCCAAAATTCATGCCTGCATCGTGGGCACGCGACTTTCGTCATCCGCTCAAGCGGATGACTACCATTGCTTCTGCCAGCCGTGTCCGTGCCTCGCAACCCTCATCCACTCCGCTGCTCTCAGTGCCGCCCATTGCAGCTAAGCAGTGCCGCCCTTGCAGCTAATCTTCGTAATTCTGGCTCCGTGTGTGTTCGTGTGACTTGGCGCTGTTTTCTGATGAAACAAAAATCAGCATATGTTCAGTGGTTGCGCTTCCCCAACGTAACCTGTGCGGCTTACCATTTCAAATCTGGTCATGCAGTTCAAAAGGATTTGTTCTTTCTTTTGAAACAAAACCAAAACACAGCAAGAAACAAAGCCACAAGTAAGATTCGCCACCCGCAAGAACGAAGACTAGGCAAATCCGTGTACTACCCATCATTCCCATGGTTGCTGAATGATCACAGTTCCGGAGCCCCCTCTAGTTAATTTTAGGAAACGCTACGCCTGGGGCTAATGATCGACCACCGGCTAGCATGAATACCGGCCATCAAGCTCGCCACCTACAAGGTCACCAGGGTCGACACTGTGGTGAGCAAGTTCCTGAGCAGGCAAGAGTATGTAGTTGGGCGTGTTGGTAATTCATAACTAGTAATATCGTTGCGTATAAAAACTGGGACACAGGACAAGGAAAGGGTCAAAAGGGGAACGCTAACTTCCAACAAAATTTTATTTCGTAGAGCGCACATATATATACTCAAGAAAAGGAAAAAAACACACAAAACAACTCTAAAACTCACAAATGCCATGCGTGAAAATTTACAATCTTAGGAAGGACAATTCTTTTTGACAAAGCCCGATGGAAGAAGTGCTAACACAGTTCAACCCTAATCTATTAATCTTCTCTGCCTCCCTAATCTTCCTTATCGTTTTGTTTCTGTTTCTACCAACAATCACGGCGTCTTGAAAAAGTGGTTTGCAGCCACATGTGCTGTAGTGCTGTGCCAAAACTTTCGTGGAGCGTACAAAAAAAAAATGTACGCTCTACGAAATGAAATTTTGTTGGAAGTTAGCGCTCCCCTTTTGCCCCTTCCCTTGTCTTGTGTCTCAGTTTTTACGCGCTAAGATAGTACTAGTCCTGAGCAGGGGCTAAGTATGCACTTCACAGCTGTCCCTATGGCTCTATGAGGGTGCTGCAATGGCAACGCAAATTTACACACCACCCCTGCTGCAGCTGGCCTCACACTGCAAGGAGCAGCAAGTTCCTGAGCAGGGGCTAAGTGTGCACCTCGCAGCTGTTCCTCCGGCTCTACAAGGGTGCTGCAATGGCAGCTGGAAAGGCAACTGGAAAGGCAACTGGAAAGGCAACAACGCATTGCAATTCAACGCTTCATGGTACTCCCGCACCAGTAGCTCGTGGCTGCAACACTGGCAGAGACACAGACATGGCCTCTGTCACTTCTTATGCTGCGACAGGCGACACTCCTTATGCTGTCATTCCTTATCCACAGGACATTATGTGGATTGTCTTCAGAAGCCCCCGCCCCCCCCTTCACCCTTCGGAGATGCTGCCCTCCTTCGAAGACAGAGGCGTTCCCGCCAGCTTCACAGATTGCACAGATTCGCGCTCTCTATGAGAAACTGGTGCCTGAGACTCCCTCTCTTGTCCAGCCGCCTCCACCGCCTCTACCGCCTCCACCTTACCAGCAGCCTCTGAATGTACATTTAGGGCTGGAAAACTTCAGCACAAGGCTGACACCGGTATACGAGCTCCACCAGTCAGCTGGGGTGAAACTCCATGACAGGCTGCGGGGCATCTGGTGTCCACAGACAGTTCTGTTTGGAGCAGCCCTCATTCGGCCGCAGCTTCCCGTGTATTACTATCGACTGGGACAACCATCCGGTACCGCCTTTTCTTCCCACCAGCTCCACAGCAGCTGAATCGGCTGGCCTGCCCTTGCCAGCTAACTACCTCACTACTACGTCACGCTAGCTGCCTGTAGCAATCCTCTGCAAGTTCTAGCCAGCCGTACAAGCTCTGCTGCAACCAGACCAGGCAGGCATCATAGTGGCATTGATGGATGTCAAACCAACTGCCATTGGAGCTAGCGGTGTACGCCTGTCCTTCCACTGAATCCCCTCGCAAGTTGAGACAGCTGGCAATGAGGAGACCACCAGTGCTGCTACGGCAGCACACCATGGTGCCACCCCAGTCACCAAGGCATTAGCCCAGTCGGTTACTCCCGACAATAACTGCGGCTGCTCCAATCAACAGCCCACCCTGACACGCGGGTGGCAAGCGGCAAGCCTCCATCTCCCCTTCAAGAAACCAGCCTGGAAAGATGCAAGCAGTGGTTACTGGTTCGCCTGGGTACGAACAGTGCCTGGCCTGCAGCACGCATATATTCTGCGGGTCACTGTTCATCACCTGCGTGCCGAAAGGTGCAACGAAGTGAAACGCTGAAACGTATTGTAACGGGGAGTATTTAGTAAGTTAATGAGAGAACGGGAGATGGCATCTTGTGCATATGAAGTGGTGGATGGAAGGTCACGCGCAAGCAGAGTATCAAAAGGTAGTAAAGGATTATGGCCATAGAGAAGATAAAATAGTGAGTAGCCGGCAGTTTCATGACCAGACGAGTTGTAGGCGAAGGTTACAAACGGAAGGGCAGTGTCCCAATTGGTGTGGTCGTCAGAAACATACATAGCAAGCATGTCTTTCAGTGTGCGGTTGAGGTGTCCAGTAAGTCCGTTAGTCTGAGGATGGTAAGAAGTCATAAAGCAGTGCCACATAGCACAGGATCTAAGGAGGTCGTCAACCACACGAGGCAGGAAGCAGGGGCCACGGTCCGTGAGTAGGTGAGGAGTGGCATGCTGAAGGATGATGTCATAGAGTAGGAAATCTGCGACGACCGTCGCGCAGCTGGTCGTTAGCGCTTGACTTTTGCATACCGAGTGGCATAATTTGTAGCTACTGCTATCCATTCGTTTCCCTTTGCCGATGTTGGGAAGGGACCTAACAAATCCAAACCCACCCAATGAAACGGCTTAGCTGGGACTTCAATAGGTTGAAGGTGACCGGTAGGGAGAGACGTAGACTTCTTCCAACGCTGGCACAGGTCACACGCTGCAACGTAGCGTGGAACAGAACGATAAAGGCCCTTCCAGAATACCCCTCAACGGACGCGGTCATAGGTTCTGGAGACTCCTAAATGTCCGGAAGTTGGGCCATTGTGAAGTTCTTGCAAGGTACCCTTGCGCAGATTACGTGGCTATGATGTGCAAAAGTTCCACGCCCTCGGGCTGTAAGTTGCAGCGGTACAAAACGTTGTCTTGAAGCAAAAACAGGCTCAGTGAAGGTTCTTTATGGCCAGATTGAAGACGGTCAATCATTGATAGCAGCGATGGATCTCGGCGTTGTTCGTCAGAGAAAATATGTTATGGCTAAGATGTTGGCATCAGCTTCCAACTCAGAGGAATTGGGTGGATCAACAGGGTGTCGAGATAAGCAGTCGGCATCACTCTGAAGCTTGCCAGACTTGTACACTACGGAGAATGTGTACACCTGTAATCGCAATGCCCATCGCCCGAGTTTTCCTGTAGAATCCTTAAGGGTTGACAGCCAGCAGAGTGCATGGTGGTCTGTGATAACACCGAACGTGTGTCCATATAAGTATGGACGGAATTTGGTGATAGCCCTGATGAGAGCGAGGCACTCTCGCTGAGTAATTGAATAGTTTCTTTCCGACTGAGAAAGTAGGCGGCTAGTGTACGCTATGACACGGTTTGTGCCGTTCTGCATTTGTGCGAGTATTGCCCTTATGCCATGGCTACTTTTGTCGGTGCGAAGCTCCATTCGAGCAGCTGTGTCAAAATGAGCCAACACAGGTGGTGATGCGAGTGCAGAAATCAACGACACAAAAGAATCTTCTTGGTCTTCACGCCAGGAAAAAGCCACGTTCTTTTTGAGAAGATCTGTGAGGGGCTGAGCAATTTCCACGAAGTTGCTGACAAAACGGCGGAAATATGAACAGCCCCAAAAAGCTGCGGACTTCTTGCGTGGAACGTGGGGCCGGGAACTCACGCACCGTGTGAACTTTATTATTGTCGGGTCGTACACTAGTAGCGTCAACAAGGTGGCTAAGTAGCTTTATCTGACGGCATCCAAAGGCGCACTTAGACACGTTAAGCTGGAGGCCAGCATAGCGAAAAACGTCAAGAATTGCCGACAGATGTGGAAGATGGCTTTCAAAGGTTGGCGAGAAAACGATGACATCATCTAGATAGCACAGGCACGTCGACCATTTAAAAACGCGAAGGAGGGAGTCCATTATGCGTTCAAAAGTTGCTGGCACATTGCACAACCCAAAAGGCATGACTTTAAATTGATAAAGCCCGTTGAGTGTAATGAATGGCGTCTTCTGGCGGTTGCGGTCATGGACTAAAATTTGCAAATATCCAGATCATAGGTCCAGGGAAGAGAAATATTTGGCACCATGAAGGCAATCAAGTGCATCATCAGTTCGAGGTAGAGGATAGACATCCTTCTTGGCTATTCGATTGAGATTGCGATAGCCGACACAGAACCGCCAGGTGTTGTCCTTCTTTTTACAAGGACAACAGGTGATGCCCAAGGACTGATTGAAGGCTCTGTGACGTCTTTGTCGAGCATTTTCTCTACCTCCTTCTGGATTATTTGGCGCTGTGAATGAGACACACGGTAAGGACGCTTATGAAGGGGACTGGTGTCGCCAGTGTCGATAAAGTTGGCTACGACGCTCGTGCGGCCCAAGGAACGGTTGTTGATATCAAATATGTCGAGATAAGAAAATAGAAGACCACCGAGCGCTTCAACTTGGGATGGCGACAGGTCGTTTGATATCATTTTGTCTAGGAAAGCTCTATTCTGTGCGGCTGCGATAGGTTCGGCTACAGTCTTGATGTCAGGAGTGAGCTATAGCCGACAAATGTGACGATTCTGAAAACCGCCTTAGACGATATAATTTGCTTTTTTTTGGAATCCCAGACATTAGGAACGAAACCTGGCCCCAGTCAGAAACAAGCGTAGTGTCTTTCTGTTCCGAGAAGCTCAAAGTATCTATCGCTCCTACAGATTGAAAGAGCCCATAGAATAGGCCGCTATCAGTAAGGTAAGAACCGCCGAATTATCCTCAAGCTAGGCTGTTTTAAAGACAAATTCAAAATTCTCTCTGCTACTCCTAAACTGAAAGTCCCAGATTTTGCGATCCGGGAAGACTAACATGCACGTGTACGCCTTGCTCGCAGTAAACTTTGTGAGTTTGGCCAACAAACAAAAGCTGATTTCAAAATATGTTTTGATAAACTAATCATAGGAGATAAAAAATATATCTAGGAATCGATATCCAATTCTGTGATCAAACAGAAATCGTAGCAGCCACGGCTGGCTTCCAAGATTCCCGCCAGAGCGCCCTTACCTGTACCCAAAGACCATAGCCCTATTTACGATTCCCCCATCAGTTTTACTTGCGAACGTCAGAAGCTATCTTCCCAAGAGGGCAGCTTTTGAGGCCATCTTGGAGGATAATGCCACTGACATTGTGATACTAACTGAAACATGGCTAACTTCTTCGATTAATGACGAAGAACTACTACAGAATAACACATCATACCACGTGTACAGACTTGACCGGACTAGGCGTAGGGGTGGTGGTGTTCTAATCTTTGTCAAAAGTGCTTTGTCTTCCTTCTATGTTAAAATCGACACTAATCATAAAACTTTCTTCGTAAATATATCCTTTCCTTTTTGTGTAAACACACTTATAGCGTGTTACCGAGCCCCTGACTCCGATACCTCGTTTATTTATGACCTTCATTCCGTCATGCTTGATATTTATTGTCGCTTTCCTCGTGCCGATTACTTCATATGTGGTGACTTAAATTTTACCGACATCGACTGGAATAACCTGTCCGCACCATCCTGTCATTCCAAAATTTTTCTGGATTTCATACTAATGTTCAATTTCACCCAAGCAGTCAATATATTGACACGTGACGGTAATATTCTTGATTTGGTTCTATCTGCGAAGCCTGATCTCATTAAATCGTTATCATGCATAAATAAACTAAGCGACCACAAAACTGTTCTGTTCGACATGCGCATTCCGATTCTTCGTCGATTACCCTAGATAAAGTATATTCGAGATTATAAAAAAGCAAACTTCACTTGCATCAACCGGTCTTGCACCGATCTTGAAAACTTCTACAGCTTTTTTAAGGTTTCTGCCGTCCAGAAAACAGTTGTACAAAATTGGCTACTTCACAAACATAAAATTCAAGAGCTAATTGAAAAGTATGTTCTCCTCATTCGTATTCACGGCAATTCCAATCAACCATGGTATTCTAATGCCTTAAAAAACTTTCTCAAAGGAAGAAAAGTCTCTTTCGAGAGGCAAAATACCGCACCACTGCAGCAAAGCGGTCAAAATATTTCAAGTCTCTTCATGATTACACGTGTCTTCTGCGACGCTCCAAAGGAAAGTTTTATCACTATGACATGTTAAGCATTTTACGTGATAATCTCCATGAATTCTTGAATCCCCTAACCCCAAAACACAACCACACACACACAATTTTTTTTTTAGAATTTTCGACGGTTTGGAAGTACCGTTAGACCAACGGTCTGACATCATGAATACATTTTTTCTGTCCGTTTTCACCCGTGAAAATAACTTTGATAGCCCCAATTTACCCTTCCAACATTTCTCCCAATTGCTTCCGATTAGCATTTCTGCTTCAGGCATCGCTAAACTAATAGAAAAACAAAAAATATCTTGTGCCCCGGAACCAGATAAAATCACAGCTAAAATACTTAAAGGTACGCTAACGTGTTCTAGCAAAATATTAGAAATATTATTCATGCAAACGATAAAAGACAGTATGCTTCCGCATGACTGGAAGCTAAGCAGCATATCTCTAATATCTAAAGTGGGTAATCAGTTCGTTCCTTCAAATTATCATCCGATTTCTTTAACTTCTGTATCTTGTAAGCTGCTTGAGCACATAATATACTCTAGTGTGGTAACCCACCTTGAAAAGAACTGCTTCTTTTTTTAAAATCGACATGGCTTTCGCTCATGTTTTTCCTGTGAAACACAACTTTTTGAGTTTACAACGGACCTCCACTTAAACCTTGACTCTTCATTTCAAACAGATATAATCTTCCTCGATTTTTCTAAGGCGTTCGATCGCATTACTCATCAAAAACTTATGCTTAAACTTTCCTCCCTTAATCTATACCCGCTCATACTGTGATGGATACAAGCCTTTCCCACTGATCGATCCCAATAGACAGTCATCGAAGGTCACCAATCCTTGACTACAAATGTAATATCTGGCGTACCTCAAGGTTCCGTCCTTGGCCCTCTCCTATTTCTAATTTTTATTAATGACCTTCCATCAAGTGTTACATCTTCGATATGTCTTTTTGTCGGCAATTGTGTCGTTTACCGCCATATATGTGATGGCTCTGATCAACTTGCCCTCCAAAATGATTTAAATGTAATTGAAAATTGGTGTTCTTTATGGATGATGCAACTTGATATTTCTAAGTGTAAATCTATGCAAGTTTCCCGTAAGCGTTAAACCTAAATTTTACTTATTCCCTGCAGTTTAACCATCTCGCTCTAGCAGAATCGTACCGATACCTGGGTGTTCTCATCAACAGCAACCTAACATGGACTGACCATATCGCACAGCTTACTGCCAATGCATCCAAAACATTAGGTTTCATCAGGAGATACCTGTCCTGCTCACCGGCCTCAGTTCGTAAACTCGCCTACGAAACCTACATCCTTAGTACACTCGAGTACGCCTCTCTAAGTTGGAATTCACACCCAATCTTATTTAATAGACTCCCTTGAAGTTATTCAAAATCGCTCGGCTCGTTTTATAACCTCCGAATACAATTTCCTCACAAGTAATACTACTATAAAATAATCACTGTCTCTCACCTCTCTGGAGCTTAGACGAAAAATAGCATGCCTTTGTTTATTTCACAAACTGTATTTCAATTATTCTTTCTTACATGGCTCTCTGCTTCTCCCACCAATTCAAACTTAGCGCCGTCTCTTCAAGTCTTTGAGTGTCCAAAATTTAAAAGGTTCAACCAACGCTTTTAACAAGTCTTTCCTCCCGTTAACAATTGAGGATTGGAATCGGCTTCCAAATGCAATAGCCAACGAACGATATACTGTGAAGTTTAAAACCTCACTCGAAACTCATTTTACAACCACACTGTCGTAATTTTTGTGTAGCCAGGTGCCTTTCTCTTATTCTTTAATCATGCCATAAGTTGTATAATGAGTTCTGTTTTTACTATTGCCCTGTAGTTCCGATTCTTGAATTTTAACCTACTTTATGTTCTTGGTCTGGAATTGCGTTTGTGTATCTTTGCTTGACCCCCCCCCCCCTTCTGTAATACCCCATAAGGAATCCTTAAGAGAAAAGAAATGATGATAATTATGATGATGAGAGATCAAATTGTACATGGCTCCAGAATAGAGAGTTCTGCTAAGGCAATACCTTGAGAAATGACCTGCGTTGACACAGAGAAGTTAAGGACAAGGAGAAGTATCTTGTTGTCCCTAATCCTCACGATAGTATGAGGAAGTATGATGTTCCGGGAGAGGGTCAGGTCAATGAGTGGAGCTGCCAAGTAGTCCCCATCAGGAACAGGTGGGAATGACGACATAGAAAGGTACACAGCTGCCTGAGGCGGTAATCGTAGACACTCCATGGACCGTAGCTGTGTGCGAGCTGCAGGAGGGACATCAGAGTACAAAAGCAACTCTAGCTGTAAAGTACCAGTTGAACAATCGATGAGGGCTGAATGCGCGGTCAAGAAGTGAATGTTGAGAATCGCGTCGTGTAAGCAAGTGTCTAGAAAAGCAAAGAGGACTGAAGTGTAATGGCCAGCAACAGTGACGCGGGCAGTGCACATACCAAGAACTGATGTTCGGCTGCCGTCGGCTACTCGCACAGTTGAAGACATGGCAGGGGTAAAAACTTTTTCACGCAGGATCGAAGACGTGAACTCATAACGAATATGCGGGCACCAGTGTCTATTTAGAGCTGTAACGGTCAGGCCATCGATGAGAACACCAAGTAAATTTCGTCTGGAATTAGTGGTTGGAGGAGGTTTTTCGACCAAGTTGTCATAGCAGTGCCACCTCCAGGAGCTGCATCTGTTAGTTTCCCGAGAACTGCCCAGAATACGCCAATGACGGGGAGTGACGGCATTAAGAGGAGCGCGGCTGGCGACCCTGAGGCGATGGGGAGTGGCTGGACCGGGTTCTTTGGGCAATGACATCGACGTAGGATGGTTCGAAGCATAGCGTAGAACGGCTGGGTGGGAAGTCCTGAAGGTTGTCATGGGAAAAACGAAGTGGCAAATACTGCCCACTATCCTGTCAGTGGTCGTCTAGAAAACGTTGCCAGAAAGGCCATCTGTTGCGGCAGTGCCGGGAAATATGGCCAACATGATAGCAAGAGAAGCATATCGGTCCATCATCTTGTGTGCACCACTCAGATGGATTTCGGTAGCGTGATGAGAACCGCAGGACGGATGCGGCAGCTGCAAAAAGTGGGGCAGCGTGGTAGTGAGCGTTAGGATTTATGGACTGCGGTGTGTGGCTGGAGTTATGAGGAACTAAGACGTCCACGTTGGCAAACTCTTGATGCACAACAGCCTGAATAAGAGATGTTGGGGCCAACTTGTGAGGCATAGGGGGTTGATAAGCAAAAGAAGCCATGGCTTCCAGTTTCTGGCGGTCAATTCTTGTGATGTTTGGAGAATTCACGAATGGACATGGCACCACAAGATCCTCGAAGAAAAAAGTCGCAGTGGTGTTCGGGAGTCAGGAAGAGCATTGAGTGATTCTACTGCTTTTGGCTTGTTCGAACCGCCGACATTCACTGACAATTGAGTAAATGGTGGTACAGTTCTTGATTAGAATGTTAAAGGCATCGTCAGCTATGCCCTTCAACACATTGCTGACCTTGTCTAGTTCGATCATGTCTTTGTCGGCCTTCCGGCACAAGGCGAGCACATCTTGGATATAGGTGACGTACGACTCGGTGGAAGATTGAACTTGTGATGCGAGTTCCTGCCTGGCTGCTATTTGTCGAGCAACTGACCGGCCGAACAAGTCACGGAGCTTCTGCTTGCACACGTCCCAACTCATCAGGTCTTCCTCGTGCGTCTCGTACCAGGTCCGTGCAGTACCTTGCAGGTAAAAGATGATGTTGGCCAGCATAAAAGTGTCATCCCACATGTATTGCTTGCTGACGCGCTCATATAAAACGAGCCACTTGTCAACGTCAGTTGTGTCGGTGCCACAAAATATACCTGGATCGAGAAGATCGGAAGGGATCACAGGTGACGGAGCAGGCGTAGACTGAACGGATGAAGCACTGCCTTCAGGCATCATGGCTGAACGAAGCTGATGTCCGCTACAGAGATACAGAGCCTGAATGTTACCAAGCACTTCCACCAAAAATATGTAACGGGGAGTATTTATTAAGCTAAGGACGGTTGGGCTAATACTGCACACAGTGCGCAAGGATGCAGGACAACCGGGCAGTCCAGACACAGCCCCACAACAACATCGTCGTCTTCATTCCTTCTTTGTCATTTTTGCGCCTGTGCCTGAGGTACTTTTCTATACCCATGACAATATTATTTTCTCCTGCCCTACCATGGCCACAGAATGATGAGTGATGATGAGCCGTTAACACCTGCCTGGTCTGGCTGTGGCAACGATGGAGGGCAATCTTTATGCTCGCAGATGCAAGCCATCCAAGCATTCATTGAGTTTTGTGCTTCTGCTGACCTCATCGCCTTATGGACAAATTCTCTGGCTTCATGCTACCTGTTGTGTCGGCAGGCGACGTCCAAACAAGGGCAAGGGGCTCGACGACTGGACGCGGAACTCGACGTGCTCCAGCAATCGGCCCACCGACACGAGCGAGTCAAACATACTCAACGGAAGCCCAACAACGACTCGGCTGACCAGCAGCCGTTTATTAAAACCACACCACAAAGCGACGCAAACACACGTAATTGGCTTTTGGCAATCACATGTGCCGGTCTGCAATGACATCTATATATAAAGCACACAACAACACGACAAACAGTGCGCATCCTTCTCAAAGATGGTGCCACAACACCACATCATCTCCCCCATCGATGAAGTCATCACAGTCCTGTGAGTGTCCACAAATCCAACTAAATTCACACCAACGGCGAGATGAATGATCTGTCCGCACATCCATGAGTGGCACCACAACACACAAGATCATTCCCCAATCATGCAAGACAACACACACTTCAATGCCACAATCAATCTCCATGACGTCCGCACTTAAGTCACAAAGCCTTTAAACCACTCTGGGCGCTTCGTCTCATGACCCGGACGCGAAGAGGCCGCAGAAGAACTTGGTGGATTGCAACGATTTTTGGTCGACTTCGAAAACCCCGTCGCCCCTTCATTTTCCCCCTCCCTGAGATTGATATGCTTTTGAACAGTTATCGAGGGTTGCCCAATAGGGTCTTCTTGACATCCCAACATTCCCTGAGGAACCCTTGATTTAGACCATTCATTAACTGAAAGCTCTGACAAGAGAGTCTGAAGATTTGAGGGGGAGCCAACTAGAGCAGGTGAACTAGGGGGCTGACTAACACAACTGTCTATGTTAGAATAAGAGTAAATTAATTTCTCAGGTGGCGTAGGACGAGCCGCCTTCTCAAAGGAACCTTCAGGAATTACTGTCCGTTTTGGAAGCGTTCCATTTCTTGCCATCACTTAGCACAAAAGTAAAAGGAGCAACCTGAGCCTGAGCCTTATGAGACTTGCTATACTTACAATTTCATTTCCTATGGAGCCTTATTTTAACCAAGTCTCCTACCTTTATGCGGTGTTTCTGCGCACCTTTCCTTTGATCAAAATATTCTTTACTCTGTTGCTGTTTTGCAGAGACTCTATTACGTACCTGATGCAAATCAGCTTGTAACCCTGATACCTGAGAACGAATCCTTAAGTTGCTAATGTCTATTTTAGAGTGAGGTTGACGGCCATGCAGCAAAAAAGCTGGGGAAAGACCTGTCACCGCATGTGGAGTGACCCTGTATAAAATCAAGAAATCTGTGATGCTTTTTGCTGGATCTTTCCCTTCTAGTCTAGCTACCAGTAAATGTTCCTTCAGAACCCTATTCAGGTGCTCTATTTGACCGTTGGACTGGGTATAATAATTTGACGAGAACACTTGATGAATGTCTTTTTCCTTAAGATAGTTCTTAAACTGCTGTGACACAAACTGCGGACCATTGTCGGTAACTTATACCTCCGGTAGCCCTTTGCGGCTAAATGACAAGTCCAAAAGCTTAATGACATCCTCTGCTGATAGTGTATTCGTTCCAGAAACCTCGGGCCACTTAGAATAGTAATCCACCAATGTTACGAGATACCTTGGAAAAGACACATCTAATGGGCCGACAATATTAATACCCAATTTTTTCCATGGCCCATCTGGCCATTTGACAGGCTGCAGCGGCACCACATGAGGCTTGGCAGACTTATCTGCCAGCTGGCTGACATGATACTGCTTTACATATTCTTCTACAGAATGATCCATTTGTGGCCACCAATATCTCTCGTGGAGGAGTTGTCTAGTGCGTACTAATCCTTGATGATTTTCATATGCTAACTGCATAAAAGTGGGTATAAGGACATTCGAAATGACTACACGATCACCACGCGTAAGTAACCCGTCTACAAAGAGAGGTCATTTTAACATAAAAGTATGCCATTAAGTCATTATTTGGTTTCTTTGATGGCCAACCCTTGAATATATGCTCACACACTTTCTGTAATGTCTCATCCGTACTCTTTGCAAGCTGCACAGTTTCTTTATCGACTACTGATGTCACTAATAATACTATTTCTTTCTCCTGATTAAGTTCTGGACTGTTCTGTAATGGCAGTCTAGACAAGGCATCGGCCACCACGTTTTCTGAGCCCTTATAATACTCTACATCAAAATTGTAGTAAAGGAGTCTAGCCGACCACCTTGAAGTTCTTAACAGTCGACGACCGGCATCTCCTTCTACTAACAAAGCAACTACAGCTGGATGGTCAGTTCTAAGAATGAAATGCCTACCCCAAAGGTAAATGTGCCACTTTTCACATGAGAACAGGCACGCAAGCGCTTTGCGTTCACCCACAGAGTATTTCCTTTCAGTTTCTGACAGGGTTCTCTATGCGAATGCTACGGTTTCAAGCTAAGGACCATACCGTTGCTGTAACACTGCTCCGATACCAACGTCAGATGCATCGGTTGTAACTACCACAGGTAGATCCGGATTAAACACCTTAATCACAGGCAAGCAAGTAAGACGCGTTTTCAACTGCATGAAAATGCGTTGAGCACTCTCCGACCAACAAATATTTTGGCCCTGTCTGAGCATAAGACGAAGTGATTCGACTAGATCTGCATAGTGATTAATGAACTTGGCATAATAGCCTGTCAGCCCCAAAAATGAGTGCAATGACTTAATGTCTGCAGGAGTTGGAGCATTCACGATAGCATTCACTTTACTGTCTAAACGTGAAAGGCCCTTGGCTGAAATCTTGTGTCCCAAGAAACTGAGCTCCTTGAGGGAAAAAAGACATTTATCGTTTAACTTCCTGCCACTGTTTGCTATACAAGTCAAAACTGTGATGAGGCTCGCGTCATGCTCAGACTGAGTCTTTCACCACACAAGAATATCATCAAGATGGCAAACTCCATTTTTGCAATTCTTTAAGACCTGTGACATTTTTTGAAAAACTGCAGGCGCAGACACCAGACCAAAACACACACGCTTAAACCTGAACAAACCATCATGTGTTATGAACGTCATTAAATCTCTACTGCTTTCTTCCAACAACAACTGATGATACGCAGACGCTAAGTCTAACTTGAAAGAATAAGTAGCTTCATAAAACATTTGTAATAACTCTTCAAACGTGCAGTAAAGGATACCCATCGATGACAATTGCCTTATTGGGTTCTCGGAAATCCACACACAGCCGGATGCTCCCATTCTTCTTGCGGACGACAACGAGCAGCGAAACCCACTCCGAGGCGTCAACACATTCGGTGACATCACAATCCTCGAGTCATCGTAGCTTGGTAGACACCTAGTCCCGAAGAGCTAGAGGCAACCGTTGCAACTTGGATGCAACCGGAGTCACATCTGGCTGCCGTTGAATTCGATGAATGAAGCCTTGGACGAGACCCAACTTGTTGCTGAAAAAACGCTCGAAGCCGGAAAGCACGTTGGAGGGACACTGCACTGCACATGATGCTACACGACACGTTAAGGTCGCGCCGTCGATCTGGATGTGCAGTCGCTGGATGACATCAAGCCCCAAGAGTGTTGTGCCTTTGTCGGTGACGTAAAAAACAATGATGCAGGACCGCTGTAACACCGTCACTGTAACTTGAAAAGAGCCATGACTCTGATGCTCTGTTTCGAGAAATTTTGCAGGTCTACGACAGCCTTGGACAGAACATGTGTTTTGCTGAAGTGGCGTTGGAAGTCTTCGACAGTCATCTAAGATACAGACACTCCAGTATTCACTAACAGTTGCAGATTGACACCCCCGACCACCGGGTGGACGACTAAGTCTCTTCTGGATACAATGCCAACTGTAAGCACGTCCATTGCAGGAAGATACGAAGATACCACTGCCGAACTTGACGCTTGTTTATTAGCCTGGCGTTCCGGTATGACGCCGACGACTTCCCTGGCAGACACGTTCTGGACCTGGTCCGTCTTGCAACACATCTTCCCGAAATGTCCCAGAGTGTTACACTTGCGACAACGCCGATTCTTCGCTGTATAATTTCGGAAAGACAAACGATGACGTCTGCTTCCACAGTGGCCACACGCTTGACGCGGTAAGTCACCTCGAGACTTTTCATTCTGAACTGCAGTCCGAGACTCCGACGATGACTGTGGTGGAAAATTATCATTGCTTCCTTTCGGAACTTTTGTGACGTCACGTCCTTCCGGATACGTTCCGGTAACTTCGCGTCTTCCCCAGTTGCTTCGGCCATTATTGCCATTTTTGTTTTTTGCGCCGCCATCTTGCGCGCCATGTCCAATCACTTGAAAACATTTAGGTTGAGCCGAAACAAACGCTTGATTAGCCATGAACAACGCTTCTAAGGTCCGCCCGATTTCTTTGACCTTCTCTAATGACAACTCTTTCCCACGCGCAAGCAATTTCTCTCTAACCCGTGGGTTAGAAGTACCGTGAATGAATTGGTCATGGACGCGTTTCGCATACGTTACGCCAAATTTACATCTCACGGCCTTTTTTTAGAACCGTCACATATTGCAAGAAATTTTCCCCGGGCAGTTGCCATCGACTTGTGAATTAGTGACATTCTACCAATAGGTTGAGAGACGTGGCAAAAAGCTGATCGAGTTGTTCCAAAAGCGTTTGTGATTTGAATCCGTACGTAAACGATGAATCGCTTTCAGACGCCGACGCGGCCGCCTCGTCACTTGGCGTAATTGACGCCGCATTTACCTGAGTGTTTTGGGCTTCCTCTTGTTCTGCTGCTGCAAGATATCTTCTCTGTCTCTCCATTCGTAGTAAGCTAACCAGTGATGACACGCGTCGCGCCAGCCGCTGTTATCGGCCGCTTCGTGGTGGGCCTGAAACATTTTTTCCCAATTAGGCCATGGAATGGGGGGTGGCCCCGGAAGTTCAAGGAATACAGGAAGGCGTTCGAAAAGAGCCATGCTGGTAGGAGAGGCAAGGGAGTCGCAGAACGGAATGAGGGCAAAGGCCTAAATCGAAAGGTCTGCACACAAAGAGTGCACAAGGCTTCACACCCCTCGCAGACGCTAGAGGCGTCAGTCGAAGCAGAACGCAAAACGGGCAGTATGAAGACTCACTCACAGTTCTTGATGATTGTGGAGAACGAATCCCACATCCTCGTCGCCATGTTGTTGTGTCGGCGGGCGGCATCCGAACAATGGCAAGAGAACCGACGATTGGATGCGGAGCTCGGCGTGCGCCGGCAATCGACCCACTGACATGAGCGAGTCAAACGTACTCCGCAGAAACCCAACAACGACTCGGCTGACCAGCAGCCGTTTATTAAAACCACACCACGAAGCGACGCACATAATTGGCTGCTGACAATCACGTGTACTGGTATGCAATGACATCTATATATAAAGCACACAACAACACGACAAACAGTGCGCATTCTTCACAAGGATGGCCCCACAACACCACACTACCAACTGCGCTGACAAGACTTTCTCTTGCTATACTTTTTCACTTTTTCTTTCCCTCTTCGCTTCTTCCTATCATCTTTACTTCCCGCTAATGGAGGAAGAAAACAGCATCCTTTTTATTTCTTCCTCTTGCGATAACCTCATTTTCTCCTGTTGCGAAAATTGTCATCTTTATCGAGCTTGCTACATATATTGTGTTTGCTACCTTGTCCGTAAACTTGTGAGTTCTATGGCTTTATGTCGAAAATTTTTGCCTTTGCTGTCAGTGCGTGGTCTTATATAAGCTCCGCGGCCTTTTGTCATCCTTGATTTCCCAGCCGCGAATTCAAACTTCGCATCATGCACGCTGTTCATCGTTCAGTGCTTGAGAGTGATACTTTTGATGCTCTATTGGCATGTCTTGGACAAACTTCCCGCGATAACATGCCGAACGACAGGCTAGGCCTAATCGCGTTGGTTTCTTTTCAGTAGTGGTCACGTGCAATAATCAAAAAAACTCTTTGGGATAGTTGTACTTGAAGGAAGGGGACACATAATGTTAATGAAAATGAGGGTGCCATGTGCAGCATGAATGATGGTTCGCAATTCGGTTGTGACCTTTTAAAATCAAGTGCACCCATGAAACTGAATGATCGATGTCTTTCAGCTTGTGAAATTTCAAATGTGATTTAACATAGTTTCTGTGTAATGCACATAATCGAGGTGGTCTGAAAATACTCAGAGGATTTGCGTGATGGTGCTTTTTTTCGACAGATTCCCCCCCCCCCCCCCCCCCCCGCATTTGTATTCATTTCAGTGGCAATGCTGTCAGGTCTTTGGACGTTACATTTTTTTAGCATCCGAAAATTTAAATGGTTGTAAGCACATTATCATGCATCGCATGCTTTGATTTTTAGACACGTGAGGCTGCATGAATTCTCAACATGTTTTGTGCAAGAGCGGCCCTTAAAAAAGATTGTTTTGATTATAGTGCAGTACCACTTATGATGCGGATATTGGCGACTCCTGTGACTTGCATTATAAGCGGTGTATACTACACAGATGAAATAAAAGCTTCAAAAGAAAATGACATTCCAGCTTTCATACAGAAGCCTTGTTCACAACGAGGCCAAACAACTAGTAATGTCTCTCATACAGATTTCTGTCCATGACACAAGGACTGTGCGTAGGAAAGGGGAAGGTTTCCATAATTGCAATTCAGTGTCTGCCTTGCAGGTCGTATCTTGAGCAATTTGAGTACAGGCATGACTTTCAGTTTCTTATTTTCTCAATGATACTCGTGTTTATCTAGTCAACGTAGTGATCAGTCGTATCTGCATGCTCGTTAAGAGTACTAGATGCCACTTAATTTTTTTTTTTTTTTGACATTGTTCTGATGCTGGCATATGTGCTGTCTGCAGTTGCCTGTTTTTATGATATAAACACTTTTGCAACTTGCACTGGGTATCTCGTACACAATAGCAGGAAAGGCTTCCTTCAGTACCTTGTTCTTCCCACTAACAAGTGCTTGTCTTAACTTTCATAAAGGCACATGGGTGACTTCAATGTCGTAGCTATGCAATATGCATGATAAGGTCACACTTATTCAAGGCACGTAAGAAACAAGTGCACGTTTCTTCCATGTGACACTGACAGATTAGTAGGGAACAGACAGACGATATTCTATCATGTTAATAAGCGCGGGTGGCTAACTGCATCTTGAAAGTTCCTTTAAAAATGTTTGCCAATCGGTGGTCAGTTTTTCCGGATTCATGCGAATGCGATTCACGTGAACTAACAATGAGGCAACCACCAATATACCTGAAGTATGAGGTAATTGAGCCTAGCCTGCCACCAATGCATGGGCTTTGCCACCTATTTCTGCCGTTCTCATGTCCTGACATGACTCTCCCCTTTTCCGCGGTCTGTTGCCCTGGACGAACGGGAGTGAGTATTAACCCCTATCACCCAGTAGCGGATGCCGACTGTGGGGCCGTGCGCGAAGTCTCTTGGGAAGTTTCATGCACGCGTGGTGGGAGTGAGTGAGAATTTCTTCAGGACACGAAGGGTGAGCACACATTTCTTTTCCATCCGTCGGCTCCTATTGTTTGGGGCTCATCAGACTTCGCCAACGGCGCCTTGCGCCCGTGGTAAACGCTCACCTTTTTGTTGCCCCTTCGGAACGCTAGACAGAAAAGCAGTGCGGTGTCTTTGCGCGTGGTCATACTACACTGTCTTGTTCCTCTCTAGGCCAGCACGAGCTGAGTTTTGCCCTCGCTTGAGCAACCAGGCGTTGTTGTCCCGGTGTCACTGTAAATTAATTTGCCCATGGAGACGTGCTCGTGGCACCCTGTGTAGTACTTCTCACCCGGGGCGTGGATAAGCCCATTTTCCTTCCCGCCGCCCCTTTTGCAACGGGCTCTATACTGCGGTTTTGGTGTTGCCGCAAACAATAAAGTATTGCGACCTTAAGAGCAGTACTGTGTTCTCGCCATGCTGCGCCTGCCGCCAAGGCTGTCTGAATGCGCGTGTGCAGTGGCGACGGTTAACGCGGCCTTGCGGCTCACTAAGACCGAACCCACGCTAGTGGCCATAGTTCTTTGGGATACTTGTGCACTACAAGTTCAGGTACCTGCTAGTGTGCATGCCTTTTTTGTACACGCTGAAAGATAGTGCTAATTTTTCCTTTTTATGAGAACATGAGGAAAAGGTTGCCTTTGGTCAGCTTCCAATTCTACGATGAACTGAATAGAGTCGGTTTGATTGTTTAGGTGTGTCATGAATGCTTCCAAAGCAGAGCACTTGATGACACAAAAACAATCATCAACATTGCGTGGAAAAATTGTTTTACAGCGGCTGAAATAAGCAAGAGCCGTATTTTCCAGCCATTCCATTGCGAAGTTTTCTGCATTAACCGAGGTAGATGCACCCATAGGTGCTCCATGACCTTGCTTGTAGATGACCTTATCAAAATGAAAGTAGGTGTTGGTGAAGCAAAAACTGAGCAGCTTTCTTGAATCGGGGACATAAAAAGGCATCCCTTTCGCTTGATGCGGATTAGCGTCAAGAGCAGCAGCACACCACTCAACAACGAGAATGGGAATGGAAGTAAACAGGGAAACGACATAAAACGAAACCATCCCCTTGTCTTCTTCAAGGACCAAACACCTCACTTTCTCAACAAAATGGGCAAAGTTGCGTACGCCTTTTCCAAAAAGCGGTAATAAAATTCTGTTAAGGTAACCAGATAGTTTGTGCCGGGGGGAACAGGTAAAGTCAACAATGGGCTGAACAGGGGCATCATGTTGAATGTTTGGTAGGCCATGAAGTGCAGGGAGTGAGTCATTGTGACAGAGAAGTGAGTAATCACTTGGAAATAAAGGAAAAAAGTCACGCCTGTATCTTGAAGGACCCTGAGAGCGAAAGTTTTATTTGGGATTTCTTTACAGTGATTTGTAGCTTTGTGTATGGTAATGCTGCAATTGAATCGTAAATAGCCTAATGCATCGCATAATTTATGCTAGTATCAAAGTTAAGAACGATTTTGCATAGTTTCAAAATGTCCTGCTAAATACCATAAAAAACTAGTGCCCAACAGTAGGGCAGCGCTTGAGACTACATGCGCTCAAGCTTTGGTGATGCTAAATGTGCTCTTTTCAAATAGGGGGACCTACAGGTGGTGGAGGATGAAACGATGTGGATACTTTGAGCGTGTTATCTTCAGAAAAAAAAGAAAAGCATTTCTGGTATAAGCAGCCAAAACCATCTTTAAAGCAGTCCAACAACAAGGCGAGCGGGGTGCTGGGTGCCAGTCATGGTATTGTGCACACCGTGCAAATATTCTTTGATGTTAACAATACTTGCTTGTGCTCTGCAAGGTCACGAAGGGGACTCCAGTTTATGTCAAACCACAGAAAGTGTCATTTACTTCATAGATTACGAGAATGCATTTGATTCAGTGGAGAGATCAGCAGTCATGCAGACACTATAAAATCAGGGCGTTGATGAAGCATATATACCGTAATAATCCTGGAAGAAATCTATAATAGATCAACTGCCACCACAGTTCTTCGTAAAGAAAGCAACAGAATACCAATAAAAAAGGATGTAAGACAAAGGGATACGGCCTCCCCAATGCTATTTATGGCGTGCTTAGAATGGGAAGAGTTAGGGATACGAGTTAGTGGAGAGTACCTTAGAAACCTGCGCTTCGCCGATGACATTGCATTGCTGAGTAACTCAGGGGCAAACTGCAATTCATGATTACTGAATAAGACAAGGACCACAGGAAGGTAGGTCTTAAAATTAATATGGAGATAATGAAAGTAATGTACAGTACAACAACCCCGGAAGAGAACAGCGCTTCGAGACGGTAACAGCGCACATGAAGCTGTAGAAGAGTGTGTCTACGACAGGTAATAACTAATGAGCCATACCAGGAGAGTGAAATAACTTATTGAAGAATAAGAATGGGGTGAAGCACATTCGGCAAGCATTCTCAAAAGATCAGTGGTAGATTGCCACTATCTCTCAAGGGGAAAGTATATAACTGCTGCATCTTACCTGTACTTACCTATGGAGCAGAAACCTGTGGAATTACCAAGAGTGTTCAACTTGAGTTGAGAAAAACACAGCAAGCAATGGAAAGGAAAAAGATAGGTGTAACCCTAAGAGACAAGAAGAGAGCAGAGTGGGTCAGGGAACTAATGGGTGTTAAGCATATCATAGTCAAAATGAAGAAGAAGAAGAAATAGTCATGGGCAGGGCACGTAGCGCGAAGGCAAGATCATTAACGGTAACTGACTGGATTCCCAGAGAAGGCCAGTGGGTAAGAGGGAGACAAAAAGTTCGATGGGTAGATGAGATTAGAAAGTTTGCTGTAGGGTCGGGGCTGGCTAGCCACGACGCTGACGAAGAAAAAGGAATGAAGAGCCGCAGCACGGCGACGCCACCAGTGGCAGCCACCCATGACTTCAGCACAGAGTGGTGAGAGAAGAAACACAACATTTGCGAGTATGAAGTGGTAGCAGCAAGCACACGACCAAGTTGACTGGCGGTACATGGCAGAGGCTTTTGTCCTGCAGTGAGCGTAGTCAGGCTGATGATAATGATGAATACTTGGATGAGCATGCACCCTTACTTTAAAATGTCCTATGGGCAACACTCATCCCTAATTATCAGTCAGAAGTGCCCCAGCATGCAGGAATCTCAAACTACACAAGCATCATTAGTTTTCCAAATTTGGTGTCGGGCATCCTTCAAATCACTCGATAAGTGCAGGGGGCAAACCACTGTGGCAGAGGAGTGAGTAATCACTGGGAAACAAAGAAACTGAAAGTTACACCAGTACCTTAAATTGCTTGAGATACAATCTGTAAGGCAGACACTGAATCACACTGATGGAAACCTTCATTGTCCTATGCTCAATGCTTGCTTCATGTGCTGAAACCTACATAGGAGACATGTTTGGCCCGATTAGCTTGAAGGCTTTTATATTAAAGCTGAAATGCCCTTTTCTGCCCCACTGCGGTAGTCTAGTGGCTAAAGTACTAGTGGCTAAAGTTAGAGACACCAGTGGTGGTGGGTCGAACAACTACGGCCTTGTTGTGATCTCAGAACAGCTTGCCTTGTAAAAAGAGGACAGACAAATATGGGAGAGTTAGAAAATGTGCTTACGAAGAATCCCCAGTCGGACTGACGTGTCTGCATTTTCTCGGTGAGCAGCACAAGCTGTCCCCTAACTTCGGGCGTGCTCTTCCGTGACTCTTCTTCGAACTTGAGAGCCCAGGAGTGGTGGGAGACGGTGAGGTTGTAGAGGGCGTGGCGCTTCGTTGAGTCTCCTTTCATGTGCATCCAATGCTCTTGAGTGTAGTTGGCAAAGGCCTGCAGCAGAAGAGGATGCAGCAAAGAGCTTTGAGATACTAGTATCAGGCTGTACAAATGAAAGACAGGAAATATTATCGGCTCAAGTTTTCTTTGTTAAGCACAGCATGAATTATAAAAGACAGAATAGGATGACAAACCAAAAATGGCAGCAACGAAAGCTTACAATAAAAAAAATTGTAAACTTTTTCTTTTTGGCTGTTTGTAATACGGTGGTGCGAACAGGCATAAAAAAGTGTTCCCCACTCGCCGAAATAGCAATAAGCAGTGCTGACTGATGTTCAAATGCATGTGTATACCCTATAAAGTGGACAGAGGGATGACCGTCACTGTGACATAGGCCAGCAAACTCGCTCTTGAGCAGATTCACTCAGGCTCACTCATACTCAGAGCATGCGGATGGTCTGAGTAAGACTGGTTGAATAAAATTTTCATGACATATTTCTTGAGTCAGTCTGAGTGAGCTACAGTGTTTTTCGCCGACCTATGGTCCTATATATACACTCTTCAGCATTTGCATCAGCCTTACCTGGATCCATGTTTATACTAATGTCTGCTCACGCGTATTTTAACACGAAAATCTTTTATACCGGGGCCCACCAGGACTTCAGATGGATATGACATTGTAAAATTAAGACTACCAAATGAAAAAGAAAAAAAAAACATTCAAGAAAGAGTTCCCTCGCCAGGCGTCAAACCTCTGATTTCAGGGGAAACAATGAAAGGCACTCTATGCTCTACGAACTGAGCTATTTTTATTTATTATTTAAAAATACTGGAGATCCTAATTGAGCCCAAGCAGGAGTGGGAACATCATTAAACAAAAAATACCGACAATAATAATTAACACTGTTGCTAGCTTAAGTAGTGGAGTAAACCACAATCAACAAGCAAAAAAAATAGATACGTACGCTTCGCAATAACAAACACACAAAATTATAAGTGATAAAACATGCATGTACAATAATTCAACACATGAAGTAAATTGCACTTTATGCATAAAAAATAAGTTGTTCGAAAATCAACAGCTAACAAAGCTGTTCAGCATAAACATAACTTTACATGTCAAATGAAAGGTTATTTAGAAACTGATTAGATTTGTGGGGTTTAACGTCCCAAAACCATCATATGATTATGAGAGACGCCGTAACGGAGGGCTCCGGAAATTTTGACCACCTGGGGTACTTTAACGTGCACCCAAATCTGAGTACACGGGCCTACAACATTTCCGCCTCCATCGGAAATGCAGCCGCCGCAGCCGGGATATGAACCCGCGACCTGCGGGTCAGCAGCCGAGTACCTTAGCCACTAGACCACCGCGGCGGGGGGGTATTTATAAACTGAAGAAATGATTCTGTTGTATTGGCGTTCCTTATTTCTTTGGGCAATTTGTTCTATAGTAATGTTGCACGTGGAAAAAGGGAATGCTGATGTATTTTAATATTACTAAATGGCTACTTAACTGTTTTGTTGTGGTTTGTAAGACCAGACCGCATGGGGGCTCAGTTAAGAGGCTTTCATGCAGTATTTTGTAGTGACCATTGTACAGTTGATGTAGAAATTTCATGCAAGATAGAGTTCTGCAACAAGTTAGTTTTCTCAATTTTTCCCTGTCGTGAAGAACAGGCCCGCTTGAAAAACACGAGTATTTGGTTTATATAAACCTCAAAGGTAAATTTTGCACTCTTTATAATTTCTTGACTAAGTACTTTTGATGCGGGCTCCAGATCAAATCCGCATAATTTAACTTCCATCTAACAAGAGCTTTGTATGCAATTACTTTTACGGTCGATGATGTATGACGCAATTCTTATTTTAATAACGCGAGATTCTTTAGTGCGTTACTACGCACATTTTCTATATGTGTTTTCCAAGTTAAACTGTTTGTAATTATAACTCCTTGTAATGGGGTTTATTTGCAGAGCAGAATGCAGAAGACGAAGCAGTCAGCAGTGTCCGGCCAAGCGCAGCAAGCATGAGCTTATGCTGATGGCGATGCCCCTGAGGCGCCGAGAAATGCTGCTGAGGCCCCTCTTCTTCACTACAATCGCCCTCCGCAGAAAAAGACGCCATCCTGGCCGATTAGGGAGAGGAAACGACTAATGGGTCATAATATGGCTTGAGGCGAGAGACGTGGACAGTGTCGCGACCGCGGTAGCGAAGGTCTGTGGATGGGATGATAGGCTCCACGATATAGTTGACAAGTGACGTTTGCTCTACAACGTGGTAGGGCCCGATGTATTTGGGAAGAACTTTTGCGGAGCGGCCAGGTGCGGTAGCAGGTGCCCGAAGCCATACCAATGAACCAGGTGGGAAGCTTGGAGCCGAACGGTCCCCAGTCCGGCGGGATCGCTGCTGCCACTGGTCCTCGGCAGAAAAAGAGCGGGCAAGCTGGCGGCATTCTTCAGCTTGTCGAGCAGCTTCGGACAGAGTTGTACTTTCGGACTCATAAGGTTTATATGGGAGAATAGTGTCTACTCTATTTGAAGGTTCTCGTCCGTACAGAAGAAAGTATGGCGAAAACCCAGTAGTAGCTTGTACGGCAGTATTATATGCGTAGGTGACGAACGAGAGAACTTGGTCTCAATTTGAATGATCAGAGGCGACGTACATCGACAGCATATTGCCAAGAGTACGGTTGAAGCGCTTCGTCATGCCATTCGTTTGAGGGTGGTACGCTGTACTTGTGCGGTGCACAATTCGACATTCGTTGAGTAATGCCTTCAAGGCGTCAGAAAGGAAGGCACGGCCTCTGTCACTTAAGAGCTCGCGAGGGGCACCATGACGCAGAATGAAACGTTGCAACAGAAACGTTCCAACAACGTCACGGGATGTGGCAGTCGGCAGCGCAGCTGTTTCGGCATAGCGTGTAAGATGGTCTATCGCAACAATAATCCAGCGATTACCAGCTAGAGTTGATGGTAGTGGTTCGTAAATGTCAATGCCGACGCGATCAAAAGGTCGACTAGGACAAGGAAGAGGTTGTGACGGGTAGACTTGCCCGGGAGGTAACTTTTGTCGTTGGCACTGAGCACACGAGCGAATGAATTTCTGCACGTAGTTATACATGCCACGCCAATAAAATCTGAGTCGAAGCCTAGCGTATGTCTTGAAGAGGCCTGCGTGGGCGCACTGTGGGTCTGCGTGAAAAGCTTTGCGGATAGCAGCTCGAAGATGGCGGGGTATCACAAGGAGACACTCGCGACCGTCAGAAAGGTAGTTGCATCGATAAAGAAGATCATCCCTTAGGCAAAAGTTGCTAGCCTGGCGGCGGAGAGCTCGAGACGGCGAAGGAGTGAGAGGATCAGAAAGAATGCTTATGAGGCCACTGATCCAGGGATCCTTTCGTCGTTCCACGGTCATGTTGCGCAAGGCGGATGACGCAAGTGCAGGCTCGAGGGAAGAGAGGCAAACACCTTCATCCGATATGGGTGAGCGAGAAAGGGTGCGGCGTCCGTGTGCTTACGACCGGATCTGTAAATAACGCGGATGTCGTATTCCTGGAGTTTGAGCACCCAGTGAGCAAGTCGTCCGGAAGGGTCTTTAAGTGTGGATAGCCAACAAAGGGCATGGTGGTCAGTGACGACGTCGAATGCGTGACCGTACAAATAGGGGCAAAATCTTCCAAGGGCCCAGATAATAGCTAAACACTCTTTCTCGGTCACGGAGTAGTTAGCCTTGGCTTTCGTCAAAGTTCGGCTTGCGTAGGCGACGACATTCATCAAACCCTGCCTTTCGTTGCGCGAGCACAGCACTAAGTCCAACACCGCTGGCATCAGTATGAACCTCCGTGGGAGCGGCAGGATCGTAGTGGCGGAGGATGGGTGGTGAAGTTAGTAGGCGGCATAATTTGGTTAACGCATCGTCGCATGCTGGTGACCAGGTGGGAAGGTCCTTGTCGCTGCTAAGAAGGTCCGTAAGGGGTGCACATATGGAAGAAAAATTTCCAATAAAGCGTCGGAAGTATGACGACAAGCCGACAAAACTTCTAAGTTCCTTTAAGTTCTTTGGCTTCGGAAAAATCGGCAACTGCTCGAAGCTTGGCGGGGTCGGGAAGTATGCTGTCTCGCGATACGACGTGACCAAGAATGGTGAGCTGCCGGGCACCAAAACGACACTTCTTGAGGTTGAGTTGAAGGCCAGTGTCGGTGAGGCGTGTGAGGACGAGCTCGAGATGATTTAAATGGGTGTCGAAATCGGTGGAAATGACAACTACGTCATCGAGGTAGCATAAACATGTGTTCCACTTGAGGCCTCGTAAAATAGTGTCCATCATTCTTTCAAAAGTGGCTGGAGCGTTACAAAGGCCGAAAGGCACAACGGTAAATTCGTATAATCCATCAGGTGTGACAAATGCTGTTTTCGGTCGGTCAGATGCTTCCATAGGTACTTGCCAGTACCCAGACCGTTAAGTCCAGCGAAGAGAAGTATTCTGCTCCCTGCAAACAGTCAAGGGCATCGTCTATTCACGGTAACGGGTAAACATCCTTACGAGTGATCTTGTTTAAACGTCGATAGTCCACACAGAATCGAATGGAGCCGTCCTTCTTCTTAACAAAAACGACCGGTGACATCCAGGGACTGTTAGAAGGCTGTACAATACCCCGCTGGAGCATGTCAGCAACCTGGTCGTCAATAACACGGCGCTCCGATGCTGAGACTCGGTAGGGGCGCTACCGCAGAGGCGTATGGCTTTCTGTGTCAATCTTGTGAGATATGTTCGATTTGCGACTGAGACCAGAAGCGTGGCTGTCAAAAGAAGCACGAAACTTTTGCAGCAGGTTCACCAACTGGTTTCGTTCTGAAGAAGACGTTGCGACATCGATGGAGCGGTAAAAAGCGTCAAGGAGTGACTGGTCAAGAGCAGAGTCAGAAATGAGTGCGCTGAAATCCGTAGAAAGTAAACTAGATGGAGCGTCAAAAATGTGACGGGCGTCGATCGGATGCACGTGACCGAGACATTCACCATGGAATAAAGGTAAAGGCCCTTCTAGCGTATTGTACACGAGCGTCTTCGTGACGCCATAGTGGAGAGTAAGGAGAGCAACAGGCAGTGGAGAACATTTGCGTTGAATGAACAGGGCAGAGGGCGTAAATAGAACATCACCGTCGGAAATAGCGTCACACGACACAGTCACCAGCAGAGAAGAGCGCGGTGGTACGGTGGTGTCGTCGGAAACAGACAGTTTATAATACGGCAGGGAGGCTTCGACAGCGTCAACATCAGGAAGTGCAGATAGCTCAAGTTCAGCGCGACAGCAGTCAATGACGGCATTATTATTCGCAAGTAAGTCCCAGCCGAGTATTATGTCATGGGAACACGAAGGCAGCACTACGAATTCGACTATATACACAATCCCTTCGATGACGACTCGTGTGGTACAGGCTGCGAGAGGTGTTACACTTTGTGCGTTAGCCGTTCTAAGAGAGAGGCCAGATAATGGCGTCAGAACTTTGCGGATTTTGCGGCACAGGTTGATGGAAAGGACGGATAGAGCAGCTCCGGTGTCGACAAGAGCCAAGACGACGATACCATCGACTGACACTTCAATGACGTTAACTGGACAGGGGCGAGGACTTGTGCATGGCGACGGGGACGCAGTTCCTGCCTCGGGAACTGCGGCCGTTAGTTTTCGTGGTCAGTGGGTACGGAACGGCGACGCATAGGGAAAAGCGAACGTCGACGTGAAGATGGGGAGCGGCGGGTGGGACCGTGTGGACGATCAGAAGGAAAGGAAGAGGAAGGAGGGCTTGATCTTGAAGGCGTAGAAGAAAACTGAGGGTCGAAAGAGGGCATTCGTCGAATGTTCTGAGTAGCCTGGCGACGACGACAATAACATGCCACGTGGCCAACACCGCTACAAGCAAAACACATCGGACGGTTGTCGTGGGTCCGCCATTGGTCGGAGTAGACTCGGACTTGCGGCTGGGGGGCAGAAAACTGCGGCCGAGGTGATATCGGCTTAAGCGGCGGTGAACAGATCGGCGGCGAAAAGGGCGGTGACGAATACATAGGCGCTGGCTGGAACGCAGGCTGTCGAGGTCGAGCAACGGCCTCGGCATACGTGAGAGGTGCGGCGACTGGCGGCGGTTCACGGGCGGGAGGAAGAACTTGTGCGAACTGGTCTTGAATGAAGTCGCGAAGTGTAGATGTCAATCTGCATGGTTGATCGGGTACGCAGGACATCAAAGAGAGCTGACGAGAGACCTCAGTGCGGATGAACTCTTGGATCTTGGAGAGAAGAGGGGCATGGCCTTCTCCTATGCCAAGGGTGGACAGGCTGGACAAAGAGTCGTCGAGCACCGAGGGACGTCGGGTGGAAAGACGTTGCCTGCGCAACTCGTCAAAACTCTGGCATAACTCAGTCAGTTCTAGGACAGTGCGAGCACTCTTAGAAAGCAACATTTGGAAAGCATCGTCCTCAATGCCCTTCATGATATGCTTGATCTTAAGCTCATCGGACATCGACTCGTTGATTCGCTTGCAAAGGTCCAGAACGTCCTCAATATAGCTTGTGAAATTCTCACCAAGCTGCTGGGACCGAGTATGCAAGCGTTGTTCGGCACAGCGTTTGCGTACCTCAGGCCGTCCGAAAACTTGTGCGAGGCTCGTTTTGAAGACCGACCATGTAGGGAGTTCCGCTTCATGGTTTATAAACCACAGCTTGGCCATGTCCGACAGGTAGAAGGAGACGTAGGCCAACTTGGCGGCGTCATCCCATTTGTTGTGAGTACTCACTCGCTCGTACAATGAAATCCAGTCGTCAAAGTACTTTTCTTCTGTGCCTGAGAAAACAGGGGGATCTCGCAGACGCAGAGAACCAGCGCAGAAAACACTAGGCGGTGCCGGTGGAGGAGTTGGAGCGGCGCTTGCGTCGGTAGGCATAATAGATGGTAAAATGCAATTTCGAAGCTCCAGGGTGACCGAAACCCAGCAGACTGCACCACTTGTAACGGGGTTTATTTGCAGAGCAGAACGCAGAAGGCGAGGCAGTCAGCAGCGTCCGGCCAAGCGCAGCAAGCATGAGCTTATGCTGATGGCGATGCCCCTGAGGCGCCGAGAAATGCTGCTGAGGCCCCTCTTCTTCACTACACTCCTAAATATTTTACATGATTGTTTTTTTAATGTAAGCATTATTGATAGTGTTACGCTGAAGTGGCAACGTGCCAAGGAAGGAAGATGAGAACGAAGTGGTCCCTTTTGGAAGCAGCTTGGTGTCGGCGCGGCTACCCTTCACCATCTATCTATTCTTGAATGAATATGCCCCATTGTAACAGTTTTTCGTGAGAGTTGCTAGGCGCTGCTGCCGAACGACGATTCATCGACCACTGAGGTGCAATACATAGATCTTCGCTGAAGTTGACGACTTGCTGGTCTGCCACCTGCGATGGCGTCTCACGACAACAATGACAACGAGCCACCTGCTTACCGTATTCCGTGGCAGCCCTACATTCAGCCCCAATCCTTCGCTGGACAAGCCGGGGAAGATGCCGACGCATGGCTCAGCTCCTACCAACGGGCGAGTAGGTTTAATGGCTGGGATGCCACCGGCCAGCTCAACAATGTGGGACTCTTTCTCAAAGGAACTGCATCTTTATGGTTCGAAAACCATGAAGAAAGACTGACGACGTGGCGGAAGTTCGTCGATGAAATCAAGTTGTGCTTCGGGTATCCGGAAGCGAAGAAGAAGCGTGCCGAGCAAACGTTTATGCAACGAGGGCAAGTTTTTGGGGAAACCTGCACGATATATATCAAGGGGGTGCTCAAGTTGCGCAGAGCAATGGACCCCTGGATGACGAAAGAGGACAAGGTTGCTCATCTTCTAAAAGGAATCGCGGAAGACGTTTACCAGTTCCTGATCGCAAAAGAAATTTTGGAGCGTGTAAGTGACATCATCAAGCACTCTTGTACCTTTGAAGCGCTGAAAGCGCGGCAAATTACTCCAAAGTTCGGCCGCCTGCTCAACGTCACTAATGTTGCCAGCGTCGACGTGCATCCAGCCCCATTGGATCTCGTGTCCATGATTCACCAAGTAGTGCGAGAAGAGCGCGACCTACGTGAAGCGGCTTCTTGGCCGGCACCTAATGTTCGAGAGCCCTTTCCTCCTTGCAACTTCAGTATCATGTCTATCAATGCCACCTCCCTTGATGCTTACAACTATACGCCTCGTCCTCGAAGGCCAAGCCAAACTATGCGTCCGTAGTACCCATTGTATGACGACTACGCACGCAGACCCCCGACAGTTCATCAGGCATGGAATGGCTGCGCCATTCATCCTTATGCTGACATCAGCACACTTCTGGAACGTCTCATATGCTTTCACTGTGGCATCCGTGGTGATGTTGCCCGATTCTACCTCGATCACCGTCGCACGGCAGCATCGTTCTATGGGCGACCACGCCCCTTTTACGGGTGCAGCAATCAGCACTTTGACGAGACACCCTGGCCTTCAGACTCTGACAGCAGGCCAAACCATCGGGCGAATCACCGTAGTGACTCACCAGCGTCTGTGCGGAGCTTGACGGCACCACCTTCAGGCTACCCAAGATCCCCATCTCCTTGATGACGTCCGACTTCGCCGCCACCGGAAAACTAGGCGGCGTGACTGATGAAGATGAGGTTCCCAGTCATTTTCAGCTACACGCCACTACGCCTCCACCCGTGACCATGCGTTATAACAAGATTTGTGCTTCTGTGGACAATGTTACAACGACAGCTTTGGTGGACACGGGAGCAAGTGTCTCCATTATCAGCATGAATTTCAAAACTCAATTAGGTCGTAACGTGATGTTCAAGTGGGATAATGCAGGCACATTTCGTGCTGTGAGTGGAGAATCGCTACGACCTCTTGGTGTGTGTACCACAAATGTCTATTTCTCTAATAACATCTATCAAGCTGAATTCACAGTGCTCGCTAAATCAACGCATAATGTGACTCTGGGTATAGATTTCCTGCAACAGTGCGGTGCCACTCTTGATTGCAGTACCGGCAAGCTTTTTGCCTTTCCTTTTGTTGTTGATCAACCTGCTACTTGTTCACACACCCTCGCCATCTGTGAGGATTCCGTCGTACCATCCTCTTCGTTATTCAGCATTCAGGTTACTGTTGCTAGTGCCAACAACAATGTATTCGACGCTGTAGTTGAGCCAATGCCTTCAATCGTTGCAAAGAAGGGTGTGCTCGTGCCTCGCTGCATTGTCTCTGTGGCCTGTAGCACAAGTACCTTGTGGGTGTCAAACTTATCTAAACAGTCTGTTGTGCTTCCAAGCGGTATGCGACTTGCCTCCTTTGAAGAGGATACAAGTCTTAATATCGACGCCTTAAGCAATGAGGCCTCGAACGAATCTCGTGCACATGAGACTAGCCCTTGTGTCCCTGAAGACTCTTTGCCATTTTTCAACATGATTGAACATAATTAGCAAGGCACTACCCTCTGAAAAACGTCAAGCCCTGGCCAGCGTCTTTAGCAGGCATGCTTCATTGTTTGATTTCACTCAGGACGCTACCAAAGTTCATGTTCTATATACGCAGGCTCACCACAGGATTGACACGGGGTCCGCGCATCCAATAAGGCAGAAACCATACCGTGTGTTTGCATCAGAGCGCAAGGTGATCGCCGAACAGGTGGAAGACATGTTGGCTAAGGGCGTCATCCAAGACTCTTCTATCCCCTGGGCTGCACCGGTCATCTTCGTGACGAAAAAAGACGGGTCCTGGAGGTTTTGCGTCGACAACCGCCGTCTAAATTTGGCGACGAAAAAGAATGTGCATCCGCTTCCCCGTATAGATGACGTTATAGACTGTCTTTATTTGGCATGTTGCTTCTCATCTGTGGACCTCTGATCAAGCTATTGGCAGGTACCTATGCATTCCGTCGACAAAGAGAAAACCGCTTTTGTCACGTCAGATGGCTTGTTCGAGTTCAATGTCATGCCGTTTGGTTAGTGCAACGCCCCTGCAACATTTGAAAGGTTTATGGACATGGTACTGCGTGGTCTCAAATGGGAGATTTGTTTATGATACCTCGACGACATCGTCATTTTTTGACGCACTTTTGCAAAACACAACCATCAACTTGACGCTGTTTTAACATGCCTTGAACAAACTGCCCTTACTTTGAACTACAAGAAATGTCACTTCGGTCAGCGAGAAGCACTTGTACCTGGTCATCTTGTAGACAAACATGGTGTGCGCCCAGACCCTTGGAAGGTTGCTGCAGTTACCCGTTTCAAAAAACCGCAGTCGCAACACGAATTAAGGAGTTTTGTGGGTCTCTGTTCATACTTCCGCTGATTTGTGCTCAAGTTTGCTGATAGTGCCTAGCCATTGACTTCACTGCTTTACAAAGATAAGGATTTCATCAGGACAGCAAAGTGTGATGCCTCGTTTCGTGAACTTAAGTTCTTTCTCACGTCTGGACCCATACTGCGTCATTTCGACCCATCTGCCACGACAGAAGTGCACACCGACGAGTGACATCCGTCTCGCCGCCGTGCTCATCCAGCGCTTCGATGACGCCGAGCATGTCATCGCCTATGCCATTCGTTCGTTGAGCATGGCTGAGAGGAATTACACCGTTAGTGAACAAGAGTTCTGTTCGTATCTCTACAGGTGGCACTTCACGATCGTGACTGACCACCATTCACTATGTTGGTTGGTTGGTCTCCGTGACCCTTCTGGTCGCCTCACGCAATGATTGCTACGTTTGCAGGAATTTAACTTTACAGTATGCTACAAGAGTGGCCGCCATCATGCAGACCCTGACTGTCTCACAAGGCTTAACCTAACAACCACTCCATGTGACGGCAACAATTCTGACAATTTTCTAGCTGGCATCGATGATACTGCTTTTCCTGACCTCGTCATTTTCCGGCAAGAACAGCACAACGACCGCAGCTTGGATTATGTCTTTGACTCAGCCGCTCAAGCGATAGGTATCCATGGCTTTATCATCTAAGATGGCTTGCTTTACAATAAAGTTACCTGGTTGATGGTGCCCGCTTTCTTTTAGTGGTGCCCGAAAATTTGAGAATGCACGTACTCTATACTATGCACGACGCATCAGCAGGGCACCTGGGCTTCTCCAAAATGTACCACCACCTTCTGGCTCTATTCTACTGGTTTACCATGCCACACAATACAGAAAAAGTATGTGGCCAGTTGTGATAAATGCCAGCAATTCAAGCGACCAAGTACTACCCCGGTTGGTCTCCTCCACTCCTTCATATCACCCTTATCTCCTTTTGAAATGGTTGGAGTGGATCTTGATCCATTTTCGTGCTCATTGAACAACCTTTGGATTATAATCTGCGTCGACCACATGCCACCTTATGTGGAAACCAAAGTGCTACCAACAGCCACGACCGACGATTTATCAAGGTTCCTCCTCTCTTCTGTGGACTGCCACAGATTATTCTGAGTGATTGTGGTCGACAATTCGTAGCCGATGTTGTAGAAGAACTCTTGCGTCTCTGTGCTTGCCAATTTCGCCACTCGTCCCCATATCACCCGCAGACAAACGGTCTTGTTGAGCACACCAACAGAATATTTACCAACGTGCTTTCGATGTACGTTGACTCCAGGCACAATAACTGGGATGACATCTTGCCATTTTATAATACGGCAAAGCATGAAACCTCTGACTACAGCCCATTCTATCTTTTTTATGTCAGACCACCTTGCCACTTTCTTGACACCATTCTGCCTTTTCATGTGCATGAGGACTCTTCCATTGCCCAGACTCTGCCGCACAGAGGAAGCACGTTGCCTAGTTCAGTTCCATACGTTGGCATCTCAAGACTGCTCCAAGTTTGCCTATGATTCACGGCACAAGAACGTGTCGTACGAAAAAGAAAAAAAAAGTATGGCTGTGGACACTCTTTCGCAAGCGTGGTCTGTACCAGAAGTTCCTGACTTATTACACCGGTCCTTTTGTCATCATTGATTGCCTAAGTGATGTGACATATTCAATCACTCGTCTCGTATCTCACAGCTACCATCTAGGCAGCTTTTTCACGTCGCCCGCCTAAAGTGCTTTCATCCTTGTGACTGAGGATCGCCCAAGGGGCTTCGTCTGAGAAAGCGGGAGTGTTACGCTGAAGCAGCAACGTGTGAAGGAAAGAAGAAAAGAACGAAGTGGTCCGTTTTTGAAGCAGCTTGGTGTCGACGCGACCACCCTTCACCATTTGTTCTTGAATAAACACGCCCCATCGTAACAATAGTATAAGAATATTCCAAGAGTTCTCTTTTGTTCCTAAATGTAATGCATGATGTCTTCAAAGTACTAAGCTTCAATCCCTATGTTTCACATCATATGCAAATTGAGTGCTACGTATCACTGAGTTGAATTTTGTCGAAATGGTCTGTCACATTAGCATATACAACCCAATCGTCAGCAAACAGTCAGATCTTCGCAGGTGAACGAACAGATAAATAAATGTCATTTATGTAAACTAAGAACATTAAAGGGCTGAATGCCAAGCCTTACAGCACTCCCTAGTGAACATCCAGTGTATCGAAAACACAATCATTAACCGCAACATACTGTTTCCTTGTGGACAAATAAGATGCTACCCAACGAATGATATTGGATTCAATGCCCATAGAATGCAGTTGGGTTACTGAATCAGCATGCGGAACAACATCATATGCTTTGGAAAAGTAAAAAATACAGCATGAACTTGACCCCTCGCTCGCTGGATTCCTTACCGACCGGTTGTGCCCTCGCGATATTCGACGTCAGCGTAGCTCTGGCCGACTGGGCTGGCCACAGGTGATCTGCTGACACTGATCTCTGACGACAGTGTAGCTCTGACTTACTGGACTTGCTCTACGCCACCCCCTGACGCGGACAGGAGCTCTCGCAAGTGGTGCCCCGTCCTCGGACTCCTGTGACCGTGTTTCCATCTTTCCTATCTCTCCTATCCCCTCAATATGTCGTCGCTCTCTGGCTTACCTCATGCCTCTTCCTCTCTCTCTACACCTTTATTCCTATTTTTTTAATTCCTCCTCACCCCCATCTTTGTGAGCTACTGTTGAGGTATTGCTCGCTGAAGCAGACAGTTACGGGGCTCACTTTTCTCTTCCTTTCTCTCTTAGAAGCACTTTGTGTGTGTGACCCCTCATATTTACTACATTTAAAAGATCATCCATTATCTCAGCTAACTGTGTTATAGGCGATAAACCAGACCTAAAGCTATGCTGATCTGCATGGAGTAAATTATCATCCTCGAGATATGTCATAATCCCTTTAAATAAAATATTTTCTAGTAGTTTACAAGCTGTGGATGTTAAAGAAACTGGTCTGTAATTATAAAGGGCACCAAGACTTGTGAATCGAAACTATTCTTGCAAAGCACCAGTCATCAGGTGCCATACAGAATTCTAATGACTTTTTGTAAACTATATATAAGTACTCTGCTGCCTAGATTGCATACCTGATGAGAAAAACATTCGATATTTTGTCCAGACCTGGAGATTTTTCAATTGTAGTGGGGAAGAGGGAGAGAGACAGTATCTAGTCGGAGAGCCTGGAAGACGACTACGACGAAGAGCTAAGCTCGTGACAGTGACTGACGCCCATAGAACCAGGCAGTTGGTGTTAGTCAATAAACCTTCTTATAATTTGGTGGAGGTGCTGGGTAGTTTTCGAATCTGGAACTACGAAGTTGCACCTAACCTCCAGTACCAGCAATGCCGGAAGAACCATCCACCCAAGGTACCTCACAAGTTCCCACCTCTACATGTCCCGGCGTATGGCCACTGCGTCACCCACCGATCTTCAGCAGCAATGACGGCCAAGACATTGAGGAGTGGCTGGCTACTTACTACAAGTTGAGTGCAGCGAACAAGTGAGACGATGCAGCTAAGCTGACCTATGTAAGCTAATACTTGTCCGGTGTCCCTAGGCTCTGGTTGTGCAATCACGAAGCCGACATTGCCAGCTGGGATTCATTCAAGGCCTTCTCTTCCCAAGTCTTCGACCGCCCTGCTGTGCGAAAACTCCGCACAGAAGAACGACTTCGTGAGCACGCTCAATAGCCAGGAGAAACCTTTACCAGCTACATTAAAGACGCTGTTGACTTGTGCAAGCGGGTAAACCCAGCGACGCTCGAAGCCGACAAAATCAAACAAATCCTCAAGGGCATATGCGATGACGCATTTCAAATGTTGTTAGCCAAGGACCCACAAACCATAGCCGATCTCATCAGCTTGTGCCAGAGTTTTGACGAATTGCGCAAGCAACACGCCCAAACACGGCGCTCTCTGGAACAACGTGACTCGATCGCAGCCTTGACTCTCAAAGACCAGATGGACATGTTGGCTCGCATAAAGCAGTTCGTGCGTGAGGAGGTCACTCGGCAACTTTCCATTTTATCGAGCACACCCGAACCAGCACAAAGGCATTCTCTGGCCCCAGATCATCTGGCCCCGGCCATAAGGCACGTCATACAAGATGAGGTAGCTGACGCTTAGCCTTTTGCTCGTTCACCACCTTTGGAAGCTGCACCCTTGACGTATGCGCAAGTCGTTGCAGCCAGAGCACCTCGACAGCCCACTTATGGTACCTCACCGGTCCCTGTTTGGTCATCACCAGTTCCGTTCAGCCGGCCTATTGCGGCGTTTCCGAATCTGTGGCGCACCGCAGACAACTGCCTGATTTGCTATTCTTGCGGTTACACAGCACATATGGCTCGCTTGTGCCGCCGCCGCCCTCTCGTTCACAGCGACACCATGCAAAGATCGTCGCACGATTCTTGGCGCTTTAACAACACGGCACATCAACAAGGATCCTCTTCACCCGACCGCCCTCCCTCACTCAGTCACCGATGTCCATCTCCCCGACCTCGCTCCCTGTCACCTATGCACCTATGCACTCTGCCCTTCAGACACAGAAAACTAGATGCCGCAGTTCCGGAGGCACGAACTGCGCCATCGTCAAAAGAATCAAGTCCTCGCATTTCTCTGACAAACCTCATCGACGTTTTGGTGGATGGTTACCGTACCCTTGCGCTTGTGGACACTAGTGCTGCCGTTTCAGTAATTGATTTAAAACTTTGCCAACTGCTTCGGAAGGTTGCCCCGACGCCAAAGGAATTGTCTCTCCGTACTGCCAGTGCTCACCATATTCGACCATTAGCTGCCTGTACCGCCCGCGTTCTCATCCAAGATGTTTTGTATGCCGTTGAATTTCTTGTGCTACAGGCGTGTTCTCATGATGTGATCCTCGGCTGGGATTTTCTGTCTCGCTGACGACATGGACATATCACCGACCAGTGCAGCCTTTGTTCTCACGTCTTGTGCCAATGTGCCTAAGCCTGCAGTGTTGTTTACACCTTCCCAAACTTTCCAAAGTCGCAAGAGCCTCGCGTTGCCGTTTGCAGTTCTAGATTTTTCGGCGGGCGCTACCAATTTGTTTGTCACAAATCCCTTGCCATCTCTCACAACCTTGCGTCACGAGAAATGTATTGCAACATTCTAAGACTTAGATGTTTCCTCCATCTTCGGCCTTGACGGTGAAAGTGATTTGCAGCTTAATGCACTGACGCCATCTGCCCATTCACCTGTTCACGAAAACATTAATTTGTTTGGCCCCTCAATTGATGGCGAACTTGAAGAACCACACTGTGAAAAGCTTCTAGAACTTCTTCACCAGTTTCGCAGCTTGTTCGATTGCCAGCAGACGTCCTTAGGCCGAACGCACACCGTTGTCCATCCCATTAACACCGGATCCCAAAGCACTCTGCGACAGCGTCCTTATCGGGTATCTACTGTTGAGCGTCGTGTGATCATCGAGCAAGTGGCCGACATGCTTCAACGTGGCGTCATTCGGCCGTCCAGCAGTCATTGGTCTTCACCTGTGGTACTTGTTAGAAAAAAAAACGTCTCGATTCGCTTTTGCGTCGATTACCGCCATTTAAACAAAGTCACGCTTAAAGACGTATACCCTTTGCTGCACATCGATAATGCCTTGGACTGCTTGCAAGGTGCTGAATTTTTCTCATCACTAGACCTACGGTCCAGTTCTTGGCAGGTCCCCATGGCACCATCAGATCGTCCAAAAACTGTTTTTGTGACACCCGATGGGCTATACGAATTCAATGTAATGCCCTTCGGCCTTTGTAATGCACCAGCTACATTCGAAAGGATGATAGATAGCGTCTTGCATGGGCTTAAATGGAAGACATGTCTTTGCTACTTGGATGATGTCGTTGTTTTCTCCCCTGATTTTGACAGCCACCTCCATTGTCTCAGCGTAGTCTTGAGCTGCCTCACGAGCGCAGACCTTCAACTAAACATCAAGAAGTGCCACTTTGGAGCTCGGAAACTCACAATACTTGGCCACGTTGTCTCAAAACATGCATGGCGTCCTCCCAGACCCAGCGAAGCTTCGTGTTGTCGCTGAGTTTCCGAAGCCTACGACCATGAAAGCGCTTCGTAGCTTTGTCGGACTGTGCTCGCATTTTCGCCGATTTGTGAAGAACTTTGCTTCGATAATCGCACCACTGACACAGCTTATTACTGGCGATGAACACCTCTCTGATTGGTCACCAGCATGCGATGATGCTTTTGCAACATTATGCCGTCTCCTTACTTCACCACCTATTTTACGCCACTTCGGCCCTACTGATCCAACCAAGGTGCACACGGATGCGAGTGGCATAGGACTTGGCGCACTTCTTGCTCAACGCAAGCCTGGCTTCTCGGAGTATGTAGTTGCGTATGCCAGTCGCACACTAACCAAGGCAGAGCACAAATACTCGGTTTCCGAAAAGGAATGTTTGGCCATTGTTTGTTAAATACAAAAATTTTGTCCTTACTTATATGGACGCCCATTTGATGTAGTTACAGATCACCATTCACTCTGTTGGCTCGCTTCATTGAAGGATCCTTTGGGCCGGCTTAGACGTTGGGCGCTACGATTACAGGAATTTGATATTCACGTCATTCACTGCTCAGGCCGCAAGCATACCGACGCAGATGCTCGTTCTCGTTCGCCCCTTCCTTCAGCCGTTGCACCTGTTTCCTTTGCTGAAGCTACCATTGACAGCATCGACACCACTGACATGCCTTCGGAACAACGCAAGGACCCTTGGATAGCCTCGCTCATCGTTGTTCTCTCGTCTTCGGTGACACCACGCCAGCGTCTACCTTGTGCACTACGTCAACAAATTCCCCATTATGCGATACGGGATGCCATGTTGTACCGTGGCAACTATAAGCCGGATGGTAGAAAATGGCTTCTTGTTATACCTCGCCACTTGCGCTCCAACATGTGTGCGTACTTCCATGCAGATCCTCAAAACGCACACGCTGGCATTTTGAAAACATACGACCGGCTTCTTCAGCGATTTTTCTGGCGTGGAATGTACTCGTACGTTCGCAAGTACATAAGCTCCTGCACTGAGTGTCAGCGACGGAAAACAACTGGTCATGCCTCTGGCGAATTACAACCATTGCCGTATCCGACTCGACCGTTTGTTGATAGAATCGGCATCGACCTCTACGGGCTACTACCTTGTACTCCTGCTGGAAATCACTGGATTATTGTGGCCATTGACCATCTAACCCGTTACGCTGAAACCGCCGCTTTGCCAGCCGCTGCTGCTCGTGATGTCACCTTGTTCATCTTGCGTGGCTTTGTACTTCGCCATGGCGCCACGTGAGCTGCTTAGCGACCTTGGGTGTGCGTTTTTATCGCAAATCGTCCAGGAGCTTCTAAGTGAGTGCAATATTATTGATTGCACCACTACAAGCTATCACCCACAGACAAATGGTTTGACGGAGTGCTTTATACGCACGCTCGGTGATATGCTCTCTATGTACATATACTCCGACCGTTCTAATTGGGACTTGGTGCTCCCTTTCGTGATGTATGTGTATAATACAGCCATGCAAGCAATTACTGGGTTTTCACCTTTTTTCTACTGTACGAACGTGAGCCCTCTTATATGCTTGACACGGTACTTACTTACCACCCAGATGCTTCAGAATACCGCCCAGTCTCCAAACTTGTTCAGTGTGCCGAAGAGTGCCGCCAATTAGCGCGTTTATTTACGTCCGTCGTACAAGGTCTCCAAAAAGAATGACTTGACCAAGACAAGCCTGCTCACAGCTTCCCTGTAGGCTCATTTGTATGGCTTCCGGTTTCATTCCAGTCCCCCGGCCTCTCCCGAAAGTTTGCACCCAAGTACAATGGTCCATACCGCATCGTTCAATGCACTTCACCGGTCAACTACGTCATCAAACCAGTGACACCTGCCGATGACAGACGATGCCGGGAGACAGTCCACATCAGCCACTTAATGCCTTACTATGACCCCCTTGTGCTTGCTTCGACGTGAGTCGCCAGGATGGCTCCTCTTCACCACCGGGGCAAATGTAGAGGGAAAGAAGGAGAGAGACAGTATCTAGTCGGATTGCTTGGAAGACCACTACGACGAAGAGCTAAGCTCGTGACTGACGCCCCTTGAACCAGGCAGTTGGTTTTAGTCAATAAATCTCCTTATACAATGTATAAACTACGCAAAAGATTAAAAATGCCATTCTAGCTTACGTTTTCTTCTGACATCGGATTACGAAGTGTCTAAGGCAGTAAGTGTGCATACAATACTTTGAAAGTAAATGTGGACTGAAAAAAACACATTGAATTCATTGGCAATGGTAAAAGAATCATCAATGCTTATGGCAGATGTTCTTATCTCTGGTATGCCACTTTTATGTCTAGATAAATATCGCCATAATTTTCTTGGTTGCTCCAACATGAAAAAAGTGAAGGTGCAAGAAAAGAACTGGTCTCTTGCGGCATGCACTTTATCCTGAAAAGTATGTACCAGACTTGAAAATTCTTTTCTATCACCAGGTTTTTGAAATCTTGCATTTCAGATGTATAAGATCACGATCCATTCACAGGTACTCTTTGTTGATACAGTTTTTTTAAAGGAACGTACACGTTTTCACAATGAATGACCATGCCTTTGAACTTCGACCACAACTCATTATTATCATTTAACTAAATGTTGCCCATGACACTTAACATACATATGTTCTAGTATTAGGATGTCCCCCCGTCAGTTTCTGAAACTATGGGACCTCTGAATGTAATACTTCACTAATTATGTTATTTTTGTATCCAAAGAAAGAATAAAATTGATTGATTGAAAAGAATAGGGATTCCATGCAACCAATGACCCTATCACCATCCGCATGCATATAGTCTCATGTTGGAGCAAATTTCAAATGAGCCATCTCTGGACTTGTTTTCACGAACTAGGCACTGCTACACGTTCGCGGCATGTGATTACATAAATTGAGCTGATAGAACCCTAACAATGAACAGAATTAATTAATCATTCAGTGACATGCCAGAAACAAGCACTGACATGCATACTAGTGAGCCTTAATGTTGAAATATACGATGATATTTATGCTTCAAAAGACGTTTATTCAAGTTTAAGAGTCAACACAATTTAAATAGAAAGAAATCAGTAATTTGCACTTTCTTGCATTTATTTTGTCGCTACTATGTGAGCCCCATTTTCAGATTGCCCAAAAGCTCCAGCGCAGTGTCCAAATTCTCGTTAGCTAAGTGATGCTGTATTTTCGTTGTTCCATATTCAGAGCAAGTTTCGTTTCGCAACACTTAGTGATCACTTTAGGCCAACTTCTGCAAGGAGCAATGAAAAGCAGTGGCTCTGAGTTTGAATTAAGTGTTGTGAACACTGGCGCATATGAATTAGCACTTTTTCCCGAGGCTGCGCCAGAACCAGGACGTTGCTTCAAGTTAACTGTCAGCTCAGATTAACCTAATTCGAATTGACAAGTTCACTGTATATCTGTGCCTTAAAACCAGGATGTGTTAATCTGCACCGCTCGCAGCCAAGATATTAACTTTGGAACACCCTTTTCTTTTCCTGCAATCATCACATTGCACAGGATCTTTTCATAAGCAAGGAGGTGAGCAATAGTTCCTCACACACTACCTGAATGAGATCTCAGGTTGCATATTCCGTCCCTGCTGGTGGAAGCTTGGCTTTTTGCCCATCTAAATGTTTTCTAATCTGCATTATAATTACTACAAATAACATTTTCTGTGCTTTTCTTGGGTTGACTGCCAGTTATCATTTAGGTTGTGTCTAACAAAGAAAAATGACCTTAAATTTTTCTTCTTTTGTTCACAATACACAACAGAGCTGGTAGATCTCAACAAGATCACAACAGTACATGTGGAGAGAGACAAGGTGGCTCATTTCGCAAGAGCCATGCTTCAAACTATGAGGCCTTCAATTCCCTTTAAACTTACCAGGAACCTCTGTGTAGCCTTCTCCACTTTAGTGAGATTAATTTGGAAAAGATGTCGCGACCTGGACTCGAGTGAGTAAGTTAAGAGGTCGAGTGATGTCTTGGGAGTTGATAGATGACCATGCGAGGACTGCACCACCTGGTGAAAAGGACAGGAGGATGAATTAGCAAAAAAAGATGTTCACTTCTCCTGTCTTGGAAACTGTTTTAGTTCAATAGCAAATACAAAAGCACTGTAGGTGAGTTATTACTGCTGCTACAGTCACTGTGAGAATCATGTTCTATGCCAGTAGGCTCTCGATAATTCAAACTTGGGGAGACCTTAGGATTAAGATCGAATAATGCTTTGTGATCTTTATTATACAAAGTACAGTAAACAAAGTACAGTAGACACAAGTAAGAGGCAGGGTTGGCAAAAAGGCAAATTAATGCTTGACAAGGTGCCGTCACCCGTCCCAGACTATAAAGTGCAAAAAAAGCAGCAATGTACACATAATTTAAGTGTTTTAACAAAGAAGCAGCCACATTTACAAATTTTTTATAAAAACTTACAGAAAAAACGTTGGATAAACATTTTATTAAGTACAGACCTGTCTGCAAGACTGAGTTTATAGCAAACAAGGCAAGGAATATGTGAAGAAACTCAAATTTATCGAATAACAAACCAATTTATTAGAACTCATTCATGAAAATGTCACGAGTGTATACACTTCAATTATAAATACAACCTGTGTGACACCGCAGAAAGAGGAAAAATTATTCTTGGAGCACTACTAGATATGTGTGTATCTTCTTTTAAATGCATCACGAAAAGCAACTGAGTCAGATTTCAATGCGAAACGCAAAGTAAAGCGAATACGAAAGAGAATAAAACAAAAACCTGGAGCAGTAACAGTAAATAATTTGACTGCTGCTGTGAGTGACCTAAAAACAAAAATCAAAACAGCGAAGAGCAACTATTTCACTAAAACGTTGCCAAACTTTCTAAAAAATTCCCCCAGCAAGTTTTGGAGCTACCTAAAGCCTGCAAAAAACAACAAAAGCAACACACCCCCGGAAAAAGATAACCCGATCACTGCAGACAAAATGAACAGCTATTTCAAGTCTGTCTTCACTGTCGATGACGGAAACATTCCAGACATCGACTCTAGTGCGAAAGGTACCCAGGAATCGATTATTATCAATGAGCCCGGTGTCATAAATCTCTTGTTAAACTTGGACGCAAAAAAAGGAGCAGGGCCCGACAACATTCCTAACATCTTTCTTGTAAGATATGCAGAGTTGCTAGTTAAATATCTGTGCGTCATGTTTAACAAATCACTATCAACGTGCTCTTTACCTGTGGAGTGGAAAAAGGCCAAAGTTGTTCCTGTGCATAAAGGAGGAAGCAGAAATGATATATCTAACTTTAGACCTATATCCCTGACATGTACAATCTGTAAAATCTTGGAGCACATAATTCTTAAACAAATAACTGTTTTCCTAGAAGAAAAACGTATATTATCTCCCTATCAGCATGGCTTTCGCCGAGGTCTTTCAACCATAACCCAATTAGTGGAATTAACACATGAGGTATCCCAGAGTATTGACAACCAAAAACAAACTGATCTAATCTTCCTCGACTTTGCTGCCAAAGCATTCGACAAGGTATCACACAAGAAACCGCTTCAAAAACTTGAGGCCACCTTAGGAAATTCTACTGTTCTTAACTGGATCAAAAATTATCTTACTGATCGTACACAGTATGTGGAATTTAACGATGAAACCTCTGCTACCACCTCCGTCACATCTGGAGTTCCGCAGGGCTGTGTGCTGGCGCCAATTTTGTTTCTTCTCTTTATTAATGATTCGCCTACAAATATTAAGGAAAAAATCAAATTATTCGCGGATGACTGCGTGCTATATCGAGAAATAAACTCAACGGAGGACCATGTAGCTTTAAATAGTGCTTTACAAGATGTTTCCTGCTGGTGCCGTAAATGGCAGATGTCACTTAATGCAAACAAGTGTACAATTTTATCAGTAAGTCGAAAAAAATTAGGTCAAATTTTCTTTACACTATCAATGACGTTCCCATAACTAGAGTAAATCAGCATAAATATCTTGGAATTATTATAACTGAAGATCTAAGATGGGACGCACACATAAGTTACGTTACTTCAGCTGCACTACGCCGCTTGTTTGCACTCGGATACCGGCTTCGCCAGGCCCCGCCTTCTCTAAAACTGCTTGCATACACTTCCCTTGTGCGATCATTACTTGAATACGGTAATATTATTTGGTCACCATTCTCAAAACAGCAAATCACGAAACTGGAAGGAATACAAAGGAAAGCTATGAGGTTCATTTACAACAAGTACAGACATACAGATTCTCTGACTAAACTAGTTAAAAAAGCTGGATTACTTACTCTAATGAATAGAACAAGGTTAGCACGTGCAAAATTCATACATGAATTAATCCATGGTCATTTAAACATTGATGTATCCGCCTACCTTACGTTTGATCAAACTAGACCAACACGCCAAAAACACCCAATGAGACTTAACGAATACTCCTTCAACACAAACTGCTTTAAGTACTCATTCTTTCCGATAGCCACTAATGAATGGAATAAACTGGATCCGAGTATCTCCAGCACTACCGAATTAGCAAAATTTCTAACCCTTGTCGAAAATGAACTTTGTATTATGCAAACGGAATCACCTGGTTGATTTTAATATGAGTGTTCGTGTGAACATTGTACGAGCAAAGTATCATGTCATCATATTTTTTCTTTAAGCAATTTTTAGTACTGAATCCAGGTGAAGAGAAATCGCTCTGTTGATTCTTGATCATGTTTCTGTTTTTCAGTGTGTATAAATTTGCCCTTCCTTGAAATACTTAGCCATATTGTAGGGTAGTTTCTTATTGCTGTAATTTCTTGTTGTGTTTCTTGATGCATATGCCAATATGTCAACCAATGTGTCAACCAAGTCACTGCATTTATTTTCTTCTCACAACTTTTCTTTACACTAACGTTTTATGCCTTCTTTGATCTGAAATTGTTAAATGATCCGATTCTGTTAGTTTCATTCTGTACTTTATCGCAATGTATGTCTTTATTGTGTACTTATTCCAATTTTTATGTTCACACCCTTCCTGCTAAAATCCCTGATGGGATTGGCAGTATGTTGAAATAAATAAATAAATAATAAATTTATTCCATATAATCATGGCTATTTTTTTATTTAGGATGTTTTCAAACTTTAATATGTCATGTTTATTGAAAAGTGGAGTGCAATGTGTTCTAGGTCGAACCCCTTAAATTATCCAAACTATTCTTTTCTGTAGTTTATAAACACATTCTTTGTGTTTGTAGTGTTACCCCATAATAATAAACAGTAATTTATATGCGAGTAAACTAAGGAATAGTACAGTTGCTTCGTTATCCAAATTGGCAAAAAACATCTGATTTTCCCAATTACACCAATTGAGCGCAAAACACTGGTGCGAACTTTGTTTATGTGATATGCCCAGTCGCGTGTTTCATGAAAAATGATACCGAGAAATTTTTGGGATGTGACTCGCTAAATCGATTTTCCTCGAAACTTCACTTGGATGTCCCAGGGTATAGTTTTATTTTTGGGGCGAAAAATAACATATTTTGTTTTTTTTTGGTGCTTAGCTCAATCTTATTTGCTATCAACCATATTGATAAGTGCTTAAGCCATTTGTTTGCTTGCTCCTCCAAGCTGTTGATGTCTTTGCCAGAGAAAAAAACATTCGTGTCATCTGCGTATAGAACCATGTCCGGGGTTAGTGGTATGTTAACAATATCATTGATATATAAGAGGAACAGGAGCGGGCCTAATATAGATCCTTGAGGGACGCCGTACTTCATTTTATCCATTTTAAATACTGTGTGATGCGCATCACAATACTGAAATCAATTTGTTAAGTAACTAATTTGAGTGAAACACCCCTTATGCCGTATTGGTTTAATTTCACCAAAAGTATTTCATGTTTGATTGAATCGAATAAGTTCTCATAAGTATGACTCAGAGCAACATATAAACCTACGTTGTAATTTTGATTATTTCTAAGGGTTATATCAACATCATAGCCTGCACAGTACAATCACCGGTGGGAAGCACAATTCCTGTGAGAAGTATTTAAGTGACTTGTATATATTTAAAAAAAAGAAACATTTGTAAAAATCTGTTGTCTGTCATGGATTGATATGAACTAAACATTGATATTACTTTTCAGTTGTGTACCTATTATTTGTAAAGTATTTTAATTATGTCAAGTAATTCAGTGTATAACTATGCATGGTCTGATTGTAATCTTGTGTTTCACTTCTGCATGGGTTTGAGGAGGGCCTGCAGTATATGTAAATAAAATAAAAAAAGCTTTCAGGAATCAGTGATTATACTGGTGTTTGTTATAGTACAGTGCATGCCCTGCATATGTAATTGATATACTAAATGTACTATATCTAGTGACAGGTGGTAGACCCTTTCCAATATTTGTGCATTTTTTTTCCCCAACCACAATGCGACGTGGCAAAAGTTACTTACTAAACACTCAGCGCGCCATAAGCAAAGGCCAGGGCAACACGTTTTCTTCACATGACAGCCCTTCAGAGCCCATTCTTGTGTGGAGCACTGTTGTTGTTGTCCCTTGCTCCATAACCATTCACTGACACACCTTCAGCCATGCAATGCTGAGTAAGACTTGTCGTTCACTGGGCAGTCAGCTAACATCAGAAAGGCCTTAGCACCCAACCTTGCTGCTCCCTCCTACTTCTCTTCTCGAATCTTTGTTTTCCAAGTTTGCTCTCTAATGTACCCCCATTAATGCAATGCTCTTCTTTATCAGGGGAGGCAGGCTGGATTGTTCTGATAGAACCTATGACACCGAAGTGAATAATATAAATAACAAAAACCAATAAAAATTATATATAAAAAAACAAGAAAGATAAAAGATAAAATAAAATAAAACGTGCAGTTGACGCAGGGAAGCGAGACAGAAAATAAAAAAATAATATAAAAAAATAATGACATTGACAGAAACAAATATAAAACTAAAGAATTGCAAAAATCAAGAGGAATATTTAGGAAATAATTAAAAAAAAGATAAACAGTAAAAAGGGTACGAACTGTGCATAGGTACATGCACACCTTATATTCTTTTCCTCAATATATTACATAATAAACATATATGTACAGCTATGCTCACATTTCACATTGTGGATTGAGTATTGTAATCGTTGGTACTTTTCTCTTCTCCCTTCTTCAGCACACATATTTAACTGTTGATGGGCACAATTAGACTAGTTTAGGCATTTAGCTTGGGAAAATAGAGTTGGTAATATATAATTAAAATACAGTAGGCTCTGGATAATTTAAACTTTGATAATGATTTATTCAAACAAAATTCAATTTTTTGGTTGCCTCTCTATTATGTAAATGTTAAAAGCCTCTTAATTCAAACTCTATCATTTGGTTAATTCATACTTTTTGCATTTTTATACCAGAAAATATCTGCCGTTTCCCTACTACTGTTTAAAAATTTGCGTGCTTATATAATCCTAACAGTCTAAAAAGTAAAAGTAAGTACCTCAGGCTTTCAAGAAAAAGGATTTGCTAGTAAACAAATGTTTAAAACAAAGCACACGCACAGTAAAACATCATGCTTCTCAACTGGTATAGAGAGCTTTATGTTGAAGGCACATAATTATAGCAAAGAAGCAGTTTGCAATTTATGATTTCTTTAAGAGGTGTGATAAGCAGTAAATGGCCAATAAACTTGTGGACCTTACACCTATGCTTTCTGTTCCTCGCTTGCAGTTAGGGTTAAAAAAGTACTTGAAGAAATTTTAAATGTGATAAAATCAATGCCTAATCATAATATGTGGTGTCATCTCACCCAGAGTCATCTATATGAGATTTTATAATAATTCAAACTTCTTGATAACTCAAACAAAATTCAGAGCCCCTTCGAGTTTGATTTATTGAGAGTCGACTGTAGGCACAGAAAAAACGCATGACAAGACAAAGAAAGTGTTTGTCTTGTAGCTTCTTCATCTTAATTGTTCCATGTTTTTGCTTTTTTTGTACCCTTTTTTAATCATCGACTCCTTGTAGGTAGGGTGTCAGATGTACTTGTGACTGTTGAGAGTGCAAATGGTCAGCTACAAGTGACCAAAGTGGAATATATGGTCAGGTATTGACAAAAAAAATTGTATAATTCAACTGAATTTATGTAATAAGCAAGTTTGAATGAAATAGAGCTAAAACATATTACGAACACAGACGAACCAAACAATAAAAATTTACAAGCTAATGTCTGAATGATTGAGAGTACAGTTAAACCAGCTTGTAATGAACCTTCATATAACAAATTGCTCAATATAATGAAGTTTTTATATTTCTTATCGTTACTCCATATAGGCACATGTATTTGCGATCTCTATGTAACAAAGTAGCAGCAAGAGACATCCTTGATATAACGAATTTTCACTATAGACAATCTAGGAATTTCGCCCTGTATTTTGTCATCTTGGCATGAACATGAGCGAAGTGGCGTCGGCATGCTCGTGGCCCTGGCAGTTCCCAGGCGAAGGCGTGAGGCAGGCAGGCGGGCTGTTCTTGCCACCGGGATTGCATGCACGAATGAGCCCTCATTTTTTCTCCAAACCAAAAACAAGAAATACTACTTTGGCGTTGGCAATGCCATGCTTTTAGTTAGCGACACATATGTGGGGCCACACTGCATATGGAGGGCGCTTTACTGAATAGCTTTCCATGGTAACGTGTGGTTCGCTCGTTTTTGACGATGTGTGTGAGTGCATGGTTTCAATGCAAGTGCATGGTGTGGCCCCCGATGATGTTTATCTTTGCTTTTTCTCTTTTTCTTCTTTTTTTAATGTGAAAAACCGTGTCGGCATTACCGAGGAGTCAGATTAGGCGCTGATGTAAACTCTTCAACAGCACAGTGACAATGACTAATTTTGGGATGCCGATTCCCTCATGCGCAGTGTTGCCAGATGCCACCGAGTAAAGAAGCGAATACTCCCAACAAAAAAAGCTCAAAACAAGAGAAAACGATTAATTTTTCTATTTAAAATATTGTAAGAATTCATTGGACTTCATCTTCCTCATCTGTCAATAACAATCATCAGTCTTCGTACCGTTCCTCTTCATCATCGGCACAATCTTGCTGTTGCTTGAATAAAGCGTCAACTGAACAGTGGTATTTCAAGTGGTGGTATTTCAACCATGGAATTATTACAGCATTTTTATTATGACAAAAAATGTCTCTCAAGTAGAAAAGAGAGTTTAAAAAATCACTTCATTGTTTGGTCTAACAAAAATATGGCAACTATGAACAAAGCACATAGCTGCTTTTTGACATTCTCTCTAGAGCACTTCCCGTTCAGTTGAAAGCACATTTGCCAGCGCATGATTCGCGTTACCTGCTGTTTCCCCAACTTGTGTCTGACTTCAACACTTAACCATAGGCGTGCACGGGAAAGGAAGATCGAGGCGACCACCTGCTGTTCACCTAAAAAGGAGGGGGTGCTGCGATGAATCTCTGCTCGATGGGAAACTGTGCACGCACCTATATAAATTTAGCTACAAGTGATCGACAAACACGCTATTGGTTAAGGGAAAACGCGCATTGATGAATGTGATGATAACTAAAATAACTATATATTTGCTGAAAAAATGCGAATAAATAAATATAATGCATAAATATATAAAAATAAAAAAAATTGAATAAATTGGGCATGACAACGCAAGCGACACAATGTTCAACCCACGCCTAATCTTTCAGATTGCCATGTGCTGCTCATCGCCCGGTCCGTGCCCTTTGCTGAACCTACCCACTGAGTCCACAACCCTGTACGTTCGCGGGGCAGGTGGCTGCATCACTGAATGGCCTGCGATCTATCCGACACCCTCAAGTAATCCGGAACCAGCCTGGATTTCAATCCTGGCCTGGCAACTCAAGGCTATATAAGACGCATCCATCGGACAGCCATTTGGGGCACGACAACGCAAGCGACACAATGTTCAACACACGCCTAATCTTTCAGGTTAGTTATCTCCGCCATGCAACCGGGTATCGATGCGACAACCGTTTTCTTGTCGCGGTGTCATGCCCCTACGACCCTGATTTGTACCGTGCTATTTGCCTGTATTCTAGTACTGTTGCGTTTACCTACGATACGCTGTGTCACCTGTTATTGATCATTTCCGGTGATGTTTAGCGAAATCCCGGTCCCACAACAGAAATTCTGGCAGCCCTAAGCAAGCTGAAACAAAACCAATGTAGCATTCGTACCGAGCTGAACGAACTAAAGAACACACAACTCGAACCCAGCGAAATGCTCACAGATATTAGCGGCCGACTAGCGACTCTAGAAATCACGCACTTAAAAACGAATCTTGATCCAGTTGTGAGCGAGGCAAATCAAATTAAACGTGATACCAAGGTCCTGAAAGCTGCAAACAACGATACCAACAACCGAATGCGCAGGAACAATCTACTATTTCTTGGCCTCGATGATGCAGAAAAAGAAACATGGCAGGAATCTGAAACGAAAATTCTAAAACTATGCTCTGAAACTTTGAAGCTACAACTGGACACAAACACAATCGAACGTGCACACCGCTTAGGCAAATTTGAGAACAAGAAAAAGAGGGCTATCATAGTAAAACTAACCATTTCAAAACCAAAGAAAACATTCTTGCTTGCGGCCGTCTACTAAAAGGAACTGATTATGCTATCAGAGAAGATTTTGCCCCCAGTACTCGCCAAGCGCGCTCTAAGTTGATACAGTTCGTATGCTCGCATATGTGTGCCTTCAAACTTTCATTTTACAAACTGCATGTTGGAAACAAGACATATTTCTATGACATTACAACTGATAATGTTCTAGAGAGCACAAATACTTCCACATTTCGACCTACTGCTTCTGACGCACGTGATAGAAATTAACCAGGTACCAAGTGACACAGTTCAAATAACCAGTGCCGTTAAAAAACCGACCGTCTTCATTTTTGAATGCCAACATTGGTTTCACAAACATCAGAAGTGTTGTTCCCAAAAGACATCAGCTAGACGGCTTCATCAGAGACATCGGCACGGACATAATTCTTCTCACTGAGACTTGGTTAACAAACGACATCGAAGACTCGGAAGTTTTGCCTTGTAACCCGAGTTTCACGCTATACCGCAATGACCGAATGGATAGGAGAGGAGGAGGTGTTCTTGTGGCAGTCAAGAGCAACCTCTCGTCCTCGCTGATCTGTCATGATACTAACCTAGAACTAACGTGGGTCTGCGTACACAACTGCTCTGTGAAATCAGTGTTTGGGATTCGTTACAGACCGCCAGACAGTCATTCACTTTTTTGCGATTACCTGCGCAATTCTCTTACAAACATAAAAGATAAATTTCCTGACGCATCTATTTTTCTTTTTGGCGACTTCAACTATCCTGATATCAATTGGCTTCTTCTTTCACAACCCGATCAATCTTTCACCGGATCCAAACAGTTTATGGAATCTGTACTTGATTTTAACCTACATCAAGCAATCACCACACCTACTCGAAGTGATAACACTCTTGATCTGTTGCTCACCAGTTCCCCTGATGACGTATTGAGTGTCACAGTCCTTCCTGAAATTAGCAATCACAATCTTCTTCATATTTCCCTCTCAATACCACTGAAAAAAAGAGCACCTACAACCAAGTTAATAACTGACTACAACAGGGGAAATTTTGAGTTAATTAACGAGCAACTTGCTCGCTTTTACGAAAACTTTGAAAAACCCTACAGAACATGCTCTGTAAATTCTAATTGCAAACTTTTTATTATAAATACCCATTACTGAGCTTAAAAACTAAATATATCCCTACAATAATTGTGAAGTCAGACTCCAATAACCTATGGTTCAATAAATGTTTAAAATCATTGCTCACGTGAAAAAAAATGTCTATATAGAACAGCGAAATGCGAAAAATAGCCCAGAAGCATGGAATTGCCACCGCCTATGTGAACTTCAATACAAAAAGGCAGTTATTGCAGCCAAGGATAAATTTTGTCTGCTGACCTGATTATGATTCTTCGTTCAAACCCAAATAAATTCTGGCGTGTAATATCTGCGAAGCCGCAAACTAACCATATAAATCTTGTTAACTCTGATGATGAGCTGATAAGCTCCGAAGAAACCACTGCTGCTCTAAATACCTTTTTCACGTCCGTGTTTCACATACCTAATACCTGCCCTGTCGAACCTTTACCAGAGTTCTCTTCTCAGACCATGCCTGAAATACAAGTAAACCTGGATGGTGTATGCAACCTAATCTACTCTCTTAAAATATCATCCTCGGCTGGCTGCGACGACACAAATTCTTAATTATTAAAAAACACTATCGCACTCTCTAGCAAATTTTTGTACCTTATATTTAACCAATCTTTAAACACAGAAACCTTGCCAGATGATTGGAAGAAAGCTAAAATAGTCTGCATTTTTAAAGCAGGCCGGCCCGAAAGCCCCGCTAACTACCGCCCGATTAGCTTAACTAGTGTTCCAACTAAAATTCTTCAGCATATTATAGCATCAACTCTTATGACCTACCAAGAATAAATCAGTTTTTTCTACCCTTTTCAACATGGTTTCCAAAAGTATCTTTTCTGCGAAATACAACTGGCTTAATTTACTAATGACATACTACTGCGAATGGATGATCACGTACGAATAGATGCAATTTTCTTAGATTCCTCCAAGGCCTTCGAACGAGTACCCCACAAGCACCTGGTCATCAACTTACCTGCTCATCAAATTATGTGCTCTTGGTATCCCCCCAAACCTTATAAAATGGCTCGAGCATTTCTTAACAGGACGCGTTCAGTTTTACCATTGCTAAGAATTTCCAATCAACCCTTACCAGCATCATTTCCGGTGTTCCCCAGGGCGCCGGCTTATCACCTCTATTATTTCTTATATACGTTAATGACCTTCCTAGTAACATTAAATGACATCTGCGCCTATTTGCAGACGACTGCGTTCTTTATAACCCCCTTCACTCCCCTAACGATGCAATCACCCTACAACACCACCTTGACACCATTACCTTCATGGTGCGAAAAATGGCATATGTCCCTAAACCTCACTGAATGCAAGGTCATGTCCTTCACACGTAAACACAACACCTCAAATGAAACCTACCGCATTAATTCGGTTCTCATTGATCACACGCGCACTTACAAGTATCTAGGAGTTCATCTGACATCAACACTATCATGGGTGAAACACATTGAAACCATTCGTTCTGAAGCTTCTCGGACATTAGGCTACTTATGATGTAACTTGCGATCTGCAACTCCTGACATAAAGAAACTCGCATATCTGACATACGTGTGACCAAAGCTCGAGTATGCATCATCCATCTGGCATCCTTCACAAGCTTATCTCACCGATGATTTGGAAGCCGTTCAAAATAGCGCAGCTCGTTTCATTATGTCACAATATTCAAGGCATATCAGCGTAACCGCACTAATTCAAACGTTGTCACTCGCACCGCTCGCTTCACATCGCATAACCTCTCGTATCTGCCTCCTTCACACATTCTGTTACTTTAGCAAGTCGGGACACCCTCTCCTAAAATGCCCATTAGGAACGTCATCTCGCCTGTCCCATACGCACCCTCTGATGACCATAAAATGCCGGACGACGGCGATGAGTACCTCATTTTTCTCCCATGCCATAACACTCTGGAATGCGCTGCCAGATAATATTGTTTCTTGCAAGGACCGCCCAACATTTCGCGAAAAACTAACTCTTTTCCAAAATCCAAATGCGATGTCTTAACAGCACATTAACTTTTGCGTTTATAGTTGCTTTACTGTACTCCCAGAATTTATTTATCGCCTATCATATTTTTTTGTTTTGTTATGTGTGTTATTTCGACTTGTGTTCTTTATTTGCTTATTCATTGTAATCAGTGTGCACCCTCATATTGTTACATAGCTTAGAAACTTGCAACCTCGATGTACGACCCCCCCTTATGTAATGCCTTCGGGCCCTTAAGGTTGAATAAATGAAATGAAATAAATGGAATGAAATACCAATTAACATGAGAATTCACTGGAATATTCTACAAGCAACTCGGCGAAAAAAAAGAAGCCAAAATCAACCGCTTAATATAACTGGAACTGGCAACTCTTGCCTTGCGCCGTGAATTCGCGGGACAGTGGCCTTTCTGATTAGCCCTGGCAACAACACGACCGAATTCTGAATGCAATGCAATGAGTGCCACAGCAACCAATTGTAATGTTAAATGAAGTAGGGCCGGCAGCCTACTCTTTTGCATCCAATATCGCAGAACTCTCACAAAACGTGGTGTAAGCAAATGCGGCCGCTCCAGAAAGCAGTGCTCTTTTCATACAGTCTCTTCATGTTGAAAGGGCACTGTTGCTATGCACCATTGATTTTCAAGCAACCCCCCCCCCCCCCCCCCGTGTTTTTTCATGTTTGTTCAGAACAGCTGGTTTCCTTTCTGTTTGAGCATTCGACAGCAGTTCTAACTCGCAAGAGGATGTTATTTTATGCACCCTCCAGGCGATAGAAATGGGCCAGCTCATATGATCCCTGCTCAGCGTGCAGCGCTCACATGCTGTCACTCGCTCGTAAAAGTTATGATGCGCTAGACATGCTGTCAATTTGGACTTTTACAGAACGTGGTTGTGACGTAAAAAGTTTTCCGAAAGTGTCTGTATAATTTGTATAATTGTAATATAATCTGTATAATTTCGAAAGTGTCTGTACAGTGACTATAAGAAGTGGAGCAGCCCATCAACGACAGAGGACTCGACTAAATGTCAACACAGTAAAGGGCAACGAGTTGCAACACGACGATCTGCTAGAACGTTCCGCTGTTGATGCCATATTGACTTAGGGCTAGTGGCTAGGGCTAGTAATGGATTTAAACTGAGTTAAAGTCAGTGTGTCTGACCATGTACGTCGATTGTCATTGAGCTATTGAGTGTTATCAAGCTGTTGAGTGATTTAATGTGAATTCTGTGTATTGGTTTTGTGCGTTCAGGGTATAAAGTTTGTTCTTCTTGCCATGGTCGTCTCCAGTTTCTCTCAAATCTCTTCTTCCCAAGCACCGCCGAGATAAATTAACGGGACATTAATTGGCGAACCTGAGCCAGGATTTGTGGCCCAGTCACGTTATCATCGGGGGTTGCAGACGTGGATTGGGAGAAGATATTAAGATTAATTCGGGAGCAAAAGCTCAATAAGGAACAAGGTCTAAAGTTGATTGAAGACAAAAAAGACTCGTGTTCAAAAAGAGTTGGAGAACAAAATGGAGAAGCAACGTGAGTTCGAACATGCCGAACTAGAGGCAAGATGCGCTGAACAAGAGGCAATACGTGCCAAACAAGAGCCAAGACGCGCTGAACTAGAAGCAAATCATGCTTTAACACTTGAAGCTTATGCTCAAGAAAAACAGGAGCTTGAGCACAAACTGCAACTGGCACTAGCCAAAAGGAGTGTTAGAGAGGCAAAGGAAAGGCCCATCAGAGAATTCAGTGTGCCCAATCATCACCGTTTCGTTGTTGTCAAGTAAATGAGTAGTGAGCACGCATGGTATACAAACGATCGCACACTCTTAAGTGATGAACTGAAGAACCTGTGCTTAAACATTATATGTTCTGATAGTAAGGCACCAGTTCAGAAGCTGTAGGCTAGTGTCATGGAAGAGGGCATAGAGAAAGAGAATGCAATGCCTCTAGATATCATAGAGGCAGGGCATAGTGCTTCAGTGATGAATGTGTATATTGAAAAAAAAAAAAAAAAGCAGATCGACAATGCAAGACAGAACACCAGAGATGAGTGCAACAAAAGGAGTCTCTAAAATGCACGGTGGTAAACGCAGCAAAGTTGAGGGAACGCAGGCACCTCGAAAGGCATTGCAAGCTAAGGGCGCAAGAAAGGCTGATCAGGTAGTGAATCATAGATAAGTAACACGAAGAAAAAAGAAGGTTGCAAAATAAAGTGGAATGCTGGGCCAGTTGGTACAACATAATGTGGAAATACATGAGTGCACAAGATAGAAGGAAAAGCACTTGACAGGAAAGAGTGTCTTTCCTGTCTAGTGCCTTTCCTTTTACAAGGTGCGCTCATATATTTTCACATTAAGGTTGCAAAAATGCATAAAGTAGATTTCAAAGATTCGGAAACAAAGAGGGTGATGAAAGATAAGACGTGAGCTGGGAAAGTTGGTCTGAAGAGGCATCGAGTGAACATCGCCAATGAGATCAGCTGTAATGAGCGTTCGAGACGATGGGTAGCGAGTAGGCGCAGGAAGAAGCTCAAAAAGATGCGGAATGTGAAGAAGCATAGACTCAAGCTAGTTGTGTGTAATTGGTAAATGCTTTTGTAGAAAAATAGATTTTGGGCAGGGATTAGATATTGTATAGATTTTTGGGATATTGAATGTTGAGTACGTTGTGCAGTTGTTTTTGTGAGTGTATCCATGCAGTGTAAAATAAGAAACGGGTGGACATGTGAACGGTCGACTGTAGTGTTTAATGCATGGTGATGAAAGTGTGTGAACATTGTGTGAACGATAGCAGTGATGATGCAGGAACAAAAAAGTGCAGTAAGTGGTGAATAATTGCGAGGTAAATTCAACAGAAGGTAAAAAAAAAAGCCAAGAGAGAAGAGCGAGATGCAAGGGTGCATGCATCATTTGGAGAACAGAAATGACCAGTTTTTTTTTTAGAAAAACTCTTTAAAGGGGGCATAACGTTATGAGTAAAGGAGAGGTACGAGGTGCCTACCGAATGTGGAAGCGTGGCAATGGTGAACGAGGAGAAAAAAAGTCACCCGAGGGCACGTACAACAGCCATGTCGATGCAGGAGATTGATCAGAGAAAGGCCCGTGGCACGGGACATAAGCCGACGTAAAAAATTTCAGAGGATGAGCTGGCACTGTGCCTTGGGGCTCCGATCTGCGAAGACTTGGGAAACCAACATCGCTATAGCGACTGAAGTAGCATATATGCTCGATTCTGAACGATGTCGGCATGAGAGGTTTGAGAAGTGGCCATCAACCTCGGAGGTGCTTTCGAGTGAGACTGCCCGAACTTGCCGCACTCTTGCCCAGCAATTCCTGGTGGAATTGCAGCTATCCCATGTCGCGCTAGAACAGGAGCAGCCCACACCAGTCAGCAGAGTAGACATGTCAGCAAGGGAGTTCATGATGAGCTAAGCCTAGCGAGGCCGAATATTCAGACGAGGACCAAAACACCCACAATGAGAACAAGCAGTTCATTTGGCTGGGTTAACCCACGGCAACCAAAAGAACTTGAGCAGCCCGTCAGTGATAAAGGACTCGACTAAATGTCGGCACAGCAATGGACAATGAGTCACAGTGCGATGAACTGTAGGAACATTATATTGTTTACAATATATTGGCATAGGGCTAGCGGCTAGGGCTAGCAACAGATTTAGACTGAGTTACAGTGAAAGTTTGCTCATGTACGGGTTTTTTTATTAAATTATTGAGTGTTATTGAGTGATTTAAAGCGAATTTTGTGGAATCGATTTTGTTCGCTCAGGGTATAAAATGTGTTTGTCTTGCCACACTCGTCTCCGTTTCTCTGAAATACATCTTTCCCAAGTGCTTCAGAGATAAATTAACCTAACATAGCACACCGGGTACTTCAAAACCCAAAAATATTAGATACAAAACCACACTTATAGTGCAGAAGAAAGTTTTTCACAATCTCCATGCAAAAGACGGACTTTTGTGCAGCAGCAGTTTCAGTTGATGGCAGTTTTTCCAAGCAGCTTCTGAGTCTCTTGAGCAAGTCTACAGCAGCTGCATTGCTTTTTTTCCACAAAGCATCTCCACAGCTTTTCCTAGTACATTTCAGCCAAATTTTTATGACAACCACATTTTAATGAAAACGTGGTTGCCATTTGCCTTGTGTGATGACGTTTATTCGAGCAGAGAAGTCGCAACGAGGTCGCAACGGAAAGTGGGCATACGGCAAGTCTGGCAAAGACGGCACAAACTCTCGCACAAGCAGAGCACGGGCTTTTCGTTTGCTTCCGAAGGTGCATACGCGTTGGTGCGTATGCTCCACTACAATACCCCCGGGGTGAAGGGTAGCCATCCTGGCGACTCAGGGAGTAGCCACAATGAAGGGGTCGTAGTAGGGCTTGAGATGGTCGACGTGTACGGTCTCGCGTCCTCGACGGCGCAAATCTGGTGATTGTGTTAATGGCTCGATGATGTAATTCACCGGGGAGGTCGCGTCAATCACACGGTATGGACCATGGTACCGGGCCAGAAGTTTAGAAGACAGGCCAGGAACACGTGGGGGCACCCAAAGCCACACAAGGGAGCCAGCACGAAATGTAGAAGCTATGCGATGAGCGTCCTCGTGTCGAGTCTTTTGTAGACCTTGAGCTTCACTTGTCAGAGACCGAGCCAACTGACGGCAGTCTTCAGCGTATCTGGCGACTTCCAAAAGCGGGGAGCACTCAGATGCATCAGGGCGGTACGGTAGTATAGTGTCGATTGGGTGGGAAGGTTCGCGACCGTACAATAGAAAGAACGGGGAAAAACCGGTAGTCGCTTGCGTCGCGGTGTTATAAGCGAAGGTAACAAAGGGCAATACAGCGTCCCAGTTAGTGTGGTCGGAGGAGGTGTACATCCTCAGCATGTCGCCAAGTGTGCGGTTGAACTGCTCAGTAAGACCATTTGTCTGTGGATGGTATGCGGTAGATTTCCGGTGGATGATGTTGCATTAGTGAGGATAGCTTGGATGACCTCCGACAGGAACACTCGACCCCTATCACTGAGTAATTCCCGCGGAGCACCATGGCGTAGAATGAAGCTGCGGAGAATGAAGAGTGCAACTTCGTGGAGGGTCGCTGCCGGTAGAGCTGCAGTCTCAGCGTAGCGTGTCAGATGATCGACTCCGACAATAATCTACCGGTTTCCAGAGCTACTATATGGGAGGGGGCCATAGAGGTCTAACCCACGCGGTCGAATGGGCGAGCCGGGCACGGGAGCGGCTGTAACATGCCAGTAAGGTGCCGCGAAGGTGTCTTGTTCTGTTGGCAAGTGGTGCAAGACTTAACGTATTTCTGCACAAAGCGATACATTCCTCGCCAGTAATAGCGTTGGTGCAGCCTTTCGTAGGTTTTCAGGCCACCTGCGTGAGCACTTTGGGGATCTGCATGGAAATTTATGCAAATGTCAGAGCGCATATGAGTTGTGACAGCAAGGAGCCACTTCCGACCACCAGGCATGTAGTTGCGGCGGTACAGAATGTTGTCTCGTAAGGAAAAGTGGGCTGCTTGCCGGCGTAGCGCTCTCGTGGAAGGGACAGCAGACGGATCGGTAAGGTAGTCGACTAACAAGGCAAGGTATGGGTCTTTACGCTGCTCCGAAAGCATGTCAGTGGTGTCGAGTGGTGACAAGGTGGTAAAAGAGGGTGACAGAGAAGCCACATCTGGTGTTAATGGCGATCGGGAAAGTGCATCGGCGTCCGCATGCTTGCGACTGGAACGATATACGACACGGATGTCATACTCCTGCAATCGAAGTGCCCAACGCCCCAGACGTCCGGACGGGTCTTTCAAGGTGGAAAGCCAACATAGAGTATGGTGGTCTGTGACCACGTCGAAAGGACGGCCGTAAAGGTACGGGCGAAACTTCGTAAGCGCCCAGATTATGGCCAAACACTCCTTCTCTGTCACGGAGTAATTCAATTCAGCCTTCTTAAGAGCGCGACTTGCATAAACGACTACGTATTCGGTCTGGGTGCCTTTCCGTTGTGCCAAAACTGCACCAAAACCAACGCCACTTGCATCAGTGTGAACTTCTGTGGCAGCAGTGGGGTCGTAGTGGCGAAGAATAGGTGGCGAGGTCAGCAGGCGGCGCAGCTGGTGAAATGCGTCGTCACATGCAGGTGACCATGCAGATATACCTTTGCTGTTGGAAAGCAGACTAGTCAGAGGTGCAATGATGGACGCGAAGTTGCGCACGAAGCGACGAAAGTAAGAGCAAAGACCAACGAAACTTCTTAGGGCTTTCAGTGATGTGGGCATTGGGAAGTCAGCGACAGCTCGAAGCTTATCGGGGTCCGGAAGAACACCGTCTCTTGTGATGACGTGTCCCAAGATGGTTAGTTTTCGGGCTGCGAAGTGGCACTTCTTGGTGTTAAGTTGTAGGCCTGCAGAAGCTAGACACGTCAGAATCTCGTGGAGACGACGATGTGTCGGGAAATCAGCTGAAAAGACTACGATGTCATCTAGGTAACACAAGCAAGTTTTCCACTTGTGGGCCCGCAATATGGTATCTATCATGCGATCAAACATTGCAGGCGCGTTGCAGAGCCCAAATGGCATGACTTTAACTCATATAGGCCATCCGGCGTTACAAAGGCTGTTTTAGGGCGATCACATTCAGCCATTGGCACCTGCCAATACCCAGAACGCAGATCCAAGGATGTGAAGTACTCGGCGCCTTGCAAACAGTCAAGAGCATCGTCTATTCGTGGTAGCGGGTAGACGTCTTTCTTTGTAATCTTGTTTAAGTGGCGATAGTCCACGCAAAATCGAACGGTGCCATCTTTTTTCTTTACCAAAACCACGGGTGATGACCAAGCGCTTTGAGAAGGCTGTATGACTCCACGTTTAAGCATGTCATCTACTTGCTCCGTAATGACGCGGCGCTCTTCGGCAGAAACGCAGTAAGGACGCTGTCGCAGAGGCGAATGTGAGCCGGTGTCAATAGTATGAGTGACAGTCGTGGTGCGACCCAAAGCAGGTTTCTGAAAGTCGAAAGAAGAGCGAAACTTGTTAAGGAGAGCAACAAGTTGGCTGCGATGCGAGGGGGGAAGGTCTACGTCAATAGCATTGTCGAAGGCTGGCGAGCTTGATGGCTCAGACGCCCGAGTGATTGCGGCAATGGGACATGGCGTTTCGTCTGGAAGAATAATATCATTGATATGGTCGACAGGTTGCACATATCCTAACGTTTCACCACGAAGCAAGCCAATGGGGTAGTTGCAGTAGTTGGTAACCAGCATTACGGTTAAACCAGATGCAATCGTAAGAACGGCAAATGGGAGCACGATGCACTTGCGTTCAGTAAAAAAAGGGGATGGCGTAAACACCACCGTGGCGTCAGGTTGTGCCACACATGAAAGGCTAATAGGGACTGAAGCTTCCGGAGGCAAGGTGATGTCGTCGTCAGCGATGAGTTTGCAGAGCAGTGGTGAATGGTCGGGCGATGGAAACTCACAACTTGGCACTAGGGACACTTCCGCACGGCAACAATCGATGATAGCTTCATGACCTGATAAGAAATCCCAACCCAAGATGAGGTCATGAGAGCAAGATGGTAGTACAAAAAATTGGACGATGTACAAAACGTCTTGGATGACGACGCGCGCCGTACACACAGCCGAGGGCTGAATGCGTAACGCGCTAGCTGTGGACAGCACGATGCCACAGAGAGATGTGGTCACTTTCTTCAGTTTGCGACAAAATTTTGCGTTCATCACAGAAACGGCGGCCCCAGTATCAATTAACGCTTGTGTGGCGACTCCCTCAACATTGACATCAACAACACTTTGCGGTGAACATGGAGGCCTTGATAATTGCGCAGAAGTTGCAGTTCTTGACTCTGGAACTGCACTGATTAGTTTCCCTCCTCAGGAGGTGGTCTATGAAGCATAGGAGATGGCGATCGGCGACGAGGAGATGGGAAACGAGAAGTTGATGGGCGACGATCCGAGTCAGAGTGCCTCTGTTCGTATGCAGATGTGGTGGCCTGCTGCGACGCATAGGTAGGAGTTCCAAAGGAGGCGTACGCAGGTGTGGGACGGCGGCGGCAGTAGCGTGCAATGTGGCCAGGGATGCCACACGCGAAGCAGATAGGACGGTTGTCATGGGTGCGCCACTCATTAGATGGACGGAAAAAGCTAGGTGAGGGCCTGTAAAACGGAGCCGCTGCCGGAGGAGGTGGAGCCGATAAGGATACTGGATGCGGTGGGGGCCGCGCAACCACAGCTGCATAGCTGAGAGGTGAATATGGTGCAGGTGGTGCGTAGCTGACAGCTGAGAGATTAGATGCTGCTGAAGTGCATGCGTAAGGGGTGGGCACTGTAGGTAGGACATCGCAAAATTCAGTGCGTATGGCCTGCTGCAGTGTCGAAGGCAGACTTGCGGTGGGCGCGTCGCTATGCGGCAGCAGGGAGAGCTGTCGGGCGACTTCCTCCCTGATGAAGTCTTTGATCTGGTTGGACAGACTTTCTTGGCGAACGTTGGCATTTGCGAGTGCGACAGCCGAGATCGAATCTGGTGGTGAGACACTCTGTCGGGTGATGGAACGCTGACGGCGTAATTCATTGAAGCTCTGGCACAGGCTTACGAGGATTGCCACCGAGGTCGGACTTTTCGCTAGCAACATCTGGAATGCGCCATCCTCAATGCCCTTGAGAATCTGCCGAATTTTCTCTTCTTCGGGCATAGATGGGTTAACACGCCTGCAGAGGTCGAGCACATCCTCAATGTAACTCGTAAACGTTTCGCCAGGCTGCTGGGCGCTGTGGCGCAGACCCTGGTCAGCGTGGAGCTTGCGGACCTCTGGTCGGCCGAACGCTTCTGTTACGAGGGTCTTAAAGGAGGACCAGTTGGCGATGGCGGTTTCGCGGTTGGTAAACCAAAGCTTACCTACGTTTGCCAAGTAAAAGATAACGTAGGCGAGTTTAGAGTCGTCGTCCCACTTGTTGCTGGCGCTTACGCGTGCGTACAAGGAGAGCCAGTCTTCGACGTCTTGCTCACCACTTCCGCTGAAGATTGGTGGATCCCGCTGGCGAGTAGCGCCGGGGCAGGTAGACGGGGCAGCCGATGGTGCTGGCTGGGATGGGACGGGCTGGTTGGCGACTGCGTCAGTCATGTTTCGCGGTAGTCTTTCAGGCAACTTGCGAGAGCGGAGCTCCAGGTCTGCTTGGGGATCTCAGCAGCCTCCACCAAATGTGATGACGTTTATTCGAGCAGAGAAGTCGCAACGAGGTCGCAACGGAAAGTGGGCGTACGGCAAGTCTGGCAAAGGCGGCATAAACTCTCGCGCAAGCAGAGCACGGGCTTTTCGTTGTCTTCCAAAGGCGCATACGCGTTGGTGCGTATGCTCCACTACACTTGCAATATTTACCGTATTCAGCTTTTTATGCTACCTTTGTAGTTTTGAGCCTTGTGTGAACCAAATATTTCATACTGTGATGGCTCTCACATTTTGTTTTTGTTTTTATAAAAAAAATAAACGCCACTGAAATCGAGCTTGACCCACGAGAGTTCGTACAACTAGGTCACCATGACCAATGACTTGCTATTTCAGTGCTTTTTTTTCTAAAGAAGTTTTATTGTATATTGTCACTAGATTGTGATGCTGATGAAGGCAGAGATGGCTTGTCTAAAATAAAACTGTTTATTTGGCTGAACTTGTGGCCGGTAAACTAATAGTCGGAATACAGCAGTGCACACTGGCAAGCGGCAAACAGAGGGTTGGCTGTCGATCAACTGAATATCATTTGGACGTGCCGCCTTTTTAAAATCAGCGTCAAGCTTTCCAGTCTTATCAATGGTGATCACGCAATCTCTGGAACAACCTCCAATGTTTGCGTCTTGTGCACAAAATTATCTACTACGATCGTGAAGCTGCTCGAACACTGAAGCATGATCTGCGCTGAGCAATGCTGACAGTCTTTGTGTGTTTAAACTGAGAACATCGAAATATGTATATCTTGGCAATATGCATATTGCATTTTGCAGTTGTCACTGATTTCTTGTGGAGTAGGAACACTTTGCACTGCCTAGATGGTACAAAGCACTTACAGAAGGCAAAAAGATGCAGCAGGAACAGGTCTGCATGAACTACACTGCACTCCATTTTTATGACGATTCTCCTCGACACACACTTCATCCTTCTGTAGTGCTCTACTTGTTTTTGCTTTCATACGTCTGTGCCTTCCCATAACCTTCCTCCTCTATTTTATTTTTTTATTTAAATGCAGTCTCGCGTGTCACCTGATGAAAATTCAAACAGGCAATACTAGTTTGTCTAGGAACAGGGTACACAGATGTGGAAGCACTCCTGGTAGTATGCATGCAAAAGTGCCTTTTGTAGCTGGTCTGGAGCATCCAGAGAAATTTTTTCAAGCTGGCTTGGAGCAGCCAAAAAGGCTTTTTTGAGCAAGTTTGGAGCAGTCAGAAGGATCATTCAGAGCAGATGTAGCTCATCATACATATGACTATAGTGCACCAAAACAAGGACACAAAAGAGGGAGATACACACACAGAGCTAACTTGAAAGTCATGTTTTATTTGTGATCACACAAGCTATTTGTGCAAAAACAGTAGATTGATAAAAACCTAGAGAACATTATGTAAAGATATAGCGCAACTCATGCACATGCCATAATTGATTACGACAGTCTGCACTCACCAATACCAAAGTGATGAATTGAGATTCAGATTTTCTTTAGCTGACAAGACTTAAGAAATTCACACTGTCATGATTAAGAGGGCACGCCAAGCACTGGATTGCAGCGCCTGTGTGCGAGACCCCCGATGGTGCGGATATGCACCACATTTGTGTACCAGATGGGGCAAGAAAGCTCGTGGCAAGCGACCTGAGCGGTAATGGGAAATCCCAGAGGATGAGCTGTCACTGTGCATTGGGCTTCGAACTGCGAAGATTAGGAAGGTCAGCGTCACTGCTGTGACGGAGGCAGTAGAGCCGCCTAGTTCTGAGGCTGTTGGTGAAAAGGCTCGAGGAATGGCTGTCAATTTCGAAAGACTTGAGTGAGGCTGCCCGGACTTGCCGCAACCTATCACCGCAGTTCCTGGTGGGCCTACAGCTCTTCTGCTTCTAGCCAGAATGAATGCGGCCTGCACCCCAGTCAAGATACCGTTGACGAGTTGAGCTAAGCCTAACTGATCCAAAGAAGACGAGGAAGACCGAAAAAAAAACAGCAATGAGATCGAGCGGCTCGTTCGGCGAAAGAGGATGATGACTGTAGGAACTTGGGGAATATGTTGATGACAGCATCGACGAATCGTCGATGTGGCAACGGGACAAACTGTAAGAACGCTTCCGCACTCAAACGCCATTTCAGATAGCTACTGGCTAGGGCTAGAGTTGGCTCTAATGCAGAGTTAGTTTTGGTTTTCAATCCGTTGTAGACAGGTGTGTACATATAGTGTTAGTGAATTTTGAGTGCTTTAATACAAATTTTGTGTACTTGCTTCGTTTGTTCTTTGTTTATAAAGTGTTTATTTTGCCATGCCTGTCTCCCATTTCTCTCAATCCAATTCGTTGCAAAAAATAAATCGTGACACACACTGACACATTTTTCTTTCACTTTGTCAATTTATTAAGCTTCAATTATTTCACACGTAGTTCAGTTACAAGCGCTATAGAAAACATCGGTGTTATAAAACAATGGAGTGCCACAATACCATTGACAGTGAATTTCCAAATTGAGCAATCTTCTACATACTGTCATTGCAGTAAACCCAATAGATAGTACAGTTCCTTGGGGACTTAGTTTTTGCAAAGGACCTGAAAAAGATGTGCGCCAGCTCTGCGTGAAGCTATCAGAGTTGAAAGATTGGATTTTATGAAACAAGTAGTACATAATTGCATTACCTTAGTTGTGTGCAAGTGAAATGTTTTGATTTCCTTTCGGCCCTTCTTTTCCTCAACCCACTTATCACAATTACTGCCTATCACAATGGTATTTTTTTGGCAGTTGGATATTGTTATAAGTGGACTGCCCTTATAACGTGGCGGCAGGAAGCACTAGACCGGGTTGAATAAAGGAACATAGCAGAGGCCTTTGCCCTGCATTGGGTGTAGTCTGGCTTATGACTTCTGACTGACAATGCTGCCCAACACGCTAAGTACCTGAAAGTACTCTTGGCAATACCTCCAGATGTTTTTAGTTAGCGACTTCAGTCATTGCGTCATCACCATTTACCGTATAGTCAAACTACACCATCACATTTCAGGGTAGTCATCCCGACATGCTAAACTCTCTTCAAGTTACCTTAAATGCTGCTCAGTGTTTCAACTACAACTGGCATTCACGATACCTCCTTCAGTACCTACAACAGCTCTTTGGCAACTACAAGATAATCATTGCAAAACATTTCTACAATGCATACTACCAATCCACACTGTTGTGCAGTGGTTGGTTCATGTTTTTGCAGCTGTGTAGAACTTCTGGTATTTCACAATCGTCATTTGACCATTTTCCCTGTACAAGACTGCAAGCACTGACTGTACTGCAACAGTCCTGGCACGTGCAACACATTACCACCAGCACTTGCCTTGTGTTTGCCGACAGTGGCGGGTGTCTTCCAGTGGAGCAGCAAATAAGCCCAGGCACCGGAACCATTTTCCGTGAAGAACTCATCTGCCAGCAGCTCTCTGATCCAGCCCACATCGCCATCAGGTCCTCTGAAAGATGACAAACGAGTCAGCTAGCATCTGGAGGTCCAACTTGTGGTTGAAAAATGTAGCAGCAACACCTCCGAATGGGTTTGAATACTTTAAGCATGAAACTAGAGTATATTCAGGGTTGAGACAGCTAAGACTAAATTGGGAGCAGTTCTTGGAGGAGAAATCAATTTCAAGAATAATCTTGCTTGGGAGCAGTTAGTGGCATTTAATATGTCGTTCCGGGAGCTTCAACATGAAAATTTTTAGCCACGTGGGGGCACCAGTCCATATTTTAATTGGTTTGTTATACACATACCACCGAAACAGATTTAAAAGAATTTTTTTTAAAGAGATTATCGATAGGTATGAACTACAGTGCCTTTTCCCATACCACATGACCTAGTTAGCCCTCATAACAAACATGCGAAATATATTTAATAAAGAAAGGTTTTGTTGAAAACTAGCTTTTTCGGAAACATTAAAAAAAAAGGCATCACACTAGAGAAAAAAAAAGTTCAGAAAATGTGATTGTACAAGAACCTTAGTTACGTAACATAAAGAAAAGCCTGACATGATAGCGTCAAAAGCTTTTAACACAACAAAAGCATGCTGCACTGCCGTTTGTAGCCACCTCGAGCGAGACCACATTCAGGATTCTAGCTGGGAGCCAAGAAACCTCGCCGCACTAAATATCTCGTAAAGCCCATGCGCATAGCACTAAGTGATAAACAATCGATACTAATAATGTTTCTCCATGTGAGCAACCACGCGTTATTGATACAGCACACATTGACCAGTTCTTTTTTTTTTTTTTTATCGCAGGTCATCACCATCGATGTGCAACTCCCAATACATCGACTTGCGATTGCCGCTCTGCAACTTGCGCAAAGCAGCCCAAATAAGAAATTCGTGTTCCCACAAATGAACTGCCAAACGCACAGAGGCCAGTTTTATTACATAAGAAGCACAGAAAGAGAACGAAGTCAGCCTCCGACCGAAACACCAATTGAGCTAAGCCTAAAAGCATAACCCAGAACCAGCACGCACGCAGCCACGCCTCTTAAAGTGCACGTTGAGGGTTTAGACACGACGGCTTTTATCCAGCGGCCATGGTTTAGACATGGCCGGCCGTGGTTAGATTACAAAAGGGAGCAGTGGCAAATAACGAAAACTGTGCCACATGATCGCCGATGGGAAATGAGTCACAAATAAAGCACCGAGGTGCTTGTTCATATCATGTTAAATGATTTGAACGCGGGTTATGTCACCACAGCTTCGTAAATAACCAAGTGTTTCTCTCTACCAGCGACAGCGATTCACGGATCTCGAGTGCGATGGCTATTTTAAATGCAAAATGCAATGAAAACTCACTTGTCTAAATAAGTTAAGCTAATGGGTTTAAGCCGGGAATGGGCTGCATGCATTCTGTCGCTCAAGAAACCCATTTTTAAAACGCATGTGCACGCACCAGAGCATCCAGAAGACCCGTCGCATGCAGGGAAACGACTGCACGTTTACAGTTAGTCACTCACGGAAACACACACACGTAGGTGACCGCATGCAGCAGCATCGACCTAAAAGCCGCAGCGACCAGAGGAACAGGAACATGCTACGCACAACAAAGAGCCTGAGAGCCAACCTTGCTACGCTCGCCACTGAATTCTGTGGTTTTAACAAAGCGACAGTGGCACCAGAACACACAGCCTAGCTAGTCGAAGCAGTAGGCTCGATGCGCGGCAGCACTTTCTTGCGGGGTCACGCATATTTACAACAGTTTAGAGGAGATTATGATGGCACCATAAACCTTTGTCACCAAAAAGTACAAATAAAAAAAACGCGATTGGGCACATCTTATTAGTGAACTCGGCCTCTTTTCCTACTGAAGCTGAGGTTGGCATCAAAATTTTAGCTTTCAAGGTTGTTTTGGACAATTTCGGTGCAATTTCGTGGTTTTTATGCTTTTGGAGCAGATTGGCGCAAGAAAATCGAAGTCTATCAAAAATGCGCAATATACGCAGCTGTCTGCGTATATTGTGGATGCCATTGTGGGGAATGCCATTGAACAAGGTTGTGCGACACAGTCACACATCAAAGCTAACGCTTCTGAACACATAGTGCAGTTTTCAATGTTTGCAACAACCAGAAAAAACCAAGACAGCTTGATGTCCACTGATGACTTCCTTAAATTTATGAGAAGGGTGATTTAAGTAGGCAGTAACATGCACATGAAATTTCTTGTCTGATAAAGCTCAATGTGGTTAACATTGAGCGGAATCGAGAGTTGGGCAAGTTGGTGGATGTTCATTATAGAATATGTTACATTGCGATGGATTAGATATAAATAGCGCTGTGTCCCTTCTCTGTCCGTACCTAACCCAACTATATTATATTCCATGATGAACCACATTTAGAATAACTACCAGTTGGGCATGTTGGTATACCTTCATAATGGTAAAATGCTAAAGAATTTTCAGCCTTGTCCTGTGCTTTTCGTAATCAGGATAGTATTCAGCAAGAACCAAATCACCCAAATCAAGCTTTTGTCAACGGCTCCATTCTTCCTAGCACTTTACCATGACGAACATTAGCCATATCCCGAGAATCAAGTTACGGCCACTCTGGCCTGCTCAGACTGGAATGGAACAGGTAACTTCGAGTCAAATTCTGCCACTCCTGATTACGCGCCCATCACCTCTATGCCAGTCTGAAACTTAGAGAAGTTGCAATATATACATAACCTCACTCAAGGATAAGTGACAGGGTTCATTTAAGCTTTCAAAGCGAAAACTCAAGGAATTTCAAGGACCTTGCAGGATCTGTCATAGGATTTTTAAGGACTGAAAGGGGCACGCAATATTGACTCATTTTTATTGCACTTATATAGTACATGCATACTGAAATTATAACAAACATGTCTAGTCTGCACTTTAGCTCACGTCAGCTTCATTAGCTTCACTGCATGCACAATAGAAAAAGAGCCAGCACTGAAGAGCATTAAGAGCTTTACTGCATTTTGATGCAGTAAAGCTTTATTCCCCATGCAGTTTTGCAAAACCAAACCATATCAACTCACGCCAAAATACTGTTTCAGAAATAGAGAGTTGGTCAGGTCGACACCAATTAATACGTACGTACCTGCCAAGTTCGAAGATTCTGAATCTGGGAGACTTTCGCAACGAGAAGAGCCGGGATCGTGCTGATTTATTTTGCCCTCTTTTTTTTGCACCAAAAATAGAACATCGCGAAATAAACAGGGGGGGAGGAGGGTACAGTAAACATTGGCGTTCTGCGGCTTCGTACCAATTTGAAGTGGCTCAACACCCGAGGGTACTAGGACTTCTCTACTACAGTAAAGAAGGCAAGTCTGAAAGGGGAGCGAAAATACTACTTGTATCTCTCAAAATTTTCAACATCACAACAACTAGCACAATCTATTTCTCTCAAAACAACTCATGTATGTCTTTTTGGGACACACGTGAACGGATGGGACGACACAGCCAGTTGCCGGGAAAGTGCAGGTTGAAGCTTTGCTAAAGGCTGACTGAAAACTAAACGTCCAAGTATAGCCAAAGTAACCAAATAAATGTTTAAGTATAGCCAAAGTACCCTAATCGACAGGAACAACGTTGCTTATTCTTTGGAACACTGCTCTCGGCCTTGGTTACACGGTTTCGGCACTAAAGTTGATACGACCCGCCACAATGAAGAAAAAAGCTCGGAACATCTGAATTTTGGCCCAAGCAACTTGGCTGGGGAATTTCGCGACTTCATATATCTGCTGGTTTCGCATCATTGAAATTCTACTGTACGTTTACATGAACGCCGCCTAAATTCGTTCACAAAAAAAGGCAATGGGTTCGCAAAAAGCCTGAATTGCATTGGCCTGCATTTTTGTCAAGGTGGCCAGATCACGCACAGTAATTTCAATTTCCGGGAGATTTTCCTGACAACTGTGCAGTTGTAAGAACTGGTCATAATTCGAGAGACTTGGCAAGTATGCTGATCTACCCCATAAAGGAGGGCACAATGTTGATTGGCAGTGCTCAGGAAATTCAAGAATTTTCAAGGATGAGAAAAAAATTCAGGATTTTCAAGGACCTTGAAAATTCATTTCTCGAATTCAAGGGTTTTCAAGGTTTTCAAGAACTTGAACGCACCCTGAGTGATGTTGCATGAACCATGAGCTAGCATGTGGCCACAACACACACCCTAGTCCATTAAAGGCAGTCTCATGCCGCACAGCTCACCTTATGCTCCTTTTACAGTGAAAGCTGTTATGAGATCACAACAGCAGCCGCTTTTGGTAGCCTAGTTGTTTACCGTCACCGTTGCTGCTCTTCATAAAAGCTAGCGCACATAATGAGGAAAAAAATGTATGCGCATTATATCACACACAGCTTTGATTCTTTTGCAAATTTCTAGGATCCGAAATTACTTTGCAAAAACACCCAACACAGGGGTCATTTCAGGCAAGGAATCACATTGGGAAATGCTACTCGAAAAATGCAAGTTTTTTTTTTTTCATCACAGATTCTTTTTTTACTTGTTTTCACTCGTTTAGTTTTTCTACTTTCATGATAAAAATAATAAAGATTGTAGTTAAACTCAAAATAGGCTAAAACTCCCTTTAAAAAGCACAAGGTGGCCATTAAAAACTAAAGAGAGCTGATTGTCTAGAGTACCCTGGTAATTGTCACGTGGCTGCTTGTTATTGCATTTTGAATGAGGAGTCCACTAAAGCCACATGCTGAAATAACCTTAATTTCGAAACTTTCATGTTGGTAGAAATTAGCTTTAAAAACATACCTTTTCCCTATAGATGAGCTTTCACTTATATCTTTAAAGGGACACTGAAGTCAACTATTAATTCGACATTGACTGTTGAAATGACGGTCCAGAAACCTCGTAGTGTTACTTTTGTGGCAAGCAAGAGCCTATTTTGAAATAAAACCACGTATTAGTGCTCTGCATCAGGTTAGGGCACTTCAAATTATCCGCCTCAAGAAGCGGACCGACCAAACCGCCTCACGTCACTGTTGCCATGCACAACGTTGCCCGGCTTTACTACCCTAGTAGCAGCAGACTGAAAGCAGCGGGAGCCACAACAGCAACAACGGCCATTGATCAATTTCCCGCCGTTGGCTTCGAGATTGCAGACGCTTTCGTTTCAACTGCGCCCCGCTAGATGGCACCATCTGTCCCGTGTAATCATGCGAAAATTGAATTTTTGAACCGTTCGCGCCGTTCCTCATAGTAACGTCCGGCGATTCCTTTTTTCATGAATCAAGCAGAAACTAACAAGCAGTATTTTATATCATCTCTTAATGCATGAAATGTTCTTTATTTAGTGCAGTTAGATCCATTACTAGTGATTATTGTAGGTGGTCCGTCTGATGTCATCGGGAAAATTTTGAAGATGTCCTACTGCGGCGCTTGTGTTCTTGTGCATTTACTTCAATTTCTCAATAAGTAGGGCACTGATGTTGATAATATTGTTGTTTTAGATGTTGTCATACATTGCGCTTTGACTTTGACATAAATTGTTGCTTGACTTTAGTGTCCCTTTAAAATGTATTTTTCTCGAGATCCATTTCTTGGGCAACTTTCTCAGTTCGGACATGATGACTTGGGTATTTCTGATAGCCCAATCACGATGAAATTGTTCCCACATATGCCTTAACATGTGAAGTGAGCAAGTAGCTTCTTTGAAACTTGATATTGACTGTATACTTATTACGAACCCAAATTAAGCTATTAGTATAGGCTGAGAATTCCAACAATTCTCACGCTACAATTATTATTGGCCATCAAAATGTTTTATACACACTTTCCTGATAGTTATTTGCATTCTACAATTAACGTCAAGCAATATGAGCCATTAATCACTCATAATTATAAAGGTTTAGTGGCAGAAAAAGTCTCTGCTAGAAAAGTTTCACTTTACATATTGTCATAGTAAAAAAAACGATGCAACTTGACGTAACACTGATCACATATTTGAAATCAGTACAAAAGCTTATGTAACCAGTAACAATTTTATTGCATAAGGCAACAGACCAAAAAAATTATGCATGTATTTTTTGTGTACGTAGACTCTTTAAAAGAATACTGACACAAATTTTCTCTATCTTTGGGCTGTTGCTCTAAATAAAAACACGGTTCTGGAGGACCTTAAACAGCATTCTGTAGTGCTTTAGAATGCATTGAATATATTTCTAACACTCCTAGGTTTCGGTATCGAGAGAATGACTTTGCAGTGATGCATCACCGCAAGTCTGACATCACGAAAAACTCGCGACATACTAGCAGCAGTTCTCTGTTTACTGTCAGTTGCCATGCATACAACAGTGAGTGAATTTATGTCCAGAATTAGAGACTATGATGATGGTTTTCACCATTCAGACTGTATGCAGAATGCCAATTTAACAAGCCCAGTGAACTGTGTTGACTCGCTGTGGTATTTTCAATTGCACTGGCTTACCGATGCAGTGCAATGAAAACTTCAAAAGTAAAGTAAAATATTTTACATGTGTTGTTTGGCTCTTATGTAAGAAGAACGTTGATAGTGCAGATTATGGAAAGGAAAGATGCTCCTTTTGGGGCACCTCATAATTCCATCAGTATTTTTTTTAAAGAATGAAATATAGCCTGGCAGAAAAGTAAAATAATTCAAATCTCTTATAATAACAAAGTTGCATTTTACACAAAAATAACTTTGTTATAACAAAAAAGTTGTTATAAAGGTGTATTTTTAACACTATAGTTTTAACACTACAATTAGGAATATTCTAAATTTACTTCATTATAACTGATAATTCGTTATATCCAGGTTTGTTATAATATTGGGTTTTGAGTTAGTAACCAGGTGCAAAATGTAAATAATTTAGCACCCCCCCACCCTCCCATTACGAAGGTCTCAGCCATAATCCTTCCTCGCCATCAACAATGTGCCTCACATAGTGGATAACTTGCTTCCCTGCAAAATGACGCACAACAAAGTTAGTACTATTACCTTACTTGAAAAATTACAATGATCTATGGCATAGCAGGTAACTAGCAATTAACTGCCCTTGCAGTGGTTGACCCGAAGAGAGTCTCCAAGTGATTGTTAGGAAGGCTGTTCTTCGAGCCTTCGCTGTAACAGAGCTGCGTGTTGCATGCAGCCCTCACGTTCTCATCATTACCAGCCACATTGGCATAGTTTGAAGGTGGACCAACAGCAATAACCATAACTTGTGTAACAACCCATAGTTGTAGTTCTGTCACTCAATGGCTATAGATTGGCACTTCACAAGTCCGGCACGTTGATATCGAAGACATGTCTAAGCTGCACCAAGAAGACAACACATGGAACATGCACGCCCGCATAGTGCACTTGATGTCACTGTGAGAAGTCACTGCATGTGGTTCGCTTGAAACAGCAACAATGCTCGAGAACTTGACACTGCCTTGGAAAAACAACTACAGAGCAAGAAAACGGTCTCCACAGAAAAGGCAATCAACTCTCTAGCAGATGCTAAAACTAGAATCAAAAGTGTAATGCTGAGGCTTCACTACTTTTGCACACAAGAATACAATAAGATTCATTTCTTAAAAATTTACACTTTATTGACATTCGATAAAAACGAATGTACTCCCCATGAGAATAACTGAACGCAAGCAAGTTGCAAGGCTAAATAGCTTTGAATACAAAAAAAAAGCGTGAATACATGACCAATGCTGAACAGAGGCACTAACTTGGGAAGACGTTACACCAATTTACCTAGCAATCAAGTTGTTTAATTTTGCTTTCTGTGGAATACTTCCTTTAGCTTTAAGGATTGGAAAGCAGTGATATTACAGCAGATAATGACATAATAGTTTAGAAACAAGAAAGTAGGATCTATACAATATTTTTTTGGCTGCTTACGAGCAAAGTATAGATGTCAAAGTTATGTGGCGAACCTTTCGAAGTTGAATCTCAGCTCCTGCTTGACACCAGACGACTGCATGTTCACTGTCCACGAGAGCCCATAGACGTTGGCGCTCGTCTGCACGTTCAGCGATCGCTGCCTCACACCGACCATCACGTTTGTACCTCCTAGAACGCGGTTGGTCTCCTTGGTCATCTTCTGCCTCTGCTCGTGCTTGTAGCAGTCCTGCAAACGACTCACTGTTGACCGTGGCTCAAGACATGCCTGAGTAGTGCACATTTGTCTAACTTTTGACAGGTGATATTGAGATTCAGCCACCATGGACATAAATTAGTGTGAGTGACATATTGGAAATTTCGCCTTTAGCATGAACTAGCTTTCATGACGGCCACTCCCAGTTAAAGAATTAAATGGTGCGCGCTGCTTCGTTTCTGTCACAATGAGGATGGGATGCACTGTGTCATGGTTTCCCCATTACAGTGTTTATCACTAGCACTAAGTTTTTTTGTTTTTTTTTTGTCATGATATCAAATTCACGAACAAGAGTGAACGAAGCGCAAGTTTTGTCTCAGTGAAAATGACGCACACCAGGGGCTCAGAATTGAGCTCCTTGGTACAAAATGAGACTTCAAGAAAATGTAGCATCATAAGAATGAGATAAAAATGAGAAGAAATAAACAGAGCACTGTATTTGCTTTTGCTTGTGCTCACAGTGTTCTCTCATTCAGTGTTCTCTCAAAGGCCAATGAGACGACATGGGGTCCACAAGAGTACTAGAAAACCGGGTGCATATGAAACTTCAAGGTGGTGACGATCGTACCGATCTTTCTGAGAGGCTTAAAGTATAAGTCGTTCTCAGGCAATCTGTCGTGCTGTGTCAACTTGTTCTATGGCATCGCAAACGTATGTGACAGAAGAGCTTGAATCAGTGGGAAGAAGTGTATCAAGAGGCAGAGAACGTTCACGTCCATAAAGAAGGTAGAACGGGAAATAGCCTGCGGTGTCATGTCTGAAGGAGTTGTAAGCGAAGGCGACGTAGAGTAATGTTGCGTCCCAGTCGCAGTAGTCTGGAGAAACATACATCGACAACATGTCATGTTGGTGATAGTGCGATTCAGGTGCTCTGTAAGTCCATTAGTTTGTGGATGGTACGCCGTTGTGAACTTGTGGTTGATGGAACAGGAACGTACAATTTCCTGGACAAGGCTAGATAAAAAGTATCGGCCTTGGTCAGTAACGAGCTGTCGAGGAGCACTGTGATGCAAAATGATGTCATGCAGTAGGAAGTCGGTGAAATCGGTAGCGCAGCTGGCTGGGAAAGCGGGGGTGATTGCATAACGTGTCGCGTAGTCAGTTGCCAATTTGTTCCTGGATGCAGAAGTGAGAAATGGCCCTAGACGGTCGAGCCCTACGCGGTAGAATGATTCAGCAGGGATCTCGATAGAGTGAAAGAGGCCAGCTGGAAGAGATGTTGGTCCTTTTCGATGTTGACAAATGTCGCAGCTGGTGACATACTTTTGCAAAGAGCGGTATAGGCGTGGCCAGAAAAAATGGGGCCGGACGCAATCATAAGTGCGGGTGACTCTCAGGTGACCAGCGGCAGGTTCACAGTGAAGCTGTCGGAGAGCATCTACACGTAAATGTGAAGGCACGACGAGAAGGCGGTCAGGACCATTAGGGCGCATGTTATGGCGGTAGAGAACCTCTTTATTAAGGAAATACAAGTTCAGAGAAGTGGGTGGAGTAGCAGAACTCAGGCTTTCTATGATGGGAAGTAAATCAGGGTCGCAGCATTGCTCAAAAGCGATATCAGGAAAGTCCGATATTGATAAGATGCAAGCCTCAGTAGCTCTCTCTGTGGCGTCTGGCAGATCCACTGGATACCGTGACAGGCAGTCAGTGTCCTGATGGAGGCGACCAGATTTAACATGACCGAGAAGGTGTATTCTTGAAGGCGGAGAGACCAACGACCAAGACGTCCCATGGGAGCCTTGAGTGACGAAAGCCAGCAGAGCGCATGGTGATCAGTTACAACAGTAAAATTGCGCCTGAACAGGTACGGGCGAAATTCAGCGACAGCCCAAACAAGAGCAAGACACTCTCTTTCGGTGATGGAATAGTTCTTCTCGGCAGGGGACAAAAGGCGGCTGGCGTAGGCGATGACGCAGTCACGTCCATGCTGACACTGAGCTAAAACAGCACCGATTCCGTGGCCACTGGCATCAGTCAGAACTTCTGTCGGTGTAGTCTGATTGAAGTGGGCTAATATTGGCATAGTCATGAGAGCTGCAATGAGTGCCGAAAATGCAGCACTTTGAGGCAAATTCCAAGTAAATGGGACGTCTTTTTTAAAAAGCTTGGGGAGAGGCCGTGCAATATCGGCAAAATTCCGGATGAAGCGGCGGAAATAGGAGCACAAATTAAGGAAATTCCGGACATCCTTAGCAGACGAGGGTATGGGAAATAGAGTCACTGTGGGAATTTCGTCCGGAGCGGGCTGTACCCCAGATGCGTTAACAAAGTGACCAAATACAATTATTGCGCGATAGCCGAAACGGCTTGCGGAGGAATTCAGCTGAAGACCAGCGTTGCAGAATACTCGGAGAATACATGACGGTTGCTCAAGATGGCTCACAAACGTCGGTGAAAAAACAATTATATCATTTAAGTAGCACAAGCAAGTAGACCATTTGAAGCCGCGCAGAAGGGAATCCATCATGCGCTCAAAGGTGGTGTGCACATTGCAAAGCCCAAACGGTGTTACCTTAAATTGATATAACCCATCAGGGGTTACAAATGCTGTTTTTTCTCGGTCACGTGGGGCAACAGAGATCTGCCAATTACCAGATTGAAAGTCCATGGACGAGAAAAACTTTGCACCATGAAGGCAGTCAAGGGCGTCATCTATTCTTGGTAAGGGGTAAACGTCCTTCTTAGTGACATTGTTGAGATGTTTCTAGTCAACGCAAAACCACCATGTGTTGTCCTTCTTCTTGACAAGCATGACCACGAATGCCCATGGACTAGATGAGTGTTCGACGACGCCTTTGGCGAGCATTTTCTCGACCTCTCTCTGGTGACAGAGCATTCGGCAGCGAATAAACGGTAAGGGCGGCGATGTATTGGGTTGGCATTGCCAGTGTTGATGTGATGAGTCACAACTGATATCTGGCCTAACGGGCGGTTATCTAGATCAAATATGTCCGCATAGGATGTCAAGAGACGGTGGAGGTCTTGTGCTTCGGAGGGCGAGAGATCTGGCGCTGTCACTTTGGCAATGTCAATGCTTGAAGGGTTGGGCGCAGTGAGCAAGTTGACGTGCGGAGTGGCTTGCTCAGCTGACAGCTCAGAGATATCACACCCTTGCAACCACAACATGACGCCTAGTTTAATACCAGCAGGCAGCACAAGCGCGGGGAAACCAAAGTTTAAAAAAGACAAACAGGTCTGGTTGTGGCGTACTCTCACCACGGTGTGCGGGAAAGCAATGGAATGCTTTAGCACGTCGGTAATGGGTGAAATGACATAATCACTATCACGCACAGGCGGATCACACATGAGCTGCACATGTCGCGGCTTGCGGCGGAACCCACGAAACACAAGAAAAGCTAACAAACTTCTAGTAAATGTCCAAAAAGTATAGTTCAAAAGTATATAAGAAGTCTTGTTGAGATGTTATTTAAACCCAATTGCAGCTTGAAAACCTCCGCTTGAAAGCGTTAGCACAGTGTAGGTGTGCTAATGCTACGTTATTATACAACTAGAAAACTTTTAGCAAGAAGTCTAAAAAATGTCTTTCTAGATTTTTTAAAGAACATTTGTAAATGTTTACTACACTTATATCATAAGAAGTCTAGTAAACTTCTTGCCAAAATTCTTAAAAGACGTTTCTAGATCTTTTAACACCTTTTCTGGACATTTATTTTTCATGCAAACCAGCTTGTTGAGCGTTTTCCGTGGTTAATTTGCTGCACTATGTCAGCGTTTTACAATCGGTGCACTTAGCTGTTCACTGTCAAAGTGAAGGTAGGAACAGCTACATAATTTGGCATCAAATCATAGCTGGCACTATTTTAACCAGGAAAATTGGTGCTATAATTATTGAAAGAGTTAATTAGTGACTGCCATCCATCATTAAGATGATCTGTTTTGCTTGGAGACAAGACGGCCTTTTAAATGTCAACTCATTGTTGTTTCTGGTGTTGCCTGGAATGCATTATACTGCACATCAAAAAGTAAATGCAAATTTTCAACAAATCTTGCATATTGTAACCTTTATTAAACATAACAATGACTGCACACTTTGTCCCAAAACTTGCATGCTTTATAGTAACTATAATTATACAAAGCAATTGAGGGGCTGGCCAGATGCTTGATCCAGGAACCTGCACACATACAAAAGGCACAAACTGTTCTCTTTGACCAGACTTCTATCAGTGCAACGAAATTTAGAAGGCTAGCTTAGCAAACACATTGGCCCAGTAGCAAATATATAAAGATAGAAAATTTGTTATAGCCAAAAAGCACTAGTCAAACAATTTATGTTTTTCTCATCCAGTGCACCTAAATTTAGGTATGCTAGAACTATGAGTAGTTGAAATTACTGGGTTTCACCACAAATCTGTGTTTAACAATCAAATTGTGATTTTAGCAATACCCTGAATTCTAGTTATATACCAAAATACTTGCACAAAAGACACAGTGACGTTAAAAACGCTACAGTATTCCAGAATGCCTTCTGTCAGTCATCATTAACAATGTTAAACATGGTTAGGTATCACTAATATATCACAAATGTTAGGTATTGGCAAAGTTAGGTATGATTAAGTATGACAATAGAAAATCACTTGATTGTACTTATGGCATTAAATTAGAGAACACAATAAAATAAGGTTACAAGAACAATAAAACAAAATATTCAGTCAATATGTAGTGCCCCAGAATGCGGCCCTCGTCAAGGAACAGGAAGTTGGCATTGGGCTGCGCGGGAAGGGTAGCGGGATGAGTACACCGGGATCTGGTTAACCGAAGTCGAACTCTCGGTAGTGCGAACAGTGAAAACAGGTGCGATGCCGAGATTTGCTATTTTTTGGCGAATGACGGCTTGGATGAAGGAGACGGTGGATGCGTTATATTGAGGGTCGTCGGAAGCGATGGCTGCAGGAGCCATTGCTTCGAGTTTGCGGCAAACGATTCGGATGACATTTTCGGATGATGTAGCTTGCGTGAACTTGGGGCAGTCTTCGCAAGTCGAAGTGGCTGCAGTATTAGGCAGACGCGCAAACTGGCAGGTTATGCGACGGTTCTTGGCGTGCTCGAAGGGCTGACATTCCTTCACAGCCACGTCGACGGTGGCGCAATCTTTAACGATCAACAGATTAAAGGTGTCGTCGGCAATTCCCTTTAAAATATGGGTGATTTTGTCAGTTTCGCTCATGTTCTCGTCCACCTTTCGACAGAGGCCCAATACGTCCTATATATAAGACATATGATTCCGTCGATGTCTGCACACGACATTCCAGGTCTTTCCTCGCGGCCTGCTTTCGCTCAAATGGCCTGCTGAACAACTCGACAAGCTTCAGTTTGCAAATGTCCCAGCTGGTCAACTCCAACTCATGTGTCTCATACCAGGTGAATGCCGTATCCCGCAAGTAAAATACAACGTTGGCCAGCAACAACGTGGGGTCCCATCTATAGTATTCGCTCACGCGCTCGTACAATGCGACCCAATCTTCGACATTCACCTTGTCCCTGCTTGTGCTTGAGAAGGTTCGGGGTCTCATGGAGGCAGGAGAATCAGAAAAGGCAGCTGCTGCTGCTGCTGTGGCTGCTGTTGCTCTTGTGGCTTGGCCTGTTGAGCCGTTGCAGGAAAATGAAGGTGGCGACCACTCTGAAGTTCCGTGTTGGTTTGCCAGGAGAGCCAGGTAGGCATACCCAGCACCTCCACCAATAATCTTACAAGGTACAAGGAAACGTTTATTTGCGGATATTTACGATGTTTACACGCGATGACAATGGTTGGTTCGGAAGGGCTGCTGACCAGGTGAGTTGGTCATCCATGAACGTAGCGTGTATTAGCGCAGTACATAAAAGAAAGGGACACGACACAGACGTAGAGATAGGTAGATAGGTAGAGGTAGATTGGTAGACACAGACGTAGGGAATGACAGATTACGCGAGCACTGCTATAACGCAAGATATAAGCTTACGGCGGGAGGATTCCTGGCGGCACACTGCAAAGACTGTGGGTGCTCCCCTGATCTGTATAGTTGCATAGTTATCGGTCGTTCTAGAGATCGGCTCACATGGGAGATAAAAGAAGCCGAGGCTATAGAACAATTAGGCCATTTGTGTGTAAGTTCATCATCGATTTCCTTGTCAGAAAAGGAAATGACGTTCCTTGGTTCAAGAACACGTGCAAGATGAGTTGTGCTTAATCGCAGATGTATAAAATGGGTGTGATTGGCATGAAATAAACAATTGGAAGTTTAGCACCTACCTATCTCAATGTCTGTGTCATGTCCCTTTCTTTTATGTACTGCGCTAATACACGCTACGTTAATGGTTGGTTGATTGGTTGGTTGGTTCCTCAACAACTTGGCGCAACCAGCCTAGGGGGATAGGCCGTGAATGAGATGGTGCCTTGCTTTTTAAATTAATTCACTATTTGAAAGGAAGGGTTGAAATAATTAGGTAATATAGATAATAATTTAAAGGTGTTAGATTTCTAAACAAACAAAAAAACCTTGAAAAGGATAATAAACACACACAAAAACACATAATACAGACATAATAAGACATAATAAACACACAAAAAATAAAAATTCTATGCATAAAACAACTGAATTTATCTATGTTTAGCAGTCCATTCTTTTAGATTCTCATAAGAAATTTGTAATAGCGGTAAAATTATGCTCCTGTGGCTGAAACCAAATGCGACTGCGCCAAATGAAAAAATCACCGGATGTGTCAAGTTTAAGTTCAACTTTTGTAGGGGTGATTCTAGTAGTTTTTTCCTTTGACTTTTGAATTTTCGGCATGACAAAAAGAAGTGCTCGAAAGATTCACTGTCATTACAATGAAGGCACAAAGGCGACTGTGCCAGACCCGACCTGTGAAAGTAAACATTCAATGAAGGGACTCGACAACGCAGCCTTGTAATCACTATTTCTTCCTTTCTTGATGAACACCACTTGTTCTTCCAAGGGAACTTTAGCTGTGGATAGTCTGATAAAAACAAAGGAGATTTTTTGAAATTATTGGCCGTTGTGCGTTCTTCAAAGCGTGCTGCTGTGATATATTCAGAAGTAGACAAAATAGGTAAAACAGGACAATCAAGGGAAGATACAGCTAGTGCATCTGTATGCTCATTGAGAGCTAAAGCTCTATGGCCTGGTACCCAAACTAGTTGAACGAGTCACACATGTCTAGGAATGAGGGAGTAGAAAGTTTCTAAGGTACGCGAATAAGTTGGTGAGCTTAAGGCAGTACAGACCGAGAGACAGTCTGTTAGAACAATCACCACTGATAGATCTTGGGGCACTTTACGCAATGCTAGGACAATCGCCAGTAGCTCAGCTTGGTAGATAGGGGTAAAGTCGGGTAATCGAAGTGAGAAAGCCCAATCTAAAGAATTATTTCTACGACAATGGCTGGCACACTAGTGAGCTGCGACCAGTTTCTATCCGCTTCTTAGTCTTTTCTTCCCGGCAGAGACCCTCTACTGTTTTATGCCCCAATCCCACTACTGCCTTGTGACAATATTTACTTGATGATGAAGACAGCTTGTTTAATTTTTTTGTACAAAGGGTTTCTATTATTTTCAGGCATATCATATTTTTTAAATTATACCTTTAAATCACCCTCTACAGTGACAAATCAGTGAATGAAATATAAAAAGTAGCAATACTTCTCAAAAGATGTGAGATTTCGAGGTAGTGCTTGCCCTCGAAAAGCAGCATTAGTGCCTCCTGATGCCTCCTTAATAATAAACTGTTTAGTACTTTGTAAGTAGTCGTAGTAAATATAGGGTGCTTAGATTTAACTATTGGTAAAGCCACTGAAATTTGCTGTGGTGCCTTAAAGAATCCTTTCAGCACTATTTTACTGCCTGTTTAGGCTGCTCACAAAGTTACCATGACTCCCAAATGTTGAGGTCTCTGTTGAGGTGGCTGAAAGCTTGCTAACTTGGTAACTTTTCACTAGGCGGCTACAGCAGTAATTAAAGATTATATTTTAGCTAAATATGATTTGTTCACATTCTATCTTAGCACTATACAATAAGCTATTTCTCTACCCCTACACTGTCTGCGCAAGTATAGACCATGTAGAAAATAGTCATTTTTTTTTTCATTTTGTGAACAAAAAGTGTAGCTCCAGCTGCCTACACCAAGCCACATAGTACGGCAGAACTGTGGCATGAACACTACATTGTTAACACTGAACTTTCAGAAAGTTTGTGAAGGACAGCCACGTTGTGGAGTGCCATTTTTTGTGTGACTGATGGTGGTTTCGGCATGTATGTGTGGAAACGAAGTTTTCAATAGAGGACAACAGTAACAACGATATCTAGAGTTTCATGTCCCAAAGCAACAATTATGAAGTATTTCACAGTGGAGGGCTCAGGAAGTTTCGACACCCTGACGATGCATAGTACACGGGCCTCTAGCGTTCCTCCTCCTTTGAGATGCAACCACCGCCACTGGGATTGAACCCTACAGGTCGAGCACCGTAACCACTGAGGTAGACTAGAGTGAAGTGCTGGAGTGTCACATCCCCCGCAAAGATGGAAAGATGGACTCCTGGCTAACTCCTGGCTATGAAATGGCCTTGGTGCACTATGTATTCACCATTTATTTAGCCAGAGTATATGAAAACGTGACTGAAAAAACTCATTCTTGAGTGTTCATGCAAGGACGTGACCTGTGGGCAAAAATTAGGGCAAGTTGCGAGGTTGGTGCTTTTCACAAATGACGACACCAACGATGCACAATTTGATCCAACTGGCTGGCAGTAGCTCATAATGTCACAGCCTCTGCTCTACACAACACTCCTCTTCATTAGCCTGAATAAAATGTAGACAAAAAAAAGGCTCTAGGGCTAGATAGGCACCAAATATCATACCACCTGTACTACTGCATTGTGCTGCTATTTGAAAAAATGTAGCAATCCTACTCGACTAGCACACCTGTGTGGCCAAACAAACCTTCCTCACTCATTGCCATTACCAAAGAAATGAAAAATTTGACAACATTATAAACCAGGTAGACACTAAGGTCTCCTGTGATGCTGAATACTGCTGCTAAAAATAGTTTACGCCCATAGACTTAAGCATATCGTAAAACAATTAAATTCAAAGCTATTTAAGTGGTCATCTTCACTTATCGCTGTGGGCTTGCATGTCATTTCTAGTGAACAGCTCCAAATGAAATATAAAGCATTATAACTATAGCATTGTTTTATAAAGCTTTAATAAGTAAGGGTTTCTGTTTTATCATTATTATATAATTCAGCAAACGTTCCTTTATGTACTAATTAAATTGACCCTCTATGACCCTCTCTGAGGGTTGACAGTATTACCAAATAAATAAAATAAATTAAGTAATAAGTTCATTGCCACATGCACGCAAGCAGATGTTGTGGGGAAGCATCCTTCCTTTCCCTTTTGTGGCAGCCTAGTTGCGAGAATATGTTGGTCGCTTCGAGACGGAGACAATGAAGCTTCTTTCGCTCCCTTCTCGCGAAAACGGGTTACTTTCGCTCCCTTCTCGCGAAAACGGGTTTCCGCAAGGGGTTGCTCCCCTTGTGGAAAGCAAGGGGAACAACCATCATTGGGGAGAGGGAAACCGGGAGGTTGGAGAAAACGAGAGTGCCGACAGAGAGACACTCTCTTTTGCACCCGCCAGAGGACAGGGACGACAACCTTTAGATTTTCCTGTCGGTCAAGGCAATCGACGACCAAGGGAGTAAGCCTACCCTTTGTCATTTTCATAGAGCGGACAATCCTTATCCGCGACATTTACGCGTTATTGCTAACATAGCAATAAAGTGTTGTTTTTGTTGACCTAGCCTGTTGCTTTATTCTTCACTCGTAGCTATGATGACTCGCACTGCGGGGAAGGGAGGTTAATCGTGCACAGTACGACTGCTTACGGATGGAACATTAGCTAGGCTCCTCCACCAGCCATGCATAGGGTGGACTCATTTAATGTGAATGTATCTGATTTCATCAGTGTGAATAATGGCTGTTGTAAGGCTATCACAGTCAACACTGATAACAGCAGAAGCGAGGAAGCCTAGCCTCTTCAGAGATAATAATAGCTTGAAAAAAGGAACCTTGCACAATACAAAGAAAGCTGCATGACAAGTGCATGGCAGATAACATTGTATGTAAACTCGTTGAAGCTTTCATAGTTCTGAGAAATACCTGTATGGCAAACCATTCTTCGATGTTAAACAAAGCAGAGATAAGGTACCTAACAAACACATTCATTGCTTTTAGTTTTTTTTTATATACACTTTTTCTTGCTTCCTATTATATTTGCTTTTTCCAATAGAAGTTCAGTTGTGCTTGTTCCGCAGCTTTCTCTGTCCTGTCCCACGCTTTTACACATTACTTATATACATCGTAAATGAATAACTAGCTCAACAGTCCACTTTTCTAGAAAAGAACACCATGTGTGTCCCTAGCCATGCAGTAAAAACAGACACAAGACAAAAAGTTGACTTGCAGTGCTCAGCTCTTGCGCCCAACAACGATTCCCCAGCATGAATGAACTTTTTCAGTTGGCTGTTGCTCCAAGTGTTGTTGCACTTAGCAATGGCCGGGCCACTTCAAGGCCGACAGAGGTAGAAATGGATGCTTCCGCTTCACCACAATGTAAGTAACTTGCAAACTTTTATACCACCAACACCGCTCAAGATGTTTTTCAAGTTGAATTTCATCTCTAAGAGCACTTGCCCAGTTGCATTTGAAAAAGATTTTAAATTTACAGGAACAAACAGCAAACTTTAAAAACTCTAGCAATAAAATTGTATTCTCACCTCATACGTGAGCACAAGTTGCTCGCCTGGTGCATGCCCAAAGATGTATTCAGTCACCAACACACTGCTTGCCTCGTCTTGCACAGCCGAGTATCTTCTTTCCTTCATAGATGCCCTCAGGAAAGGTGCAACAAGCTCGAATCCACCTTCGGCGTTTGTTTTGTAAGTCAGCAGATTCCTCGTAGTTGTGCCTGGTCAAAACAATGTGAGCACAATGAAAACTACAAGTTCTTTTCCAAGGGGCTCGCTTTTTTCTAGCCTTTTTGCAACGGTTAATGAGTATAGTCGTCCCAAAATTTTCTAACATGATCAATTATGATTACACTCGTCATCAACAAAAATTGTTCCTGCACAAAACAAATCAGAACTATAGTATTTGTCCTACTCGTGTTTTTGACACTAGATGGCCACACTTGTCCGTGCTGGGACATGTGCGTCTTGGCTTTCATTTATTGGTATTTCTCAATGTATTCCCATGCCATGAAGCTATCTTTCAGTCATGTTTTTCTACATGATCACTGAAATAGAGGATTGCTATTCAATTGAAAGGATGGTACCGTTTTGTTCAGAAGAAAAGAAAGCTCTAAAAATTTAGCAAACAAAAATTTTAAAGTAAATTTCGTACTTTTTTTTCGGTCACTAAAGGCTTAAGACAGAACCACATGAATCTAACAGGAAATTAAGTCAAGAAAAATACAGGGGCATTAATTGGTATCTTCAAGTGTAGTGTCAAAAATTTGTTGCAAAATATTTGAAACAATTTGCAATAGACCTTCATAGCAGGGTTGAAATATTTTTCTGCTTTTATTTTAACAATTCATCGGTGCTTACTGACTTCCACCATTAATTTCCCCAACCAAACATATTTCCATTGAACCCTGGACTTAAAATTAAAACTAACTAGAGTGGTTGAAAAGCCACATTTTTATGACTAGAATCCAAACCCACATCCTTCAAATTATGTGCATGATGCCCTACCAAATGAGCTATCACAGAAGACAATTCTCTACCCACTTAGTTGGGCATTTCTATTGCTGTAATTGCCCCAAAATTCATTTCAATTTATGTAATAATTATCACAGTACAGTTAAGGACAAGCATTAACACTCTTAGTGCTTTCTTTATCCTAACTGCCGGTTGAATTCATTTTGTCCATCACTAAGCGTCTCTCCTAACTTGGTCTCTTGCAACAACATTTTCACAGTATTGCTGAAGCTGAAACTTCCACAAAATTGAACTTGTGAAAATGGTGTCGCAAATGTCCTCATGGTATTAAATAAAACTTTACAACTTCAAGTGACACGACCTTCAAATTATGTGCATGATGCCCTACCAAATGAGCTATCACAGAAGACAATTCTCTACCCACTTAGTTGGGCATTTCTATTGCTGTAATTGCCCCAAAATTCATTTCAATTTATGTAATAATTATCACAGTACAGTTAAGGACAAGCATTAACACCCTTAGTGCTTTCTTTATCCTAACTGCCGGTTGAATTTATTTTGCGTATCACTAAGCGTCTCTCCTAACTTGGTTTCTTGCAACAACATTTTCACAGTTTTGCTGAAGCTGAAACTTCCACAAAATTGAACTTGTGAAAATGGTATCGCAAATGTCCTCTTGGTATTAAATAAAACTTTACAACTTCAAGTGACACATGTAGCAGAGCACACAATATACAAGTCAATAAAAAAGATTTTTTTGAAGACCACAATGTCATGTGCCTACTCATTTTAATGATGTCAACAGAATTTGCCTTAACAAAAGTGCCCCCCCCCCCCCCCCCTTCTGTGCCTAAGTATCACTTCTTGCCACATCAACCAGCTTTGTAGGACACGTAAAAACAACCCAAACACAGCGCACGTATAGTCAAGGATATCGGTGAAACTGATGTTCAAGAAGCACACTGGTCATGTCGTACTGAGAGCTGCTTTTACAGATTCCTGCATGAGTTCCCAAATACTGGTGCCATTGAGGAAATATGCTGTCAGGAATACACTACGGCATTCGGAATATCCTCAAGAAGAAGCCTATCGAGAGGCAGGAGACGCTGCAACCAGAGGTTGACTTCTGGCATACTTTGACTAACGAAAGCAGCTCGGAATCCACTGTGATGAGAGCTGTGCTGTGTTGTACTTGTTTCTCCAAAACAGCAATGCAAGAAGCTCATTCCTTGTTCATGATTTCTTGTTGCACTGCGGATGACAAGGACAAGACAAAGACTACAGAACAGGTGGTGCCTGTGTCGTCTTCATCTTGACATATGCAGTGCAACAAGAAACCATTAACCACCAATAGTTAACTAGCCCAATTTATTACCCTACTGACCATTCCTAGTTGCTTCTAGATTTTGAGACTAGATCGCATAACAAGTTCTCGTAATGTAAAATAATCGTGTTCCTATCTAACAACATTGAAATGTGCCATTACATCAATGAATAAATTGTTTTTATTTTTATTTAGATTAAATTATAGTGTCAGAAAAATTCTGCGTCAAAGGAAATATTTTTATCTCACATCTCATTATGTATAGAATTATATTAACTTAAACATGGCGACAACAGGTGAGATAAGTATAGGTAACCTGAAGAATCACTCCTGGACTATTTTTTTAGGAAGAACTGAACATTCTTTACACATGCCGAATCACAGCATGGATACTCGCCGATTACAAGTGCAACAAATGTGGCACTTTCACATCGGTCTTCAAATGAGTGCTATGCTTCAGATATTCGGATAGAAATTTTCTCGTGCACACAAATATAACAAAACTTCTTACACAAGGGTTCACTTCAGAAGGAACAATACATAGGTGTTTACTGAGTTCTGGTTCAATATTGCAGTATCAGTTGAAAATGATGCCTGAAATACATATGAAACACTTCATAAAGCATCTTGTCTGAACTTTTCAAGTTGCACCTCGATGCTGGTGCTTGACAGACAAACTCTTTTTTTCATCCGCACTTTGTTGACGGCATGGTTTAACCCTCAGCACCAAGTATACTTTAGAAAATACATGTTCTTTTGGGGATAAGAACATACAAAGCTCAAAATTCTGGTTTCACAGATTAGCATTTTTGAAGTCAGAGGCTACAGTAAGATGTTCCTAAACTCATATACTGACTACAGTCTATTTTTCTCATGCTACAAGTTGCTAAACTTTCAGAAAACAAGCGCATGTCAAATGCACGTAATGTGTGCTTCATTAATCATTTGAAGTTTCGCAGTTTGTAGTAAGACGGTAAGTTAGGCCAGTTGGTTTGAATTGATCATGAACTTCTTTACAGGACAACACCAGAAACACAGACACAAAGAAGGAGCAAAATAGAAAGAAAATACGGCGCTGAATTTTCAACTAACTTTTTATTAAAAATTGAATTGTGATAGATATATATATATATATAGTCGGTGTACAAAAACAAAGACATTCACAAGACACAAGAAACATTCGGCAGCATCATCATACATACAGATAATCAAAATCAACACAAGTAATCAAATTCATTCTCATGCAAAAATACGGATGCTTCACATATGCCTTAATCTCTTGCCTCTAATCGATATATTATAAGCCTCAGCAATTTCCCTTGTCAGTTGATTTGCACGTTCAAAAATGACAGTGGTTTTGTTAAAGATAGGATGACACCTACATGACCTGCAGTGAACCGGCAGATAAAGTTGTGTAACCGCTTGAAATGATAGCTCATGCTCTCTCAGCCGAACATTGACACATCGCTTTGTTTTCCCCTGTACTCCCCACCACATGATAATGAAGTGGCATACACAACTCTTTTAACACACTCAATTTACGTGTTCCTATGATTAATGGTGCACTTTCCTTTACCCTGCTTGTTCTGCAAGGCATTGCCAATCATCGGGCAGATGCGACCTATCTTATGTTTTCCAGAAAAAAAAAACATCGATGTCGTACCCAGAACCTACATTCTTAAGCCCGTGCAATAGTCTATGCACGTAAGTCTATGTACGTGTATGTACTTCTACCTGGAACATGCCGCAAGGACCTGGCTCGAAAATCGGAAGTCTGCGCTTCAAACCTGGGATCTCTTCTGTGGCGCATTGCTGCAAACGTTCACGAGCGTCGCTCGCAAAGAGGGCCACTGCTTTGCTGGAGACCCGGGTGCAGCTACAAAATGAAAATGTCACCATTTTCACAGAAGAAATGATCCGCCTGTTCTGTCACACAGACCTGGACACGACCGAGAAAAAGAAAGTTAGTTTCCTTATGCAAGGGGTCAAACAGAAGTTCTTCGCGGGATTGATGAGAAACCCACCGGAGACTGTTCATGAATTCCTCTCAGAAGCGACAAGGATTGAGAAGACGCTGGAGATGAGCACTCGTCAGTTTGATTGCCCCTCAATGCCAGAGTTCGGAGACGTTCAACAAATCTGCTTTAACGACCTGCGCTAGATCATCCGGGTGATTGTGCTGGAGGCGCTGCGCACGCTGTCACCATCGGCGCAGCCTCAAATAGATTCAATCGCCAACATTGTTTGTGAGGAAGTTCGGCAATCGTTTCGAGCTCTCGAAGTAGCGCTGCCTCAGCTAGAAGCTATGAGTTAGGCCACTGCTGTGTGCCGCAACGCCCCTCCACGCCCGCGACAAGATGCTCCCCCACAGCGATTCCACCAACAGCTACCGTCACCACCATACCATCCATCTGCCGGCCAGCGCACATTCCGAGAAAAACCAATGTGTGGCGTGCCCCCAACCACCAACTACTCTGCTACCATTGTGAAGAAGCTGGCCATACCTGTCGCCACTGTCAGTACCACCAAATGAGACTACATGGTTTCGCCATCGATGCGTTGCATCCACAGCGGGGGAAAGACTACAGGACATCACTGACTACCTTGCAGCAATACAGTGGATGCCCCAAGAAGCTTCACGTTCACGTTCACCCGATCGCTACATGTCCCCTCGCCGCCGGCCGTAAACTGGCCCGACCTGGGGCCCATATTCGGAAAGCTAAGGACAGAAACCGATGGTGGTGTGGTTGCTGTACGATGAACAACCGAAGATCCTCTGCCGATGACAACGACACCACGGCGCAACTTCAAGAGCCCGTCGCAACCTTACCGTAGTCCCGACGTCAAAATTTCGTGGCCAGCAGAAGACCTGATGATGCAATGTCGAAATAATAGTACAAATTGTTGTAGCCGTGATGCGATGCAGCGACCCAGCTGCAACACCAGGCGACGAACTAGCGACTTCGACATTCTCATTGACAGCCACAGCATCACAGCTCTCGTCGACACCGGAGCCGACTGTTCCGTCATCATTAAGTTGAAGAAAGTTAGGGCCGCTTGGGAAGGCCCTGAAACCTGTACAACCGGAAGTCACCTAGTAACACCGGCGGGAATCTGTGCAGCCACAGTAACCATTACCAGCTGCATATATCCCACAATTTTCATCATACTACAGCATTGCTTGAGAGATGTCATTCTTGGAATAGACTTCTTGAGCCTCCATGTTGCGGTCATCGACCTAAGAACAAAGTCCATAACACTATCCACAGAAAAAGCAACACCGCCACGCACGCCATCAGGAAGCCGTGCCCTGAATGTGCTAGAAGAACAAGTCACCGTCCCTCTTCACTCAAGCGTCATCATTTCTGTCAGCACTCCGAAACCACAAGACATCGAAGGCGTCATTGATGGCAATCAGCACCTGTTGGTCAACTGTGATATTTGCGTTGCAAAAAGAATCGCAGAGCTTCGGGGTGGAAAAGCAACAGTTATGCTCACGAATTTCAGCAATGAGTACAAACATGTAAACAAAAGAACAATGGTCACCTTAATCAACAAAGTTAGGAAAGAGACCAATGCTTTCGCCCTCACCTATTCAGCAGAACCTACTCCGAGGAACGAAGCTCCTCACCCAACTTTCAACATCAGTCCGAGCCTTCTGAAGCATAAGCAAGAACGACTCAAGGCTCTGCTCCCGTAATACAAAGATTGCTTTTCGTCGTCGTCGAAAATTCACCAGAAACATCACATCATTACAGAGGAAAGCACCAGACCACTACGGCAGAGCCCCTACAGAGTTTGGACATGAGAACTCGAGGCCATAAAAAGACAAGTCGACGAAATGCTACGCGACGACATCATCCAACCATCTAAGAGTCTGTGGGCGTAACCAGTGGTGTTAATAAAGAAGAACGGAACTCTAAGTTTCTGTGTCGATTATCGCTGCCTCAACAAAATCAGAAAAAAAAAATGTTTATCCTCTCTCACGGACAGATGACGCCTTGCACCGACTCCACAACGCGAACAACTTTTCGTCAATGTACCTCATGACAGGCTACTAGAAATCGAAGTTGGCTAGAAAGACCGAAAGAAGATGGCGTTTATAACACCAGATGGCCTTTTCAAGCTCAAGGTCATGCCCTTCAGTCTTTGCTCGGCACCTGTGACTTTTCAACGCATCGTGAACATAGTGCTAGCAGGATTGGAATGGCAGACTTGTCTCGTTTACTTGCAACATGTCGTCGTGTTTTCCTTGAGCTTCGACGAGGATCTTCGGCACTTTGAAGCTGTACTTGAAGTCATCAAGACATCTAGACTCACCCTGAAATTAGAAAAGTGCCGCTTCGTGTAAGAGGAACTTTTGTTCTTGGGGCACGTGATAACCAAGTCCAGAGTAAGGCCTGATCCACAGAAAACGGCCTCCATCGCTACATTCCCGTTGCCTGCCGACAAGAAGACCATGCGTCAATTTCTCAGCCTGTGCGCCTATTAGCGGTGCTTCGGCAGAAACTTTTCCCCCATCACCGAGCCACTCACTAACCTTATGAGGACCGATGTCCAATTCAATCTTCCATCAACCCACCGCCACCCGATGACCTGAATGACGACTGCTTCTTGGAAACGATAGCTGCTGACGACTTCGCTGAACGACAGCAGGCCGACCCAGACCCTAGGGGCCTAATTGAATACCTCGAGGGCAGCACCTCCGTTGTTCCAGACGTATTCAAATGGGCATATACGTTATTTTCACTGCAAAACGACCTTGTCCAAAATAAGGACCTCTCGCCACTTTGAGCAAAGTACCTTCTTGCAGTGCCTTCAGCTCTGCGACCAGAATTCCTCCAGGCCCTGCACGATGATCCGACTGCAGGACATCTTGTTGTTTACCGCACGCTCGCAAGGATACAAGAGCGGTAACAGTGGCCACGCCTTACAGCCGACGTCACTCGTTACGTGAGGACATGCTGAGACTGTCAACAACTGAAGACACCACTCACAAGACCAGCAGGCTTCCTCCAGCCAATCGACCCACCCCGGCGACCGTTCTAGCAGATAGGGAAAGACCTCTTGGGGCCGTTCCCAACGTTGACTTGTGGAAATAAAAGTGGATCATCGTAGCTACTGACTACCTCACCTGCTACATCAAAACGAGAGCCCTGCCTAAAGGCAGTGCCGCTGAGGTAGCCAAGTTTTTTGATGAGAACACCATCCTTTGACATAGGGCCCCAGAGGTACTAATCACCGAAAGAGGTATGGCATTTACTGCTGACCTGACTAAGGCAATCCTGAGATACAGCCAGACAAGCCACCGCCATACAACCGCGTACCACCCACAAACCTGACCGAGCATCTAAATAAAACCATCGCCGACATGCTAGCAATGTATGTCGATGTGGAACAAAAAACGTGGGATGCCATTTTTCTGTACATGCCCTATGCATACAATACGGCTGTGCAATAGACGATGCAGATGATGCCATACAAGTTGTTCTATGGAAGGAACCCGGCAACGTCGCTCAACGCCATGCTACCAAATGTCGCTGACGAAGATAACATTGAGGTCATTCTCTACTTTCAGCGTGCTGAATAAGCTCGCCAACTTGCCCGCCTGTGCACAAAGAACCAGCAAACAACGGACAGCCGCCATTAGAACCTTTAACAAAGCTTCGTGGAATACTAACTCGGTGCCAGAGTTTAGGTGCGGAGGCCGATACGTTGGCGTGGACTCAGTGAAAAACTTCTGTGACGATACTTCAAACTATACAGGGTAGTCCGATGTCTCGGCCCACTCGACTACAAAGTTATTTTGGATGGCATTACGACCTCCCAACAGCACCGTGCTCATAAATCGTCCATGTCGTGCGCCTGAAGCCATATTATGAGCAAATCTGAGGACTGTACTTTGTTGTTATTGCTGTGCTTTAATGCTTGTACCCATTGTATATTTTCTTGATTATTGTACATTCGTCTTTTATCAGGACAGTGCTTTTTTCAAAGGGGGGCAATGCCACATTCCCTTTTAAGGTTTTGTTATTGCCCCATTTCATTGTCAATAATTCTTAGCACAAACCGGCTGTACAGTGTTCGAGAAGATTCAGGACTTAAGTAGATCATTTCGTTAAGATTACGCCCACTTCGTGAGCATTACAGATTATTCTGGAATCTGTGTCACCCCTAGCAATAACTCACTTTTCGCACAGCGATCTAACAATCGCTTTTTGATACTGCTCCCATGCCCACAAGTGCTTTGTGAAACATTGCTCGATTGCGTTGATGTCGCGCTGTTGCTGCTTCTGTCAGGCGACATAGAGACTAACCCTGGTCCTTCTAAACCCCGAAACCAATCCACAGCTCCCGACGAACCTCAGGATGCGAACTCGGAGCAAATGAACACAATGCTTCAGATACTCAAAGACATCAACGAACGGACAATCGCATTAACTAAGGGGCAAGCGGATCTTCAAACAGATATCAGAGAAATCAAGTCCGGCCAGCAGGCAATAGAAACAAAGCTGGTTGACATTTTCGGCCGTCTTGAATGCTTAGAATCAAAGTCGGAAGTGATAGAGCAGATGAGTGGTGACCTGGCGGCTGTCAGCGACGCTGCAGAACGCTTGATGTCGCAGCAGGAAGTCTTGCAATCTCGCCTGGACGACCTAGAGGACAGGTCACGGAAAAGTAACTTGCTCGTTCATGGCATCCCGGACTCGCGGGAATCGTGGCGAGACACAGAGGAGAAGACGCTAGCTGCACTATCAAGTGCGACAGGAAAAGCCATTACTGGAAACGATGTCGATCGCGTTCACCGCATAGGCACCTTTTCCAGCTCCAAAACTCGTCCGGTCATCATTAAATTTCGCAGCTTCAAGATGAAGGAAGCGATTCTTTCCGACCGCGCTGTTTTAAAAACTAAAGACATTGCGGTATCAGAGGATTACTCAGTCGCAACTAGGCAGGCTAGAAAGAAACTTGTAGAATTCGGCAAAGGCCAACCCCACTCTCCCCAATTCCAATTGCGCTATAACAAACTAATAATAGATGACCGGTGTTTCATGTACGATACCGTGTCTGACAGCGTAAAAGAAATAAAACGGGCGCCACCTACTGCGCCACTTCCCAATGCCACGTCTGCCGCACCGCTTTTGGCGAGTGCGTCTGCGTTGTCCGGCAGGCCTACCAGCTAGGAACACGCGAGGGGAGCTAGAGCACCGATGCCATGTGTCTCCGTAATTCTAGCAAATACTCGCAGTGTAACAAGCAAACGGGAATCCCTTAACTCTGTCATTAACACCGTTAGCGCAGACATCGTAGCACTCACTGAAACATAGTTGCACACACACATTCATGATAATGAAATCTTCGACGTGTCCTGTTTTAACATTTATCGCTGCGATCGCACCTTGCGTCAAGGCGGTGGCGTATTACTTGCTGTCAAAAAGTCTTATCCATCTCACTTAATTCACGTTCACACTGATTTAGAATCTGTATGGTCTTGCGTTGACATTGGGCACCGGAAATTTGTTATGGGCGTTTGTTACCGTCCACCTTCATATCCCCCAACGTTTGTGTCTGAACTACACGATGCGCTGAATATTGTTTCTACACGACACCCCACTGCTCCTATATTCCTTATGGGTGATTTTAACTTCCCACATATTTCTTGGTCCTCGGAAACCCCCGCATCCAAACCACCTTCATCTCAAACAACAGAATTTCTCAATCTTTGTTCATTATTTTCTTTTTCCCAGCTCGTTTCTGAACCGACTAGAACCACGCAAGAGACCGCGAACATACTAGATTTGATATTAACTACGCACGCTAATTTTGCTTCCCCGATTTCATACTTACCTGGTCTGAGCGACCACTCGCTCCTTTCATTTAATATAAACGTTCCACTAAGCAAGGCTACGACCTCAACTAAGCAAATTCGCGACTACTCAAGAGCAGACTTTGAAACTATTAACAACGAACTAGCTTGCTTTCTGGACATTTTCTTGTTGCATTTTGATACGCGTACCGTTCAAGAAAACTGGAACCTATTTAAAAATAAAGTTCACGAACTAACTGATAAATACATCCCTCTGCGCACAATAAATTCTAACCCGGAGGCGCCTTGGTACAACAAGCAGTTAAAACGGCTGTCTAATCGAAAAAAGCGCTGCTATCGTCTGGCTAAAAAATCCCCGAGTGATTACCGATGGAACGCATACACAACCGCCAACAAAGCTTACATTGCAGCAGTAAAACTTGCCAAATCACACTTTCTTCAGCGCACCCTTCCTTCTATGCTTATTAACGACCCTAAAAAATTTTGGCGTGTGATCACTCCTTCTAAAACGAATAGTATTACATTGACTGGGCCAGATGGTTCCATTATACCCAGTAGCGAATGTTCTTTCCTACTCAATGCAGTTTTTTGCCAGAACTTTGTTGTTTCTTCTAACCCCTCAATACCTGAACTTCAGAACTGTAATTATCTCTCCATGGACCCCATTGTTACTGACCCAGGTGGTGTAAGTAAAATAATCCAGTCACTGAAACCCTCATCGAGCCCCGGTGTTGACCTTATTAATACGAAGTTCTTAAAAAGTACTGTTGTGTATTCCTCTATTATTTTGTGCAAAATATTCCAGTAGACCCTCGACACGAGCATCCTGCCGGCGGATTGGGAAGTCGGGAAGGTGGTGCCACTCCATAAGTCCGGTAACAAACACACGCCTAACAATTTCCGACCCATATCACTAACAAGCATTCCATGCAAAATTCTCGAACATGTAATTTTTTCCCATCTGGTCAAATTTCTTGAATTTAACTCTTTCTTCTCACCCACGCAACATGGTTTTCGAAAGAAGTTCTCGTGCGAGACCCAATTGCTTTCATTAACCCACAAGCTACACTTAATTTTAGATCGCCGTTCATCCGCTGATTGTATCTTCCTCGACTTCTCCAAGGCTTTTGACAAAGTGTCTCACAAACTACTCCTTTACAAACTAAGCAAGTTAAATCTAGATCCTAAGTTGTTTGCATGGATTGAGTATTTCCTTTCTAATCGTTTCCAGTTCGTCACAGCCAATAACTATGACTCTCCACCCAGTTCTGTTCATTCCGGCGTTCCCCAGGGCTCTGGCTTGGGACCACTTTTGTTTTTGATATACGTTAATGACCTACCTAGCTGTGTTCTCTCTAATATTCACTTGTTTGCAGATGACTGTGTTATTTTTCGAGAAATTAACAACGATAACGACGTTACGGCACTGCAATCGGACATTAATGCAATTTTTAACTGGTGTGAGCAATGGTTAATGGAACTTAATACAACTAAATGCAAAGTCTTACGCATTTCAAGAACAGCCCTTTCGACGGGTTCCTATTACCTTAACAACACACTTCTTGAACCTGTGACGTCGTACCGATACCTGGGAATTCACATAACAACTGATCTTACCTGGTCGCTTCATATTAATACCGTTATTAATAATGCTAATCGCCTGCTTGGCTACCTTCGCCGCAACTTCTTTTCTGCACCTACCTCTTTAAAAACACTTTTGTATAAATCATTGGTTCGTTCTAAACTCAAATATGCATCATCCATTTGGGACCCGAGCCATGACTATCTGGTGAAATCACTTGAGCTCGTGCAGAACAACGCAGCACGTTTCATTCTCGGTAATTTCACCCGTGCGGCAAGTGTCACGTCCATGAAAAACTTGCTTCAATTACCCACTCTAACTTCGCGCCGCAAACACTCTCGCCTCTGTCTCTTTCACAAAATTTACTACCATAATTCGCCCCTATTCAGTGAGTTAATTACTCCTCCTTCATATATTTCTTCTCGTATGGATCACCGACACAAAGTAGGAACAGTACCATGCAACACCAATGCCTTCTTTCAGTCATTTATTCCTCGGACGTCACAAGATTGGAACAGCCTTCCCGGACTGACCGCCGCAATCGAAGACAACCATCAGTTTCGTGCAGCACTAGCTAACATTGTATGATTAGGGCCCATGTATGTTTGTACTTATCTGCTTACTACCTTTGTTGCTGCTTTTTAGTTTTTTGTATAACCTTGTAACCCACTCCCCTCTGAAATGCCTGTATGCCTTGAGGGTACAAATAAATAAATAAATAAATAACGCTAGAATATTCAAAGATGTGTGGGGCTTTATGGCGCAAGGGCCAATTGATGGCCAAAGAGCGCATTTCAGTGACTAAAGATGTGAACAATGATATGGTGCGTGGCTGTATAAGGGCCTTAAAATTCTTCGTGCTAACGCGGGTAAAAACATAAGTATTAAAATCATGACAGTGGCGTGATATGTATAGTAAAAATGGGTGACAAAATAAAAGCATGTGTAAAAATATTTGGCACTAGCACAAATGCCTCATCAGTGCCCTTGTGTCTAAGGGCCGCGAGGCAAGTGCTTTTCAATGTAGACAACACAGCAACAACCTCTCTTGAGAAGTCGCGCTACGCAATGCCTCGGTATATTATGTGGTAGAAGCGGACACAATTGAAAAAGCTAGCAATGATTTATGAGTGAAAAGTGGTTTCCTATCGACGAACATTGCAGGGTGTAATGGTATATATTGTCAGTAGGGTAATGGAAAGTGTTGTCTTTTTAGAGTGTCTAATTGTTCACACTGAATAAGAATATGAAGAACTGTTAGTGTTTCACCACATCTGTCACACAATGGTGGACTGCCATCGGACAAAACATATGAGTGTGTCATGTATGTGTGTCCTATCCTGAGCGTCGTTAGTGTTACCTCTGTTAGACGTGATTTTGGTGGCCAATGGCCAAGGTGTGGTTTAATAACATGTAGTTTGTTTTGTGTGTGTCTATCCCACTTGCTCTGCCAGCAGTTCCTGAGCTTTCGTTTGAGAGACGGTTTAAGATCAAGGGCCGGGATCGATATGGATGTAGTGGCAGTGCTTTCATGAATGGAGGCAGCAAGCTGATCCGCCATCACGTTGCCTTGGATCTCACGGTGCCCTGGCACCCAGCACACTACAACATGTTTGAGTGTGTAGAGTGTGCATGCATAAAATGGAGTAAAGTGAGATGAGGACAAGGTTTTTTTTAAGAGCTTGCAGAGCTGTTACCACACTGAGGAATTCCTTATAAATTACTGCTTTTTGCAGTTGTAACTGTTTGGTGTCTTTAGCGGCCACATGTATCGCGTAAGCTTTCGCTGTGAAGATGCTTGTGTTTGGATGTGGAGGGCCAGCATACGAAAAGAATGGGCCGACAGCAGCGTAGGACACAGAGGAGTTAGACTTAGAGCCGTCTGTATTTGTGTTGAAGTTCCAGGTAGTATGTTCGGATATGAGCAGTAGGCACGTGTTTTGTGACTTCTAGGAAAGACACATCGCAGTCTATAGTCTGCTGCTGCCACTGTGGCAGGTATTCTACAGGAGCCATAAACTGTGTTCAAGTGACACACCAGTTTCCTCAGCTAGACCTTTCAGGCGAACTGAGTAGGGCTGCCTCATCAAAGGCCTGTTCTGAAACAGAATGGAGCTCGAGAAATCATTGATAGTGGAGTATGAGGGGTGCTTCTTGTCTGCTTTCACCTTAAGGAAATATACAAAGGACATGTAAGTTCTCTGCAGATGAAGCGATCCCTCATTTGACTCAACATAAAGGCTTTCTAGGGGGCTGGTGCGAAAAGCACCCATAAAAAGGCGGATGCCCAAATGGTGCACGGGGTCCAGTATCTTCAAAGCACTTGAGTCGGAGACTGATAGTCGGAGACTGATAAGTCGGAGACTGAAGAGTCGGAGACTGATAAACAATGGCCCCATAATCTAAGCGGGTGCGAATGAGGCTCCTGTACAAATTTATGAGACAGTGCCTGTCACTATTCTACGTAGTACGTGACAGCACTTTTAGAACATTCATGGCTTTTACACATTTTGTTTTTAAATGCTTGATGTGCTGTGTGAAGGTTAGCTTGTGGTCCAATATTAGGCCTAAGAATTTATGCTCGGCATTAACAGACATACGTTGACCATTCAGTTGAATGTCAGGTTCTGAGTGGATGCCTCTCTTTCAGGAGAACAAGACACATGTGCTTTTTTGTGGATTCAGTCGGAATCCATTTTCCATGCAAATGCCCATTTGTAGACCTTGTTTAAACCTAGCTGAACCTGCCGCTCACACATTGCCAGGTTGCATGACTTGAAGCCAAGCTGAACGTCTTCGACATATGCACAATAGAACATACTGCGGGAAATGAACAGGTGCAATGAATTCATTTCGATAATGAAAAGTGTACAACTAAATACACTGCCTTGTGGTACTCCCATTTCTTGGACAAAAGTTTGAGAGAGAACACTGCCCACACAGACACGGAATGTCCGATTAGACAAGTAACTCACGATTATAGAAAGCATTCTACCGTGCACACCCAAGTGAGAGAAGTCTCTTAATATGCCTGTTGTGTTCTGGGTTTCGGTTTAGGAATGACATGTGAGGATGCCAGGGGGCGCCGTTCTGGCATCTAGGATTTCAAGGCGACTGTTAAATAAAACCAGGGTGTGTGTTGGGTAAGCGTGGAGTGCGGTTGTTGTTCTTTCCTTCGGCGTTTCGCGCCAACCCGCGTGTTCGGGCTGGTCGGCGTCCCCGCCGGCCGCGTACGTCTCCGTCGGCCGTCTTCTTCTTCTGCTTCGTCGGGACCAGCCAGCCCCCAACACAGCAATGGCGACGAGGACCTGTAAGAACCCATTTCGTTCACCGTGTTCGTCTTCTTCTTGCTTCTAATGAACCTACCCTGCTAACCCTAGACGCTCTTTGTGCCCAGCAAGGTGGCTACTGTGTGCTGCGTTGCTTCATTCCTTCTTCATTCAGCTACCCCGCCTCTGTCGTCTTTTTCAAACAGTGTACTGGTGTTAATTTCGTCTCGTCTGCACCTCTCCATTCTTTTTGTTTGAAATGGCGTCTCCTAATCCACCTCCCCTATTTCTTCATTCGCCCGGAGACCCGCCACTTCCGTGGGCGGACTGGAAATTGGTCTTTCAGGCCTACGTAGACGCGGTCGGGGAGGACGCCAGCAAGCCCGAGCGTCGCAGGGCCCTGCTGCTCAACGCGCTGGGCCCTGCCGGGTTAAAGCTCTTCTATACTTTGGAAGCCACCAACGCGTCGCCGACGCCAGCGTCGGGCGATGCCTTCAAGAATGCTGTTGCTCTTTTCGATGAGCATTTTAAAGATGTCTTGTGCGATTATCTCGCACGCATGAAATTCCAAGAAAGACAACGATTTCCTGGCGAGCCAGTCGCCGAGGTGATTACTTCTCTTCGAACGCTCGCCGCGTCGTGCGGCTTTGGCGCGCTCGACGATGATATGATCCGCCACCAGCTTTTCACCGCGGTAGCCTCGCAAAACGTCCGCTGCCGCATGCTTCAAAAAGCCTCCTCGATTTCATTATCCGAAGCGCTCTCGATTGCACGAGAGGACGAGCTTATTCGCTCCCAGTTGGAGCAATTCGCTCCGCATTCAGTGCAGCAAATTTCTGCTGCGGGGGGCTAAGGCTGCGGCTCTTTGTTTCACGGAACGCGTCAACATGGCGGCCCTTCGTCTCGGCATGGCGGCCAACATGAACGCCCGCCTGCACAGTCCTTCCGTGGCGGCCAACATGGCGGCTCCTCTGCGTCACGGGGGCGAGGAAGCCGACAATATGGCGACCCCATTCCGCCGAATTCTGGTTTTCAGGAACAGCACCGAGCTCCTAACTCGCGTTCGCAATTTTTCTCTCCAAGCGCAACCGCGCATTGCTATCGTTGTGGATCGGCTCGGCATTTAGCCAATTTTGCGCAGTCTCCCGCGAGAAACCGCACTTGTCTTGCGTGCGGAAAAATCGGACATTTTCAGTCCGTATGCAATTGCCGTCCAGCAAATCTTCCTGAACCAGTTTCTTCGTCCGCTCCTCCGAGCACTGCACAAACCAATACGGTCACTGTTTTAAATGTGGATGGCCTCCACACTACGTCCGAGCTCAGCATCGTAGCTTCAGTGGGCCATGTGCCCTTGTCATTTCTCGTGGACACTGGTGCCTCAGTCTCTTTAATCAGTGCCGCTGACTTTCATAGTCATTTTTCCAACATTCGGCTTTTGCCTTCACACGTCGTTCTACAAACATATTCCAAGGGAACGATTGATAATTTAGGTCAATTTACAGCTCAGGTCTCCTATCGCAGTCGCACTGCTTCCATTACTTTTTATGTAACTGCCAATGGCAGCTTGCTTTTGGTACGTGATGTCATCAGTGCTTTGTCCATCAACATCGATGGTGCGTCTATGACGTGTGCTCAAGTCGACGTCCAAGATAATCTTCCGGCCAACACTTTTGAATTCCACCACCTGTTCACCCGTGAATTGGGTTGTGTGCGCAGTTTTGTGCATAAAGTGATGCGTCGACCAGGTGTGTGCCCTGTGCGTGCCAAGCTGCGCCGCATTCATCTTCTTCTCCGTGAGCAAGTCTCTGCGGAACTGTCTCGCCTTCAAGCCAGTGGAATCATCGAGCCTGTCTCTGCTTCCGACTGGGTTTCTCCACTGGTCGTCGTCAAGAAAAAAGATGGATCCCTTCGACTATGCGTCGACTTACGAGAACTGAACAAGGCGATCGTCGTAGACGGGTTTCCAGTTCCTCACATTGAAGAACTGCTTCATCAGCTCTCCGGAGCGGTATGTTTCTCCAAGCTGGACCTCACGTCCGCTTATCACCAAGTTGAACTTTCTGAGTGCAGTAGAGACTTAACCACATTTGTATCGCACGAAGGCTTGTTTCGGTTTCGCCGCATGTGTTTCGGGCTTGCATCTGCCCCTGCAGGGTTTCAGAAAATGATGTCAATTATTCTTAAGGGTTGTAATGGCGCCCTTTGTTACTTGGATGACATTTTGGTGTGGGGACGTACTCGCGAAGAGCACGATGCTAACTTGCATACTGTTTTCAACCGCATCAGTGAATGTGGTATGAAACTTAATAACAAATGCATTTTTTCTGTGAATGAGTTACAATTTCTAGGACATAATGTCAGTTCCCGCGGCTTGACACCTGTTGAATCTAAAGTTCAGGCCATTGTCAATGCCCCACGGCCTACTGATGTTAAAACCTTGCAATCTTTTTTAGGTCTTGTTGGTTATTATGCCAAGTTTGTTCCTCACTATGCTGATGTTGTTGAACCACTGCGTACTCCACTTCGTCAAGCACAGCCTTTTAACTGGTCAGCTGAAGCTGAGCAGAGCTTCATTCAAGTTAAGTCAATACTGGCCTCAAAGCCAGCTGTTAGTATTTTCAAGGAGAAGCTTCCCATCGGCATCACGACGGATGCGTCCGATGTTGGACTGGGAGCAGTGTTTCAACAACTCAGAGGTGATCAGCTGATCACTATCGCTTTTGCATCTCGTACATTGACCCCTGCTGAACGCAGATATTCAGTAGGAGAGCGTGAAGCTCTCGCGTGTCTTTTTGCCTGTGAGAAATGGCATGTTTACTCGTGGGGCCGGCACTTCACATTACGTACAGATCACCAAGCACTAGTTGCTCTTCTTTCTGCAGGATCCGAGGCCGCCGCCCCATTCGCATTTCCCGTTGGTGTGCCAAACTCATGTATTATAATTTCAGTGTTCAATATTGCAAAGGTTCTAATAACGTGGTTGCTGATGCACTGTCGCGCCTTCCTCTTCAGATACCGATTACTGAAGAGCGGGATGAGGAAGTTGTTTCATTAGTTACTTCCTGCATTACTAAAGCTGAGCTTCAGGCAGCTACAGCTGCAGATTCCACTTTGTCTCAAGTTCTCAAATATTTACGTGAAGGATGGCCTTCCAAATGTGCTCTTGCTTCTGAATTCTTGCCTTACTTTGCAGTCCGACAGCAACTGTCTTGTGTCGAGGACTTGCTTTTCCGCAATGAACGCGTGATTCCCCCTGCTTCTTTCCGTAACAAGCTAATACAGCTTGCCCATGAGGGGCCCATCCAGGCATTGTCCGCACCAAACAGAATCTCCGAGACAGGTACTGGTGGCCAGCCTTAGACAAGCAGGTCGAGCATGCAGTTTACAACTGCCACATATGTCAGGCAGCTGACAAGTCTGCCAAACCTGCATTTTCTCCGTTGCAGCCAGTCCAGTGGCCTGATCGGCCTTGGCAGAAACTCGGCATGGACATCACCGGTCCTTTGAGTAATGTTCCGCAAAATGCCTGGTTCATTGTTTCTCTCATCGACTACCATTCCAAATGGCCAGAAATTTGTTTCACACATACGGTTACTTCTGAGGTCATCATTGAGTTTCTGTCTTCAATCTTCAGCTGGGAAGGTTTTCCTGATGCCATAGTTACGGACAATGGTCCACAGTTTCAGTCCCAACATTTCGAGGCTTTTCTTTCACAACGAGGAATTCAGCACTTGAGGTCATCAGTTTTCTATCCCCAATCAAATGGCCAAATCGAGCGCTTTAATCGCGTTCTGAAGGAACATATCCAGATCGCCCAATTAGAGCACCGTCCCCTCAAGCAAGTCTTGACTGAATGTTTAGCTTCGTACAGGTTCACACCACAAGGCACCACGGGAGTGTCTCCTGCTCAACTTCTCGACGGTAGGCAACCGCGAGTTGCTCTCGACATAGTGTCTTTGCCTCGTAACATAGCAGTGTCTTCTCCTGATCAAATCTGTACCAGGGTTTTTTCTCGTCAAAAAGCAATGAAAAAGTATGTCGACACCCGTCGAGGTGCAAAGCAGTCCAAAGTTCGCACTGGCGATCTAGTCAAGGTTCGTGTGCCAGGCAAGCTTCGAAGTATCGGGGTCCTTACATAGTCTTGGGCTAGGTTAGCCCCACTTCTTTTCGCTTAAGTGATGGTAATATCTGGAATGCTTCGCGCCTTGTTATTTTTCATACGGATTCGCCTTCAACACCTAAAGGTCTTCCTCATCACGTTCCGTCCAGGCCTTTCAACTACGCATCAGACTGTTACATGTGGCCTCCATGTACAGGCATTTCTTCTTCAAAGGGGGAGGAGTTACCAATCGGGGTCGCTGGTTCAAGTACACCAAGTCATACGGTTCACTTCGAACCTTCAAATACAGCTGAGACCGTTGAGCCGGACTCCGCTCCGCAAAATTCTTCCGAAGCTCATGCTGCGAGCTCTGATGAGATCGCGAATTTTAACGCTCGTTCAGAGCCTTCACAATCTTCCACTGCTCTTGATGTGTCACATCAGAGCAAAAGTGACCAAGGTGCAGAGACACCTGATTCTACACCCAAAAGGGCCCGCCCTAAGCGGAAGCGGCAGAAGCCGCGTCGGTTCGAAGACTATGTGATGTAGAACTCTTGTTCCGAACAGTTGTGTAAATTTTTTTGTTTGTCAGTGCATTTGCAGGACTTTTAGTGTGCGAGTTCGGTGTGCCGTGTTCTGAAATTTCGTATGTTCTAACGTACATACCTTGTAAAATATGTTGGTATCGAGCATGTATAAATATAAACAGTGTATAGGTGTGCTTTTTTCGAGGAGGGGATGGTTGTTGTGTTCTGGGTTTCGGTTTCGGAATGACATGTGAGGATGCCAGGGGGCGCCGCTCTGGCATCTAGGATTTCAAGGCGACTGTAAAATAAAACCAGTGAGTGTGTTGGGTAACCGTGGAGTGCGGTTGTTCTTCTTTCCTTTGGCGTTTCGCGCCAACCCGCGTGTTCGGGCTGGTCGGCGTCCCCGCCGGCCGCGTACGTCTCCGTCGGCCGTCTTCTTCTTCTGCTTCGTCGGGACCAGCCAGCCCCCAACACAGCAATGCCAGAACGCCATGTTGTGTCGTAAGCCTTCTCAATATCGAGGAACACAGAGAGGAAGTATTGTTTATGGACGAAAGCATCTCGAATCTCTGCCTCCATACGCACCAGATGGACGGTGGTGGATCTACCCTCTCGAAACCCACACTGGAATCGGTCGAGCAGATTGTGTGTTTCAAGAAAATGTAAAAGTCACTGGTTTATTATCTTTTCAAAAAGTTTGCAAAAGCAGCTTGTAAGTGCAATGGGCCCATAACTCGAAACTGAGGAAGGGTCCTTGCTTTGTTTCAAAATAGGGATATCAATAGCCTCTTTCTAGGAAGTAGGGATGGTGCCAGAAAGACAGATAGCATTGTGTAAGAAAAGTAAAGTTTTTCACGTTTTGAGTGGCAGGTTTTTTAACATTTCATACATGACACGGTCGTAGCCTAGGGCAAAATCACTGCATGAGTTTAGCGAAGTTTGCAGCTAAGCTAAGTTGAAAGGTTGGTTGTATGCCTCGTATTTTGTACACTTGTGTTCTAGTTTCTGCTATTCTATTCTTGCTTTATATCTTTGGAAAGCTTCAGTATAGTGTGACGAGCTAGACACTTGCTCGTAGTGTGCACCGAGGAAGTTCGCCTGATCTTCCAGGCTGTCACCCTGTGTGTTTACGAGTGGGAGTGAGTGTACTTGTCTACCTGCTACCTTACCAACCATATTCCATATTCCAGCTTCTTGTGTATACGAATCGATCCCTTATAAAAACTTGTGCCAGCTTTCTCTTCTGGCCTGCCGACGCATTTTCATGCCTTGAGACTTTATTTTCTTGGTTATTGGTTGGGACTTCTGTCTTATCATGCCTGTTTTATTCTTTAAACTTGTGTCACCTGCAAGTCCTTCCAACCCTTGAGGAGCTCACCTTCAGTGAGGCCAAGCAAGTCTTGATCGGACGCAACGCCCCGAGAAATGTTGAAGAAAGGTGTGGTGAAATTGAGATAGGAATGTTTCCAAACAATTCTAGTTTCGAGACGTTTACATATTGAATTGGATTGGATAAACTTTTATTATTGGATAAACTTTTATTTCGTTTACATATTGATCTTGACATTTTAATTCGACGAGGAGATCCCCACTGGCCATTCTTGTAGCCTGGTAACCTGGACCAAGTGCTGTAGTGAGGCATTTGGAGACAACAAAATTTAAGATTGTTCTGGCGTTCTTTTCAGCAGTTTCGCAGTGAATTACATGTTAGGGGGGGAAAGTTTCTTTTGGTTTTTTGAAATAATTGGAAATGTCTTCAGTCGCCCTCTCTTCGATCGCCCTCTCTTCGAGAAAGGACGATTGTGCAGTAAAGGAAGAGAAGTAAAATCCACAAAGTAGGTGTAAATTCGGCAGCCATGCCAGTCGCCCACCATGGAGCCCAACACGGGGTACGTGACAGGCCCTAAAATTGCATGGGGGATGTCATTGTCAGCTGTACACAGCCGCTATAACCAAATATATTGTGCCCAAGACACAGCACATACACAAAATTAACCCTCGCGGCCAGAAAAGATTGGAAGTAAACAGAAGAGAGAAGATGGCAGGACAAAAAAAAGTGAGATATAAAGATTTAGGGAGGGAGAGATAGGTAAAGACGACTGCCGATTTCCCCTGGGTGGGTCAGCCCAGGGGTACCGTCTACGTGAAGCCAGGACCAAGGAGGTGTGTTGCCTGTGCCTTGAAGGTCCAATCACCCGGCGTCGGCTCAACCCCCAGGATCCCCTTTTCCCCGGACACAGCAAAGCCACGCACGGCTAGGCGTGGAAGGGAGTCGAACCCTCCGTTTCTCTGTTAGCTCGGGTCCGTGGTGTTGCTACACACCAAAGGCCTGCTTGCCCAGACACCCCTGCGGGAAACGCTAGAATATTTGATGTCAACTGTATAAATGCAGACGTGCTTCACTGCTCATAAGTTGATTGAAAGCCGATGCTCTGTTCACCGCTATTAGTGTTAGTGGGCATCACTGTAATCTGACCTTCAGTTTACGGGCCACAAGTTCGGCCGAATAAACAGTTCATCTTGTAATTACCATCTGCTTCCTTCGTCCTCGTCATGACCCCATAAGAATATAATGAGCTATTGCTTATAGCAAAATGAGTCGTTATAGTTTTATCATTTTGAATCTTGATAATTTGGACTCGAAGGGGCCCGAAAATTTGTTTGAATTAAAAGAAGCTCGAATTAAGCTAATTGAACAGATACAGTTGGGCATGTGCATTGAGCTAACACATGAGGGTGAAGTTTCAGAAGACTTACATTTATTCACAAATCACAGGACACTCGTTATTAATTGAAGTAATCGGTGGTGCGCATCTACACACGTTTGCCTTGCAGCGAGTCAATCAATTTTGCATGCAGTTTGCAAAGCATTCCTACTTCAGCTTCATCATTCTCTTGACAAGAGATGTTGGGCACGGCAATGTCCAGTGCCAACGCCAACACTCTCTAAAGACGACAGCAATGACTGCGTTTTGGCTGCTACACTTTGCGCCACAAAAGCAGCGTGGCCAGCACATGACGAGAAAGAAGGAGCGTCTCCACGCGGAGAGAATCAGATCGGCATTTGAGAGAGAACCAACATTAGGCAGCAGCTTCTTTTTTTTTCTTTTGCTCCCTTTGCGCGCAGCGTTGAAAGGAGAAGGGTTTCTACATGGCAGGGACGGGAAAGGTGGAAGCGTAGCATCGGCGCGTAGCAGATCAGCATTAGAGAGAGAGGCACGACAGCTTTCTCTTTTTTTTGCTCACTTCGTGCGGGGTGTTGAATAAAGAAAATGACAAGTCTCTCTACGTGATAGGGATAGAAAAGGGACAAGCGTGGCACAGGCACATCCCAGATCGGCATTTAGGAGAGAGCAAACATTTTGCCGCAGCCTTTTCTTTCGTTTTCTTTTTTTTTCTTTTTTGTGCACAGGATTGAGGTGCCAGAGATGCTGGCGTGAGATTGGGTGTGATACTGAGAGCATTTTCGGAGCGCGGTATGTTGACCGTCGCAAGTGCTTGCGCGTTCAAAATACAGGTGGTTTTCACTAATTGGAATAAACATAGCTTTGACGGGACCACAGCATGAGTTCAAATTAACTGGAAGTTCAAATAAACGTGTTTGAATTAATGGTATTCATTGTATTTGAAAGATCACTTATAAAAATTCTTGGTTAACATCATATTTTGTGTGTTTAGACACAAAATATCTTGAATGTTAGATCTCAACCCTCTACAATGAGATTTGACTTAATATTACAGGGCAAGCTAATTATCACTGACTGCACAAATGAAATGAAATTCATGTGCGTAGGCTTCACACACTAGGAAGCAATCTTGTATAGATGTGGGATATAAACTACCATTTTTCATTAAAACAACAGTATTTTCATTTTTACGAAACACTCACAAAGATGCTCTAACTAGCTCAGCTGAGAACTGGCCTCATGTTATCACATTTGATGCAAATGCTCGTTGTGCATGTGACAGATCTTCACTACATGCATTCATTCAAGTAATATTAAAGAATGAACACCATCATTAAATTCCAAAGTTTAACAATTGTACCTTTTGTGAAGACGTCGATCCTGAGTTTGTTGTGTTTGGATGGAAGTACGGCGGCAACTGCAAGTGATGTCACATCTCTACAAGAAAAAGGAAAAAAGAAAGTGTAGTAGCATCTGCTGTCTGACTAGTGGCATGCTTTATCATTTCCACACATGCATGTAAGCAGTTCTTCTATGTTGTGTTCACAAAGACATAGGAGAACTGCTTCGAATACCATTTCTAACAAATTTAATGCCTTTTTTCAATCTGTGTTCACGTGGACAGCTCTGCATGCAGCGCTGCCGTCATACATTTTTGATTGTCCTATGCCTGAAGTAGAAATAACAGAGGATGGTGTCTTCAACCTTTTGCATAAACTAGACGTGAAGAAATCAGCTGCCCTCGATCAACTGTCCAATACTTTTTTAAGTAGATATGCTGCATGGGTAGCTAAATATCTGCATCAAATTTACGTTTCGTCCCTATGCACTTCGACTATTCCTGATGATTGGCGCTCGACAAAGATTATTCTCATGCATAAATCTGGTTCTTCTGAAGAAATTAGCAACTACAAACCAGTTTCCTTAACAAGTACTTGTTGTAAACTTTTCGAGCATATTATTTATAAGGCCATCATTACTTACCTCGATTATAACAATTTGTTTAATTCCAAACAGAATGGTTTTAGATCTGGTTTGTCAACTGTTACCCAACTATCTGAAATAACTGATGACAATTAGTACACTAAATACTAATGGTCAAACCGACGCTATATTTCTAGATTTGTCAAAGGTGTTGGATGTTGTACCTTATTCCGATTTGATTACAAAACTTCTCTCAATTGGCATTGAACGGAAAGTAGTCGCATGGATAGTATGTTACTTAAGAATTAGAACACAGTGTGTTGCCATTAATGAGTGTATCTCTGAAGAGTTGGATGTGTACTCTGGAGTCCCGCAGGGCTCGGTACTGGGCCCTCTACTTTCTTTAGTATATATAAATGATATTTATCTTATTGTTGAACTCCCTATCCATATTAAATTATTTGCGGACGACAGCATGGTATACACAGCTATTAAAACCCGAGATGACCAAATTAAATTAAACAATGCCTTGCACTCAATTAAGACATGGTGTACAAAGTGAGTTTTAAGAATAAATGCTACTAAGACAGCTTCTATTACACTCAATAACAAAAAGAGGCCTCTCGGCTTCACTTATTCTTTAGGTAATGCTACGATCAACAGGTCCGATAAGGTTAAATATTTAGGCATCACACTTACAAGCAACCTCAGTTGGGAAACACACATTAATAACATTTGTCAGGGTGCACTTAAGAAATATTTTTGAAAAGAAAGTTGCGCAGTACCCCTCCTCCTGTGAATATAAACGCTTATACGTCACTAGTGCAACCTACGTTGGAGTATGCAGATGTCATTTGGAGCCCTTACCAACAATACTTAATAAGTAAAATTGAAATAGCGCACAATTTAGCTTTGCGCTTCATTTATTCTGTTTATTCGCGTCACTCGAGTGTAACCACTTTACGTAATAGGGCAAACCTTCAAACACTCGAGCAGCATAGGGTCATATCTAGATTGAAATTCCTCTATCAGCTTTACTACGGTCACTTCAATATGTCGCGGAAACGCTACATCCAAGAGCCTTTCAAACGATCAGCGAGAATTTATCACGGTAAGGCTTTTAGGCAACCGATTAGCCACATTAATTTGCATAAGTTTTCTTTGTTTCCTCGAGCAATTTCTTATTGGAATATGTTACCTGAAGAGACGGTCAACTCTGTGTCATTAGAGCTGTTTTCTCAGCGTATTTGTAATATAAGCTTTGGTTAAAGTGTCGTTACAAAATTGGAAGACATTATCATTGTGTTAATTTTAATGTATGCATACCGTATCATATGATTACACGCGATTGTGTAAGCATATTTATGCCTCCTCTTATGTGTGTTGTACGTTTTAAAATTACGTCAAGCAACACTGATGTATTGTCAAGTTGTATGTCAAATTTCTGTCAATGTATTTGTTTGTTTTCACTCCTGTGTGGGCCTGAGAAGAACCTGCAGTATCTGTAAATAAAAAAATTCAAAAAATTTGTGCAACTAAAAAAAAAATCATTGCATGTAAAAAAAACTGTTTCAAGCTTGTTCACTGAATTGTTTCTGCCTGCTAGCTGGAACCTGTGTAATCACCGCTGAAATCATTTCAGAGAACTTTAACTGTAAATACTATATTTTAAATTTTTTTAATAGACTCAACCCTCACAGAAGGTCAAAAAAAAAAGAGAAGCAATGACAATTGATGGAATACAAAAAATTACGGCATATTCACGGGGTCAATGATGATGAATGGGCGAAGCTCCGGAGGGATTCATCGGTAAACTGTGAATCTTCCGTGTAATTCGCCCAGTCGATGATCATGTAAAGACGTGAGAAACGCTGTGTGTGTATATACACAAATCAACTTTTATTTGTTCTTAGACGATGGATGGCTTGCGATGTCCCTTGCCTCGCGCGCTCGCACATCGGGATTCTGTCTGCGAGCGCGCGCTGCTGCCGCCTTGCGCTCTCTCCGCTGTGCAGCCTTATCCATCTGGCGACTCCGAGCGCGCGCCAACAGCGAACGGATTTTATTACAACGCTCCCCCTAGCGTACGTCGCCGCACTAAATCGAACGATTGCCTTCAACCAATGACACGCGCCATATGTGACATCATTCCTATTTTATAAGATCTCGCGTCTTTCATCAAGTACAAGTACCGCTTTCTAGTTTATAACATCTTGCATCTTTTCATCATCAGCTACAAGTACCACCATCTAGTAAACACTACAAGAACTAAACGAGAGGTGGCTACATACAGGAGACGGTACCGCCATCTAGTGAACACTGCAAGAACTAAACTAGAGGTGGCTACATACAGGCTACAGGGGACGCACAGCCCACGCCCTAAGGAGCTTCGCCCCTAAAAAAAAATGTGCAAGGTCGCTTATTCTACTTGGTACTGAAAAACTTACATTGAAAACTATTGTAAATGAGGATTGACAGCATTTTAAAAGTCGGTGACATCTTTTAGAATAATAAAGGTGTTTGGTGAATTTATTAGAGTATTGTACAATTTAATAGAAGACGTTCTAATAAGGATTATTGGGGTACACTTGTCCTTGTTTCTGTAGTTATGAATTCTATCATTATGAATAATAAAATAAACGTCAATTACAATCAGCTAAGAAAGAAAGAGAAATAAAATAATAAGATATTCACGAGGCACACCTTATTGCTTTGCAGTACAAGAGGATGCTTTTTTAGGGGTGAGTTGATGCTTAGGTGCTCTTGATTGATGTGTGGGGTGTAACATCCCAAAACCGTCCTATGAATATGAGAGACATTGTAGTGGAGTGCTCCGGAAATATCAACCACCAGGGGTTTTGTAACGTGTGCTTAGGCACACTTGACTATGGAGCAAAATATATTGCGTGAAGTAAGTGATGACAAAAGGGAAGAAAGCGAAGCATCGGTGCTTCCCTTCTACCCCCACTTACATTATGAAATGTATTTCGCACCACAGTCAAGTGTACCTAAGCAAGGCCTTAGTACTGACTGCAACATATTTCTGTAACGTGCACTGAAACACATACATGTCAAGGCAAATTTATAGGAGAGTGTCCTGGCACGATGAAATGACAGTCAAATTTTCCCAAGATAGGAAAAATCACTATGGATAGAAACACCGGGGTAACTTTACAAATGTGCTCATAGCTAAAAGCTATACATTAGTTCTGTTTCCCTCATGCAAATAACAAAAGCAGCTTGGTAAGACATTATAAGGCCAAAGAGCTTTTTCTTTTAAGTGTCCCAAATGATACTTGGTCAAACAGGTATTTTGATAGCACAATAACATTACGAATAGACAAACACACATTATCCATACAGTAATAAGTAGACAATTTAAATGTATTTTGGGCTGAATAAAGCTAAAAAAAAAGTCTACTGGACCAATATAAACTCTATGCTGCACTGACTAATAAATATTTTGTACATCCAAATATATAGATTTATTCAATTATAACAAATTATTATTTCCATTTTATGATAAACGAAATGAAAATTGTCCATGAACTGGCAAGAAAAAACAAAATATTACAAGCAGTTATATACCGTAACAAATGCCAGACAGGGAATCTGTCAAGTGCACAAGTGATCGATTGCCAGCGAGATCACATATGGTGACATAAATCCACCAGTAGATGCATGTGATTGCACCTGATTGGTCAAAGCGAGGCCACACAAAGAATGGCATTTCAGTGAACACCTTGTGCCACGTGATGGGAGGTCATGCGACCTAAGCCTTAGCATTTCGGTGAGCACCTCGCATCACATGAATTGCTGCCAGCGCAGTAGAACTTTGCCAGCTGAATGCTTCCTGTTACCTACACGACCCTCTTATATGCCCAGGTGCCTTGCCTTGGTTTATTGCAGTTACTAATCAACTGTGCATTACTTTCAGATTACCTTGTATCGAAAGCACCACTAGGTTTATGCTTTTATCTAAACTTTGAGAAAATATTTAATGAAGCACCCACAGCAAATGTCAAACTTTTCAATTGTGTTTGCCAGTACAATGCATCCATATGCTTCCCATAAATTAGGGTTCAACTTGACTTCATATCGCAAGGGACCGTGTTCACGACTTGCCTCACTAAAGAAATTTACTTTGTTTTACTTATTGATTCACTGCCTCGTCAGATAATGTGACCTGTGTGGTGCCTGCGACTACCACTACTACTAATTCGACGACACAAGATAGATAAAGTCAGCTTCACTGTAAAAGAGTTGTAAAGAAGTCAGTGCAACAAGTAGGAGCAGTAAGAGCAATAATATAGAAGGAGAAATGCAGTAGAACCTCAACTACGCATTCATATTTATTACAATGCACCAATGCCGATGCTTGCAACATTATTATCAAGTGAGCCTGCAAAATGCTTCAGTGAATTCGGATTGCATGTTTTCCCAGATCGTGTATTTTTTCCCGCATTTTTTTTCCCTGATGTATGAATGCGGTGCTAGTGTATATGCTTTGTTGAGACTAAAAGTACGCTGTCATATTGGTGAGTGGCCCTTTTATCCCAATAAATCGAGGCCCAACAGAGTGACAAGCGAAGATGAACTTACTTGCTGTATGGCTTGACCCCAAATTGCCAACTTGCAGGAGCAGTCATTAGGAACCACGGTCTCATCAGGTGAGTGACGTTGGCGTACGACCGGTTGTGACAGAACTGCAGGCCACTGGCCCGTCCAAGGCCACCACCAGTGCACCAGTCAATGTTGACACGTTGAATGTTCCAGTCACCCATTTCTTCAACACGATTATGTTTTATTATTTGATTAGTGCGCCTGAAATGAAAAGGTGCATTGAAGCATTATCAGCCATGGCCGTCAGCATGGATGAAAATTAGAGAGTAAGGAAAAATCTCCCCACAGAGCGTTGTTTAAACATCTATGCAGTTGGTAAGCAAGGAGTTCTGTTCAGTTGTTCCACCTTCCTTGGGGCACTGTTTTCGAGCAGCATTGGCACACTGTCTTTCTTTATGCTAGCATTCATGAGCATTTAATTGCCCCACAGAAGGCAGAAGCTGCAATCACTTTAATTTTTGCAAAATATACATTTTCTTTATGTTTACCTATCTACATGTCAGCTTCACGCCTTGTCCTGGACAGGAATTTCATTTCACAACTACAAAATTCAGTGAAGCCTCCACAGAAAACAGTCTCTTTATACATTTGTCTGGCATCACAAGTGCAACACGCTGTTTTAGTATATTGACATTCTGCTGGCATGGCTGCTTAGATGAGCAGCTACAACACTTGCTTTCGAAGCAAAGGTTTGATATTGAGCACCAACGAATAAATCAGTTATTTCTTTATGGTAATGATTGTCTTACATGACAGAGCACATTAATGACAACTGATACTGTGTCAAACAAAAACGATAAAGTGGAATGCTGGGCCAGTTGGTACAACATAATTTGGAAATATATAAGCGCACAAGGTAGAAGCGTTTTTTTCTGTCAAGTGCTCTTCCTTCTACCTTGTGCGCTGATATATTTCCACAAAACAAAAACGAGCCCTTAGATTTCCGCTTCTTTCCTACAGCTACTTGTCAACAGGCAGTTCAGTTCTACTGAACAGCCTTCAAGAAAAATGAGCCCTGTTCATCTGCGTTCCATGAAAGCATAATACTGTCCACACTCTTTTGTACCACAGAGCTATGAATAAACTAATTCCTTAAGTCGACTAAGGTTGCACGGCGGGCTTGTTGGTTATTCATGTTGTTCGAGGTATAGCGCATCCTGGATGGGAAAGAGAAGAAGACACAGAACACATACACAGCGCTAATATGTGTGTATGTGTATGTAAGCACCGTGTATGTGTTCTGTGTCTTCTTCTCTGTCCCGTCCTGGATGCGCTATACCTCGAACAACATAATTCCTTAAGAAAGTTTTCAAGTTGATGAAAAGCTTGACGTGGTCACAGATAATGTGGTAGGCTTCTTTTCTGAAAAAGCTTGAAGCCTCAGACAGATTATTGACATTTTCCTTTTATGAACCTTTCTTCAACCTGTGCTCACCTGTACAACTGATCTGCAACATTTTGTTCAGTGCTGTAAGTACGTTTTATACCTATGCAGCTCAAATATCAACACATAGAAATACAGCGGTTGTGTTTCCTGATAACAAGTGCATCGATTTGAATGATGCTCCTCAAGTTTAAATCAGGAAGTTAATATATATGAAAAGTAGGAAGTAATTTCTCTATTTCATACAAGCATTTACAAATCAAAAAGCATGATTAAAATTTACAACATTTTTTACTTTGCAACAACTGTGAATATATTGAGATTCCACAAACCAAGACATTCAAGGCAAACAAAAAAATCACATTACTTTTCGTTACCTGAAGTTCTGATAATACTGATAGCTCATTGTCTTGCTTAAAGCCATGCCGTTGACGAAGAGTTCAGTGAGAACTTTGGTGAAGCATTTGAGATGACACAGTATTGTAAACGAGTATCATATCGGTTATTTTTTTCAAATCTAAGTACGCAAAATAGGTAAATGCACCATGTTACAAAGTCTCGTCCCGAGTTCAGGCTACTAGTTCATATGTCTGTTGCGCACATACTAACTGTGGTCACCAAATGATGAGCTATACTTACTACCACAAGCGTGAAACAGTTTTTAACAATAACACATTTGTATACTGTTCCTTTCAATTAACTTTTTCTTTGTGTTTTAAAATGCAAATCAATATGATCCTGCAAGGCATGTTCTTGAAATATTATAATGACTGATGATCCTATGCTGCTGCTGCAATGCTATCAAATGGTGCGAAATAGCCTTTCACTTTCATGTCTTGGCATCATTGTCCTGTGATTTTTCCAATGTCTTCCGTGATGTCAAAATAAATTTAATTGAACTTTATTAGAGTAAACACAGTGCATCAACTATTCAGTACTGATGACTTCCTTTTAAGCTGTGTTCTACAGAACTGTGCCACCCTTTGGGCAACTGTGACTTAAAGATTTGTTACCCGCTTCTAAAAAGAAGCCTATAGCTGTTAGAATTTTTTTTTGTCTCCAGTTTACAAAGTCAAGCTCTTCACGTGAAACAATGATGAAGCCGAAGGTTTGACAGAAGCCCACCTGGTTGTGATGAAACATGAGGTACCAACCAAAATAAAAATAAAAACAAATAAAAAAATGCTTCAGATTGGGTATAAAAGTCTAATTTGTTTTAGTTCACCTTGGTAAAGTGAGCAAGGCTTTTTAAACCAAGCCGAAATGGCTTTTATTTTCATTAACACTTTTTATTTTCCTTTTAGTGCCATCTTTTAATGCTCATTATATCACGGTGGTTATCCAATATCAAAAAATTTTGGTTTTGTGTGCATTTTAATAGCTGTGATATACATGCCGGGCTTCCTGGCCCTAAAATAAAAAGTTGGAAGTCCACGGTTCATCCTGTCTTCCTTTTTCCTCTTTTGTACTTGCACAGCTAGCCTGTATTTAAGAAAGCACAGCACTCTGTTCAGTGCAGTGTTCAAGTGCAACTCACAAAAGCTGAAGTATCTTCTGCTCTTTCCTCGGAACTTCTACCTCGAAGAGAACGGATCGCTGTTGCATACTGAGCAACATTTTGAGCTGAGTGGTTGTATAGGCAGAGCTGTTGGCTTGAATGCCAATTCGTGTCTTGGTCGGGAAGTCAAGCACCATGCCGTTCAAGAAGGTCAGGGCTCCACTGCCACAGGAAAAAAAAAAGCAAGCAAGAGCCAACAATTATGAAGATAGGTAGGGATCGATGCTACGGAAGACAGGCATACTACCAAGAACATAACAAGAAATGTAAAGAAAGCTACAAACAAGTGAAATTTCTCTTTATTTATTCATTTATTTCATTCACACTGTTAGTGTACCTGTCAAAACAAGAGCTAGTAATTTGGGCCAAAGTTCATGATTTTTTAAAAATCAAGTTACACGAAGAAACCATCAGAAAACGAAACAGAAAAATAAAAAAATACATGAGAACAAAGTTTTCACATTGAGAATAAAACACACATTATAGAACGACTCAGCAGAACACAGGTGAGCAAACGAGTGCACTTGCACAGCTTAGTTCGACATTGGAAGCAACAATAATGCTTTCATGACTGCACATTTTGTGATTGTTCGTGTGCTAACGATGGCTTCAGGTTCAAATTTCAGTGCTCTCCGAGTGCCTCTGGGCAGCTAATGCCATTTAAAGGGTAAAAGGTGAAGCATTCTATCAGTTTCGTTTTTGAGTTTATTTTTTTGCCACAAAAGGGTTTTTACAGCTTCTTCAGAGTCGGGGAGATAAGCGCTTGTGGTTACTGCTATTGTGTTGGCATCGTTTACGTGCACTTTACGAAAACGGCTACTTAAAATGAATTCCAATAAATCTGAGCATCAAGCTGCAGATAATGGTCACAGCACGGGTACGTAAGAAGATTTTGAATTATCAGACGTCAGCACGAACAGCGACAGTGTGCTAAACCGCCCAGGAACATCAACAGTGAGCTTTGCTCTCTCCTCAGGCTGTTTTATTGCTGACACGCGTTCATGTAAACATATCCGATTTATACTAAAGGTCACAGCTTTTATCTGCAAGGTATCAACTTAATTTAGGTAGAAGCCTTTAGCACCGGCTGCAGAAAGAGCAGAGAGCTCTCGGCGAAGACAGCACAGGGTGAACTCCACTCTCACGGCACTCCAGACCTAGCGCTACAGAATGCCATGAGGTGGCTTCTTTTCTTTTGACTAGACAAATAAGTATAGGTGAATGCATACTTTCGACAACCCAACACACACACACTAAGAGCGACGAATCCTGGAGGGAAATTGTTTGGGGGAGATTCACATGTTTGTCAAACTTCTGGTGTACTGGGAAATCAATGCTATCTCGTGCCTTCATTGCGAATACATGTTCTTCTGTAGAACAAAGAGAAATGATTTTCTCAGTAAAGCAAAGAAATTAAAACTGGATGCAAAAACACTTATAGAGTTCCACTCTACTTCCAGGGTTAATGTGAATGAGCACCTAATCTGCTTTGGCGAGCAGTTACTCGGTGCCACGGTGCAAAAAAAAAGGAACTACGATAGAAATTTATGTGGACAGGGGAAGGCAAAGTGTTTGCGAGAAAAAATGAAGACTTTCTGGCGTTGAAGGTTTCATGCATTAGTGATATTGAGAAGATGAACGATGCAACATAGTGTGTGCCTTATTTTCTCTGTGTGTGTACGTGGGTACGTAAATAATGGACTTTCCTGAAGCGTGTAGCTATTACGATGTCACCTTTTTTAACAAAACTGTTTCAAGTACTTCTAAACACTTTAAAATATTGCACCTAAACACGCATAGCATTAGAAATAAAGAGAAACAACTCAGTGACTTGTATGCTTCGATCATCCATAGCCTTGATATTTTGATGTACACGGAAACTTGGCCAGCAGAAACTGAAAAACCACTTCATTTTCATGACTACATGTACAATGGTCTGGTGCGTTCAAGTGGCTGGGGAGTGGCATAGGAATTTATGTTAATAGGTCAATAAGTTATGAAACTATGTCTGAGTTTTCAGTAATAAATAATACAATTGTGTTTGTCGGTATGTTTGGAGAAGTTAATAGTGGTTGTTATGTATAGACCACCAATGAGTAACAAATTACACTTCTCTGACTATGTGGAGCATGTGCTTTCTTTTCTATGTCAATTTCCCATGCCTTGTGTAATAATTGGGGATGTCAACAAAAATATGTTATCAGGTGACACTGCTGCTAAAAAGTTTGCTGAAATCATTCATTCCTTCACGTGCACTAATCTTATTACAGAAGCCACAAGATTAACAAAAAACAGCACTACGTTACTTGACATATGTGTAACAAACATTCATTTACAAGACTGTATCGCTGGACTGCTAACAGTCGACTTAAGCGACCATTTACCAGTCTTTTGTCTACTGCCAAACGCGCAAGTGAAATGCACAACCCCTGTGGAAGCCTTATCTCACAGCATCAGTGGCGCAGGTTTGAAAGTTTTTCATACACATATTCATTCAATAGAGTTGGCATGGATGTTTGAACAAGGAAACCCCAATGTAGCATACGAGGTATTCTTTAAGAAATTCAAAGCATGGTACAATCATGCGTTTCCTATGACTCTGAAAAATATGAAACACAAACGGTCAAGAAAGTCGTGGACCGACGGAAAACTACTTAAAATGATTAAGGCAAAAAATAAATTGTACCACACATTTGTTCGGACATGGAACTTGGAAGCGTTTTCAAAGTTTGAACAATGTCGTAACAGGTTGACTACCAAGTTAAAGCGAGTGAAAAAAGTATATTATGAAAAGCTGTTTATGAAAATAAAAAATTACGGTACTCTAGGAAGGTGTGGAATGAGGTAAAAAATCTAATGCAAGAGAGACAAGCCCCACCACTTTGTCTCCAGTCTAGAGCACCTTATCTGATAGTGAAGCAGCGAATAAGATGAATGAGTATTTTGTGACCAGTGCTGAATACAAAAACCATAGCAATACAGTTCCTCGTATTATATTAAAAAAATACAGTCTTACAAACTCTGTGTCCCCATCTACAGTGACATCAGAGTAATACAATTGATAAATGAGATTAACAATACTGTAGCAGCTGGTTTTGACGACATAAAGGCAACTCCAATAAAATATGTTCTGATATTGTAGCTCCAGTCATTGTGCATATAATAAACAGAATGTTCCAGACTGGCATTTTTCCAGACCCCTTAAAAGTAGCAAGAGCATGTCCTGTCTTTAAAGGTGGGGATAAAGGGCAAATAACTAAATACAGGCCAATATCCATCCTTCCTGTTGTATCAAAAGTATTTGAGAATGCAATAAACATCCGTTTTTATAATTTTTTTACCAAGTATAATGTGATCAATGAGGCTCATTACAGTTTTCAAAATAATATACCCTCTGAAGCAGCTTTCCTAAATATTAAACATGAACTAATTAAAAATATCAAATATAAACTGTACTCATTTGGTTTGTTCATAGATTCTAGCAAGGCATTTGATTCTGTATGCCACAAAGTACGTGTTGTTCTTTAATTATTGAGAAGACTATTTAACAAACCGCTATCAACATGACTGTATAAACAACAGCACATCCTCTTACGAAAATATAATAAGAGGAGTACTGCAAGAATCAATACTTGGTTCTCTGGTATTCATAATTTATAGTATAAATGACCTGTGTGATATCCCACATTCACCCAGGTTAATAATGTACACAGATGACACTAACATATTCTTCAGTAGTACATTCATTGTAGTGCTTGAACGCCAGATTAATGACTACTTATATCAGCTGTCGGGTTATCTTAGTTTAAATAAATTGCAACTAAACGTTAATAAAACGAAATACATAGTATTTGCCCCACCTAAGAAGCCGCATAGCTACAGTCCGACTGTTTTATTTGAGGGCAGCGAGATAGAGCAGGTCACAAGCCAAAAGTTTTTGAGCGTATGGTTTACCCAAGGCTTGACATGGAATACACATGTAGATAAACGATAGAACTTAGTAGAACCATGGGATGCTTATACAAGCTCAGTGCAGTTTTGCCAAATAGGTTACAAGTAGAATTATATTATGCACTTTTCTATTCTAAAATGACATACTCTATCTTAGTATGAGAAACTATCACACAAACTATAAAAAGTTACTAGTTCTCCAGAAAAGAGTCTTAGGAGCATTTGAGCAATACCACGGCATTATCAGAGACTTGAAAACTGAACCACTCTCTGAAAAATATGAAATGTTAAACGGAACACAACTGTATTACCTTTACTTCAGACTTTTGCAATGGGTCAAGCAAAATAAGCCACAATCTCTTCAGAACACACCTGGAAGTACTAATTACCACACGCGTCAGCAACACCACAAAACGCCAACACTTAGGACAAACTATGACAAACAACACGTTCAATACCAAATACCTACAATGTTAAATCGTCTACAAGGTCTTCTAGATCACAACTGCACACCTTCTAACACCATTATCAAAACCATACTAATTCTTTATGATATTGAGTACGCTATCTAAAGTTTGATTTCTAATATCTTGTCTAATATCTTGTCTTTCTCTATCTCTGATTTCTAATATTTTACAATATGCTGCGAAGGCCTCATTTAGCATTTTGTTGTTGTGCTGTTGTTTCTTGTTGTGCTGTTGTATTTTCAGGTCTGCTGAAATGTTGCTTTGTGATTAATTTCTTTTATGTTTATTTCACACTGCGTAGTAAAACTATGCTGATGTTTGCTGTATTTTTGTGCAATAATATATTCCAAATATTTCTTAGATATGCAGATGCTCTGTGGCCTGCATGCCAAACTGTATTTAGGAGCAGAGGCCCTTTGTCAGGCTGTATAGCCTTTAGTCTCTGCTCCTGTAAGTTTTTTTTTTTCAGGGCAAATAAACTTTCAGTTCAAGTCAATGTTTTAAAGCTTCTTCCACCATCAGTGATGCCCCAAAAAAGGTTCAAGGCATTGCTTGCCTTCTTGAGTGGTGTCTCTGATCCAGAGAAAATGAACGTCACATCTAACAGGAAGTTTCCCCACGTGCCCCCTCTACTGCGAAGCATGAGCATTCATCTTCTCCCCCTGTTATTTTTTTCTTTTTGAATTGCATCAGACTCTTTCTCTGGATGAGAACACGGTGATGTCTAAGTGTCAGTCTGGCATTAGTGAGTACATGGAGGGCAAAGTGGGCAAATGTGGATACAATTTATGGGCTAGGGCAGACTCGAACATGAAGTACTACACTGTTCCTTCCAGCGCAAACACAGGAAGGTGCCTCAGGGTGGCCAGCATCGACTACAAAATATTTATAAATACCAGAACTGTAAACTATGCTATAAAAAAAAAAGTTGAGCCGAAAATTATGTTTTTTGTCAAAAATGAGCAGCCAACCTTTGTTTCCCTGCATTGAGAAACCGCTTCATGCGTTGGCAAAGTACGACTAGTGCTTATTTTCTTTTTTTTGCATGTAAATAATGTGTGTAATTAGAAACCTTACATATAGGTTTTGTGTTCGAAGTGACTGTTTTGAATAATTTTTATGTTTACTCTTTAGTTATATTTGAATCACCCTCTGCACATTTCATTTGCCAATGACAGAAAACCCGTGATACATCACATTCGCGAGATCACATTCGCGAGATCACCAAGCTGCATGCTGTGTCCAGGTAATGTGAAGACACTTGTCTCTTTCAACTTGAGGTTGCACAGGCAACACTGAGCAGGTATGATGAATGAATGCATGTTTGAAAAGTGTATGAAACAAACAAAAACTGAAGGAAGACGTCGAAGGTGACTCGTGACCGTAGCAAGTGCGGGCGTGGCCACTTTTGGTCCGATGGAGAGCGTCCACCGAGATGGTGAAGAAAAACAACCGGTGCATAACAGCAGATTTAGCAGACATGGCGAAGTCGGCACCGAGTGAAGAAGGTGCCCAGGACGCAAGAATGGCAGCCAGCAGAGCTTCTGCATCAAGGTCGCTGCGGACTAACTTGGACAAGGGTTTTCTCTACATCATCTGGCATTGGCTATGCTTGTTCTAATCATTCGGCATTGGCCAAACTAGCCCTACATCTCTGATTTCGTATCCAAGCTCTGGCTGCCGAACACCAAAACACCAAAAGGTCATTGATCTCGACTCACCCGACACTTCCATCCCTTACACAAGTGAGTGTCTCTACCCCATCTCGGTCATAGCCGTCTGTGCGAGGTAGTCGATGCATTGCCACCAAAGCCTCTGATATGACCCCACATCCTGTAAATTCTGAAACTGTCTTTTTCTAGTGAACACTCACTTCCATGCACCGCTTGTGCCATCTCACCTATTTTTCTATGCCACTTCTTGGATGGTCTGATCTTTTGTCTCTTATTTGTTATCTTTTTGTGTTGTTTGAACATACTGAGTGTGGTGGGATTTTGGGGACCCAAGTGGTGTCCACTCAAATTTATTGATGACATTGAGGTCATCTATTAGCACATGAACGGACACGAGAGCTTGCTGATTAAATAGCCTTGTGACATTACAAATGTGGTTAACTATTGCACGTTTGACCTTTAGGAAAACGAACCTGGGGTGCACTTGGACAGCAAGATTGCTTGGGCTGATCTGGTGTGCCTCGGTTCTCAGTGAAGCCACCAGGGTAGCGCTGGTGGTCCAGTTCAGTGGCAGGCCCAGCATGGTAGGAACCTGATGGTAGCCCTCAATCACACGGATGGTGCGCATCATGTCAAATGACCGAGGGTGCCTCAGCAGCTGGTGTAAGGGCTTGGGTGGCACAAATGCATTGACGATGGCTGCTACTATCTCTCCATAGCTCGAGAATGTCAGGTCAGTGCCTGCAAATCAAATGCCCCATCATCATAATTACCAAGTTGAAGGATTTCTGCCCAGTCTAATTGACTCTATAAATTATTCTGCCCGTGGGCGTCCCACTTCTACCACGACACATCCCAGACCCTTGTTTGGGCATCCCAATCCGCTACTTGTAGGGTCTGCCAAGTTAGCACATTGGATTAAGTGACGTTCACGCACTGCATGACCACTTGCACAAATGCACGTTCACAACACTCTGGCCCTATACCCTTAGGCTGCTAATTATGATCGTCTGTGTAGTGTCATATTCGCACAACAGAATTTTAAGGCACTCGTATTACGTTCCAATATATTACAAAAAAATTAAATAAAGTAATATGCTATGTTGTACGAGCCTTTTGTATTTAAAGGGGTAGTGCCACCAAATATCGAAGCTATCCCAAGCCTGTTGTGAATTTCCTCTGTATACAAGGAATCTCCACACGAAGGGTCGGACACAAGGAATGCATAGAATGTACTTTAATTCACTTCTAAAAGTGTAGCTGAATGCTCACTCACGCGATCTAGGCCCATTACTTGCGCAGCAACACTGACGCTTCAGAATAGAAGCAACGGTACTTGTCGTGATGTCACACCAGATCTGTGGAGACGTGAGTGACCTCCGCTATCTCCGAAGCGAGCGTACCCAACGTACCAGCAAAGCATCAGTTGCTGTATTACTTGCCGAGTTTCAATTGCTTCTTGGCCAAGTGCTATGCATCAAAACCTGCGAAGGCAATCAGTGGTTTGCTGGCGCTTGTGTGGCCTGTGTGTGTGAGAGCAGAGCAAACTCAGCACGATGTGCTTCACAGCTTTGTGTGATCACATGACCAAGCCACTTATGCATCGACGTCACTGTCCAACTCGGCGCGGGGAAACTGAAACCGAAAATGGTCCACATAAGTAGAGCAATATTAAATTATTTAGCGAAAGTACATGAATTTTGGTGCTTGTATCATGCTTCTTGGAGATGAAGGAAATGTTTACAACAAGGAACACACGTGCCACAAGTTTGGTAGCACCACCCCCTTTAATTCTAACTAGCATGTAATTGAATACATATTTATGTATTCTGCAGCCAAACGTTTACGTGAAAAGAATAGAATCGTAAGTCAAAATGCATATAATATTTTTTAGTTGTATTCATTTAGAGCAAAGAAATACAATACTTTTTACGTTGGTCTTGGAATGCGGCACATCAGCCAAGTCGTCAGTCATTGTGCAGAAACGTTCATTCATTTAACCACCATAAATTCAGGTAATCAGACACCACACAGAATCAGATACTCTGATAATGCGAACTTGTTCCTTGGTCCCGGACAGTTTATGTATTGTTTATTGGGATAAAACTCTTGTGAATTCGGATGATTCTCGGAGTGTGCCGAGCGCAACATACCAAAAATGTGCAACACAAAATAGTGCGGTAGAAGACAACCTAAAAAAGACACCAATGTCCACATCACTATGGACATCAGTTAGTGACCACTACTCAGTCCACACATGAATCAGGCCCTCAGCAGCATCACTTTAACTTGACATAATGTATGTGCAATGCCACAAAACTCAAACACAGCAGAAGATGAGGAACTTTCTAACGCAATCAGTAAGCTGGCATAAAACTAATTTGCTTCATAGTGATGGACAAACCGTCAGTTGCCGTCATATTAACTGCTAAAAAAACTATCCTTATGGGCGCATGATTGTTGTGACGGTGCATAATAGGGTGTGGTATAAGGCATGTTTCAAGATAATAAACACAGGGGTCTAGCGCCATAGTTCTGTTCAGATTGAACCAGCAGAAACATAAGAAGTATAGCTTTTCAACTGCTGTTATGTAAAATAAGTACAAAATTTATATATTCATACAGAAAATGAATTAACATTGATGTAAGGGACATTTTTTTATTGCTTTCCAGAGAGAGAGAGAGAAACAACTTTTATTGAAACGGCAAGTGTTAGAGGAGTTGACTCCCCTCCCTTAGATGGCAGCTAGGAGTCCTTGGGCCCTAGCGGCATCTTCGGCTTGCCTGATGACCTGTAGTTGGTCCTCGATGCTTGAGCTTAGCAGCGCGGTCTCCCACTGTTCCGTATTCATGTATGTGTTTGGCCCCTTCACGATGTTGGGGCAAGCCCAGATAATGTGTTTGAGGTCCGCCCGCTGATTGCAGTGTTTACATCTGTCTGAGTAGAGGTCCGGGTAACAATGATTATAAGCGATTGGGTTTGGGAACGTGTTTGTTTGTAATAGGCGCCACGCTGTCGCCTGCTGCTTATTTAATGAGGAGTGTGGTGGCGGGTAATGCTGCCTCCCTAATCTGTAGTGCTTGGTAATTTCGTTGTAACTGAAAATGCGGTCTCTCTCCGCACGCGGGCTCCGCGTCATTCCTGCCCCTGCTCGGCTCGCTAACTCTCGAGCTAGGGTGTGTGCGGTTTCATTGCCCGGGAGGGAGGAGTGGGCGGGCGTCCATATAACATAAACGTCGCGCTCTCCGCGAAAGTTATTTAAGAATCTTAACGCCTATTTCGAGACCCTTCCGTTAGCGAAGTTATGAATCGCGGTTTTAGAATCACTGATTACGACGCTGGCCCTTGTGGACGCAAGCGTCAGCGCTATGGCCGTTTCTTCAGCGATTTCCGAATTTGCTGTTTTAATGGTGCCGCTAGCAAGCAGGTGGCCCGCTTGATTTGAAGCGACTATTGCCATGTGTCGACCGTCTGTATATTCGGCTGCATCTACATATACCACGTCCGCGTCATGTTGAAACTTCTTGTGCAGTGCTCTCGCTCTTGCATTCCTCCGCTCCCGGTGATGTTCGGGGTGCATGTTTCTGGGTAACGGAGGTATTATGATGCGCTCTCTGGTTTCTTTTGGGATATCGTATTTATTGCCGCTTTGGCCAGCGTACGTTATTTCAAGTTTGTGCAGGATGTGTCTTCCCGTGTTGCTTTGCGCGAGTCGTTCATATTGCGCTATCATATGAGCCTCAATAAGTTCGTCTAGCGTGTTATGCATTCCTAACGCTTCGAACTTTTCGTTAGACGTGGTGATCGGTAATCCGAGGGCTTGCTTATATGCTTTTTTAATTATGCATTCTATCTTTTGTTTTTCCGCTACTTGCAACTTGAGGTATGGGGTCACATACACTATGCGGCTGACGACGAAGGCTTGGATGAGCTGCACTAAGTTGTGTTCTTTCACGCCGTAGTTTTTGTTGGCGATTCTTCGAATCATTCGAATGGTTTGTTGGGTGTTGTTATCCAGGAACTTTATTGCTTCCCCGTTATGTCCGTTCTCGGATATTCGGAGTCCCAGAACTCTTATGTGTTGTACCTGAGGTATTGGGTAACCTCCTGCTAAGATTGTGATGTTGTGTCGTTCGTGAATGCGCTTGCGACCTCTGCTTGTAGGTCTGTAGAGTAATAACTCCGATTTTTGAGGAGAGCATTTTAGGCCATTGTTCTCCACGTATCGCTCTACCGTATTTACTGCTTGTTGTAAAATCTCTTCTATGTGACCGTCGCTCCCGCCCATCACCCATAGGGTGATGTCATCCGCATAGATACTGTGCTGAAGCCCTTCGACGCGTTCCAGCTCTGAGGGTAAACCAAGCATCGCCACATTGAATAGGAAAGGGGAAAGCACCGAACCTTGTGGTGTTCCCTTGTTGCCTAGAACGAATTCTTCGGATTCCGCTTCCCCGGCCATGATTGTAGCTTTACGGTTGGTGAGAAAATCTTTTATGTAATCGTACACTCTCCGACCTACGTGTAGGTTTTGCAAGTTGCGCAATATGGCCTCGTGGGTGACGTTATCAAATGCCTTCTGCAGGTCAAGGCCCAGAATGGCTTTTGTATCCAGGGTGTGCGTTTCGGCGTCTATGATTTGATTCTTTAGCTGCAACATCACGTCTTGCGTCGAGAGTCTTGGTCGAAAGCCGATCATGGTGTGTGGGTATAGCTCGTTGTCGTTCATGTATCTGACGAGACGTGTTAAAATTACTTTTTCCATGAGCTTTCCAATGCAGGACGTCAATGAAATGGGCCTGAGATTTCCGATGAGCGGCTTTTTGCCCGGCTTGGGTATTAATATGATTTTGGCGGTTTTCCATTGCTGGGGTATGGCGCCCTTCTCCCAGCATTCGTTTATGTACTTTGTGAGAGCAGTGACGGATTCGTCATCTAAGTTGCGAAGTGTTTTATTTGTTATACCGTCGGGACCCGGGGCGGACTTGGGATTGAGTTGTCCGAGTTCGTATCGAATCTCTGCCTCTGTTATGGAGGCGTCGAGGTCGACGTTATCCTTCCCTTCGTACTCTGGGAGTCGCGCCTTTGTGGCATCTCCTACGTATGTCTGGCGTAGCTCGCGTAAGAGCTCTGCTTCTGTACCTGCGTAGCTGTGTAGTATCCGTTGCAGGTTTTGTCTTTGTGTTGTTTTCGTGCCTTCTGGATCAAGGAGGCCTCGGATAATGTTCCAAGTTTTGGACATTCCGAACTGCCTGTTCATTAAAGTGCACATGCCTGCCCACTGCTGCTGGGACAGCCTATTTGCGTAGTCTTCTATGTCTCTGTCGAGCGCGACGATTCTTTTTCTTAGACGCCGGTTGTGCTTTTGACCTTTCCAGCGCTCTTGCAGGCTGCGTTTTGCCTCCCACATGTGTAAGAGCTTGCTGTCCATTTCTTCCATTCCTGCCTCTTCGGGAACATGTTTGGTGGCTTTCTGCACGCTACGCTGGAGTGTGTCTGTCCACTTCTGTATATCTTCGATGGTCTCTGTAGCATCGTCCTCTCTTATCTTACGAAAAGTGTCCCACTCGGTTAACATTATTTTTCTACCTTTCTTTTTACGCGGACCTGCTTGTAAAATTGTGCATACAATGTAGTGATCGCTGCCTAGATTTACGTTAGTGTTGGTCCAATGAGGGTTGGATATATTCTTTATGAATGTAAGGTCCGGCGTGGTGTCTCTACTGACGCTGTTCCCCATTCTAGTAGGGTCTTGTGGGTTAGTTATTAGCGTGAGCTCCTCGTGCTGCGCGTCGTTCCACAGGTTGCGGCCTTTAACGTTTTCGATGGTGTAACCCCAGGCGGCGTGTGGTGCGTTAAAGTCGCCCACGACGATCAGTGCTTGTCTGCCCGCTACGTTTAGCACTTTGCGGAAAAGCGAGCCAAACTTTACCTTTTGTCGTGGTGGACTGTACACGTTCAGCACAAACAAGCTTCCCTCCTTTTTACGAGACGGGAGAATTTCTAGTAGGACGTGGTCTATGTTGCGTATGCCAGTATCGTGTTCTACAGCCGTTATATTACGATGTATCAGTGTGGTTACTGTTGCTTTTTCAGCTAAAGTGCTATATGATTTGTATCCTGATAATTTTGCGGTCCCCCCAGTTTCCTGGAGGGCGATTACATCTGGTGCTTGCTTGGTTTTTACGAATTGCTGCAGGTTACCCCGCTTACGACGAAACCCACGACAATTCCACTGCCAAATCGTGTATTCATTAGGCGGCGCCATGTTGGCTACTCGAGTTTTCTATGCAGCTGTTCTCAGCCGCAGGTGGTCTGCTGTACGGCTTGCTCTTGACCGGCCTCGCTCCTGCGGGTCGGGCGTCTTTCGAGACGTTTTCCAGCTGCCCTACCCTACCCTCGAGGGTGTCGAACCTCTGAGACATTTCATCTCGCATCTGCGTTATCTGCTGTTGTAGGTCCGCGCGCATCTGCATGAATTGCTGCTGTAAACCTACGAACATTTCCTGAAACATGCCTTTTACTTCTCCGAGTGTAGAGTCGCTTTGCTCATCGGCGTTTTCCTTTGCCCTTCGTTTATGCGGTGGCGTTTCTCCACTCATCGACGCGGGAACGGGCGTCGCCGGAGCTCGAAGAGGTGTCGACGCCCTAATGGGTGTTGGCGTGGTATGGGTCATCTCTGAGTGTTTTGGGTTCTTAAGCTTAGCGTTTTCTACTTTAAGCATTTTTACCTCTTCCCTTAGCGTCGCGTTTTCTCGCTTTATTTGCTCTAACAACTGTCTGATCTGTGTTATTTCCTGTTCTAAGGCGGACCCCGCGCGTGTAGGTGTAACAGCAGTGCCAGAGACCGCGTCTGCAAAGCTCACCTGTGCCTGAGTTTCTACCGCTCCTCGGCTGGATTGCAATCTTGACGTTGCCCTGGATCTCGATCGGGTTCTCGATCGGGTTCTCGAATGGGTTCTGGACCGGGTCCTCGACCTTGGTCTGCGACCGGGCTGCTTCCGACTGTCCCCCTCGTATGGTCCCGGGGGTGAGCCTTCTGTGCGATGGCCTTCTGATCCCTGGGTGTTCTCGCTCGTTGCTTTGCCAGCTCGTTTGTTGTAGTCGTTGATGCCGTATGGTGTTTCGGCCTCCGCTTCTTCTCTTCTTCGTCGCTCCCAGCGTCTTCACCGGACCAAATACGGTATCTTGTACTTTGCCTTGCAGCGTCTGTCTCCCGTAAAGTGAGCTTGCCCGCATAGCTGACATCTTGCTTCACACTGGTGTTCTTGCGGCGGGTTGGCCACGCCGCATCCTCTGCATATTTTTTCGTCTGGGTTGGGGCAAACGTCCGCCCTGTGTCCCAGCCTCCCACATTCGTAGCAAATGTCAATGTGTTTTCTGTATAGCGAGCACCGGACGATGAGCGCTCCGTATTTCACGTATCTCGGCACGTGAAGTCCGTCGAAGAGCACGATTACATTGTCTGTGTTGCCCATCCTCTTCGCGTGTAATATGCTTGGGTTTCTTGCTGTCACTAGGTTGTCTATAATATCTTCGGAACTTTCCTCTTGGGATATCCCTCTTATGAGTCCCTTAGATGTGTTTTCCGGCGCTGCTCTGTAGGCGCTGGCTTCGTGTTCTTGCTCTCCCACTCGGATCTTCGTGATGGCTCCGTACCGCCTGGCTCGCTCTTCGGACGGCGTGCTGACGACCACGATATTCTGCTTGTAGTTTATGCATATACTGTCTTCTTCTGCTGCTTCGCGACCGACGCCAGCGGCGTTTCTCAGGCAGCAGTATATGCATGCCTGCCTGTGCTCCGAAATGCTGAGTCCTCCTCGTGGTCGCACGATCACTTTGTAGTCTTCTGCCGGTAGACGAGGAAGTCTGCTTGCATTAGCAATTTGTCGTATGGTTCATTCACCTTTCCACTTGCTGTCCCCAGGCGCGCCCGTCGGCGCAGCAGCGTCTCTTAGCATGGTTCTCTTCGGGCCTGAAATCCCTCCAGATGTTTTCGTGATGTTTCTTCTGCGGACTTCGCACGATCCGGCGTCGTTGGTAAAGTCCTCCGGTTGCATATCTTCTCCTTCCACGCTTACAACCTCCATCGTGGTGCTAGACGCGCCGTCGAGGCGTTCCGGGGTCGCCCCAGGCGTCCTCGTCGACGCGTTGGACCTAGCTCTCCCCGCCGCTGCGGCGGCAGACGCAATGTTTGATCTTCGTGGCGACTCAGAATTATCGGTGTCAGTGCCGAAAAAGCGGGCCCACCTTGCAATAGTTGGTATCCAGGTGTTCGGCTGAACTTCCTCCGTCGATTGGCGTAGAGACTTTAGCCAAGTTTTGCAATTTTTTAACAAAAATCATTTGAAAACTGCGGAGCCTACACAACGTGCGTCCGCACTCTGCGACTCCTAGCGTCCCTCCCATTGCTTTCCAGATAATTTTGATAATTCAGCATTCTCTTCAGTTGAACACTTGTTTTGGTCTTGTAAAACCAAATTAACAAGCTTTTACTTAAGCAGCGCATGTTGTTGGGCTAGTGAGCTTATGCTTTTAAACAGTTTTAAACTGCGCATAGAAGACTGGACGAAGACAGGAACACATATAGAAATATGGGCGCAGAAATTCCAACGGACTTTATTTGCGGAAAGCAGGTGGCTTATAGGTTCTTCAAAATAATAAACATAAGAGCTAGAAATAATCGCAATGACATAGTTAAAAACAACAAGAGCGCGTGCACATCACACACACGGAAGCAACCTGATGTGTCCATCTGAGAGTCCTGTTTTATCCCTTCATAACAATATTAAAGGAGAGCTGATATAGCTCTCCCCTTTTGGCAAGAAAAAACACCTCAATGACTTCTTTTTGAATGCTCAACTTCACTTCTGATAAAAATTTTTGTCTTTTCTAGATGAGGCAAACAGATTTTGCTACTGCATCTCTTTAAATCCAGGGCGAGATTTCTGCCTGTGCTATTGTGTAAAGATCAGTTGTGATGCTATGTAATTGAAACAATGGCAGGTTTGGCGCATGTAAGACCGTCCGCATGAAAAGCGTAGCATATAAATGATGCTGAAATGGCAACTAGAGAACTCGTGGGGATCTGAGACCACATCTGCTGTCTTCGTGTGCTTGAAGAGTGGCGTTGATGCCCCAACAGTCGGAGCACATAAAGACAGCAGTTGTGCTCAGGCAAACCAACAAACACATGCACATTTATTCATTTGGTTTTACAATGACGATATTGGAAGCTGAATCAAATACGTCACTAGTGACATTCTAAAACAACATCATACAATATTCCAATACAGCCCTCAAGCAAACAACATGAAGAAACACTAGGTACCACAAATGTGACGTTCCTAATGTTCGTCTCATCACAAGGGAATCATAAGAAATGGCTCACGGTTGCCGTCTCTCATGGATCTCCTGCAGGAATTTATCTACGATCACTGTCAAACGCTAAAAGAAAGTTGCTTCTTTTTTTCTGTGCACCAGCCTAGGCTCTCCACCGCGTGGCGGTGCAGCTGGCGCCACCACTCCACATGAACAAAGCACCACTTCCCGCTTGGTGGGCGTTGAACCTAAGAGCGGCTTATTTGTGAGACAAGCTTTCACCAATAGGTGAAAGTGACTTTACAGGGAATAATAGCACCCTCATAAACTTTATCTGATGCTTCTTCTTGGATGACACCTCTTGTTTTGTTCTCATCAGAACCTTTTTTGCAAGGCAGAACGTAAGTTCACAAGGCATGAATAATCGCGACTCAAGTTCCATAACATTGAGTAGGAATGACAATGCAAATAAGGCTTGACAAAAGGTGGCTTTTGGTCCCAATGCTTCTCTTGCATATCTAAGAATTTTCGCTTTTGAAACAGGCTATTGAATGTGCTGAGTTGTGGATAGCCAGCAGAGAGCAGATCTATTGAGTCAAGCGTGATACTGTACGGGAACAAGAATTCTGTTTGGTAGAAATGTGGGTAGACTTGTATGGTAGACTTTTGTATGATAGACTCTTGTAAGGCTTTTGTGAATCGTGGCACCATTACGCCTACCTGTCTTCTGTGGTAGCTGCTGGCTATTTGCAACATCTGATTTGCAGCCCATTTGAAAGTTGCTTCAAAAGCTGAAATCCTCAGATTAGCAAGAGACGCGTCTAGATCAAAAACCACCTTTTGTCATGCCTTATTTGCTTTGTCTGTCCCACAACCTTAGAAAGATCCCACAACGGCATAGAATTTGCATCAGCTTTTCTGCACCTTGCAAATTTTAAAAAGTGCGCCCACTTCTGACGAGAACAAAGCAAGAGATATCATACAAAAAGAACCATCACATCAAGTTCACTACTTGTGTTTACGAGATAGTCCTTTTGTTCTGATCGTCTTACATAAGCCAAACAGGCCATTGTTTCAATGAGTGCGCACAGGAGAATGTTATGACTAGCAATGCATTGACTCTGCCTGCAAGGGACAATTATCAGCGAGCCCTTCAAACGCGGTCTGTGTTCTGCAGGAATGTGAGAGATGTCCCTGTGTGCCACAGAGAACGCGCATCGGCATTGCTGAGACGCACAGTCGGCGTCGGACAAGGAGGACGTACACGAACCAGGCGATATGAAAGGAGGGGTGCGTATGCGCTGGAGACTCTCTCTCGTTAGCCTTTGTTACGGCCGGTCATGTCTCGTGTTGAGGCGTTTCTCGATGCCTAGTGTTCATGACACCTGTATATATATCTAAATAACTTTGTGTGTTCTTCGTGTGAGCAGGAAGCCTCCCAAGAGTTCGTCCTGTCCCGGCACCTGGGTGTCCGCCTTGGCATAACACCTCGACTAGATCAACTGGTAGACAGTGACAGGATCCGGTTGTGTTCTTTCATGGTGCCGATGCTGGTGAGTGCTCACTCTCCGTAGAGATTCTACCAGGTGTCGTGGTTAGAAGGCGATGTCTTTCCGAAGGGGTAGATTGGTTGCTGCTTTGTGAAGGCTGTGTTTATTGAGGTACCTTCAAAGCAGCTTGAGCAACAGAGGGTGACTATAGATTTGAACAAGTTAAAAAAAAAATTGGCAGATCCCACGTATAGTGGGAATCAATGATATGTGAAGCACGAATGAGAAATGTTGATATGTCCTCTTAAAATCAGCACAACGTTAGGAGGTGGAGGTAAATGATGTCGTACATGAACCCTGTGTCATGATTATCATGCTTGGATGTGTCGTTTACCTTCGTCATCAATTCACCTCACGTGATACCACATTTAGTATATGTGGAGCGAGCGAAACGGCCGCGAGCACACTATGAGCGTGGTATGTTGTTCTGTTTGTTCATGACACGCATGTCAAGATTCTCATGTTTGCACCAGTCATATATTTCGTCATCCATTGACGTCACGTAACACCAAATTTGGTATATGTGGAACTATCAAAACGGCCGCGAGCGCATCATGAAGGGCCTACTATACTCCAAAGTAGCGTTGACGTGTGCGCACGCTGGGCACAGCGACGCTACGTTGTCAAAACGTGAGCACTCTATAGTTTGACGTTAAGTGCGACCAGCGTCTGTCGGTGCAGCCCGACGGCAATCGGCGCGAAATGTGACATGCTGCATTTCACACCGATGCGTTAGCCAGACAACACTGCGTCTCCTTCTTTTCGTGATGGAGGGACGCTGGATGCGCTGAAACGCGAATGCATCAAAGCAACGCAGCAAGTGCCTGTGAGTATATGGCATAACCGGTGCCTGGCGTGGCAATGCTGGCGTGTCGCGACGAAATGAACGCCAGCGAGCACACGCACCGCATCAGGTCGAAATGTATTGGCGCCTTGACTGTGGCATGTAGTCATGTTCTCACATGACACGCATCTCATGATTATCATGTTCGCAACAGTCACATACCTTCGTCATCCATTGGCGTCACATACCAAACTTGGCATATGTGAAGCAAGCGAAACGGCCGCGAGCGCATAATCAGTGTGGCATGTAGTCATGTTGTGACATGACACGCATGTCGTGATTATCATGTTTGGATGTTTCATCCATTCGAATGACATAATAACGAGTCTGCACATAAGAAACCTAGGGAAATGGCCGCGAGCGCATCATAAGCGTAGCACGTAGTCATGCTGTTACACGTCACGCATCTCATGTTTATCATGTTTTCACCAGTATCATACTTTCGTAATCCATTCACGTCCCGTAACACCAAATTTGGTATAAGTGAAGCTAGCAAAATGGCTGCCAGCGCATCATGAGCGTGGCCTGTAGTCATGTTGTTACATGACACGCATCTCGTAATTATCATTTTTGCACCAATCACATACCTTCGTCATTCATTCACGTACTGTAATACCGAATTTGGTATATGTGACGCTAGCAAAACAGCCGTGAGCGCATCATGAGAGTTATATGTAGTCATGTTGTTACATGACATGCATGTCATGATTTTCATGTTAGGGTCTGTCACTTAAGTTTGCCATGCAATCTTGCCATACCATACCAGCTTTGCAACATGCCATGTGAACGAAACCGCCACAAGAGCTGCAGGACCATAAAATATAAATCATGACATTCGTGACATACAAGCCATATTTTCATGTTATGACTAGTCAAATATGTTCTTCATACAGTCATGTTATGCCATACCAAGTTTGGTTTGGTATCGAAACGGCCAGGAAAGCTAAAAGTCGTAGGCAGATGAATGGATGGACGGACGGACGGGTGGACAGACGGATACGCTCAAAGTCACCAAAGATCGCTAAGAAATGCTTCGCATTTAAAACCAGATGTAGTGCTTCTAGGCGACGAGCTGGGTATTGATGGAGTGAGGATACACAAGAAGCCGCATTTAATACAAGCGATTAAGGATTTCGGCGTCGATAAAGAAAGGCTTTGCGATGGTTGGGAGCTCGTACAGGCCAAGCCTAAGGAAGCCAAAGAACTAGAGCGGCTTGTGCTTGAGAGAGAGACCACGAGGCGTAAAAAGTGAGCTGAAGCCCATGAAAGGAAAGTGGAGCGATTGAGGCTTGAGCTTCGCAGTGCCCTGGCGAAACATGTTGGTGGTAAGGCCACAGTAAACGAAGAGATTCTAGATAAACCAGGCACGATAAACTTGAAAGGCACGGCTGAGCTAACTGGTGGGTGCCGCATCCAGCGCCAGTTAGAGATAACAGGCGTCACAAGCATGACCGAAAACCAGGATGACTCGCTCGTGGAGGAAGGTTCTTTTCGGCTTAGAGTAGATGCGGTATCTCCGACTGAGCAAGTAGGGTGTGCAGATACACTCATCAAACCAGAAAAAATACAGCCGGAGGCACTACCATCCTCAGATAGCAAAGTAGATAGGCAGGATTGCCATAATAAAACATTGAGTTCTGTGTAATGCAGCGATAAAGGTGCAAAAAGTGACACAGGAGGTGATAAACTTGAAGAGCCCAGCTCCTTCAGTGGGGATGAAGCTGCTGTATTGTCGGTGGTGCCTTGGGTCACAGAGGGCACATTTTCAAAGATACTTAGTCCTTTTGGTTTTGAGCTGAAGGAATGCGTGTGTATGGAGGTTGGAGTCGTTCGAATGCTTCCGTCTTTGTGCGTCTGGAAACAAGTTCTTTGGTTGGAACCCTGGCATTGCAGTGCCCCGGAGGGCGATTACTTGAAGAGTCCGGGTGGTCTAACGCGGGTGTTGACACACGCGTCTCAAATAACTTGTTTCAAGGTGACCTTTTGGCTAGAGTCTGTTGAGCGTTTAAAAATGGATCACGTGAGCGTCAAGTTACTTAACTAGTCACCACCATGGTGTAGGCTTCCGTGTGCAAAAAGTTAAGCAGGTAGCTTAGAAGTAAATTCACACCTGGTGATCTTTGGAAAAGCGAGGGCTTTTCGGTGTCGGCATTGGGTTTGACTGCATCGCTTTGTGCTTAAGCCATGTAGAGTCCAGCTACGCCTACTGGCCCGACATCTGAGCAAGAAGGGCATGATGAATGATACTGTGGACTGCCGCCTTTCTGCTGGGCTTTTGTGCCATTGTTGAGCAAGGAACATCCAGGCAGCAGTGACCAGGCCAGCTGTGGAGCTGCATGTTGGAACCCAGCGGGCATAGGTGTGTGGTGGATCGTGGCGACGCCGAAATGCGCTTGTTGTGCACGGTGCTCTGTGCTGTGTGTGAGTTGTGGTCAACAACCGGTGCGAAGCGTACGGACAATCTCTACGGACCACGTACATACAAGGGCCACTTCAGAGAGCAGCGGTACTGCAGCCCTTACGTGACCTCTTCGGGCGGCGGACGGGCTGTTATGACTGGCAATGCATGGACTCTGCCTGCAAGGGATGTTCCTCGGAGAGCCCTCCAAATGTGGTCCGGATCCTGCAGGAATGCGAGAGGTGACCCTGTGTGCTACAGGGAATGCACATAAGTGTTGCTGAGACACGCAGTCGGCGTTGGACAAGGAGTGCGTGCACGGACCAGGCGAGATAAAAGGAGCGTTGCGTGTGCGCTGGGACCTCTCTCTCGGTGGCCTTTGTTATATATGGTTGGTCATATCTGGTGTTGAGGCACTTCTCGACGCCTAGTGTTCTTGACATCTGAACATATGTAAATAAATTTGTGTGTTTTTCTTGTGAGCAGGAAGCCTCCCAAGAGTTCCTTCTGTCCCAGTGCCTGGGTGTCCGCCTTGGTGTCCGCCTGGGCCCAACACCTTGACTACATCAAGCACAAATGACCTTTGCCCACTGGCACGAGCAGTATTCTCCCCCTGCATTTAAAGAGATGCAGTAGCAAGATATGCTTGCCTCATCTAGAAAAGACAAAGTTGTTATCAGTGGAAAAGTCGAGAATTCAAGAAGCCACCGAGGTACTTTTCATTGCAAAAGGGGAGATAGCTGTATAAGCCCTTTTTGAGCATCGTTATCACAGGATTAAATAAAATTTTTAGATGAACACATCAGGTCTCTCTCATGTACATGATGTGCAAGCACTCTTGTTTTTGTTTTTAACTCTGTCATTGCTATCGTTCCTAGCTCATATGTCTTGTTATATTGAAGAACCTATAAGCCACCTGCTTTCTGTAAATAAACTCAATTGGAAGTTCGGCGCCCATGTGTATGTGCTCCTGTTTTTGTCGTGTCTTTCTCAGACAGTTTTCCTTTTCGGGAGCTTTTATTATATAGTCGAACCCCGCTACAACGAAACTAAAAGGGCGCGGAAAAAATTTTGTTGAAGCAAAATTTCGTTGTAGTGAAATAACGAAAATGTAGCCAATCTGAACTGGCTAGCAAAACAATGAAACTTTTATTCTCAAAATTCAAAAAGTGTCCAGTGCTTTTTATTTTATCCCAGGAGCGTCACGACGCGATTCTCACCCATGCATAGCGAGGCCGTGAAAAGCACGCTGAAACAATGACTACAACCGCTTTCGTGAACGAACGAAACATTTGCATTAAAACCTTAACACCAGCAGCTGTGCGCCATCAAAACACCGTCAAAACGCCATGGAGCGGTGGCTTTTGCCTTATTTTATGCCATTTTTATCATCTATCACTCGCGGCTAGCTGATTTTGTTGGTAATACGGGCAAAAAGCCGCTCTGATTCGTTACCACACTGGCAGAGCAAACAAAATGATAAACATTGGAATCGGAAAAGGCATTGTTTCGCAGATGCACCCAGCAGCTGCGCGAAAGATTCCATGAACTAAGCAACTGAGCTTCAGCTTCAGATCGTGTCTCACTATTTGGAACGACTGTGAAAACTGAATAGAGTCACAGCAGGCGGTGCTTCACTATTAGGAACGACTGTGAAAACTGAATAGAGTCGCAGCAGGCGAAGTCCCCCCCCCCCCCTCCCCGCCTTTTTTTTTTTTCACAGCTGATCGTGCCGCGTCGACCGTGCGCCCCGACGGGGACGCTATACTTCCCCTAGCTGTGTCAGCACAAGACATATCGTTCGGACTCGTGCACATGTGATAAATAAACATCCCAAAGCTGGCTAAGCGGGGTACGTCGAATATGATACAGCTATATACGCCTGGAAGGCTTCTTTATCGATGCAGTTTTAGCAGATTAAGCGCGACTCGCGTGTACCTGTGTAAGATTAAGCGCGACTCGCGTGTACCTCGCGTGTAAACAGGACCCCGCATAAGCACTCATTATTTAGAATTTTGGTCATTTGTGCTTATTGTGGGTGGGGCACTGCAAGCGACTCGTCGGCGGGGTCCTATTTACATTCAGCATTGCATATCAAATGTACCCCGATTAGCGAGCCTTGGGACGTTTATTCACCACATGTACATGAGTCCGAACAATATGTCTTGTGCTGACACAGCTAGGGAAAGCGTAGCGTCCCCGTCGAGGCGCGCGGTCGACGTGGCACGATCAGCTGTGAAAAAAAAAAGGGGGGGGGGGGGGCGGCGCACTGCCTGCTGCGACTCTATTCAGTTTTTCCCGTCGTTCCTAATACTGAGACGCAATCTCTTAATTACACAGCTGCGCACACAGCAAGAACGCACGCCCCGACTTCTGCAACATGCGGTTCATTGCGTTAATTACGTCACACACACACTGGCGAACAAGTTCATCGCATTCGCAAAATGCAAGGCGGACGAGGCGTCGTTGGTCTCTCAATTGCACAGCAGCACACACCGCAAGAGAATGCGTCCCAACGTCTACGAGGCGCAGTTCATTCCGTTAATTAAAACGGCCTCTTAATTGCACAGCAGCACACAGCTTGAGAACGCATCTGCAAAGCGCTGCATTCTGTTAATTAAAACGGCCAGCTTCGCTCATGCACTCGCGAAATCCACCGTGGACGACACCAAACCTTCACAGAGAAGCCACAACTACAAAAGCAAATTTCTCTTCCAAATTTGGCAGCAGTCTGGCAACACTGACCCTCCAAGTCTGGCAACAACTTATGCAACGCTAGGGTAGCCGTCCTAGCAAGGCCAAACAGAACCTTGCCCGCAATGAGTAACATTTTGATGCATTTCTAGAAACTGAAAATATGTAGACGAAGTCTTAAACACGTGTTGGCACCACCAGAAACCACCACTGATCAACAAGCGTGAATGCCACCATTGCTCGATAGTGATGACAATGAGACTGCCCTGCTTTATTCATTGAGAAAAGCAGGGCAGTCTCGTTACCATCGCTATCGAGCAATGGCGGCGCCCATGTTGGCTGAACAGCGGTGGTTTTTGGTGGTGCCAACGCGTGTTTTAGACTTCGATAACGTATTTTCAAGTTCTGAAAATGCATCAAAATGTTAAAAATTATGCTTACTGTATAGCAATAAAAATCTGAACCTGGATCGCATCGTGAAATTTCGTTGAAGCGGGACGGCAGAAGAAGAAGTGCTCATTGTGGCGACAATATTTATGCATTGACTCCTAAGTACTTCTGATGGGAAACCGTGAATTTTTCGTTGTAGCGGGAGTTTCGTAGAAGCGAGGTTCGACTGTACTGCCTTCACCAAAGTGGTTGGCTGCAGCCTAATGCAGCTCACTGTAATGAAGAGAAGTGGTTATGATAAAGGTTAAATTCATTGTGTGTGCTGAGTATATCGCACTGTTATGGCCACTAGTCCAAGGAAGTGGCAAAGACATGTTGCATTCACACATGTGAATGGTGCACCTCAAGGAAATATGCATAAGTAGCCAACAAAACACCCTTCGAGGGCTATGCAGACAAAGAGGGGGTAGTTGTTAGCAACCTGCAGTACTTTGTTGTTGGAAATGTTTTTCTATTTTAGAAATTTATTTGGCACATGTTTCAAATCGCTGAGTAGCAAGACAAGTACTATATTAATAGTCTTCCTGATTCCCAGTCTTATGCCTATTAGTATTTTTGCTTGATGATCATTGCATGCTCTGAGCATTTCTTCAAAACATATTTGTTGTCCTCCAAGTTTGAGCGTCTCATATTAGGACTAACAATACACTAGAGATGCAGCTCAGTGTTCAAATAATGCAGCATTAATATTATAGTGTAATGTCCACTAAACACACAAAAGCGAAATACACCTTAACATGGCTTTAATCTGGCAGCCATTGCCACCAGCCTCAGTGTTCCCAAAACACTTCGTCTTCCTCGTTCTCTGTCCTGCGGCTTTCCTCTGCTATTATCCCACTACCTGTCAGTTTACCCTATAACATCTTTCCATCGGGGAGAAGGGAGGAGGTGGAAAAAGAGGAGAGGGTGGGAAATACCATTGTTCCTTGAGGGCAGTTCTACTTACTTTTTGACCAAAGTGCAGTGCATGGTGCTGCACTGAACGCTGCGGATGGTCTTTGCAATATTGAACCATCTTCTTTCTCAATACCTAGGCCATTGTGAAAAACTTGCACGGAGTGATAAAAAAGCTGCTGTCGACAACCGTAAGCTTGGGGAGAATCTTGTGCCATAGAGTACGTGACTTCGCCTGCCGGATCATCAACAACGCACGGTCCTGTTGCGCTGCTTTTTCAATGGTGTTCTCCGAAGTGTGAACCTGGTCCTCGTAACTTGTCTCTTGGCTCAGCGGTCTCTCCACGATCATTTCACTTGTCCCCAGCTGCGGGAGAGCAGGTCCCTGCTTGATGTTATTCAGCTCACGATGAGAGTGATGTATGTCATCCACCTCTTTACCGTGCCCTGATATTTCAACGTTAGATGCAGAAGTCCCACAACCGCCTGTCTTCAGTGATTCCCGGAAAGCTGTTTGAAGTAAGCGAAATAGAGGCTTGGGCTGTTGCTCTGATTTCCATGGTTGACGCCGTAGCTTAGAACACAGGTTCTTTGGTGTGTCTTGCACAGTCATTGTGGTTGGTCCAGGCTGTGATGGAAAGTCACAAGAAGCAAATGCCAGGCTCTGGAAATGTCCTTCAGCAAAGTCGTCAAATTTTCTTTTCTTCTTTCTTCAGCGTCTGCGTCATGCTTCTCCACTTGTGCCATTCGCATTTGCCAGATTTGCTGAACTTCTGCTCTCAACAAAGCTGAGAGGTGCGATTTCGCATACAGCAACCATACGTTCGTCTGCCCAGCTCTACAACTGAGTAGGGGGCAAGAGCAGTATACTTCTTTCTATTGGTCAAGTCAAAGCGCACCTGTTCAATCAAGGCCTCCCGTTTTCTGTCATACATTGCCACGATATCCTAAAGTGCGTCCCTCAACAAGTCCTCCTTCGGGCAATCCATGCTGCCGAATCCCACCGCTGCCACCAAATGTAATGTACAAGAGCTACTCACTCGAATGCAATCCAACACAACACTGTCTTCCTCGTTCTCTTTTCCATTCTACTCCTCACGGGCCGGTCACCCCGTTGTTATGATCCACTACATTCGCCGCCCTCTCTCCTCTGAAGTGTGAGCCAGAAGACGAAGAGTCGTGAATACAGAAATCACACGGCACATAAAGTTTCAACTGGTTTGCACGGGCGGGAAAAAAAACACGGTTTCTGCTTTGGGTGCCCAGTTCGGGAATAACTTCCAGGCGGAACATAACAGAGCCTAGGGCTTTCATCACGGGAAACGGGCCGGCATACCGGGGAAAAAACTTCTGGCAATCTTGTGGAACACGCTGGGGGCATCGAACCAGTACTAGGCCTTCTGGTTTGAAAGGGGTGTGGTTTTCGTTGGAAGGCGAGCGGAATTTCGCCTGACGATGCGCTATTGCCAGGTGCGATTTAAAGCAAGCCTTCCGAAGAAGCTCCGAAGTACTGGTATCGACGGTTTCGCGTTGTTGTGTTCAAACCATAGAAGCTCTCTCGCGGAAGCCTTGGCCTCCTTCTATAGACAAGCTTGAACGGTGACTCCCATGTGATTTCCTGCTGTGAGATATTGAGGGCAAAGACAGCTGCAGCGACGTATTCGTCCCAGTTGTTATGACTGGGACGAACACATATGATGACAGTATGTCCTTTATGGTACGGTTTGTACGTTCCACCAGACCCTTTGTTTGTGGATGCTGAGGAGTGGCCGCGGCATACTGAATTCCATGGTCTTTCAGTAGGTTTATGAATGCGCGGGCCGTGAAGGCCGTGCCATGATCAGTGATGAGCAAGCGTGGCGTGCCGTGTCGAAAAATGACGCACTCGGTGATGAACGTGAGGAGGTGCATAGTCGAAAAGTCAGGGACGGCCCTGACTTCGGTCCACTTCATGAGACAGTTCGTGGCAACGATGAAGAACTTGCTGCCACATGACGTACGTGGAAACGGTCCCATATGATCAAGTCCAAGAATCTCAAAAGGTGTTTCAGGAGGGATGGATTGATTGGTGATATTTGGTTGGATTGGTTGGTGATGGAGGGCGGATTGGTGATAGCCTTCCGTGCTTGACAGATTGTGCACGACAAAACGTAGTGGGAAATGTCACTGTGCATGCGCCGCCACCAAAACCTCTCTTCGATTTGTGCAGCGTCTTGTGCAGCCCGAGGTGACTGGCAGATGGAGCGTCGTGGCACATTAATAGCACCGATTGTCGCATGGCTACTGGCATAACAGGCACGCACGACCAATCCCGATAATTTCGGTGATAAAGAATTTCCTCTCGAACGACATACGACGTAGAAAGGCTTTCACGACGACGCTTGGGAGTGCCTACTTCCCCGTATAGTCGTCGGGTTATATCGACAATTTCTGCGTCTTGTAGCTGTGCAGTTCATAAATCAAGCACTGCAGAGACTGGGGAGATGTCGCTGAAAGCTGTCGTGTGGCGAGAAAGGTAGTCAGCATCTTGATGGCGAGCGCCGCTGCTATCAACAATAGAAAAGTTGTAATCTTGCAGTTTGAGAGCCCACCTGGCGCATTTAGCATTGAGGTCTTTTTTTGTTTGAAGCCAGCGAAGGGTGACGTTGTTGGTAACGACTGTGAAGCTTTTATCATAAACCTACGGACGAAATTTTTCGACAGCCCAAACTACCACCAAGAACTCAAGTTCAAAGGCGTGGTATCGGCTTTCGGTTTACTTAGCCGGCGGCTAGCATAAGTGACCAATCTTTTCTGCCCATCCTCGTTAAATTGCAAGAGAACAGCTCCGAGGCCAAGACCACTGGCATCGGTGTGTAGAATCGTCGCAGCATTCTCGTCATAGTGCCCGAGCGTCGGTGGTGCTTGAAGGGCAGTCTTGAGGTCGCGGAAGGCAGCTTCTTGGTCGGGTCCCCATTTCCAGTGAACTTCTTTCTTCAGTAGTTCGTTGAGAAGTACTGTGCGAGAAGCAAAGTCAGGGAAAAAGCGTCTGAAATACGAAACGAAGCCCGAGAAACTTTTAAGCTGCTTAGCCGTGGAGGGAGGTGGAATACAGGCAATGGCTTGGAGCTTTGTGGGATTAGGGCTGATGCCTTTGGCGCTGACTATGTGCCCCAAGTAACTAACGTCGGAAAAGCCGAAAAAGCACTTGGAAGGTTTAATGCATAGGCGAGCATCTTAAATAGCACGCAAGACCATTTCCAAATGCATGAGATGTTCGGGAAATGTGTGAGCATAGACAATCATGTCTTCTAAATAGACCAAAGCCATTGACCACTTGAGATGCCCAAGACCCGGTCCATTAATCGCTGAAATGTAGCAGGAGCGTTGGAGAGACCAAATGGCAGGCGGTTAAACTGGTATAAGCCATCTGGAGTTATAAAGGCGGTCTTCTCAGCGTCATTCGGGTCTAGTTCCACCTGCCAATAGCCAGAAAGAAGATTCAGCGTAGTGAAAAAATGGGCACCATGCATGCGGTCAAGGGCATCGTCAAGACGAGGAAGCGGATACACGTCAGGCTTCGTTACACTATTTAGTCGTCGATAGTGAACACAGAAACGGATTATGCCGTCTTTCTTTTTCAGAAGAACTACGGGGGACAATCAAGGACTTGACGAGCACGATAAGATACCACGCTTAAGCATGTCATACACTTGCTTAGCGATTTCTGCGCATTCAGAGGCAGAGACTCGAAGCGGGTGGTGCCGAACAGGAACTTCAGAGCCGGTGACGATTCTGTGCTGCACCAAAGGAGTTTGGCCGAGCTCACTAGGTGACATCACCATGCAGTCACGGAATTTTCGTAGAAGTGCTTGAATCTCAGCTTTCTGTGACAGAGTCAAGTTGGGGCCAAAATTGAATTCATTCCAGTCTAAGGGAAATGCAGTGGGTGGCGAAGGTGCTACGGGCTGTACTACTGCTACGACAGATGGTGCTTCAAGGTAGGTACAGGTACTGAGGACGGTGCCTGACGGCACGCACAGGATACTGTCGGACAAGTTGAAGAGAAGCACTGCAAAGGTTTTGCCGGAACAGCAATGGAGGGCCTGCAGCATTGCGAATTCGCCTCCAGGCCGGAAACAAACGGTACTTTCTACAAGAATGTCCTTGTCAACAAAGGACTTGTTGGGGCTGTAAACAGGAACGCACACAGCAGACAATAAAGGGATGGTAACTGAGATCGCCGTTATCACAGGATTGAAAAGCAGGGATGGTTTTCCAATTCAAGTTGTTCACTTCTGTTTGTACCCCCGGCCGTATTCGTGCCCATTGTTAGAATGCCGACTTTCGAAGAAAATTTAATGATCAGGCTTTTCATCATGCGGTAGTTGCCAGCGAACATGGAGCGCGCTTTGTCAAATGTTCTGTAAATGACATGACTCCACAGGAAATACAACTGCCCAGAGCAAGCTTTACTGGAGGTTTCAACACTTGCTCAAATTGGTATCGAAGCGGTAGATGTCGATTCAATGGTGCAATCAGTGCCGTTAAACTGCAAACTAATGCCAAACTCTGCACACCAATCACAGCCTAAGATCACTGGCACACACAGGTTTGGGACAACAAGGAACCGCTGTCCCACTGTCTTCCCAAGCACACACACATTCAGGCAGACTTCGCTGAGAGTAGGTAGAGGGGCTCCGTCAGCTAGGACAAGATGGGGGTCGATCGGCCTGCTCAGAGCTTACCGAAAATCTTCCAGACAAGAAACTCATTGCTAAAAAAACTGAATGCACCCTCTGTGTCCACAAGTGCTTCAACGTGCTGCAGCGGATCTCCAAGCTTCACCGGCAGAGTTGGGATCTCGGTGAAGGGGCCAAGTGAAAGTAGAGGGGCATCAACCATCATGCGGGGTCCTACTCTCGATGGCCCGCATTGTAGTTTCCCGAGAAAGACTGGATAGGAGGAGTTTGTCAGCGACTTGGTCACCCAAGGGCAGTTCCGAGCAAAATGCCCAACATCGTGGCAGTGATAGCACCCGAGTACCGCTGTAGGATCGTGTAGCCGAATAGGAGCCAAAAGCCAGGTCCGGGATGGTGCGTCCGGGATGGTGCGTCCGTGTAGGGTGGCCTCTGGTATGGATCCTCAGCTGCTTGCGAGCGATCGTGTATCTCCGCCTCAAGAGCGACAGCTAAAGCTGATCGTACGTCAATCGGACGAGCGAGGTGGATGAAGTGCTGGACCCATCTGTTATTGATGGCATCAACAAAGACAATAGCAGCAATAAGGTTCATTGTTGCGGTAGGGCAACCCGACAAGGCCTTCCGGGACAAGCTGTCGACGTGAGGAGCGAGCTCTTGAAGGTTGCGGTGACCTCGCAGGACGTGTTTTAGTTGTATGAGGTAGAGCTGAAGCAGATGACTGTCGCCAAATCTGGTTTCCAGCGCCGAGATGAGAGCTTCATAGTTCAAGCGGATGACTTGCGGGATGTACTCGAAGTAATAAAACGCGGCAACACGGAGCGGCACAACGAGCGCCTGAGCTTTATTTTGAACTATCCAGCCGTTTAGGGCAACAACGGACTCGAACTGCGCCAAAAATGCTGCCCATGACGTGGTGTCATTGAAGTTAGGCGGTGGAAGTTGTGCTCCGAAAAACCGAGGCTGAGCTGACAGAGGAACATTTCGTTAGACTGCGGTAGACAGACGTTGCTAAAGGCCAGACTGCTCCTCAATGACAGAGAGCTGCTCGGCTAGGTCGGCGATGACGTCCACCGTCGGAGCACGTTGGGCGAAAGTAGCCTCAAGAGAGAGCAAGCGGGTAGCGAAGCGAGTTTCAAAATCTTGCATAAGGGCTCGTCTATCGGCCTCACCTTGTAAAACAAGGGCTTGCAGGCAGTCAGGTATAGGTAGACTGGCACCAGCGCCTGACTGTTGAAGGTCCATTGAAGGTGATTTGGCGTATCCTGGACATCAAACTCTGACAGAAGAGGCTGATGCGGCGCTGGTGGCGGGATGTGAGAAGAGACTGGGGCTCCCGTGGCCTGTTCCAAGCTTTCCTGCATAGTCGGGACAGGAGGTTCCAGGGTCGTTGACGACATGTCGTCTTCCTTAGGGTGCATCTTAGAAGTGCCGACTGTTGCTGTGATCGTGACAGCCTTACTCCTTGTAAACATGGGTTAACATTGTCACCGCTGCCACCAAATGTAACATCCACTAAACACACAAAAGCAAAATACACTTTAACAAGGCTTTAATATGGCAGCCATTGCCACCAGCCTCACTGTTTCCAAAACACTCAGTCTTCCTCGTTCTCTGTCCTCCAGCTTTCCTCTGCTAGTATCCTACTACCCATCAGTTTACCCCATAACAATAGCCATAATTGTTCAGCGAACTGGAAGCACAGGAGGAACTCGGACATGAAGCAAAGAGGAGGCACACAGCACGAGCGCTCATTAACAACTGGTTTATTCTCATGTTAGAAGGACATACACAAGGACGTACACAAGGGTGTACATGTCAACAGGAATAAGACGATAGCGTGAGCAGCATGCGAGGCATTCATTTGAAGCACTCAGTTAAGAATTATCTATATAGTTAAACTCACAGTCAAGTAGTGACAATGACGGATGGCTGATACATGGATTCTTATTTCTGTAAATGTGATATGCTTCAAAAATTTCACGTGTGGTTTGAAGCAGATGCCGGAAAGAACACTTGTTTCTTCAAACAACGGTTGGCCTTTGCAGAAATTCCAATTTGAAGATAAAGTGGAAAAAGGAGTACTTTTCAAGAAACTTCAATGCTCGCTGAGGCGTACATTCAAACATCGACCGGTTTGGCCAATGTACATGCGACCGCAAGATAGCGGTATGCTATACAACACTCCTAAAATGCACTTAACAAACTGTTTCGCATGTTTCTGCAAATATCCTCTGCCTTTAGACTCCCCCAGCGCTACGGCCCAATTTATTGGGTGCAGAGAAAACAACGTGCATACCAAACTGGTTCCCCACATTTTTTTAGTCCGTGCACCATTTTATGAATGTAAGAGATGATGGCCACGCATTTGTTTTCTTTATTGCATTCTGCAGAAACACATACACGTTTATCACTTTGTCATCATCCGCAGAAGTCTTTCACACACCGATGCAATTAGATACGGTGGGTACTCAGCACCGAATAACTGTCCTAGCTGCGCTAAGAAACCGTAGTGCACCATACGAATGCAGCTTTTATCAAGCACTGAACGAAGGCATGACAGTACAATTCCTCGTTTTATAATCTTGGAATGGCCGAACGAGTAATCTAAAACAGGTTTCGCGGATCGAGGGTTATATTGCCAGCAAAAATGATTGTCTCCAAAAAATAGAGAAAGGTCTAGAAATTGCAATTTACGATTACTTGAAACCCCGGAGGTAAACCAGAAACCCATGCGCTCCATCTCGAAGCATGTCTACGTAGCGTCATAGTTCACTGCCTTCTCTTTGCTTCGTGTCTGTGTTCCTACCTCGCTTCCAGTTCGCTGAATAATTATGAATTACCAACTAGCCCACCTTTTTATTCTATTGCAATAATATAGCCATTCATGTCTTCGAAATGCTGAAATGCCTGAGCTATGGATTCTTAACTGCCATATATTATTTGGCTGGAAGTTTATTAGAATTTGTTGCATGTAGTTACCGAAACAATTTTAATTCTCAATATGAATTTTCTTAGCGATTTGCAAACTTATCTTCAAACCAGTGCTCCAGACTTGCTAACCAACATATTCAATTACTCATGGAAAACTTTCTTTATTTAGATAAATAGGTGAGTATTTTTGAGTTGCAAATATATTTATGACTAATTATTAATTGTCATTAACAAAAAAATTTGTAGTGGTTACTACACTAGACTGGGAACAATATGCACGAGGTTTGCCTTGTGTAACACCATTCCTATTTTTTAAAATTGTGCTGTGTGATAATTGGGACACCCTGTAGATATATATACTAAAGGTTGAATCGAAGTTACACAAACTACAGCTTGCAAAGATAAACCCTCCAGATCACAAAGTTAAAGGGATCATAAAACGATTTCCAAAAATCTTCTACTACAAGTGTATTCAGAATCCTGGTCATTCATCAATACTACACTTCGACTCGTTTCATCGTCTGGGTTCATTTAGTATGCACAAAATTACAGTTTACATTCCTCGCTAATGTTCCCCTTAGCTGTACAGCTGATGTCAGTTTAAGTCAGCCAATGAAAACTCTCTGACATCGACAATACATGGTGATGCAGCAATGTTTGCTGAGCCATAGCTAGCCAAGATTCGTAGCATCATACTGTCTCAATTGCGGCTCTGTAAGGTCGTCCTGAAGGATGTTTTCACTTCTATAAGTTGTCCAGCACTGTCTGACAATGCACACAATAGGCATAGCGAGGATTAAGCCACTCAAAAAAACACAACGTAAAACACCGGCGTGCTGCGCCAAGTGAGAGAAGGCAACATGTGACGGGACCCGGATATACATGAAATTGGAACCAAGCAGACCACTTACAGTACTTCCACTGTATACACAGCTCAGAGCGCAAAAAATGCTGTGTCATCTTTTTCTTTTTTAGGTTCCTGTAAATCTATCATTTTGGAGCAAGACAAAGGTAACACTCTGTTTATATTTCTCTAACCAGGACGGTTAACTGGCGTCACATGTTAGAGCTCCATGGCAGCCGGTAAGGCAGCATGGTAACTTAGGAGCTGAATAAAACTGTAATTTTAAATGGGTGTCAATAATTATAGACTAGATATTGCACAATGTATTTCAAAATTGGCATGCAAATCCTTATTAAAACAGGAAAAATTACATCCAGGCAGCTTCATTTTTGTTTCACAACCCCTTTAATCCTTTCCAGCGTCATTCAAGCATGCAGTGAATGATAATTGATCAGGTCTACTGCTGTTATTTTTTTCAAAAGCACCGATTTTTCACAGATGTAGAAATGTGGTTGTCATAAAATTATCTGGATATATCTGGTAAGCTATTCACGTACACTTCTTGCCCTATGTTTATCCAGTACACAATAGACCCTTGTAAGTATAGTAGACTTCTATTCAATGAAACTCTCTTAAAAACATTGCTACTTAAATGGAACAACTGTCTCTAATATGTTTGGTTTCGTATTTGAATATTATACCCCTGATTATCTCTCAGTAAATGAAACTCCTCTTAAAGTAAACACATTTTCCTGGTCCCTTCAGGTCTAAGGAGTCTATTGTAGTATCCCTTTCTGTGAAGGTCATGTGCGGAGCATAATTATATTTGACATACCTCAGCAAATGCTCAACTCTCGTAGAGCAAAGAAAGGAACAAGCAAGTGTGGTTCGGCCACAGATGTGTTCCTCGGACTAAAACCTGCTGGGGCACCTACCAAACATGTTCAGGTTCACGACAGGTGTGAGTGACATGCGTCCTGCAGGTGGCATCGCGTCTAGAATCCTCTTGAGTCCCTCCTGTAGTTTTGGGAAATGCTTCAGCGGCTGCTTCAGCCTGGTGGTGCCTCCTTTTGGCAGAAGCAGGTTGAAGACGGCCTCCCAGTCGGGCCGCCAATAGCCGCCCCTGAGCTGTGCTGCACCGAGCACAAACTGCTCCATCTCTGCGTGGGAGAAGAGGACGACGTGCAGGCTCAGTTTATCCACACACACTAACAAAGAGGCACTAACAATCAGGATACTGCCTAATGGGACTTCTTTGTGTAGCCATTTAGGTTGATTTTGCATTAAGTTGAAGCTAATGTCTGCTTCAGTGGCGTTGAGTGCACACTATATTCAGCAAGCTTGCTTAGCAGCGGCGACAGACGACGCGCTTCCACCAGTTACACCACTCATTGTTCAGAAATAAATGGCAAAGATGCCAAGAGAACAGTGCCAGTAGTGTGACTGGCACAAACAATTTTGTGCAGCCCACTTCTCATCCACCTTCTCAGACGGAACAGAGCGCCACTGTCTCACTAACAAAGGAACCATAGAAAGCAGTGCGTTGATCCTTTCCTCAACAGCAAATGCCAGATGAGGCCCACAGAGCCTGTCGTCTCACAACTGTTGTTCTCTACTCCTCATGCTCTCTCCTCATGCCATCTTTATTCATCCAAAGCACTCCACATGTGCCTTTTTTTATTCTCATCCGCTCTGCCAGTTAGGGTGATGGCACTCAACAACATGAACGGGTGCCTAAGAACTGTACCAAGAATAAAGAAAGGCCGTGTGCTCTTTCGAACATAACTTGAGTCAATATAAATGTCAAGTTTTCCTGCATCCGATGACATACACACACACATTAAGAATAAACCTTCCAAAACATCTCTTTTCTTTTTCTTGCATTTTAAGTATAATCTACTAAGGCAGCTAGTGTGAATCTGTTCCAGTGCAACTGCCTGCAAAAACATCTGTTTGATGAATGTAGTGTCAAGCATTTCAATCAATCAATCAGTTTATTGTGTGTAAAATAGATAGAATTGTTGGTTATTAATATACAGATAGAACCCCAGAGCCCATTAAAAGGCAGTTGCAGGGGTTTGTTTTTTAACAGTAGTAGTTAGCTGTGCTACAGAGAAAATATTGGATACAAGTGCAATGAAACACAAGAAATACATATAATAGTTAGTGACTCAAGAAATACATATCTATACAATAAATCAGAACAATATTCATGAATTTAAGTATGACTGTTGTAGTTTTGTAGGTGATCGCAAAGAGATTGTTTATATAGTGACGAAATGATGAGGATGCTGAGGTGATACAAGGTAACATGTTCCAGAGTTTTGATGCAGTATAACAAAATGAGTGTGATGTAGTTAGTCCTTATGCGGGGTATGCATGATAGTGTACCTAAAGTAGAGCGTGACGAATATGTGGGCATTTTATATGTCAGTGCTACTGACGGGCACTGAACAACATTATGCAGAAGTTGGTAGGCAAGTAATAATACACGGTAGTAAATACAAACTGTGATGAGTTGTACGTTTAGTAGTCTATAAGCATATGAAGTAGAGTCTGTTTTTGGTATGAAAAGAAGGGCGTGTACTGCTGTGTTCTGCACTACTATGAGGGGTGTCAGTGTTGTCGGGTAGGTTAATCCATAAATTACTACAGCATATGTGATGCGTGAATGTATGAAAAAATGGTATAATGTTATCATTGTCCTTATTGGGAAAAAGTAGCGTAGCCTGCAAAGGATAGGTATTTTTCTGTATATTATAAGTGTTGTCTCATGAACGTGAGTGTGCCATGAAAGCTGTTCATCCAAGTATACACCAAGAAATTTTGTATTACTAACCCTTTCTAGTAGTGCTATTCATTTCAAGGTGGTTACTTGATGTTAAATTAGTGTTTTTGGGGGGCAAAGATAATATAATTACTTTTAGAGCTGTTGGCAAGTAGTTTGTCTGCTTGAAGCCAAGATGATAACTTTCCTAAGGCTGTTGTTGCTTTGTGGTAGAGGATATTTTCGTTTTCTGTTGTTATAAATATATTAGTGTCATCTGCATAAAGGCTATAATCTTCCGGTGTTATGGATGGTAGATCATTAATATAAGCCAAGAACAAGAATAGCCCTAGAATTGAACCTTGTGGAACACCTCTATTCGTTACACATCAACATGATGATACTCCGTTGACGTATACATATTGCTCTCTATTATTTATATAGTTAGACAAGAGCTCAGCGCTGTCCCGCGTATCCCATAGTGTTCTAGTTTGTTTAGTAATATGTCATGGTCAAGCACGTCATATGCTTTTGTGAGGTCAATGAAGATACCCATTGTAAGAAGTTTATTTTCTATCGTTACTTTTGTTTTTTCAACATTATCAAGTAGAACATGTCCTGTTGATTTTGCCTTCCTGAAGCCATATTGCTCAGGGGTGTACAAATTGTGTTTCTCAAAAAAGTTGTTCAGTCTAATGTACATTGCCTTTTCAAAAACTTTGCTTAATGCTGGAAATATGGTGATTGAATTATAATTTGCATCTTTTGTCTTGTCGCCTTTTTTTAAACACAGGCATTATTTCAGCGACTTTCAATTTCAAAGGAAACCAACCAGTTTTAGCATTCATTACATATGTTAATGGCTCAGCTAGAAGTGTAGCTAGGTGTTTTAGTATTTGAACCAATGGGCAATCATCATCTATTGACTTCGTGTTTTTAGTGCAAGTATTTTTTTTTCATTTCATCATTGGTTGTCGGGAAAAAAGTAAATAGATTTCAAGGTCTTTCCATCAGAAAGCCTACTACAAGTAACAATACTAATTGTTGGCCTGGTTGGTACTTGCAAAGCATGTCATTAAACCTACTACAAGTGTTGCTTGTAGTAGGCTTTCTGGCGTCTCAACAGAACGTCTCAATAGAACGTAGCTGAAGTACAAGATACTGCTGTAACAAACACAGTTACAATTTTAAACATTGATGAATGCTCCAGCCGTCCTTCACCGCTGAAGAATACTGTTCAAGTTGGTCAAGTCAGCATTCCTTTCGTTGTTGACATCGGTGCAACCGTATCATTGGTTAACTTACAAGACTTCAAGAAGTACTTTTCGGGGACCAGACTACTAGACTCATACGTTGTTCTTCAAGACTATTTGAAGAAATGCATTTTCAACCTCAGGTACTTCTCTACAAATGTTCAGTACAATGATACCACTTCTGCTGTCACATTTTATGTGAAGAAAGAGGATTCTTCACTTCTTGGGTTAGATGCCATTCGAAGCCTTCACATAATCATTGAGGGTGCAACATTGCCCTGATCACAAGTCTCAGATTCAGAAATGCCAAGAATTTCTGCCAATGTTCATTCCGAATTTCATCACCTCTTCACCCAGGAGCTCCGACTGGTGAAAAGCTACATGCACGAAGTGAAATGCTGTCCAGGTGTGCAGCCACTCTCTGCCAAATTTCACAGATTGCCATTCCCGCTTTGAGAACAAGTCTTCAATGAACTTTCTTGTTCTGCGAAATTGGGTGTCATCGAATGAGTTTCAGCATCGAATTGGGTCTCCCAACTGGTCCTGGTGAAGAAAAAGAATGGTTCCTTAAGACTTTGTGTGGACTTGCGTGAACCAAACAAAGCTATCGTGGTTGATGGGTTTCTTCTACCCCACATCAAAGAACTTCTCCAGCAACCTACAAGTGCCGTTTACTTTTCAAAGCTAGATCTTGCATTAGCGTACCATCAAGTTAACTTGTCGGTATCAAGTAGAGACTTTACCTCTGTAAGACAAGATTGTTTATACAGATTTCGCAGAGTTTGCTTTGGGCTTGCATCTACCCCTGCTGTTTTTCAGAAAATGATGTCGGACATCTTGAAAGATTGCTTGGTAGTGCTGCGCTACTTAGATTACATTTTGGTCTGCGGTCGAATGCGTGCTCAGCATGATGCTAATCTACAAGTTCTATAAACAACACAACAATGAAACTGAATGACAAATGTGCCTTTGCCGTCAAGCAAATTCAATTATTAGGACACAATGTCAGTACCAGAGGATTGTTTCCTCTTGAATCCAAAGTCCAAGCTACTGTTATTGCACCTACACCTGCAGATTCTGAAACCTTGCATTCATTTCTTGGACTCGCTGTCAATTACTCAAAGTTTATTCCACATTATACTGATGTTGTTGAACCACTGCATTTCTTGTTACAAAAAGGCCAAACATTCAATTGGTCCAAGGAAGCCAGTTTGGCTTTCAACCAAATCAAAAAAGTACTAGCTGCAAACCCAGTCATTCAACTCTTTGACAAGAATCTTCTAATAGCCATTACGACAGATGTGTCTAACATAGAATTGAGTGCCGTGTTTCAACAACTCAAAGGTGACCTCCTAATTGCAATTGCTTTTGCTTCGAGAACTTTGTCTCCTGCTGAAAGCAGATAATCTGCTGGTGAGCATGAAGCCCTAGCCTGCCTCTTTGCTTGCAAGAAATGACATGTGTACTTATGGGGTAGACATTTTACATTAGGCACTGATCATCAAGCTCTTGTTACATTGCTTTCTGCTGGATCAGAGGACCGACGCCCATTACGCATTTCCCGCTGGTGTGCCAGACTGTTATACTACAACTTCACTGTACAGTGCTGCAAGGGTTCACATAATGTTGTGGTGGATGCACTTTCTCGTTTACCTTTACAGCTTCCAGTCTGTCTAGAGCCGGAAGAAGAAATAATCTCTCTCGTTACTTCTTGCATAAGCAAAGCTGACCTACAGGTAGAAACTGCTGAAGATGCTACATCGCAGCATGCGCTTGCAATCATTGCTAATTATTGGCCAGATAAGAAATCTCTGCCACCAAAACATTGTGGCAACCTAGAAAGTTTAGTTTTCTGCGCAGATAAAGTCACCATTCCTATAATGTGCAACAGACTTGTAAAATTGGCTCATGAAAGCCACCCAGGAATTGTCAGAACGAAGCAACAGCTTAGAGAAAGATACTGGTGGCCTGGCTTAGATAGTAAAGTTGAATGTGCTGTTCGGAACTGCATTGTATGTAAAACAGCCGATAAATCTGCCGAACCTGTTTTTGCACCCCTCCAACCTGTCTCGTGGGCAAGCAAACAGGGGGAAAAGCTAGGCATGGACATTGTCGGGCCACTCACACGTGCTTCTTACGACTGCAGACTTGCCATTACATTAGTTGACCACCACTCTAAGTGGCAGGAAGCTTGTTTTACTCATGCAGTCACTTCCGAAGCGGTAATTACATTCTTTACAGCACTTCAGTAGAGAAGGCTTTCTTGAGGCATTGTTACAGACAACGGTCCCCAATTAGAGTCACAACTGTTTGAAACTTTTCTCTCAGACCGAAGCATTCAGCCTTTTTGCTCATCGAACTACTATCCACAAGTCAACGGCCAAGTTGAACGTTTCAACAGAGTTCTGAAAGAGCAAATTCAGCTCTCTCAACTTGAATGCCACCCACTGAAACATGCTGTTACAGAGTACTTAGGCACGTATAGCTTTGCACCTCAAGCTACTACAGGCTTTTCACCTGCACAACTTTTGCATAATTGCCAACCACGTTCTAAAATCGACATTGCAAGGTTACACCCAAACTCTTCTGCTCCTTTGCCAATGTTGGATCTAGTAAGAACACGAGTATTCTATCAGCAACAGGCAACTAACCAATGCATTGATTTAAAGGTCAGAGCAAAACCTCCTAAGCTACAGGTGAGCCACAGGGTCAAAGTTCGTCTTCCAGCTAAGCAGATTAAGTACAAGGGTCCGTAGACAATTACTAGTCAACTTGGACTGAATTCATTCAGCCTGAGTGATGGCAATGTATGGAATGCTTCAAAGCTCGTACTGGTTCATGCCGAGCAAAACACAACTTCACAGCAGAATTCACTTCCTCCGCCTAATTCTTCATTCAAGCAACAGAATTACTCCCCACTTCGATCCATGTCCTTTTGCAATGCTCCAGTTACTGACCCTTCCACAAACAATCTTACAGGTGACTTCACAAGAAAAGGCTGATAAGCCCAGCCCCAGTGCAGATTTTTTCAAAGGTGGGAAAGATGCTTCGGGTATGGATGTATCATGTACAAACACTCCAAAATCGCTCTGCATTTGCTCTCTGATGATAAGCATGTAGGTGAGCCCCAAAGCTCAAAATCTTCCGAGATAGATAAGGCTCCATCGGTGAATCCTTCATCTCATTCTCCTGCAAGCCTTCGTCCCAAGTGACGCCGTGAAGAACTGGCGCGTTACAAGGATTATGTCCTTTGAATATACTTCTACATTCCTACATGTGATAACTACTGTGGAATGTTTTATTGTACAATTTTCTGCAAGATCTTTTCAGTGGTTATGCCAAATTCTCATGTGCATCAAAAATTTATTGCATTTTACTAGTCTATTTTATGCATGTTACTATATGTCAAAGTTTCAGTGCCTCGCTGCTGTATAATGTTGGAAACAACTGTGATTGCATGCGGTGGTGGTAGTTCTGTAAAATTGATCTGCATTCTCTTGTACCAGTAAACAAGAGCTTAATTCTCCTTTGCTTTATAAGGGGAGGTGATGTGGTGTTGGGCATATGATGTCCTAAATTAAATATTATGTATTTACTCACGTAATGGACGCACCTTTTTTCAGAAAAATCGGATCAATGTTCGGGGGTGCGTTAATTACGCGGGGTAAATTTTATGAAAACTTTTTTGGGAGGAGCGGAAAATGCGGTAATGCAAAAACAAGTTAGGTTGCTTAGGTTTCCACAATTAACATACGAGTACACTTTTTGGAATCAGCTAGCTACTTTGTCCCACTTTATTCATCTTCGGTGATTGATGGCGCTATCTTTTGCAAGCTGTGCCCTGACCGCCCGTACACGTAATAAAGGCGCTTTGCGGCTATCTTTTCTCGCAATCGCTTAACCGCAATATCTGCTGTGATCTGGAGGAGCGCCCGAAAGTGTGCGCTACGACGTTACGACACACTTTGCCAACTTTGCGGCAACCTCGCACGACGACCGTGACGATGACGTTTACATTGTAGCAAGTCACCAGTACTGCAGCAAGCTACCCTCGAAGCATCAAAACAAACCACCGATAATAAGATTAATGACGAAATATGGCTGCCGCCTCGCTTTTCCATGAGAAGTTCCTCTCTACGCGCGAATAACAAGCGAAGCAAGGATCGGGAGTGCAACCAAGTTGCGGAAATCATCATAATCATTTCTAAACGACAATCTATTTTTTATGGTTTTTCGAGAAACCTGCGGCGCAATAGCGACAAATGACTCTTCGCAACAGCAAATCTTGTCGTCGTCGCTCCAAAATCGCGTGCGCATGGTTGGGCTTTTTTGTACTCGCAGCAAGCGATTGTCGGTTGGCGCGGGCAGCTTCGTGACATTTGCTCACTGCGTGCTTATCAGCTGCGATGTCTACACTCGCACCGTTCATGAAACCCGCTGTGGCGGACAGATAAGACAGGGGACACTCCGTGCACAGATAGAAAGAAAAGCAATACGGCACACGGCAACGGGGGAGGGGGGGGGGGAGAGAGCCGAGGTGGCCGGAAGGAGGGGTCGGCAAAATATTCAAAAACGGAAAAGATCTAACGGGTGCGGAGGCGCCAGGTGTCAGTTAGCGGGGCAGCAGCGAATGAATGAATGTAGGGGGTGCATTTATTGCGCGGGAAAAAAAATCCAAATTTTGATGACTGATGTTGGGGGTGCATTTATTAAGTGAGTGCATTCATTATGCGAGTAAATACGGTACTAATCTTGGAGTCATGGAACTCCGATCAGTTTCAGTTTTGTGGGATATGTCGCATAGCGCCACGCAACCACTATAGTGTGTAATCATTGCTACGCACTGCTGCGCACTCTCTGAATAAAGGGTCCCCTCTCTGTTCTCAGCCTGGAGTGACGTTCCTTACAGCGCTGCAGTGCTAATGCGCTCATTGTCTTCGTGGCTCGGTGTATCCGGCAGCGATACAACAATAAAGAAAACTTTTTATTTGACTTTCTATCATGTCAGTAACATGACAAGTAAACAACTTGCGAGAAAATTTGAGACCAGTACCAAGATGTCCCTTCGATTGAAGAAATAAACACATTGGCATTTCATTTAAAGTTAGCACTATCTTATTTACGAAGGTAATCCTGAATTCAAGTTTTGTGCAAATACTGCAAAGTCAATTAAGCCAGTGTGATTGCAATCTTCTTTTAAATTTTTGCTTGTCCTTGTGCTCGAAAGCTTTCACAAAAATTTGAAAAATTTTTTTGCCGGCACATGACACAAGTTAGGCATCTGTAACTAACTGCCATGACAGTCTGTGCAAAGCAACCATAAGTGAATCCTGTGCATTGCACAGGTGTGGGTATAAAGACGCTCAGAAAAATCATAGAAACAAGCTTGATTACAAAAGATCGCACTAGCTGCATCAGTTTCCTAAGCACTGGGATAAGCATAAATGAAATCTCTCACCTGTATTTGTTTTGGTCTATTTTCATACAGCTGTTGCATTGCTCAGGTAATATAATAATAGTTCAAGTTTAACCAGACCATTTATATTTAAAAGTAATGCCCACTTCAAACCAGTTATCTGATAATATTGGTACCTGTTGTAAGATTATCAATACACTTCGACTATTCCTGATTATTGACGCTCGAAAAAAATTATTCCCTTGCATAAATCTGGTTCTTCTCAAGAAATTAGCAACTACAAACGAGTTTCCTTAATGAGTACTTGTTGTAAACTTTTCGGGCATATTATTTATAAGGCCATCATTACTTATCTCGAATATAACAATTTGTTTTATTCCAAACAGCATGGTTTTAGATCTGGTTTATCAACTGTTACCCAACTATCTGAAATAACTGATGAAAATTAGTACACTAAACACTAATGGTCAAACCAACGCTATATTTTTAGATTTGTCAAAGGCGTTCGATGTCGTCCCCCATCCCAATCTGATTACAAAACTTCTCTCAATTGGCGTTGAACGAAAAGTAGTCGCATGGATAGTATGTTACTTCAGAAATAAAGCACCGTATGTCGCCATTAATGAATGTATCTCTGAAGAGCTGGATGTGTACTCTGGAGTCTCGCAGGGCTCGGTACTGGGCCCTCTACTTCTTTAGTATATATATATGATATTTATCTTACTGTTGAACTCCCTATCCGTAATAAATTATTTGCGGACGACAGCATGGTATACACAGCTATTAAAACCCGAGATGACCAAATTAAATTAAACAATGCCTTGCACTCAATTAGGACATGGTGTACAAAGTGGGTTTTAAGAATAAATGCTACTAAGACAGCTTCTATTACATTCAGTAACAAAAAAAGGCCTCTCGGCTTCACTTATTCTTTAGGTAATGCTACGATCAACAGGTCCGATAAGGTTAAATATTTAGGCATCACACTTACAAGCAACCTCAGTTGGGAAACACACATTAATAACATTTGTCAGGGTGCACTTAAGAAATTGGCATTTTTGAAAAGAAAGTTGTGCAGTACTCCTCCAGCTGTGAATATAAACGCTTATAAGGCACTAGTACAACCTAAGTTGGAGTATGTAGATGTCATTTGGAGCCCTTACCAACAATACTTCATAAGTAAAATTGAAAGAGTGCAAAATTTAGCTTTGCGCTTCATTTATTCTGTTTATTCGCGTCACTCGAGTGTAACCACTTTACGTAATAGGGCAAACCTTCAAACACTCGAGCAGCATAGGGTCACATCTAGATTAAAATTCCTCTATCAGCTTTACTACGGTCACTTCAATATGTCGTGGAAACGCTACATCCAAGAGCCTTTCAAACGATCAGCGAGAATTCACCACGGTAAAGCTTCTAGGCAACCGATTAGCCACATTAATTTGCATAAGTTTTCTTTGTTTCCTCGAGCAATTTCTTATTGGAATATGTTACCTGAAGAGACGGTCAACTCTGTGTCATTAGAGCTGTTTTCTCAGCGTATTTGTAATATAAGCTTTGGTTAAAGTGTCGTTACAAAATTGGAAGACATTATCATTGTGTTAATTTTAATGTATGCATACCGTATCATATGATTACACGCGATTGTGTAAGCATATTTATGCCTCCTCTTATGTGTGTTGTACATTTTAAAATTACGTCAAGCCACACTGATTTATTGTCAAGTTGTATGTTGAATTTCTGTCAATGTATTTTATTGTTTTCACTCCTGCATGGGCCCAAGAAGGACCTGCAGTATCTGTAAATAAAAAAATCTTAGCTAGTCATTATCAAAAGAATCCAAAATTTATAACCTATAATGCAGCTGGGTAGTAAATGCCACTCTTTTTTTTTTTGCCTTTTTGTTCGTTATTTGATTCACATTGGAAATGTATTCAATTAATTCATGGACATTGTATTGATCTACAAGTGGTACAATATTCCCTTGAGTTCAACACCACGAGTGCTACAGACCAACAAAGACAAAAGGAAGAAGTAAATAGAGAGAACAGAGTAAGTCCTACATAGCATTTCCTTGTTGCTGTGTTGCGCGACCTCTGGTGTTATGTGAAGGCGCAAGTGGGACTGAGATTGCCGTTCGTGCCGCAGAGTGGAGCTAGATCTTTGCCATACCGGTCATGCGACCTGTGTCGTAATGACCAATCATCAGTCTCTTTTATAAAACCGCCTGCAATAAATGAGAGAGAGCAGTCTCCTGTCAGTTTCGCCAAAGCTTGGTCTACATGTCGTCATTCGCTTGGCCTCTCCGTTGGCCTGCCGCGAGATTACGTCGATGCTCCTGCCCCAACACAACATTTGTCTTGGCTTTGAAGTGCTGCGCCAGCTGTATAGTGAACCAATACAAACTAACGCACCTGTCATACTACTCTGCACCACACTCAATATTAAACCCCACATATCAATGCACCACACTCAGAGTACAACTGCTCCACCTTAAACAAGCCTTCCCACCTTTGAGAAAAACGGTGATGTCGGCAAAGTGAAACTTGGTTCCAAAGAGCTGCAAGGTGACGTTTTGAGAGAAGTCCGACAGCAAGTTCCTCCAACCACCGTACACTTCTTCCGAGCCAATTTTGACAGCAAACTCACTGAGCTCAGCCGGCATGAAAGGCAACCTGATGTGTCGTTGGAATGTCCGCCGGTTTGACTTGCGTGCTTTGTCCCTGCTGTAGAGACTCCCCGCAGTGTAAAACTTTTCTCCAGGGCTAGTGGTAAAAAAACAAAAAGAAAAACACAGAATGTGCAAGGTTGTGTCTGAATACAGTATAAAGAGGCTTTGATTTGTTCTTGTTGCTGTAGGCTTGTTATCAATCAATCAACCAGTTTTATTTGGCATTCATTACAATGTCAGCCACATGATGAGCACAAGGACAAAGAGAGAAGGCAGCAAGTGCACAGCTTACACAAGTGGTGCAAGGCTGAAACAAACAACGCAGATAGTGTTCGGCCTTGCCAAGATTTGTTAGTGGTAATAGCAAGCTTTTGCTAGACATGCTACGTTTTTGCTAGTGGTAAAGGTTGTGCGGTCTCGAAACGAGAGTTCCATGCTCTTGGGGTAAACAGACACAGAAGACGCGGTCGAAACGAACCAAGCCACATACATTTATTTAACTGCTTTTAGATCGACGATAACGTCAGCTGAATTATTATATATTAATTGTGATCAACACGCTAAAAAAATTCATGCAGTATTACACAACACTCAAAAACAGACCAAACACAAGAACATACACAAGGCGGCTTTCCGAAGACGACTTACCACGAGGGCCCGCGGTGCCACGCACCGGGGACCCACCACTACAGACAATCATTCGCGCTAACCGTCGCCTGCCAAAAAGAGAACCGCTTATCTCTCCTGTGCCGCCACCAAGGCTTGCTGCCTGGCATCGCTGCCGGCACCACAGTTCTTACCATGATGATGATGATGGTAATAACCGCTGGCGAGCACACTGCCCCCTACCGCTCGACAGTTGTCACGCCCAGAATGCGGCTTATTCGCGAGACATGTGCACCATGAAGGTCAAACTACTTTGCAGGGGGTGTCAGCACCCCCTCAAAGTATGGCTCGACTTGGCTATTTTTCACTGGTTTTGATCAGTTGTCCACAATACGCATGCCATGTGATTTTCGTGTAACATGTCATGTGACAACTTACGTGATATTATGTGATTTCAGAAACGTGACTACTTGTTACATGATTTACAAGAATGCACTCATGCGATGGTGTTACGTGATTTGTATCATCCCAGTGAACCACTGATATCCAGTCAACATAAAAATAAGACCCATACGTGTAGGTCTATCGATTACATCTAATCAGCATCACCATAATATGCCATCCCTACAGTCTAGAGAGTCTACATATTATTAATCTCGTGTGCACTTTCATCTTAGACAAAAACTAGACGTCGCAAATGATGTCCCATATACATGCTCTCAACATCAAATGCGTCACAGCAATTTCTGTCTTCCAAAACCACTTCAGTTGACGTTTAGAATAACAAATGTATACTGGCATGTAAAGTCTAGAAAATGCCCGAACATAAATGGACATGTAACGTTTGAGCGTGCGTGAAGCATGCACTTACATGCACGAGGAGATAAAGTGTGCGAACTTACACAAAATTAACATGCGTGGCCCTATAGTGTTGCCGCATATGATAGCCCGAAATCATGCAGCCCGAAGGTGGTTTCAAGTGTGAAGCACTTTAGGGGCCTAGGCTGTCATCACTTGGCGTAACACAAGCAAAACCACATAAAAAACAGAAAAGATGATGTAAATGAGAAATAGAAAGATATAGAAAAGGAAGAAATATGAAGAAAAATAGAAAGTGCTAGAGAAATAGATTAAAAATAGAGAAGAAATAAAAACAGAAATAACTGAAAAAGAAAAAAAGAAAGAGAGGACGAAATTGATTGATTGATATGTGGGGTTTAACGTCCCAGAACCACCATGTGATTATGAGAGACGCCGTAGTGGAGGGCTCCGGAAACTTCGACCACCTGGAGTTCTTTAACGTGCGCCCAAATCTGAGCACACGGGCCTACAACATTTCCGCCTCCATCGGAAATGCAGCCGCCACAGCCGGGATCTGATCCCGCGACCTGCGGGTAAGAGAGGACGAAAGAATGCTCAAGAGAAACAAAGCAGACTTATTCCCAGCCACACATTTCCTTCAGGCTTGCTGCATGCTTTGTGTGCAAGAGACATGCGCTCCCACTGCCATCTGGCTCTTAGCTGGTGTTTATACCTACAGAAGGCATCAACACCTTGAGGCTGGCCTTAACTATGTCGTCTGACAGCAATCCGGCCAACCTCACCCCCCTGGTCTAGTGGTTAAGGTACCCGGCTGCTGACCTGCAGGTCGCAGGCTCAAATCCTGGCTGCGGCGGCTGCATTTTCGATAGAGGTGCAAGTGCTGTAGGCCCCTGTGCTCAGACTTGGATGCACGTTACAGAACCCCAAGTAGTCGAAATTTTTGGAGCCCTCTACTATGGCATCTCTTATGCGGTGGTTTTGGATCGGGCCCTACATATGAATCAGTCCAACCAGCCTAACGCCTTTTATGCCTTCTATAACATACAGCTGAGCGGAAATGAGCAAGACTGCCGTGAGACCGCAGGTCTAACACACCAACTACAAGCGGAAAGCGTGCAAAGTGCATGAAAAACCTTTTATTTACTAAATGACAAAGTTTATGTAAATCTATTGAATGTCTATTCAGTGTACATGTGCAACGTACCCGCAACCTTACTCGGCCGAGCTTTTCATGGTTGCGGGTACATCTAATCTTCGTAATTTGGGTTTCAATGGATATCTAAGAAACATTTACAAATCTACGAAAAACATACCATGGATGTCTACACAATACTTGAGGTTCACTGGGATGTGAGAAGCTGTTTCATGGTTTGGAAAGAACATTCTTGTGACACTGTTATGTGATGTTGCATAATTTTAAGTCCCACGAGTGCCTAGTTGTGGAGTGATATTACTTGATTTTAGTCACCTGACTAGTTGTGACGTGAAGTTACTAGATATTTAGTCACGTAACAGACTTGTCCATCATAGTCATTTTATTCCATGACCGGTCTAATTGGTACACTTGTTCAGTGATAGAAGTGCCTTTTTACTTTTAGGAACACACTTTGGAGCAAAAAATATTCTGCTTTGCAGCAGCCATAAGTCTTCCCGGAGCATAAAAAATGCTAGTTTATGGCAGCTATTGGTGTTTTAGAAGCTGATATTAAATTTGCCCTACATTATTTGCAATTCAGAGCATTGTCAAAACATCTCATAAATATTGACATTTTGTATGAAATTTATATAACAGACAATAATCAATGCAAATTTTTTGTACAAAACAATGGCAGATTGTTGAAAATGTACGGTGAAGAGAGCTACAATTTAAAATACTAGTATTTGTGGCAGAAATCAAATCAAACCGAAAAGCTAAGCGCCACATTTTAGAAGTAACCACAGTTCCATATAACTATTGCCAAATAAGCAGCAGAAAATCAGTATGAGATAAAAGCACTCCTGCACATCTAGCTGAAAAAAAAAAACAGCCAAATGAGCTATATGCCTAATATCCCAGTTATTGTCACAAAAATGAGATCAGAGCTAATAATGCTGCACACTAGCAACACACTGGGATGATAGTACACAGATTCTTTTTAGGGTATTTAGGAGTCGGTCAAACAGTAAATGTTCATCATTCTCATTCTCTCGGTGTCATTTCGGAGCAGGTTCGAAGCAATTATCAATCAACAAAAATTACTGTATGGAGCAGTTGGAGCAGCACTTCTATCACTGCATCTTGAGCAGAGGGCAAAGCGAGCGTGTGGTGGCTTATGATGATGATGACCATTGTTTGCACTGCCCAGCCCAACAAAAAGTTTGAAAAGCTCTGTCCTTAAAGGGTCCTTGAAATGGCCTTTTCACATTCTGTTTTTGATTAAATCACTACTGGAGTAAATCATAGGCACCTGAATTCAATCGAAACACCCATAATAAATGGAGCTATGAGTACTAAAAAAGTACCCACATCCTCCGCTCTGCCATTCACCCTCAACTGCACTCAACTCTTCCTTCGACCCCTCGGCGCTAAACTCTGCCTTCATGGAGTCTGTGTCACTATGTGGCCTGAGACCGCATACGCGTAAATCCCACTGCTGATTCAATACCGGCAGTCTGTGCTGCACGTTCCACAGCCAATCAGATCAGCTGAAAACTATGAGGTCAGTGGGGCAGAGCATGTCCCTTGGCGTATGGGCGGTTAAAACGCATTTGGCCGAGTAGCAGCAATCTGCAGCAATTCACAGCTTTAAAGTGCTGTAATAAATTACACAGTTTACGCAGAGAGCTCAAATTCGTCTCTAAATTACCCTTGGGACTTGGTCTACCGGACCAATGTGTTTGTAAAAAATTGTCAAAACTATTTCAAGGTCGTTTTCCAAACCGGTGCTATCTAGCACCTCGACAAAGTCCTTGCCCCAATCCTTGACAGCCAAAGCATACAATTCAAGGGGTTATAAACATTTCCAGTTTTCATAAGTAGTCTATCACTCAGAAAAATAAGAAAAAACAAACAGTAGCAGTGAACAAAAGTAAAGAAATACACAAAAACAAAATAGTATAGACAGGACAGCGCATTGACTACCAGCATTTAGGCTAATTTTTATGCAAATATGGGGGTAGCCAGTTGAGAAGCATGTGAACTTGAGCTTCATGGTACACATTCACAGTATAAAACAGTGAAAAAACAGCAAGAAAAAGACAGAAGAAATATGACAGACAGCTGACTACCAATAACTGCAATTTTTCTGCAGAGAAAACATATATGCTTCAAGAAATAGAAAAACCAGAGGGGAGGACTTTTCTAGCATGTGCACAGGCAGTGCTTTGTTGAAGAAGCGTGCTTTGTCACAAATTCATTAAGGAGCTCCCTGCTAATGGTCAACCGTGTTTCCTCAACCTCAAGTGATACTCCGGTGCGGTGCACATGTGCTGACAGTATGCGCTCCGCTCAAAGGAAGGCCTTTTTTCATTCACGTTTCACCATTTTAAGCTCCTCAAGCATGCCACTGTGCTGTCTGCAATGAAAAACGCCTTAATTAGGTCTCGCTCTTACCAAGTTGCAACGAGCTTCTCTTACCAAGACCAGCGATCGAATGCAGCAGGCTTTCCTGAAGAGTTTTCTTCTAATTTAGCAGAAGTCATCTTATGAAAGCTGCGACGATTTTTAACTACACCCAGCTATTCAACAAAGGAGCGAAATTTGCAGTGATGCCCTATCTACACGGTGTATCCCACCACATCACAAAAGCTGCTGCATGCGCAAGTGTCAACGTCGTATATTAGGCACTTATAAACTCGGTTCTTTGTGCAGGACAGTGAACAACACAAGTGCTGCTAGCCAGAAGTGCAAGAAGAATCATGTCGCCAACTTTGTCCCATGCAGGTGGGTGTTATCTACGAGGTTTCCACATCCTGCGGCAGCACCTACATAGGACAAACTAGCTGCTGTGCGAACGATCGCATGTGTGAACATTCCAACATTGTCAAATCGAAAACAGGTACTAGCAATCTAGGAATCCATTGGGCTGATTGTGGATGCTCCCCAAACTTCTACCAGATGCGCACCTTACGCGGATACCATGATAACCAGGCCCACAAAGTAAGTGAAGCCTCTGCCATGCATGTCACAGGTCATGCACATATCAGCTCCCCATCTACCGCACTAAATGACAAAGAGATTCACTATCTTCGCAGTTGAGGGTTCTAAGCTACTTCGACAAAGCACGGCCTGTGCGCAAGACCGCCTCCTAGCTTTCAGTTTTGCATTTACCGAAGCATACATATCTTTTTATTCTGTCTCTTCACTGCTGTTTTCACGCTGTTTTTTACTAGTAGAGTAGCCAGTTCCTTGCCATGTCCAGTGTTTTTTGTAGTGTGCTGTTCATCATAGTGAAACAGACTTGATAGGCTGACAGCAAAAATATTCACTTTTAGAACTACAGACTTTCAAAATTACACTAGAGCGTTGTGTGGTTTTTCAGAGCTGTCAGCCTAGCTTAGCTAGTGTACTCCTCTCGCACTTCGGTACCCTTAAACTGCTGCTGAATTTTTCTTCTTCGCACGATTTAGAAGGCTCCAAGCATCTGTGCTTATGGAAACAGATGTTTTTCATTGCATAACAATAATTGTGCCATTTTATATATCAATGGCACATAGAAAAGAAGCGATCATTATCTGCACATCATGCATTGCAACCGGGCTCCCAGGATTGAAATTAGGCTGACATATGCACCAAACTCAAAGAAGATTAGTTTCCAATGTGTTTCAGTGATCATCGTCAATCATCTCCAAGAAATGGGATCTGGATTGGCCTTGATCATGATCAAAAGTGCCCATGTGACATCAATATGTACTAGATGCTGATGCTTCACCAATGTCAAGAGGTCGATATCAGATAACATTGCGTACAACATTCAAGCAACACACAACCTGTTGCTTGAATGTTCCCCGATTTTCATTGATGACAATTGCATCAATGTTATTTTGAAAATAATGCTTAAAAGGACAAGTAGTGCCGGATGGTGAGCAGGGACAGCATACAATGGGGACGCTCATTGCTGTTGTCTTCCCAGGTGTTCGAGGCGTACTGTGGCCGACTATCAACATTGATAGCGGAGCGTGCTGCATCCAGCGCCTTGCAAGAATACTGCACTGACCGACCGGCTACTTTTTTGCACCCGGCACCATACCACGTGACATCAATCACCCCTGGCCCTTCAGAAAGACAGCGGCAACGCCTCCCTCGATCACTTGGCAGCAGGGACAGCATACGACGGGGACGCTCATTGCTGTTGTCTTTTCAGGTTAGGCATTTGCCCTCCTGTTTTGTATAGTTTATTCGCTATCCTAGTGCTGTCTCTGTTGCCTATTTTCAAAGTTCGTACTTGTTTTGCCCACTGTTGAATCTGTAAACTGGCCTTTAATTACAGGTACTGAGTTTGTGGACTTCAATCGCGACATTCGGAAGGAAATTAAAGAGTTAAATAAAAGCCTTGACTACATGAACAAAGACTACGAAAATATAAAACAAGTGTGTGCTGAAATTAGGAAGGAAAACGCTGCTCACAGGGCGTCCCAAGAGGCAATGCAATGTGAGATAGACTGTTTCAGAAAGTTGGTGCACGAAAATTCCACGCGTCTAACTGCTCAGGATCAATACTCTCGAAACAAAAATATAGAAATCAAAGGGATCCCACGTGCCCCTAATGAAAACGTTGTGCGATTGCTTGCCAAAGTTGGTGATGCCTTGGGGGAGCCAATAAGTGAACAGGACATAGAAATATGCCACCCTTTGCCAGTGAGGAATGCTGTTTCGCAAAGTAGCACGGCACCAGACACAGGTGTTGCAAAGAACAACAAGGCACGCCCTCATGCAAGCGCTTTTCCTGATCGGGGTAGCAGTGCAGGTAGTGACACCCCCCTGAACGAAAACATCGTGGTTGTTTTCAATCGCCGAGCTAAAAGGGATGTCATTGTTAAGAAAGCACGGAGAACTCGATTCACAGCTGAGGAACTGGGATTTACAACTAAACAGTCTGTTTCCGTAAATGAGCACCTTTGTCCCCAACTGAAAAAATTGCTGGATATGACAATTGCTCAGAAACGGGAAATTAACTGGCGCTTCGCGTGGGCAAGTGGTGGCAAAATATTTGCGCATGAAACAGAAACATCTTGTGCAGTTCTAATCACATGTGAAGCCGACTTGCATAAGATGCGCGCGGTCGCTTCAAGCAGCCGCGGGGCATCTAGCCTGCCGTAGGCTTATTTGAATAGCGCTTTCGTTTTTGCGGTGCGACCTTTTTTTTTTTTTCTTCTTTTCTTCTTTTGTGAAGATGGCGATATTACCTGCGATATCCACACACCTAACACTAGTGGATATTGCAGTATCATGCACTTAAATTCCAAACACCTTTCTTTGCCGATATGCTGAAGTGATAGCGAAATATCTTGTGATTATATTCCGTGTATCTTTGATATTCTCAAAGCTCCCTAGTGACTGGAAGGCAGCCCGTGTTGCACCGGTATTTAAAAAAGGTAACCGCTTGCTTTTTGAAAATTATCGTCCAATATCCCTAACATCAGCATGCTGTAAATTAATTGAGCATATATAATCGCGCAACATATCACCGAATATCTTGAAAAAAATGCTGTCTTAACTGATTCTCAACATGGTTTTAGAAAAGGGTTTTCAACTGTGACTCAACTGCTCACTATATCTCATTCCTTTGCATCTACTCTAGATAAGAACGGTCAAACTGATGCGATATTCTTGGATTTTAGTAAAGCGTTTGACAGGGTTCCTCATGACAGACTAATACTAAAATTGAACAATATTGATCTTCCTCGCATCTTAGTTTTCTGGGTTATTGATTATTTAAAAAACCGAATTCAGTACGTAGAAATTGGGGATCAGCGATCGGGTTGTCTTCCTGTCGCCTCTGGAGTACCGCAGGGAAGTGTCTTGGGACCCCTACTGTTCCTGCTGTATATAAATGACATTGTAAGTGTGGTATGTTCATCTGTGCACATTCGTCTGTTCGCAGACGATTGTGTCTTGTATAAGGAAATTACTTGCCCAGAAAATCAACATGACATTAATCACAGTTTGTTTAATGTTTTTCAATGGTGCAATCACTGGGGGCTTTGAACTTAGATAAAACTGTATGCATGCGTATAACCCGGAAGAAAAATCCACTTCAGTATACTTATATATTAAATGAGTCACCTCTACAGCAAGTTTATGAGTTCAAATATTTAGGAGTAACACTCAGAAGTAATTTATCTTGGAATCAACATATTGACAATATCTCCGCTTCTGCCTTCCGTAAACTGTTTTTCTTATGACACAAATTAAAAAACGCTCCTCTTGATGTCAAACTCCTGGCCAACCAATCAATAATCCGACCAAAGTTAGAATATGCATGCATAATATGGGACCCGTTCACACAGAAAAACGTCAATAAACTAGAAAGAATCCAAAAAAAAGCTGTAAGGTATATATAATCTAAGTTTTGTCACACTGGTTCACCTTCTGAGTTAATTAGAGCTAATGGCATTGAACTCCTTGAGTCACGACGGAAGACATTTAGGCTTAATTTTCTTTCCCAACTTCTTCAAAGACAAACAGCACTTGACCCTACACAGTACCTGACACCCATATCGACAAGGCATACGAGACACCATCACCCCGGAACTCTAACACCTTATTTTGCACGGACCGATGCATTTAAATTTTCTTTTTTTCCAAGAACAGCAGAAGAATGGAACCTTCTAAAAGACTCTGTTTAAAAATTCACTTTAGTTGATTTACTGTGTGTAAACAGTGTGTTGGGTGTGTAAACCTGTACTTGTATGTTGAATTCTTTCCTTTTTCCTTTTCTACGTGACTTGAGTGCCTAACATGTACTTGCTACTTGTACCGTGCCCGCCTGCCTGGACCTGTGAAGGTCTGCAGTATGCATTAAAATAAAAATAAATAAATAAATGCTAGATCAGCTCACAACAAGTGATTGTTATATAACTATGTTTCTCAACTAACTTCCGTTTAAATTCGACATCATCATGACTTGGCAGCAGCGGGGGCAGCGAAAGCTTGTTCCTCATACGCCTGTGTTCGATTATTTCAGTTGACAACTCAACGGCTGATCATCGTCGGCACATCGTCACATGCTGTGCTGCCACGCATCGCTGACTGCGTCACACGTTTCAGGAGGCAAGCCCTGACGAAGCAAAAAAGCTACCACCATGGAGCAACACCAGGGGAATCGTCTTTAAAACCAGCAACAGCGGAGGCCTGCACTTCCCTTGGCAGCAGCAGGGGCAGCGAAAGCTTGTTCCTCACACGCCTGTGTTTGATTATTTCAGGTTTGCATTCATTTTTTTTTACATACCAAACAAAGATTATTCTTTTTGCTGCCTTTCTGCTGCCAAGGTGGTGATACATTTCTTGTGTGAAGTATTGCTGTGGTCATGAGTGAGTTGACTAAGTTGCGAGAAGAAATGAGAAAGGAGATGATTGAATTCAAATCATCAATTGAAAGAGAGCTAAGAAAGAAAATAAGAGACCTGAAAAACAGTGTGAGCTTTTTGAACGACGAAGTTGAGAAAATAAAGAAAGAGAATGCGGATCTTGTGGGGGATAACAAGTCACTCAGAAGCGCTAATGAGCAGTTGAGAACCGAGTGCGAAGCTTTCAAGAAACAAATGTCTCAACAAGAGCAGAGGATAACTGCATCTGAGCAATACTCCCGCAAATGTAACCTTGAGATTAAATATATGCCCAAACTTGCTGAGGAAGATCTTGGAAATACCCTTCACAGGATCGGCGGACTTCTGAATGTGCCTGTAACCAAAGATGATGTTGAAAAATGTCACCGTGTACCAGCAAAGAATGCCAGTTCAATACCGAACATAATAGTCCGATTCCGCAGCCGTTCAAAACGTGATTTGGTGCTGCAGAAAGCAAAGAAGACGCGCATCTCAACACAGGACCTCGGTCACACCTCTAACACACCTGTGTTCATCAATGAACACTTATGCCCAGTCCTAAAGCAGCTTCTTGGAGCGGCAATAGCTAAAAAAGAAAGCAGCGAACTGGAGGTTCGTGTGGACGAATGATGGGCGTATTCTCGCACGAAAGGATGAAGGTATCACACGAAAGGATGAAGGCACGAAGGTATAGCACATTCGCGACGCAAGCGACATTGAAAAGATTGCCTAAAAACGCTATCCGGAATTGCGGTGCAGCTTCTGTTTCGCCATGGCGGTATCACCTTGTGACGTCAATAATCTTGTAGGAAATTGGTGTAGCGATAGTCTGTGCTGCCTTCATCTAAACATTCGTTCAGCAGGGAACAAGGAAGATGATCTATCTATTTTTCTAGATACCTTTTCTTTTTCTTTCGACGTAATAATGATTATGGAAACTTGGTATACTTCAGACGACGAGATTTACAAGCGAGATAGTTATAATACTTTCTTTCTTAACCGAACAAAGGAAAGAGGCGGTGGCCTCATGGTTCTAGTTAAAAACTGCATAGACGCTCAAATAATACCACAAGTTTCTTATGTCAGTGCTGACATTGAGTGCTTAACTTTGACTACACGTAATTATGTATATGCTGTCATGTACAGACCACCCGATTCACCTGTGAATACATTTATTAGTAGCCTTGAAGAATTATTAAACTATGTAAATGACAACAATTTAAAAGTTATTCTTGGCGGTGACCTTAATATCAACATACTGGAGTCGTCTGCTGCCGCAATTACATTTGTGTCTACAGTCGAGTCGAGTGGCTACGATATAGTAACGGAAACTCCCACACGTATCACACCTACCTCAGAAATGTTAATCGATCTATTTATTACTAACCTAAACAAAGATAACGTAGAGACTGGTGTAATATGTTGTGACTTCAGCGACCACTTTGCACTCTACTTTGTTACGGAGAGTGCAATCAAGAAGTCCCAAACACTGCCCGCTAGAACAGTTCAAAATATCACACCTCACACTTTGACAGCATTCAGGACAAGCCTTTCCCAAACAGACTGGAGTGCGGTATACCACTCAGAAACTGCAGATTTAGCCTATGAAACATTCTTGATTATATCTAAAAAAGTCTATTTTAGACACTTTAAAGAAAAAGTTCTACAGAAATGCCGTAGAAGTCGCAAACCATGGATCGATCGCGAGTGCTTAAGAATGATCGAAAAGAACTCAAAGTTATTCAGAAGGTTTTTAAAAACTAAGGATGCGTCAGACTTAACCGCATTTAAATAATACCGCAATAAGGCGAACGCCTTTATCAAGAAAGAAAAAAGAAATGACTTAAATCAACAATTCCATGCAGACAACTGCAAAGGGAGTGCAGAACTGTGGAAGAAACTTAACTCTTTGCTTCACAGGACACCGATCTCTCCTGGGGTTACTTAAATAAACATAGATGGTCGAGCGGTTACAGATTTAGAGCTTGCAGAAAGATTTAATCATTTTCTCACAAACGTTGTACAGCCGACGTAAACAGCGCAGACAGCTATAACTGACACAATGACAATACAGACAAAGAACATCTTTCTTCGACCAACCGATGATCAAGAAATAGTTTCAATTTTTTCCACGCTAAAACAGAGCAGCGCTCGTGACATACATGGTATTCAGATTTCACCGATCAAACATGCAATCGATATCATAGCTCTCGTGCTCTCTCACATTTATAATTTGTCCCTATCAACAGGCTGTTTCCCAAAACAAATGCAAACATCCATTGTCAGCGTGTTATATAAGAAAGGAGACAAGAATGATCTTACGAACTATCGGCCAATTTTTATATTACCCATATTTTCAAAAGGCTTGGAGAAAATTACTTTTAAAGGACTCATGAATTTTTATATGAAGTTTAACATAATATCTCAATCTCAACATAGTTTTATGAAGGGCAGGTCGACGGAGACTGCTTTACTAGCTCAGAAAGAAATAATCCTTAAATCATTTGAGAGTTAAGAACTTTGCATTGGTGTTTTCATAGATTTTTCTGAGGCTTTCGACCGTCTCTGTCATCATACTTTATTTGAAAAATTAGAAATATATGGAGTTCGCGGCATTCCACTTTCCCTCTTGAAATCTTACTTTAAGTACCGCTCATAATGTGTAAAAATTAAGGATTCATTCTCTTCTCTCCAGGCAATAACCACAGGGGTTCCGCAAGGTAGCATTCTAGGACTGCTGTTTTTTAACCTATACATAAATGACATTGTCAAGGTCAGTGACAAACCTAAATACATAATATACGCGGATGACACCAGCATTTTCTGTACAGGTAACGACATGACTGCCATGTCCACACTTATAAACACTACGTTAGAAAGCTTAAACACATGGAGTGAACGAAATTCATTACTCATTAATGCAACAAAAACAAAAGCTGTAGTTTTTCATTCGCGGAGACAGATTTCCTTAGACAATAGATTACGTATAGGTAGTGCGGCTGTTGAAATTGTAGAAACCGTTAAAACTTTAGGAATACTTTTTAATTGCACAATGTCGTGGGATCCTCAGATTAATAATCTAATTACCAACCTATTAAGATGTGTGGGCATACTTGCATGAATGCATTATTTTCTTCCAGTTTCTGTTAAACTAACACTTTATAACAGCTTGTTTTTGTCGCATGTAAATTATTGTCTTTTGGTATGGGCAAGTACGACCGCAACCAACATAAGTAAAATATACAGACTACAAAAAAAAGCGATCAGGTTTATAGCAAATGTCGACTACTATGCACACACTGATGAACTGTTTCAGCGCTATAATATTGACCCAATTCACAAACTTTACGAGTATTCTATAGCAATAAGATATAAGCAATCTCTTTTTCATAACAATCGTGCTTTTTTAGGTATTTTTGTACTGGAAACGCATGCTAATCCGTACCCTACTCGTCACCAACAACATTGGAACCTTCCATACTGTAGAACAAATTTTGGGCGACAAATGTTGTGTTTTAGTGTTCCTTTGTTATTAAATAAATTACTGGAGGCAAAAATAATCCTTGAGAAATGCAGTGCACGTGACATTAGGGAAGTGCTTTTATCGTGAAAATCGAGAAAATGGTGGTCCAGGCATTCATGGAACTGTCTATATATATATATATATATATATATATATATATATATATATATATATATATATATATATATATATATATATATATATATATATATATGTGTGTGTGTATATATATATACACATATATATGTATATATATGTGTGTGTATATGTATCTACTGTAATGAATTACTGAATCTGAATAAGGGACGCTCTGCTGGCAATGAAGAAGACGATGATGATCGGTGGCTGTAGTAGTAGCTCGCGCACGCCGCTCGCCATTACCCAGACCTGCCTGATAAAGCACATTTTGCCAAGCTGCGTCTGAACCTTTTTCGACGTATAACACCTCTATTTTTTAGTGGTGGAGGAGCCGGGGTTCCCATCAACCTGGAACTTAGCAATCGGATGCTACCCTCACCATTCACCATGACTGCTCCTGGCCCTTCTCAAGCTGCCTTACCAACGACAGTCTACTGTACTGGCGTGCCTCGGCAACGCGACACACCAATTTTTCGCGGCAACGACGAACAAGACGTCGAGGACTGGCTCGTCGAGTACGAAATCGTAAGCGCTTTCAACAAGTGGAACGCCTGCGACCAGCTCACAAACGTGCGTTTTTACCTCGCTGATGTGGCCAGCCTCTGGTTCAAGAACCATGAAGGCGAAACCACCAACTGGTCCACCTTCAAGACCACCATTGCCGCGGTCTTCGGTCGTCCCGCCGTGCGACGCCTTCGCGCTGAACAGCGTCTTCGTAGTCGAGTCCAGCACAAGAACGAGACCGTTACAAGTTATATTGAAGATGTCTTGTCTCTTTGCAAGCGCGTCGATGAATCTCTAACCAAACGCGACAAAATCAAGCACATCATCAAAGAAGTTGACGACGATACCTTCCAGATGCTCGTCGCTAGAAATCCACAGACCGTCACCGATGTTGTCCAGCTCTGTCAGGAGTACGACGAGTTGCGTAAGCAGCGCGTCTCGACGCGCAGGGCCGCTGAAGATACGGCTGAAGTTCCCGCCCTCTTGCACGACGTCGCTGCTGATCACACCGTCTTACTGCCCCACATCAAACAATTCATTCGTGAAGAAGTTGCATGTCAGCTTTCTCTTGTGGCCGAAGCATCCGCGCCAGTGACCTCGTTGGACCCACGTCTACGCCAGTTCATTGAGACACAGGTCACGCAGGCACTGCCTCCATCGCCATCTGTCCCTACGCCGTTGACCTACGCTGCCGTCGTTGCTAGACCCCCAGCCCCACCTGTCTCTGGTGCATACCGGGGCACCGGGTCCTCCTATCCTACGACGCTGCCTACTTACACGGCACCCCATCCCGTTTCGCCCCCTGCACCTTGTGTCGTTAACCCATGGCACACCTTGGATAATCGACCCATCTGTTTCGCATGCGGTTTCGTGGGACATATAGCACGCTACTGTTGCCATCACAACTTCCAGCCTCCACACCATGGAAATTCTGCAAATTACCAGGCTGCCCAGAATCCCCAGCGACCATCTTCTCCTATCACCGACTCATTGTCCCCACGACGCCCTGTCGATTCTCGCTGGTCATTACCACCCCGTCGCCGATCTGTCTCCCCGATGCTTCGGCGCACGAGCCCCGCTCGAGAGGAAAACTGACAGCCGCAGTTCCGGAGGCAAGAACTGCGTCGTCGTCGAACTTTCTAAGACCTCCTTTTTGTCCGACCAACGAAATTGATGTGCTAGTAGAAGGTGTTGCTGTACGTGCACTTGTCGACACAGGCGCCGTCGTTTCTGTTTTAGTGAAAAACTATGTCGCGATTTGAGAAAAGTTACAACGCTGCTTACGAATCTTGCTCTGCGTACAGCCACCTCCCATTTCATCGCGCCGACAGCTCAGTGCACAGCAAGCGTTCTTATTCAAGATGTTTGGTACGCCGTCAACTTTGCACGTTCATCTTACGACATCATACTAGAATGGGATTTCCTTTCTACCCATCAGGCCCTCGTCGACTGCGCTCGTACTGAACTCACGTTGACGAATCCGTGCCTTGATATCGAACACCACAGTCCCTCGAAAGTGTTTGCCGCAGCTGACGTCCGCATCGCGCCGTTGTCCGCCGTCCTAGTGCCTGTATTTTTCCCTGCTGCCACTAACTCGACACTCCTGTTCCAACCAACTATAGCTAGTGTGCAACACCGAACCATCGTCCTCCCGTTTGTCATCATCAACTTTTCCAATGATTCGGCGGTACTTTATGCGTGCAACATTTCTGCTTTCCCGTACATCCTGCTACGCGGCGAGTGTCTGGGAAGCCTCGAGGCCTTAAATTGTATTTTCGAAGACCCGATTTATCCAGACAAGCCATTTTTACCGACTTGTGCCATTACACCTGCAACTGACGCTAATGAACCTATGGATGTATTCCGCAAGTCCATTGATTGCAAGCTCACGCCTGGGCAGCAGGAACAGCTGATCAAGCTCCTACAGCGTTTTCGAGCCTCGTTTGACCACAATTAGCCTTCCTTAGGTCGAGCGTCATCTGTTGTTCACCGTATAAATACCGGTCAAGAGACGCCATTACGGCAGCGTCCATATCGCGTGTCAACTACCGAACGCCGTGCCAGCACAGCGTTCAATGGTTGACGACAATCAATGGATGACGACATTCTGACAAGTGGCATAATCGAACCGTCAAGCAGTCCCTGGGCCTCTCCAGTTGTGTTGGTGAAAAAGAAGGACGGATCCATCAGGTTTTGTGTGGACTACCGACGTCTCAACAAAATCACGCGCAAGGATGTCTACCCGCTGCCACGCATTAATGATGCCTTGGACTGCCTACAGGGAGCCGAATTTTTCTCTTCTTTAGATCTGCGCTCTGGATACTGGCAGGTACCCATGGCAGAGGCCGATCACGAGAAAACAGCTTTCATCACGCCCGACGGGCTTTACGAATTCATAGTCATGCCCTTCAGCCTCTGCAACGCGCCAGCTACTTTCGAGCGAATGATGGACTCTATCCTTCGAGACCTCAAATGGAACGTTTGCCTTAGTTATTTAGACGACATTGTCGTCTTTTCAACTGATTTCGCAACCCATTTAACCCGCCTCGAGAAAGTCCTCGCGTGTATTTCTGCCGCAGGGCTGCAACTGAATCTAAAGAAGTGCCATTTCGCGGCTCGAAAGCTTACGATCCTTGGCAACGTGGCTTCAAAAGACGGCATTCTTCCTGACCCTGCCAAACTTACAGCTGTTTCAGCGTTTCCCAAACCGACCACCATGAAAGAGCTCCGAAGCTTCATAGGCCTGTGCTCTTACTTCCGGCGCTTCGTCCGCAATTTCGCGACGATCATCGCTCCTTCGACCAAGCTCCTCGCCGGCTCTAGAGACCTTTCAGCCTGGTCTGCCACCTGTGACAATTCTTCAATGAACTGTGCCGCCTCCTCGCGTCGCCGCCTATTCTGCGACACTACGACCCATCGGCACCCACAGAGATCCACATCGAAGCTAGCGGTGTCGGGCTAGGCGCTATTCTTGCACAGAAGAAAGACGGCTTCCAAGAGTACGTGGTTGCCTACACAAGCCGAACTCTTAGCAAAGCCGAAATCAACTATTCCATAACTAAAAAGGAATGCCTAGCCATTATTTCGGCGATAGAGAAATTTCGACCTCACTTGTACAGGCGCCCTTTTGACGTCGTGACTGACCACCACGCCCTCTGCTGGTTGTCGTCACTGAAGGATCCAAGCGGTCGCCTCGCCCGATGGGCATTACGAATATAATATTCGCGTGGTCTATCGCTCCGGCCGGAAACATTCGGACGCGGACACCCTATCCCGTTCGCCCCTACCCCCTGACTCGGACTGCTGCGAAAGTCAAACCTGTGATGCCACTGCCGTCACCATCGCCGACATGCCATCTCAGCAACGCAAGGACCCTTGGGTTGCTTCGATTCTAGACATCCTGGCTGGGCGGACGGCTTCCCCCCCTTCTCGCACGTTACGTCGGCAAGTCGAGCACTTCGCCACTCGCGATGACGTGCTGTACCGACGCAACTAGGCACCCGGTGGACGTCAGTGGCTACTCGTGATTCCACGTCATCTGCAATCCGAAATTTGTTCCACGTTTCATGACGACCCCCAATGTGGCCACGCAGATTTCCTGAAGACTTATTCTCGCATACGTCTCCGATATTACTGGCATGGCATGTACAGTTTTATACGACAATACGATCGGGCCTGCTCGACGTGCCAGAGACGAAAAACTCCCCCTTATCACGCCAGCGGTACCTTGTTACCCTTACCATGCCCATCCCGACCATTCGACCGCGTCGGCATCGATATCTATGGTCCCCTTCCCGACACTGCTGACGGTAACCGCTGGATCATAGTTGCCGTCGACCATCTCACGCGGTATGCCGAAATTTCATCCCTTCCCTCATCTACAGCAAAAGACGTTGCGACTTCCGTACATCACAACATCGTATTACGTCATGGAGCACCTCGGGAGTTACTGAGCGATCGTGGTCGCGTATTCTTGTCAGACGTCATCACAGCATTGCTGCGTGAGTGCCACGTCGTTCACCGCACTACAAGCGCCTATCATCCCCAGACCAATGGAATGACAGAGCGCTTCAACCGCACCCTTGGTGACATGCTGTCTATGTATATCTCGTCAGACCACTCCAATTGGGACCGAGTGCTCCCGTTTATCACGTTCGCCTATAATACCGCCATTCAAAGCACTACTGGGTTCTCTCCTTTTTTCCTCCTTTACGGACGCGAACCTTCTTGCACTATGGACACCACTCTTTCGTACAAACCTGACTCCTCAGAGTCCACGACTTTGTCTCAAGCCGCTACATACGCTGAAGAATGCCGCCAACTGGCAAGATCATTCACAACCCAAGACCAAGGACGCCAAAAGCACCACCATGACGCATCAAATAACACTACTTCCTACGATCCAGGTTCGCTCGTCTGGCTGCATGTCCCTTCTGCTACACCTGGCCTTTCTACCAAGTTGGTCCCCAAGTATCACGGCCCATATCGTGTGCTACAAAAAACGTCACCAGTGAATTACCTCATTGAGCCACTGGAACCATCTTCTGATCAACGTCGTCGTAGCCAGGAAATTGTCCACGTCTCGAGACTTAAGCCCTGCTACGACCCTCCCGTGTTTACTTGTCCATAGGTCGCCAGAATGGCTCCTCATTTCGCGGGGAGTAATTGTAATGAATTAATGAATCTGAATAAGGGACGCTCTGCTGGCAATGAAGAAGACGATGATGATCGGTGGCTGTAGTAGTAGCTCGCGCACGCCGCTCGCCATTAGCCAGACCTGCCTGATAAAGCACATTTTGCCAAGATGCGTCTGAACCTTTTTCGACGTATAACACCTTTATTTTACTACATATATGTGTGTATATTTATGTGTATGTGTGTACGCGCAATTTCTATACATAGCATTGTTGTCATATATATAGTATCTTGTATTCTGTCATATTTTGCATTGTACTTCGGAATTTGTGCCGAAAGAAACTACTTAGGCAAATTAGTCTCTGTACATAGCATTACTGTACGTGCATCTTCCGACTTGTACTGCGCCAAACATCTCATGGCCTATGTTCATTGCCTATATGTTCATGGCCTATGTATCTTCACCCATGCCCACGTTGCTTGCCATGTATTAGGGAGGCTCGGGTTCTCATCAAGTGACAAAAAGTCACTTTTCTCCTGAGCCTGCCCTCATCCTTGGGATGAAATAAAATTGAATTGAATTGAATTGAATTTCTGATACCTGGTACATGTGCAATGACGAGGTACTATGCTTGCCAACGTATAAATCGTTCTTTCTAAACAGGCTCTCTCGTCGAGGGGGAGGTGTGTTGCAACTAATTAATGACCATTTAGTTTGCAGCTTTCTCTAAGACTTTTAAGCAATTACACCAGACTATGAAGCATTATCGCTAGCATGTCACAAGTATGTATATGTGGTAGTTTATCGTCCACCTGACGGAAAAACAGAAGCGTTTTTTCGATTTCTTAAAAATCTGCTTACGTACCCATGCTCTAATTAATTAATTAATGTGTGGGGTTGAACGTCCCAAAACCACCATATGATTATGAGAGATGCTGTAGTGGAGGGCTCCGGAAATTTTGACCACCTGGGTTTCTTTAACGTGCACCCAAATCTAAGCACACGGGCCTACAACATTTCCGCCTCCATCAAAAATGCAGCCGTCGCAGCCGGGATTTGAACCCGCGACCTGCGGGTCAGCAGCCTTAGCCACTAGACCACCGCGGCAGGGCCGTATGTGTGCTCTAACAAGTTGCACATTATCATAGGGGGTGACTGCAACATTAACCTTCGACAGCAAACTGAAACATCTGGTAACTTCAAACTACTGCTTGATTATTTTGGGTGTGCTAATATTATTACTGAACCTACACGTGTCACTTCAGGTACTGAAAGCCTTATCGACTTACTTATTACAAATGACATAAATGATTCAACCGTACCTGGAACTGTTATTGCCGATATTAGTGATCACTACCCTATATACATGTTTGAAAATACCAACGAGTATCTTAATCGTGCAAAAGTATCAACTCCAGAATCATACAAAATACAGGAAATTAGTAGCAAAACATAAGACAGTTTTAGGCGTGAAATCACCCAGATTAGTTGAGATCCTGTCTATAAATCAGTTAACGCTAATGAGGCATATGAAATATTCATGTGCCTGTTAATAAAAACTTACCATAAGTGCTTTAAATATAAAATGATCAAAACCCTCAAGAAATGTCAGAAACAATGGATGATGCGAGAATGTCTGGAAATGATTAAGAAAAAAAAACTACTTTACGTGAAATTCGTGAAAACAAGACACCATAACAATCTTTCGGAATTCAAGCGGTATAGAAATTTTGTAACGAAGCACCTGAGAAAAACTAAGGATGCGTACTATGAAGCTCTCTTCAACAGGGTTAGCACTCGTGGCGATGTGCTTTGGCGAGAAATAAATAATCTCCTAAATAGTCATTGCTCTCGAGACAAGGCACTTGAGTCAAACATAGATAACAAGATAGTAAAAGGTGAAGAACTTGCTAATAAATTTAATGTGTACTTCACAACGCTGCTGTCCTCCGATTTATCAAACCCTTCTCGTGCATGTAATAGCGATTACAGGAACTTTCTAGGTGTGCCAGACATGAGCACTGCATATTATTTAAACACAACTCCTGAAGAAGTATTGTCTGTATTTATGTCCCTAAAGAACACTACTGCTCGGGACATAGATGACCTACAAATTAAGCCTATTAAAGCAGCACTTGATCTTTTGTTACATGTTCTTACCCATCTAATTAATACCTGCTTATCTACGGGAGTTTTTCCAGAAAGAATGAAGCATGCGAGAGAGAGTGTCGTATACAAATCTGGTGACCGAAACATCTTTTCTAATCATCGTCCGATCTCCCTACTTCCTGTTATATCTAAAGGGCTAGAGAAAATTGTATAACAATGTGTTATGTCTTTTTGTGAGAAGTACTCTATATTATCACCGCATCACCGCATCAATTCAACTTCCGACGGGGCATGTCCACGAAACTGGCTCTCCTCACATAAAAAAGAACCCACACTTAACTCATTTGAAAAGAAACTGTTAACACTGGGTGTTTTTATTGACTATTCCAAAGCATTCGACAGAATTAACCACGAAATACTCTATGCGAAATTGCGTCATTAGGTTTTCGAGGAACCCCACTTGACTTTCTGAAATCGTATTTATCACAAAGAAAGCAATCTGTAGTTATAAATGACAGCCAATCCTCCCTACTAACCAGAACGTCAGATGTACCTCAGGGCAGCATATTAGGGCCCCGACTGTTTAATATTTATATAAACGACATAACAAGTGTCAACAAATATGTGGACTTTATATATTATGCAGATGACACTTGTATATTTTTTCATGGTAATGATTTAGGTAAGCTTGCAGACACAGCCAACAACATTCTTAATGACATCTTCATATGAAGTACTGTAAATTATTTATTGATCAACACAAAAAAATCCAAAGTTGTAATATTCGCACCGGTTCAGAAGGCTGTGTGTCGTGGTTCGGATATACACCTAGGGCCCGAAAAAATTGAGCTTGTCAAAGAAGTTTCATCATTAGGAGTAATTTGTAATAAAAATCTTAAATGGGACAAACACGTCAATAAGGTAACTAGAAATATAGCTAGGACGTGTGGTACACTCTCTAAACTTTGACAGATGCTTCCAGCAAACATTAAACTTTTACTATATAATACGTTGTTTTCATCTCACATTAACTATTGTAGTCTAGTGCGGGCAGATACATCTAAAGAAAATCGGAAATTAAATATTTTTACTGCAGAAAAAAGCAATTCTTAATATTGCAAACGTACCATACGACGCACATACAAGTGATTTATTCAGAGAATATAACATTTTACCGATCGATCACATACACAGCTTTAACCTTATTATGAAATACAAACAAAGCTTGCTATCAAACAACGCTTGTTTTCTTAAACTGCGTAACCTCAGAAAAACTACAAAATCCCATTATGACATTCGGAAAAGGCCTTCCTGGTTCGTTCCTTATTCGCAAACTAATCACAGCTTGAGAAGACTTGAACACTGTATTCCTGCTTGTTTTAACATGTTTGAAAATAAAAACATCGACATCTTTAATATACATGAAAAACAACTCAAGAAGCTTCTCATCCAGAATGGCGGCATGTAGTTTAGCTTCTTCCTATTGTCCGGCTAAAATGCTATATGTAAAAGAAACACCCTATAATAGTGCTCGTGTATAATATGGCATCTTATGATGTTTGCTTTCTTTGTCATTTTTTTTGTTGTTTTTTTTACGAGTAAAACATGTAACATTTCACTCGTCAGTGTTTCCCTTGTACATTAAAACTTGTGCTTTTTGCATACCCAGTGTTGTAAACATCTTATAATCATTTTGTAATACTTTGTTAGCCGTTTAGCAACGTGTGCATTGTTTTATGATTGACCGTACACTGTTTTCTTGTTTTATTTGTTGTTTTTCTCTCTTTGTGATTTGCCTATTTTATGTGAACCTGAAACTGATGTAATTTTGATTCCTTTTCTTTTTATTTCCTAATTTCTTGAAGTTTTTGAAAACCGACGTCAAATTGTTTTTTCATGTTTGTGCTCTGCAGGTTTGTAATGCCAAGTGAAAAGGGGTAGGAACCTCGTCAAGCTGCTAACATAGCAGCTTTTTGCTCTTATCCTTGTGTTTTCTTTCCCCAACTCTGTGAAGAAAATGCTCAATAAAACTGAAACAAAATGAAATGAAATGAAATATAGACACCATCATCAGTTTCAAATGACACATTTTTTTTGCTGTTTAGCAGCATGGCCTCTAAGTGATAATGGCAACGGTGAAGCAATTTGCTCATGTGACACTACTAGCATGAAACAGAGGCCAGGGTAACCAATGTACTACAATGAACAAAAATTGGCTGCATTACCGTAGCACCACATGACTGCCCATTGTAACAATATAATAAACCTTCATTTGATAAAAGAAGAAAGTGGATTCAATTAAACAAAAAGAGGCGAGCAACGAATAGAATTGAGCCATTGTTTGTGGACATTTTAACCTTACACAAAAGACGAGGACAGAAAGAGGTACGATGACATGCTTCGTAGACTTTCAACTCATTTCTTCATAAAAAGACGTAGCGATACATATGCGAAATTCGTAAACACGGGGAATGTGCTGCAGCCCACATTGCAACAAGTGGACACATCAGCTCCAGCACACTTGCTCATCGCAGGCTTCCATCTTCCTCTTCCTGCCTTTCTGTAGCAATGTACAGGGACTTGTGACATGCGCAGAAACATGACAAGACCACGTCCCACATTTTGTGTCTAGAGTCAACATGATGTTGATAAGGGTCCTATTGGTTTGTTCAGTTTAATCGTTAATGTATTAGGACAACCGTTGGTGCAACAATTGAAAAGCACGAACTGGGCCAGCCTCAAGTTGTTCAAAATTGAGCTAGATGGTGAGACCATGTGAAAATTGACAGAGCCAAGACAGGAATGAAACACTTTCAATAAACAACATGCCTGCCCATTGTTATAGCTGTTAAGGTGTAAAATTTCTGACTATTGGTCACAGCTAAGCATTTCAAGACTTACATGACGCTGTCGCTGTCAAACTTCCCTTCTTCCAAAGCCACCTTGATTTCTTCAGGAAGCGAGTCAAGAAAGTCGGACACAACGTAGTCCATCAACTCCGAGTGTCGGGGCTCGCCATCCAGGGCACTGCCAACCGCTTTGCCAAACTTCCAGCGGTCCGGTTCCTTGGTCAGAAACTTGTACACTGCTATGCGCAGCTCCCAAGGTCTCGTTCGGTCACCGAGCAGGTTTCTTGCAGATGACAAGGTTTCATACGTTGGCCAGAAATCGTGCATTGCCTGCGAGTACACAATCCTCAAAAATGGGTGGTATACAGCAAGTGCAGGCAAGGTATGTGTGCATACTGGGTCCAACAACTGCAATAGTGTTCTGCACTCGCTGTCATGAGAATGACTGACTAACATTTCCAGATTTACACTCGCATGAATACGCAGTAAAGCGGATGGAAGAATGACCACTGTGTAGCTCCAGTGCTTGAACAGTTGATGTAAAATGGAAAGGTTGTGAATTCACATAAAAAACAGCACCAATATCGAGGGACAAGAAAAGAAGGAGACAGACAGAGGCACTAACTTACAACAAGATTTATTTGCTGGAACCATGCAATATATACTTGAGCAGTATCTAACAAAAAGAGAAAAGACAAATCAAAGAAAACAGAATTCACCTAACAACAGAGTAATCATCGTTATAACGCGCCATGAAATCACGTGTGCCACCATTCTGAAGAAAATCTTTTTTTTTTTGAAAAAGCAATCAGTGCCCAATGATGGCAAGTTGTCTTTTTGTCTGTTTTTATTCATTTCTGTTCTTCTCATATTTACTACACTACAGTTAAAAACGACATATAATGTCCATTATGCCCACCTTGGCTTTCTTCACCTGTTAATTTCCTTAGGTTGTGTATCACGAATAAATGAGCCTCAGCGAAAAATCAATTCTGGATCATAGGGATTGTCGAAGTGCGAAGACCTATCATTTTGTTTTTCTCTGACCCCTTCCCACCCCCTCATCTGACCCATTTCTGGTGTCAATAAAATTTTATCCCCCTCCTTACATCTATTTCTTGCCCCTATGGTTCATGTAGACTTGTGCAAATAGCTATTTTAGGTTTGAAGCTAATTCATAGCGAATAGAAACTTCTGTTGAATGATTTAGAATCGAATTCTTATAAAAAAAAATAAGTATATTTTTCGTGACCCAACTCACCTGCACAATATTTTTTTTTTTTTTCAAACTGAAATAGGGCCTGTGCAAAAGCCATCCTTTTTGGTTCAAAGCTGAAACAACTTTGAATAGTAGCAGGATTTGAATTTCGTTAAAATGCAAGAAATCATCTGTAAATTATTGTATATTGCATTTTACAGTTTTCTGTACGTAGAGTATACAAGCCAGTATTAGGAGCCTTTATTCTTAAAGAATGATAAATCCATATGAGCGTAAGATGCTCACTTAACCTCAAAGTGGGACTTCACGGCAGCATGAATTTCCCCTGAATAAGTCTTTCATGGCTTAGCGCCTCATTGCTTCTGTGAAACTACTTTTATGTAAAATTACATGCGAATTATTATACTACAGTCAAATCTCATTAACTCGAACACGCTTAATTCGAACTTGCTGTTAATTATAACTGACGCTGTGGTCCCGTCAAAGCTATGTGTATACCTATGGATGGAAACCCCCTGTGATTGGAATGCGCAAGCACTTGCAATGATTAATTTGAACATACCATGCTGAAAAATGCTCTCAGCACACCACCCAATTCCTTGTCGGCACCTCCGACACCTCAACGCTGCACGCGAAGAAGGAAAAAAGGAAAGGAAAGGAAAGGCTGCGGGGGAATGTTTGCCTTCTCTCAAATGCCGATCTGTGATGTGCCTGTGCCACGCTTCCCTCTTTTCCGTCCCTGCCACATAGAGACCCTTCTCCTTTCAATGCCACGCACGAAGAAAGGGAGAGAGAGAAAAAAAGGCCTCTGTGCCTGGAGACGCTCCTCCTTTCTCGTCACGTGCTGACCACGCCGCGGCTGAGGGTAGCAGCAGAGATGCAGTCATTGTCGTCGTCTTTGGAGAGAGTAGGCGCTGGACATTGCCACACGCAACTTCTGTTGCCAGAAAAATGCTGAAGCCAAAGTACAAATGCTTTGCAAGCTGTGTGCGAAATTGATTGATTTGCTACAAGGCAAACATTTGCAGATGCGCATCACCGATCCCTTTAATTAATGACGGATGTCCTGTGATTTGTGGCTAAATGTGTAGTATCGTGCAGCGGACGCGCCGCACAGAGAACACAGGGCACGGGGCTTAAGAGCCAGTCAACAAGAAGTATGCAGCAGCCGGTAGCCAAGCAGGAACTCTTTATATACACAGGAATCGCTATATATACATATGTACAACGTCCTCTAGGGGTGAGCCAACCAGTTTCAAAACTGAAACCGAAACCGCAATACCATAAAATATTAGTCTTCTGAAACTTCCCCTTCGTGTGTTAACTCAATGCACATGCGCTACTGCATGGTGAGCTCTCCGTTCATCTAGCTTTAATTATTACGAACTTCTTTTAATGCGAATGAATTTTCAGGCCCCTTCGAGTTCGAATTATCAATATTCAGCTGTAGTAGATTTGAACAGGTGCTTCCACGGCTTAGCCCCCCTCGACTGAAGTGTAAGCATCTTTACAAGATATTGCGTGTGGACTAATAACATTTTTGTGTTCATTTCTAATATTTCTAAATTTTCGAAAATTTCGACTCAAATCAATGCGAATGGAATAAGTAGTATTCGTTTGTATATTGAAGTCATTCGAATATTGGCACAAGCCAAGTCATATAAGTGTGTTACAGTACAGAACATGAAACATAAACCCTGCCCTTGAAGCAGGTCATGTGAGAATGCCAAAAACATCTGAGAGAGCCACATGTCAAGAGAGCTCAGGGCCTCCCGAAGGGGCACTACACATAAAAATTAAGGTAGTCTTACAATAAAGTATTTTCTCGAAACTCTCTTCCAATTCATGCAGTGTTGTCCGGTAAATGGAAAGTAAATTAATGCTGAACTTTCTTAAAATTTTGAGATGAAAGCTCAGTGCCATGCAGACATGTCAGTGTGCCATCAAATATTTCAATCTAACTTTCTGGTGAAAGTGTGTGTGCCACTGTAACTTGATGAAAGCTCTTCAAACTTGTAAAACTGCATGAGCAGACAGACAGCAGGAACAGAAGGGAAAAAGTTGATAGGTCTCGCTTAGAACTGATATCAGATGTTGCTGTAATAAGGCACATGTGCTCTCCCATGCTCTAAACATCAGTTGTAAGTTGAGCATCCCTCTTGTCAAATTCTATTCTTTTGTTCCTGCTGTTTGTCTGCTCATACGGTTTACAGTATGTGGCACCAAGTCTCCTTTCATATCACCATATTGCTCTTCAAACTTGTAGTGTTCAGCATGTGGCTCCTCTCGAATCACAGTGAAGTTCATCTTTACCTGTGAACACTCAAACATACACAAGAAACCTCTATCAAACACTTCCCTGGTGCTGCGGGTATTCTTGAGTTTTAACGATGTAGGGGTGCTAACACCCTCCATAAAGTTGTTTGCGCCTCATGGCACACATGTCTAGCGCATAGACCACATTTGGGGTTCACAACTATCGTGCGGCAGGGGACATTGTGCTTGTGAGAGTTTATCGCTACCATCATCATCATGGTTAGAAAACATTCGTGCCAGTGGCAATGCCTTGCGGCAAGCCTTGGTGGCAGCGCACGAGAAATAAGCTAGTCTCTTTGGTTGGCGGCGTTTGGCGCGAACGGTTGTCTCCCACAGTGGGACCCCGGTGCACAGCACTGCATGCCGTCTGCCGGGGGCCCTTGTGGTGAGCCAGGTGTTAGCGACACCGCCTTGTTGTCATGTTGTTGTGTGTTGTTTAATATTGTGTAAGGATGTTTGAGCATGTTAAGGATGTTTTAGCATGTTGATCCCAATTGATGTCATAATAATTTGGCTATTGATATCATCGTTCCAAAAGTAGTTAAATAAATGTGTGTTGTTTTCATTCATTCTGACCGCATCTGCTGTGTCTGTTCACTCCAAGAGCGTGGTGGCGCTCCCCACATCGAGACCCCAACCCTGGCTGCCCAACGTGGAGCTCTTGGAGGATCGGACACCAGTTTTCACGGTTCAGTACAAGCTTTTGTTTGAACCGGGGAAGAGTAGGCCTAGGGGGGACTTTCATTGCTAGCGTCGGCAGTGTGCTTTGTTGAGAGTGAGGAGATCGGTTGTTGTGACGTGTTTGAACTTGTCGGCACATTGAGCTTTTTATTTTTTCTGCTCGCAAGTAGTTATGTTTGTGGTTGGTTTTGAAGAACGTTGCTGAATTGGGACAAAAAGCCATGCGGTCTGCATCCTGGGGTGAGCAAAGCTTAGAGCACGTAGATTGTAGGCCAAGCCTGAAGCGAGTGAATAGCGAAGCCTCGAGGGTGGTCCGATTTTCTGTAAATAGCTTCTTTTATCTCTTTTGAACTCAGGGAGTCGGACGTCGGTGCTGTCTTGTCTTGCGACTCAATGCCGGGGCCTCGTGACACCATCTGGGACGATGGGCGCCGATTGCTCGGTAAGCTGCTGTGTGTGGCGAGCGATAGGGCCACCTTACAGAGTGGACGTCTCCTTGCGGCTGCCTCTTCTACGCATAGGCTGGGTGATGGGTGGATGCCGGTTGTTGTAAAGTGACTCATTAGGCCTTAGGCTCTGCACAGTCACCTGACGCACGTGGCACAACTAGGTGGATTGTGGCGTAGGTGTTGCACTCTGATTTCCCTGCTTTTTTTTATCTTGCAATGCGCGAGTTAAAAAAAGTGACCTTTGTTTTATTTTATCTGGGCGTCTCGGCCCCCGCTGATGTATTAACTAACAGTACTGGCCATCGTACCACGTGGGCGAGGAGCTTGAAGCTCCCTTCTCTTTGCCCTACTGCATTGTTCTTTCAAGTGTTTTAAATACACATGGCGTGAGTGATGCAACCCGCAACTGGCTGTATTCTGCACATCGTCAGCGCCGCTGGCCAGGAATGCAGTCGAGAGTTCGGGTGATATACATGCCTGGGACCTGCACAATTGCCTGCAGTTCGGCACCCTCGTGAGTGCTGGTCGCAACCAGAAGATGTGTCGGCCAGGCCGATGGCAACATTGCTGTTGCAGGACCGGTACAGAGGTGAAGTCGTCGAGCCGGACAGAGTAGCACTGTCGACCGGCGGCAGTGTCGTGGTACATGGACATTCTTAAGGGACATGTGTTGTTATTTTTTGTTAGAGCTTGTGTAGCTGTGTTTTTTTCATGCTGCTGTTTTTTGAATTAAGGTTGAGGGGATGTGGATCTGCTAATACCCCCTGTAAAGTTAGTTGTGCTTCATGGCACATTTGCCTCGCGCATAGGCCGCATCTGGGGTTCACAACTACCATGCGGTAAGAGGCAATGTGCTTGTGAGAGTTTATCGCCGCCATCATCATTATGGTTAGAAAACGTTGGCACCGGAGGTGACGCCTGGTGCAAGCCTAGGTGGCGGCACACGAGAAATAAGCTAGCTTCTTTAGCCAGTGGCGTTTGGCGCGAACGGTTGTCTCCCGCAGTGGGACCCCGGTGCATGGCACCGCGAGCCGTCTACCAAGGGTTCTTGTGGTGAGTCAGACATTAGCAACAATGCCTTGTTGTCATGTTGTTGAGTGATGTTTAGTATTGTGTAAGGATGTTTCAGCATGTTGATCCCAATTGATGTTATAATAGCTAGGCTATCGATATCATCACTCTAAAGGTAGTTAGGTAAATAAATGTGTGTTGTTTTGGATCGTTCCGACCGCGTCTGTTGCCTCTGTTCACTCCAAGAGCATGGTGGCACTTCCCACATCAAGACCCCATAACGATAACGGTAGATGACATAGACAACATGGCCGATTGTGTGGCATGGTGTTCTGCTACCCTAGTAGCAACAGCTCTGATTTATGGAGCTTCTGATTCGGCATGAGCGATTTATCAGATAGTGGCAGCAACACCGAAGCTGTCACTTACGAGCAGAAATTTAACAGCTGAATTCGACAGCCATAGGGAATGGCTACGAGCAAAGTTTCTTGGCTAGCTCAGCACTTGAAAGATAGAACTTCGACTTCTGTTTTGATCTGGCAGCAGCGTATTCCAGTCACAGATTTGGAGGCATCGCTCAACATCCGAGCACTTGCTCGCAGAGCCCGTCAACTGCTCCAGCTTCGCAATCAAAGTCCAACAACAGCTGGGAGTAGGCTTGACCAATGATAAAAGACGATTCATAAACAGCTTCACAAACTGCTGTTGCTGGACTACAAAAGCGGGCTACAACAGGATATTTCTGTCATATTGTTACGGGGATTACAAATACACGGAAGATAGAAAGGAGTGTATTTGCGATATTTACAGATAGATGTGACACCTAAGGGTTGCTAGGATCTCGCGCACCGAATGCGCTTCTTCTTCATCGATGCGTCTACGACGGGGTGAAGCCATGCCCACTGCCTCGTAATATCACCCCCGGCGGACGAAGCGTCGTCACGGTGCCGCTAAGTCAATCATGACTGGCAGTGTTGTAGCATTTTAGTCGCGACACATGGACAACATCCGTAGGAGTTGTGGCAGAAGATGAAGGTGGTTCAACGGGAGTGATGAGGTAGTCGACGTCAGTGACCTTGCAGAGAACTTTGTAGGACCCGGTGTATCGTGAAAGGAGCTTCTCTCACAAGCCTCCACGTCGATGCGGCGTCCAAAGTAGGACGAGAGAGCCAGCAGGGTAGTCAACGTCGCAGTTCCAGTCATCGTAGCGGACGTTTTGTGAGGCATGAGAAGCAATGAGCCTAGTGTGCGCGATTTGGTGAGCGACGCGGGCTCAAGAAGAAACGTCCTGAGCATGCATCGTTGGTTCGGTAGTATAAGAAGGAAGGAGTGTGTCGAATGACAAGGCAGGGTTGCGGCCGTACAGAAGAAAGAATGAAGAATAGCCGGTGGTGTCATGCTTTCATTAATTGTACACAAACGTAACGTAGCGGAGTATTGCGTCCCAGTCACGGTGATCAGCAGACACGTACATGGACAACATGTCTGTAAGAGTTCGGTTGAGGCGCTCCGTGAGACCGCTGGTCTGGGGATGGTAGGCAGTGGTAAAGTGATGTTCGGTAGAGAAGCTACAGAGGATTCCGTCGAAAACTTTTGCGAGGAATGAACGGCCACGATCCGTCAGAAGATGGCGTGAAGCCCAATGCCGCAGAATGATGTCATTCAGTAGAAAGTCTGCAACGTCTGTAGCGCAGCTACTTGGCAAGGCATGAGTTATAGCATATCTGGTCGCATAGTCTGTTGCGACAGCGATCCATTTGTTGCCTGACACGGACGTTGGGAAAGGTCCGAGCAAGTCGAGGGGGAATGTCGATAGGTTGGAGCAGGCCAGCCGTACGGAGAGTAGGACGTTTGCAACGCTGGCAGTGCTCGCAAGCAGCGACATAGCGGCGCATAAATTTATACAGGCCAGGCCAAAAGAACCGTTGCCGCATGCGATGATAGGTGCGTGAAAAACCTGGGTGTCCTGCCGTCGGAGCGTCATGCAGATGTTGAAGAATGGTGGCTCGCAGCTGTCGGGGGATAACCAACAAAAGGTCCGGGCCATCAGGCTTCATGTTGGGATGGTACAGAATTTCGTTGCGGAGGACATATTGACGGAGCAAAGGGTCGGAAAGTCCTGCAGATACTCGCTCAATGACCGTCCTGAGGGTTGCATCCCGGCGCTGCTCTGGGCTGATGTCACGCAAATCGGATATGGCGAGCACACAAGAATCGCTCTCATGGATGGCGAGGCTAGCAGGATTCACCGGATAACGCGAGAGACAATCGGCATCTTGGTGTAACCTGCCAGACTTATAAATTACGTCGAAGTTATACTCCTGAAGACGTGGAGCCCAGCGACCTAGGCAACCAGTTGGGTCCTTGAGCGAAGACAACCAACACAGAGCGTGGTGGTCCGTAATAACTGAAAACTCCCGGCCATACAAGTAGGGGCGAAATTTCACTACAGCCAAGACCAACGCAAGACACTCGGGCTTCGTTATCGAATAGTTTCGCTCAGCTGTGGAGAGAAGGCGGCTGGCATACGCAATAAGACGCGTTTGGCCCCCCTGCTGTTGAGCGAGGACGGCGCCGATGCCGTGAGCAGTGGCGTCTGTGCAAACTTCAGTCGTCGCGGACGGCTCGAAGTGAGCCAATATTGGTGGTGAAGTCAGCAGCTGGATCAGCGTGGAAAATGCAGCTGCTTGGTCTTGGCCCCACGAGAAGGGTGCATTCTTTTTGAGAAGATCAGTGAGTGGTCGTGCAATTGTAGCGAAATTGCGTATAAAACGTTGGAAGTATGAGCATAAGCCCACAAAACAATGAAGATCTTTGGTAGTAGAATGAAGAAAAAGTTTTTGACAGCGCTAATCTTGTCAGGGTTCGGTTGGACGCCAGCAGCACTTACGCAATGACCAAGGACCGTGATTTCTCGTCGGCCGAAATTGCCCTTTTTCGAGTTCAGCTGGAGTCCCGCTCGGCGAAAAACGGCTAGAATGGTCGACAGGCAAGTTAGGTGGCTTTCAAATGATGGAGAAAAAACAATCACATCGTCGAGGTAGCAAAGGCAGATGGACCATTTACAACTACGGAGGAGAGAGTCCATCATGCGTTCGAACTTTGCCGGGGCATGCACAGCCCAAAAAGCATAACCTTGAACTGACAAAGGCAATTTTTTTGTGGTCTAAGTCGTCGACAGAAATTCGCCAATAGCCCGAACACAGATCTATAGATGAGGAGTATCGCGCGCCATGAAGGCAGTCAAGGGCGTCGTCGATTCGGGGCAGCGGAGATACCTCTTTGCGGGTTATCTTGTTCAAGGCACGGTAGTCAACGCATAATGTCCAACTGCCATCTTTCTTTTTGACTAAAACAACAGATGACGCCCATGGACTTGAAGAGGCCTCTATGACTCCTTTAGAGAGCATCTTCTCGACTTCTCGTTGTATGACCTAGTGTTCGGACTGGGAAACACGATATGGTCGCCGTCTAACAGGACTAGCATCACCGGTATGTATTTGATGACGCACGACGAACGTTTGACCTAAAGGGTGGTCATCGATGTCGAAAATATCTCGGTAGTTGGTCAGAACGTGGTGGAGTTGCGCAGCCTGACAGGGCAGAAGATCAGGGGCAATCATCATCGTGATTTCATTGGTAGGTGCGTTTGCTCGGCTGGCTGCAATAGGGGACGAGCAGTCTTCAGGGTCTAATGCCACGATGTTACATGCATCAAGTGGGGAAACATGGCCTAACGAAATGCCTTGCGGTAGAACTTGGGTCGAACTACTAAAGTTGAGAAGCGGAAGCTGAACGTAGTTGTCCACGATAGTCATGATGGTATGCGGCACAGGAACACTTCGCGCCAAGAGCACATCCACTAATGGAGACACTATGTAATCACCGGAGCTGGTGATATCGTTAAGGCCGCAAACGTGGTGGCTTGCGGTGACAGCCGAACATAATCAACAGCGCACAATTGGTGTGACGGTGAGGATGGCACAGCCCCAAGTCGAGGCAATTCAAGCTGAAGAATGCCGGTTGCACAGTCGATGAGAGCGGCATGAGTAGACAAGAAATCCAATCCAAAAATCAGATCATTGGAACACTGCTCAATAACTGCAAAGAGAACAGATGTGGGGTGATCGGCGATTGTGATGCGTGCTGCGCACATTCCTATGATGGCAAGACTTCTTCCGTCGGCGACACGAATAATGCCAGAAGCAGCAGGTGTGAGAACTTTCTTCGGGTGGCAACGAAGTCGGGCACTCATCACAGAAATATGCACCCCGGTGTCAATAAGTGCAGAAACAGTCACGCCGTCAACGTCCAAGTCGATCAAATTTCGTCGTGTCGGCAGTACAAGGAGAGGATTTAAGGTCGGTATCGAGGATGCAACTTCACCTCTAAGAGCTGCACCGCTTAGTGTCCCTGATGAGAATTGAGCGAGGAGGTTGGGCATCATCGTAGAGGAAAAGGGGACGACGGGCGACGTGCAGGCAGCGAACGAGACTGAGCGGCTGTGCTGCGTATTAGGGGCATCGAAGGGTGGAAGGCAACGGTAGCTGTCGGGGATCGGCGCAGGAGGCTGGAAAAGGCGGTAGCTGTCGGCGCGGCGAGCAGTGTTATACTGAGTTGGGGACGAAGACCAATAGTTGCGGCAATACCGTGCGACGTGCCCTATGCGACAGCAGTTAAAGCAGATTGGCCGATCATCTGCCGTTCCCCATTCGGCCGGATTGCGAGAGCGTGGGAAAGGCCGTTCCTGGGGCGGTGACCTGGGGCGAGGCGGCGACCTTGAACAGAAGCCAAATGGTCGAGACTGAGCAATGGCGCAGACATCGAGGCCCAAAATGCTGAGTTCTTCCCGCACAATGAATATAGCCGTCAATGAATATAGTCGTCGTAAAATTTTCCAACAAAATGACTGGTAACAGCTACACTCGTCGTAAACAAAAATTGCTCTTGCATAAAAGCAATGAAGACGACACTTGTCATAGTTGTGTTTCTTGACGCTAAATGGCCACACCTGTCCATGATGGGACATTTATGTCTCAGTTTTCTTTTTATTGGCATTTTGTAGCGAGAGCTACATCAGCCATATTCTCGCCGTTTCACTGTGGCCACACCACGAGCTAGCAACTGCCACAACTGGCATGACGTCAGATGAAGAACCGGTGAAACCGTGCGGGAAGGCGGGGCCCCCATTGCCTTGTATATGTACATAGAAGGGGTGGCTCGATGAAATTTGACGGCAGATATAGAAAGCGAGTAAAAGGACTGAAAAAAGCAAGCTTTATTTGACAGAATGAAACTAAAAGGAGACAGCATGAGTGCCTAGACTGGCATAGTGAGGAGCTAGGCAAGTTGGTTTAGTACAATAAATAACTGTGCTACAGTTACTAGTGAAAAGAAGTTAGGAAGAATACACGTTACAAACACGTTTCATGCCAACACAGCTCAGCGAAGAACAGAACCTTCATCACATTTCTGTCTGTACGAGCCTTGAGCAACTAGCTATAAGTTTACGACTTTTAAGATTAAGCCAAAACATAAACAGTCAATTGATGTTTGATTTAAACCTGTAATACCTTATCAAATATTAGCAGTCGGTTGATGTTTGATAGGTGGTGTTGATACGAGAAGCAAATTTCTATTTAGTGATAAAATTCCCCAACTTTTTAAGTGGCACCTCGAACATTTCACAAATTCTCAGTTCATGTCACAGCATCATCATAACTGTCAAAAATCTCAATGAATTACCTCTACTGCAAACACAGCAATTGGAATGGGCAGCTCCGGGTTATGAGCACAGGCCATCAGTGTCGTCTCCAAATCACGATTGGCCACCTGGGCTATGGTACCGATATTTCTCAAGGCCTGCATAAAAAAATAAGAAGATCCAGGGTTGTTGATCATTGAAAAACAGCATGCTCTGCACACAAAATATGAGCAGAACAAAGACCATGCATAAGCATCAATGTCCAGCAAGGAGCCTGCATTGGCCATGTTATATCATTTAAGTCAGAATACAGGTGCAATGCAAGTGGCTATGTATTTCTCAAAACTTACACAAACACCAGTGATTATTATGCTGAAATATTTCACTTAATATAGACATGTTTTGCCTATATACACGTCTTCAAGTTTTCACGACAGGGGGCCGCCATATTGAAATGTGTGCCGTCTAACGACCAAGTTTAGCGAAATCTTCATCTAGGGCTGCGCGTACTCGAAGTGATGCATTATCCGATATAACCTTGTTACGTATCATTACATCATCGGTATTCACATATTTTTGCAGAATACAGCAGCTAAAGCGGCCGGCTGGGCGCTTTATACAAGCATGGCTCCGTCTGTACTTTTTTTTTTTCGGTATCCAAGATGATTGATTGATATGTGGTGTTTAATGTCCCAAAACCACTATATGATTATGAGAGACACCGTAGTGGAGGGCTCCGGAAATTTCGACCACCTGGGGTTCTTTAACGTGCACCCAAATCTGAGCACACGGGCCTACAACATTTCCGCCTCCATCGGAAATGCAGCCGCCGCAGCCGCCGCAGCCGGGATTCGAACCCGCGACCTGCGGGTCAGCAGCCGAGTACCTTAGCCACTAGACCACCGCGGCGGGGCAATGTATCCTAGATGCAGTACAGGAACGTTGTTCTTGATGGTTTTTTTGCCGCCAACGAAATAACGTGAGCAGAAGCGTGACAATGGACACACGCGGAGGTTTCCTGGTGACACCCACTACTTCCGCAATTCAGGCGACGATGAAACGTGACGCAGCACGAACATATTACACCGGCACTCATTGCATGGCGTACTGTGCTGCAGACACAATGTCACCCAAATTGTTCCTCTTGCGCTGATTGTTCGCATACCCATACACGACACAGCGATGGCCAGATGTGCTGGTCTTTGAATATGCTCACTTTCCTGCCACAACATTCTTTATTGTGAGGTATGAAAAAGAAATCCTCAGCCTGCTGTGGTGTCGCTAGTTTTGGTTTCAATGAGTAGTCTAGCAACTATGGATGTGCTGTTGTTGTCTTACATATACGGGTGTTCTGAAATAAAACTTCACACATTTTGTTGTGTTATGGAAGGTGTCCGCTCTCTTAATCATGACTCCAGGTCACATTACCACATTGGCCACGAGTTTAATGAAGGCGTTACTTCGCCTGTAGCCACGTCGCCCCGTCATGAGCTTAGGTAGTCAATAGCTACAACGTTCCATTTGTTCCCAGAATTTGATGTCGGGAACGTCCCCAGTAAGTCCATGCCGATTTGCTGAAATGGCCGATGAGGTGGCTCGATAGGCTGGAGAAGTCCGACTGGCCTAGTTGGCTGTGTCTTTCGTCGTTGACAGTTTCGACATATCCTGACGTAACGAGTGACATCGGTGGCAAGTTGTGGCCAGAAATACTTCTCCTGTATTCTCGCGTGTGTACAAAAAACACCAAGGTGTCCAGCCATCGGTTCACCGTGTAGAGCATCCAAAACTTCTGGACGTAATGTTGAAGGTACTACTAGGTGATAGTTGGCCTGATGTGGTGAAAAGTTTTTCTTGACGAGGATGTCGTTACACAAGAAAAACGATGCCAGTTTTCACTTGAATACCTTTAGAACAATGGCAGCCCTGCCCTTACACACAAGGCCCTTAATTTTAGGGTCGGCACGCTATCGTTCTGCAAAATCATTGACGCTTAAGGTTCTCAGGAAGCAGTCGCCGGCTTCGTTGTTTTGCGGCGGTAGGTTGATTGGGCGCTAGACAGGCAGTCGGTGCCAGAGAGCCTTCCTTCCGACTTGTACACGACGGTGATGTCAAATTTCTGAAGTCGCAGACTCTACCGTGCGAGGGGACTTGAAGAGGCCTTCGACTTAGCTAACCAACAGAGGGCATGGTGGTCGCTCACAACTTTGAAAGGCCTGCCTTAGAGTTAAGGGCGAAATTGGGAGGTAGCCCAAATGATGCCAAGACACTCCTTTTCTGTTGTGAAATAGTTGACTTCTTAGATAGCGACCGGCTCGCATAACTGATGACCTTTTCAAGTCCGTCAATCTTCTGCACCAGGACGGCTCTGAGCCCTACACTGCTTGCGTCAGTGAGGATTTCAGTACCGGTGTTTTCGTCAAAATGAGCAAGTATTGGCAGTGTCTGCAGGCGCTGTTTTAGTTCTTGAAATGCTTCCTAATGCGGGGTTTCCCACTTGAACTCGACGTCGGTCTTTGTCAGGTTAGTGAGTGACTCGGCGATGCAGGCAAAATTACTGACAAAAGACCTGTAATAGGTGCAGAGGCCGAGAAATCGGTCCACGGCCTTCTTGTCGGAAGGTGACATAAATGCAGCGATGGATGTTGTCTTCTGCGGGTCGGGGCGTACTCCAGACTTGCTTATTATGTGTCCCAGGAACAAGAGTTGCTCGTAAGCAAAGTGGCACTTTTCTGACTTCAGAGTGAGTCCTAAGGTTTTTATTGCTTGAAGTACAGCTTCACGGCGCTGTAGATGATTGTCGAAGCTTGACGAAAACACGACGACATTGTCAAAATACACGAGGCAAGTCTGCCACTTCAATCCAGCGAGCACGGTGTCCATAACACGCAGGACGATTGCAGGCGCAAAGCAAAGACCGAAGGGCATGACCTTAAACTCGAAGAGGCCGTCTGGTGTTATGAACGAAGTCTTTTCTCGATCTCTTTCAGCTACTTCGATCTGCCAATAGCCTGTCTTGAGATCCATCGATAAGAAGTATTTGGCATTGAGTCGATCAAGGGCATTGTCTATTCAGGGGAGAGGGTATGTGTCCTTCGTTATCATGTTGAGTCGACAATAGTCAATGCACAAGCGTACTGTTCGTTTCTTTTTCTTTATTAACACCACCGGTGACGGCCATGGGCTCTTTGAAGGCTGCATGATGTCGTCGCGGAGCATTTCATTGACTTGTTTTTTTATGGCCTCACATTCTCGCGTAGAAACTCTGTAAGGACTCTGACGGAGTGGCCTGGCATTTTCTACTATTACAATTCAATGTTTCCCAACAAGGGTCTGGCGAATGCTTGACAACGACCAAAAGCAGTTTTTGTATTTCAGAAGCAGGTTTTTTAGCTGCTTTTGTTTATGCGTCGGAAGGCTTGGATTAACGTCGAAAGCTGGTTGAAAAGTTTCAGTCATCGGAGTAGATTCAGCGGAATCGGTGAGGGTGAAAGCGTTGCCGACTTCCAGTACCTCTTCGATCTAGGCAACTGTCGTGCCTTTGCTCACATGCTTGTACTATTGTTGAAGTTTGTGAGCATCACTTTTGGGTTCCCTCCTCGCAGCTCAGCTGTTCTTCTGGCGACGCAAATTTTGCGGTTGATCAAGAGATGCTGGTTGCCTTCAACGACGCCTTGCATGTCTATTGATTCTTGAGCGCCGATGGAAATACTGACGCTGGACCGAGGATGAAAGGTGAGTTGGTCTTCCAGCATATTCAAAACGTACCTTCCTGATGACGTGTTTGGCAGCAGTGCTTTATCTGTGGTTAGAGTTATAAACTTTGTTCTCAGGTCAATGACAGCACCATGGAGGCTTAAGAAGCCCATATCAAGAATGACATCTCTCGAGCAATGCTGTAGTACAACGATGCTTGCAGTGTAAATCTTGTTGTTAATGGTGACTCTAGCTGTACAGATTCCTGACGACGTAACTAGGTGACTTCAGCAGTACGAATTTCAGGGCCTTCCCTGGCTGTCCTAACTTCCTTCAATTTCACGGCGAACGTACCACTGATGACGGCTCTGGTGTCATCAGTGGGCTCTGGTGTCGCGGAGAGCTGTCACACTGTGGCCACTAATTCATCGCCTAGCATTCGAGGTCGAGGTCACTAATTCATCGCCTAGCATTGCAGTTGGGTGATGACGTAGAATCACAGCTACGACGATTTGTACCACTGCTTTGTTGCGTCGTCAGGTATTCTGCTGGCCGCGAAGTATCGATGTCAAAGCTGCGTTCTGGATCCAGCATGTTTTGAAGCTCCGTCACTTCGGCGGCGGAGGAGGCGGTGGAGGAGGATCTTCGGCAGTTCGTCGTACAGCAACCGCACCTCCATCGGTTGCTGCCCTTAATTTTCCTAATACAGGCTAGGCGACCAGCCTCGGTTTGGGACGGTGCGGTGACATGTAGCGGCCGGGTGAGGATGAACGAGATAATCCCCGGGGTGTCTTCTGCGCTCCGGCGAGATAGTCGGCAATGTCATGTGGTCTTTCACCCCACTGTAGATGCGGCACATTGATGGCGAAACCATGTAGCCCTATCTGATGGTAACGGCAGCGGCGGTACGTGTGCCCGGCTTCTCCACAGTGGTAGCACTGTGAGCGGTGGTCAGGGGCTTGCCAGACGTCAGTCATCCTTAAAGCGTAGTGCTGGCCTGCTGGCAGGCAGTAAGGCCTGGTGGAAGAACTGCGGTGGGGCAGTGTCCTGACAAGGACATGAAAGAGCGTTGCGGCGCACTGCAGCAGTATAGCTGATTGCTTCTGGTTCAGGCTGCGGTGTTTCTGGGATGCCAAGCGACTGCCAAACTTCTTCGCGGACAGTGTCAGCGATCGAATTGGCTTGAGGCTGCGTTGAAGGCAATGAGTTCCACAGCTCCTCTCGCACGATCACTCGAATCATCTCGTGCAGGTCGTCGGTACTGAAGGCATCGGCGCACTTGAATGAGGCGCGGCGGTTGTACTGAGTTGAGCGCATCTTAAGCGCCTTTTCTATAGTCGTGGCCTCGGTAATAAATTCGCTGACAGTCTTGGACGGGTTCCAGACAAGTCCCGCAAACAACTTTTGCTTGACCCCCCGCATGAGGAACCAGAGCGTCTTTTCCTCGACCATGGTGGAGTCAATGTGTCGAAAAAGCTGGGTCATCTCTTCGACGAAGATTGTTACGCTTTGATTAGGGAGTTGCACCCTTGTCTCCAGCAATGTGGCGGCCCTTTCTTCACAGACGACGCTCGTGAACGTGCTCAGGAACGAGATCCCAAAGAGTCCCCAGATTCGTAGCGCGAATTCGTGGTTTTCAAACCACGCCTTCGCGGCGTCTTCTAAGTAGAAGTAGATGTGGCGTAACATTTCTTCGAGGTCCCAGCTGTTTAAGGCGGCAACTCAATCGTATATTTCAATTCAGCTTTCCGGGTCCTCGCCTGACGATTCATAGAATGTTGGAGGTTCCTTGGGCTGCCAGAGAACGACTGCGGCGGGCTGAACGGGTGCGGTCATCGTTGCTGCTGTTGATTGTGGGATCCAGGGCTGCCTGGCTATTTCAAGAAGGGGCCCATACTCTGGTTGCAGTGCCTTCTGCCTGCAGCGTCTTCATTGCTCAGGCTTGGCTTCAGTGTCTTCTTTGCCGCTTGGGCTGAGTTCGCAGCTTGATGGGGGCGTTCGGAACATCAAAGAAGTAGCACCTCCACCAGATGTCATGGGGTCGTGACGTTGATGAAGAAGCAGACAGTACATGGAAGATTAAATTGTTTATTTGGGTGAATCTGTGCCCAGTAAACAGAAAGTCAGATCACAGTAGCAGACTTGCATTGATAGCGGCGAATGCAGCATCGGCCGTTGATCAACTGACAAGTGGCGAACCGCATCGGCATTTATACAGTTGCCATTGAATGTTCTAAGGTTATCGCTGGTAGCGACGTAGGTTCCAAAATAACCTGAAACGTTTAAGAAACGGGCGTAATCTTAACAAAACGATCTACTACAGCCTTGAAGCTTTTAGAACATCGTAGGCACAGTTTGCGCTGAACGTAGTGTAACGGGCTGATAACAAAACTTGAGGAAAAGAACGTGGCAATACGAACAAACTGTTGCCGCATTGACGCAGCATTTTGCCGTGACAAGCATCGTAGTCGTGGAACGCCATCACTTCCTTCGTTGCACCCAGTAGCCAGGCGAGTCCATACAGGAGTATGTCGCTGCTTAACAGGAGCTTGATGCTTCGTGTTCTTTCGTAACCACAGACTACTCTTTCCGGGACCAGCTCGTAGAGGAATCTCGTCAGAAAATCTTCGTGTGCCCACTTTTAAAGGAGTCATCACTCTCTCTTTCATGTGCTGTACTCCTGGCACAGCAACTCGAGCAGGCTGCTCAGCAAGTTTGTGAGCTTGTTCCCGGGTGTGTTCAGCAAGTGACTTCGCGAAATAGTCGTTTTTCAAGAGGTTAAACGCCTCCCCACTCGTCTTCCCATCACTAATTCTCGCCGCAGTCTAGCCCCCGTCAACACTTGCATGATGACTCAGTTTTCCACGAGCACTTCAGCGGCTCGACGCGTCCCCGTACTGTTATTGTTGTGGCTCTCGTCAACACTGTGCTTCGACGTCTTCCTGTCTCACACAAGGTCAACGCTGCTTTCATTGCAGTCGCATTGGCCACTTCCCTTCAGTTTGCAACAGGTGATGTTTTTCGACTGCTTCGGTTCGAGAAGTTGACTGCCAGGACTTGTCCAGTGATTCTGAAGGGTTAAACGTCTTTACCGTGGTCGGTCCGGCACGATCTAGCATTTTCGTCGATGTCATCACCAGCAAGTCTTTTAAATTTCTTGTTGACTCGGGATCGTCTGTTTCCATCCTGGAAGAGAGCATTTTCAGGCAAAATTTTGATGAGTCACTTTCTTCTGCCCCTCAAGTGATGCTGCTCGATTACTCCAAGTGCTGCATTCCCGTACGTGGTTATTTTTTCACGAAGGTCATGTTCAAATGATGCTCAACCTATGTTCTGTTCTACATTGTGGCGCAAGATACCTCCATCCTCGGAATGGATGCGATCAGAGTGTTGGACCTGCACATTGAAGGTGGGTCGCTGCATTGCTTCGAGACGTTGTCCATGCCAGCGACACTCGACGCTGCTCAGCTCTCAGGCTCGTGCCCTGTTTCGCCAGCTAACCCCCTTGCGAAGATCCTGTCCAGTGAATTTGGCTCTCTCTTCGGTCCAGGCCTTGGGTTTGCCAAGGGCTTCGTTCATCGCATCAAGACCCAACTCGAAGTGCTTCCTGTGACGTCAAAACTTCGGCATCTTCCACTGACACTCCGATCTCAAGTTTCAGAAGAGCTCCGTAGATTGGAAAAACTGGATGTCATCGAGCGCATTAATGCCTCTGAGTGGGTATCCCCTATATTGTAGTAAGGAAGAAGGATGGTGGAATTCGACTCTGTATTGACCTTCGGGAACCTAACCAAGCTGTCATCGCTGACAGCTTTCCGCTTCCTCACACAAAGGAGCTCTTGAACAGCCTCGTCAATGCAGCAATCTTCACCATATTAGATCTTGCGTCCATGTACCACGAAGTTCTGCTGCACCCCAAGAGCCGAGACTTGACTGCATTTGTAACTCACGACAGCCTGTTTCATTTCAAGCGCGTATGCTTTGGGCTGGCGTCTGCCCCTGCAGCCTTCCAGCAGCAGATGTCACAGATTCTCAAGGGATGTTCTGGCATTTTGTTTTACATAGAGAATATTATTGTGTTCGGCCACACCGAAGAGCACTTGATGAATTTAGTGCCAGTCCTCTGCCGCATCAAGGCTGCCGGGCTCAAGCTCAACCACAAATACACCATTTGTGTCAAAGATATGTCCTTCTTGGGACACGGGGTCACAGCCCAAGGCGTTTCACTCCTGCCTGAAAAAATGAATTCAATACAGCACAACTCCGCCCCTATGGACACTACTGGGTTGTGTTGATTTCTCGGCTTAGTCAAGTACTACGGCAAGTTTGCTCCCTGCCTTGCGGAAATTGTGGATCTAATGCGTGCTCTGCTTTGCAAGAATCAAGTTTTTACGTAGAGTGATGCTGTTGACGCTGGTTTCCGGACGGTCAGGTTCTTACTGTCATCCATCAGAGTACTGCAGATGTTTGATCCCACTCTTCCGGTGGTTGTCTCCGCGAATGCATCTGACTGCGGCCTTGGGGCTGTTCTTCAACAAGCGGATTGGCACCAGCTACACACATTTGCATTTGCATCTCGCAATCTATCCTCAGCAGAGACGAAGTATGCAGTTGCTGAATGGGAAGCACTTGCCTGGATCTGGGCCTGTGAGCGGTCATTAAAGTTTTCATTTACTAATAAAATATTCACTGTTGAGGAGGCCGCCCTAAACATAATTGTATTCATGCGTAAAGTTGCAAGGTGATGCACAAAAAGAAGCATCGCGTGTAATATTATTACATGCATGATGCATGACAAACATATAAGTGTTGTCAGTACATGGTGCTTAAATTTGACTGTCCTTTTTTACGCTATTGAAGAAATGCTGTGAGTATAAAAAATCACATGAAAGCATGAAAGTGCGAGCGCCTCAGAGTAGTTGTCTGTCTCTTATATATATATATATATATATATATATATATATATATATATATATATATATATATATATATATATATATATATAAGAGAAAGAGGTGTATACCTAAGGGCTCGTTTTTTCGTGTTGAGAGTAACAGACAATAATGCTAAGGAATGTATAGGGGAAGTTATTAGAACGAATCTAATGTAAATAAGAAGAAAGAAAAGTGGGTGAAAAATAACCTACCGTGAGCAGGAATCGAACCTACGACCTTCGAATAACGCGTTCTATGCTCTGACCACTGAGCTATCACGGCGGCCTTCCCCCATCCACGTTTTTGGGCTTTATATGTGAATTTAAACGTGGGAGTGTCAGTCAGCGCCATCTGTAGCCAAGCGGCGAGTGTGAAACACCCTTCTATAAGCCTGTGTGGCGTCACGTAGCACGTGAACTTATTACGAGCGGGCAGCTGACCGAGAGTCCCCCGTATACAACCTTACGGCACCAATTCTGTCAGTACGAGACCCTCGTTAATGAATAAGGAAAAGAGGTGTATACATAAGGGCTCGTTTTTCCGTGTTTTGACACAATATTAATGAGATGTAACAGACAATAATGCCAAGGAATGTATAGGGGAAGTTATTAGAACGAATCTAATGTAAATAAGAAGAAAGAAAAGTGGGTGAAAAATAACCTACCGTGAGCATATTACATATATATATATATACCGGCTGACCAGTGCGGCAGGTTAGCCCTCCCACTCACGAAAGAGTTGGTACGCCGCTGTCTCGTAGTCCCTCCATCACTTAACCCGCAGGTTATTTCCACTGCGCCGTGCTCCCGACCGGGTTGCAGAAATTAGGTACCTTTTATCATATTCTAACCACTACCACCACCACCACTTAACCCGCAGGTTATTTCCACTGCACACGAAGCACACACTCGGATAGCTTGCACCAAGGCACGACTGAGAGAGTGATTTTAGTGGCCTGGAATGAACAGACAAGTGGAGCTTGCTATCCACAGTTGCGTAGTTTGCAAGAATGCAGACAAGAGTGCCAAAACTACAGTAAATCTGCTGCACACTGTCCCCCTTCCAGAGTGGCCATGGCAGAAGGTCTCCATCAATATCGTCAGTCCTATGGAAAGAGCGCCACATGATTGCCAGTTCGCCATCACTCTCGTAGACTACTTTTCCAAGTGGCCAGAAGTACAGTTCTGCAGCGAGGAGTCAATGCACACAGTGACAAACATTATGCTGTTGGTTTTTTTCTCCGGAGGACTACCCCGACGAAGTTGTGTGCAACAATGGCCCTCCAGCTCTGCTCCCAGGAATTCAACCAGTACCTGAAGAATCGAGAAAATAACCTACCGTGAGCATATTACATATATATATATATACCGGCTGACCAGTGTGGCAGGTTAGCCCTCCCACTCACGAAAGAGTTGGTACGCCGCTGCCTCGTAGTCCCTCCATCACTTTACCCGCAGGTTATTTCCACTGCGCCGTGCTCCCGACCGGGTTGCAGAAATTAGGTACCTTTTATCATATTCTAACCACTACCACCACCACCACTTATCTCGCAGGTTATTTCCACTGCACACGAAGCACACACTCGGATAGTTTGCACCAAGGCACGACTGAGAGAGTGATTTTAGTGGCCTGGAATGAACAGACAAGTGGAGCTTGCTATCCACAGTTGCGTAGTTTGCAAGAATGCAGACAAGAGTGCCAAAACTACAGTAAATCTGCTGCACACTGTCCCCCTTCCAGAGTGGCCATGGCAGAAGGTCTCCATCAATATCGTCAGTCCTATGGACAGAGCGCCACATGATTGCCAGTTCGCCATCACTCTCGTAGACTACTTCTCCAAGTGGCCAGAAGTACAGTTCTGCAGCGAGGAGTCAATGCACACAGTGACAAACATTATGCTGTTGGTTTTTTTCTCCGGAGGACTACCCCGACGAAGTTGTGTGCAACAATGGCCCTCCAGCTCTGCTCCCAGGAATTCAACCAGTACCTGAAGAATCGAGCCATTCACCTCTGTCACTCTCCATAGTACTACCCTCAGGCAAATGAACTTGTAGAACACTTCAACCATGTGTTCAAAAACCTCATGGAGACAGCTTTGCTGGAACATCGGCCACTCCCCCTAGCGGTTATCGAGTACCTTGGCATCTACCGGTGCACACCGCATGCGACAACGGAGGTCGCCCCAGCTTTGTTGCTGCATAAGAGGCTGCCGAGAACACATTTGAATGTCATCGGATACCTGTCCTCTTCTTTCTTTAAAGACCCAGCCACCGAGCTTAGTTTGCTGCATCGCAGGGTGAAGCAAAAGCAAGACAGCAGCAAGAAGCAAACAGATCTTCGTCGACATTGCGGTTGAAGCCTTCGTTAGGGTGAGAAAACCGTCCGTCACCTTCAAGGTAGATCTTTCATTTATCAGGCCCTGTACAATGATCAAACAATGCGGACCTTCCTCTTTCAGCCTCGGTGATGGCAAGAGATAGAATGCATCTAAGCTTGCCAAAGTTCCTTTAAACCTTCTGTTCACAGGAGACCTGGAACGCACCAGAGGCTAGCAAACCGGTGTCGTCATCACTGGGACATGTAGAGCTACCAGACGCTCATGAGGCACCTCAAGTGGCGGCTGCAGCTATGGCTGTTCCTGAGACCACCCAAGTGGCTCACGATGCCAGCACGCCTGAGCCACAAGTAGATGCGCCTCTTCCTGCTGGGGTGGCCAACCAAGCTGCTTCAGACCCGGGCCTCCCTGAACCACAGCTGTGTGCGGCTCCAGTGCATGTGCAACCACTGCGGGCGAGACGTCTGCTGAAACGTTACTTTGTTTCCTTTTCTTCATTAGTAATTAGTGTGTTATACAGTGCAGTCCACTTATAACAATATCGAGAAAACCTAAAAATATGATCGTTATAACCGGTGATCGTTATATCTGGACTGCCGCCAAAAAATCGTCGCCGGACGTACCTTTTGTAGCTCCAGGCTTCATTTCGCTATTTTCACCAATTAATAAATATTGTAGATAGTAGGATGTCAAAAACAAGACTTTATTTCTTACTCCGAAGAACGCATCACGGGTTCGCTGAGGAAGAGAGGCTGACCGACGGCGGGGTGGGAGCAGTGGGAGGAAGAAAGCACACCCAGAGGTACACAGCCGGAATGCCAACGAGGCCCCGCCCCGATGCCACCGCGCCGCTTTGCTTTTCGCTTTTTTTATTTTCTCTCTCTTTCCCGCTTTCGTTCGGCAAGCTACGAGTATCTTGCCGGCTTGCAGTTGTAGAAGGCGGGGAGCCGCGGAGCGCGGCGCTTTGCTTTTCGCATTTTTTGTTTAATTCTCTCAGCCTCTCCGCGGTCGACGCGCGGCGAGGCGCAAAACGTGACACAGCTGGCGCCATCTGTAGCGCGTCGCGCCAACTCGCGATGCTTTCCTCGGCTTTTTGAACGGCCGGGACGCGCTGCCGGCGCTGTCCTGCAGTGGCGGCAGATACGTACTCGCCTACGCTAACTTTTCGTCTTGTCTCGGCATAGTTCGTTTCAGAAGAACTTATCAATCTAAATGTTACGATTATTCTGAATGAAACATGCCGTCCACGGCAAACTTTTCATCGTTGTATCCGATATGCGGTGGATAACATATCGTTATATATGGTTTTTTTCCCCATAGCCCCAATGCATAAAATGAGACTGTTAAGTCGACCCATCGTTATAACCGATATATCGTTATATGTGGTATCGTTATAAGTGGACTGCACTGTATTAAGTGTTCTTTTGTAGTTGTGGCAACTGTTTCTTTTAATACGCTAACAGCCTATATTTAAGGGGGGGGGGGCGATATGTTGTGTCGCTAGTTTCGGTTTCAATGGGTAGTCTAGCAACACTGGATGTGCTGCTGTTGTCTTACATATACAGGTGTTCTAAAATAAAGCTTCAGACATTTTGTTGTGTTATGAAAGCGTGTCCGCTCTCTTATTTGTGGCTCCAGGCCAAGATACCGCACACACAAATCCTTAACTTATAGCAGGCAATGCCAATTAGAAAAGAAAATGAACAGCAGTCACTTTTTATCGCAAATAGGCACCTATTACACATACTACATGCAAGCGTGTCATGTGAACATCTACGAAATGCGCAGCCCAAGCCATGATGGCAACACTGAGAACATACCCTCGACCCCTGCAGCTGACAGGTTCAAGAGTGCTCCTGTGAAAAGGTGTATATCGAACTTCTTAATGATCTGCGATTATTCTTGCTACTGCGATCATCATACTGCGAGTGTCCTTGGTTTCACTGGGCACGAGTTCAATTCGTAAAGATCTTTTCTCTCAGCTTATGCTTCAGGTTTTCATGTAATCATCTCCTAAACTCAACAATATTACACTCTGACTGAGCAGTCTCCTTGCACTGTCTTAGCAGGGAAGGCCACAACCCAACATTTACAAAGAAACAAGACTTGACTGATTCAGTGCCTGCCAAAATTGACTATAAATACAGTCGAGCCCACATATAATAGCCCCACTTGTCTCTTTCGTTACCATGCCTACTTAAATCAATCACCAGTTGTTGATGCTTTGGTTCATCCAATTTGGCCTTTAAATTTCTTTCTCGTGCACCTAGCACTTTCTAATAGTTAGTCCAGCACTCAACTTTCAGAATCAATTTGAATTTGCTTGTTCTGACATCACAGCGATTTTTGAAAGACCTTTGCGGGAGCCAATGTGCGTTCGTTGTTGGAAAAATTCACTAGGCTGGCGAACTTGACAAAAGTGTATGCCCCTCATGAATATGCAGAGTAACATCAAAGTTCCCTAATCAAAAGAACCTTTACAATTCAAATATCGAATTAAAATGTCAGCTTTGAAATTGACAGTGTTCAGCAGTAATAATTGCCAGATATTTATGCCAGTTATTCAAAAGAGAGTTGTTGCTGCGAGTCAGAGAAAACTTATTCCACAAAAACTATTTCGGAAGGTCCGCCATATGTTTAACGTGTTGAGATGGCCTTAGCCAGTTTTCAGCAGCTTTGGTTTTGTTTTTTCATTATATCAGACACAGAGTAGCATCTAGTGTCACTAGTCGATGCACGGTGGCAGCGTTACGTGCAATGGGCGAGCACCAGCACTGCAAAACACACGTATCACTCGATATTGCTTAACAACTGCACCTTAATTGAGTGAAGACGAGCTTAGAGTTCGAGGACGACCGCACTTCAGCTCCAAGTTTTGTGGCGGCAATGTTTTGAGTCTGTCAGAGACATCCGCAGCCATTCATGGGTTTGTTTTATTTACGGCCTCAAGTTGTCCATTTGCTGGAAGTGCGTAACTACTGAACTTTGTGCACAATGTTATGGCTACTCTGGTTACGTGTGAGGCCCACACTTCGCTGGAGTGCGGTGTGCTGGCGCCGGCTGCAGAGCTTCTCCCAATGACAAGAAGGTCACCTGAGCACATTTTGGCCCTGACTATAGTGCCTTCAATATACTTACTAGCGTGCCGACGGCGGCCGTCGCAGTGGCACAGAAAATGATGCCCTCCACCAGCGGCCACCAAACGGCGATAGCCGCAGGGACCGTGCTATGCCAAGCGAATGGCCGAATGGACCAAGCGAATGGCCGAGTGGCCAGAGCCCGAGCGGAGTGGTGTCGGCGGCGTCTCTACCACGATGGCTGGATATATCCAGCGGCCGTGTCTCTATCAACACTCCACCCAACACGCGCGTGCGACAGGGGCCGGTGGGCACTCCCAGCCCCCTTAGAATTGTAGAACGCTGGTTGGGAAGCGACGCTTAACCAAAGCAACGTTTTTTCGTTGCACTTACAAATGGACGTACGCCTCGTTATCATTAATACGGTACACATTATCGAGTGTTTGATGAAAAATTAACAAATAAATGAATATGCACAATTTCCCAGGAAAAAGTCAACTGTAATAATGCTCAACAAAATTCAACGGTGAAACTCGCGGCAATTGGTGTATTTAATTATGCACCAACATTTACTATAAGCCAATTTTTCTATTGTTCAAAGGTAGGATGAGTTCTTCGAATGAGCTTCAATTCTCTAATGGTGTTGACGCTAGCAGTTCAATAAACGCAAATATTTTAATATCGTTACTAGTATGTTTCGAGTGCTACAGCTAACACACATCGAATTTTTTTCATTTGTGAGGATTTTGGACACATCTATTGAAACACCCAGTACGGATGCGGATATTGTCGAGTGGTGCAAGAAAAATAATGAATAATAACGCAACAGCAATAAAAAGCTAATTTCGTAGAAATGCTGGTGTCGGCGACGCCAGCTTAAGCAAAAAATCATCTTGATCGTGAAAAGAAATGTAGAGAGTTTCAAATAAAATGAAGGATACAAATTTTTGTTTGAGTTTTTCACGAGGAAATTCACTGATGACACGATCGACTGTAATTTTGAACGAGCGCTTTACGTAGGAATTACTAAAATGTTTCTCAGAAACGACAGCCGTCGAAGTTACGATTCTATAGATCTATGGTCTTCTCCTAACCGGCTAAGTGTTCTGGGTTTGCAATGACGCTAAAAATTCAGACCTGCTCGTTGTAGATGTGGAAAACAAAAAGCAGGAGCTGTTTTTACGCCTCCTTTTCTGCGATGACCTCCCGATTTCGTAAAGAGACACAAGGGTGAGCAACGCACACAGAAAAGAAACACGGCAATGGCATGCGGAGACATGCGCTACCTGCTCAACATCCAAAATGCCCCGCAACTGCTCAGCAACCGACTGGGTTTACGCACGCGAATCCGAAGTGCATGCAAAGAGCAAGAGATACGCATGAAAATCCGTGTGCGACGTGCGCTCTTGGTGCACCTCGCCGCTTGGATAGCACGGTCCCTAAGAGTGTTGCCGTCTGATGGCCTTTGGAGGATGGCATCATCGGCAGTGCCAGCCTCTTCCATTGAAAACGCTCGGCGGTCGGCACACTAGTAAGTATATTCTAGACACTTTACCCTGACTACAGAGCAGCGCAAAATGTTGTATAACTTCATGCAATGTTGTTCTTTTTTCAATTTAATGGGCAAAATGCTGAGGAATATGCTTGGATGCATATATATAACAAAATTTCCTGCTACAAGCATGACTGGTATATTAATGTATGCCTGTAATAGCACTCAGTCCCATCTTCAAGATAAAACACAATATCCTAATCCAATCTTATTCAAGGTGTAATGTTGTAAAGTATTGTGTTGCACCACAGAAGAAATATATAAAATTCGAGGACCTATCCAATTTCTGACACAAAGCTTAGTTCCATTGTAAAGGGTAATATTAATGCAGGCAGTGCATTGCCAATGAACAGTAGCCACTTGTTTGAGTAAGTTAACATATATTCAGTCACACTGCTATATAGAAATGTGAGTGAAACCAATCGTCGAATATACCCAGCAGTATGCATTGTAACTTCAAGTGCAAACAGAATAGTTCATGCAAGTACAGTTGAATCCTGCATTAATGAAGTCCTCTACAATGAAAATTCCCCCACAATGAATACTTTTTCTGGATTTCCTCTACCAAGTCAGCTATTTCTCGTTCACTCCCACGACTTACAGAGCAGTGTGGTCACATCACAACACCCTTTTCTTTTTCAAAGACATGCTTTTTGCCACCGCATCGACATCCCGGTAAACGTTTCTCGATGGAGATGTGCAGCGATAATTCGCCTATATACCACGATGCTGCCGGTGGGTTTGATGAACATGCGGGCCATGATAGAATTGTTTAAGAGCTCCTACCACGTTTTTCACATCACACTGAACACGAAACTATGGCTCATCATCACTAGCTCTGCGATCACAAATGCATGTGGTCCGCACATACGCATGGCCCAAGAGTAACTTCATTCTGCTGCAACTGCTGCGAACACAAATGTGGTGATGTCGATGTGATCCCCTACATTCGCATGCAACACACACTGACTACAACCGATGCTGCTTACCACAACGCTGCGGAGAAAACCACATCAATGCAATCACAAACAGAAACGACGGAGTTATGAGGTCATGTGTGCAGCCAGCGCGTGCAGATTGAAAATGGACCTGCTGCTTCACACAACTACTCTGAAGGTACGCAGATAACGCAGCTAAAGAATAATTAAGGGCCATAAAGTCGTAAAAACGACGTAAAGCGTAACGGCTTTTCTGTCGTTTGCTTGTGGCTATAATATTGCGACGCTTTGGCCCGCTCGTTCTCGGTGTATTCCAAGGGTGGTCTGAATATTGTATTTTTTTATGTATAAGCCACCCTTCGGCTCCAACCCATGACAGAAAAAAAAAGTGATCACGTATTATCACAAGGTTGCCTTTCTTGCATTACTGTGAAGGCATGCTACGAAGCCAACTAGCGCACCAATATTTTCGTATAATTTGCACCCTAATTATAGCTCAAAATTTTTTGTACATTTTGTGCATGTTATGCACGAGAAAATATATTCACTCAACGTGCGGCCAGGTACGTCTGAGTTAGCTAGTGTTCAGTGCATATGCTTGCTAGGACCAAAGTACAAGTGATTGTCTTTCAGTCGCTACAACGAAATTCTGCAGCAACTAAAGTTTTCGTGTGTCCTATCGATTTTTTTGTTGTGGGACTCACTTTTTCTAGCCAAAAAAATAATCAAGAGTCTCACTATGAAGACATAATGAAAAAAAAAGCTCACAAGATCCATTATGCACTTCGGATAGGACAACTAGGCGAAAGCAGGGTCACTCCGTGCTTTTCAAGTGGTGACAAAAACTCTCGCATAATGCTATAAGATAAATTTCTATACCATAGACACTCCTTAAGCAGAGCCTGAAGGGACCCAGGAAATGTGTTACTAAAAGTTCCGTCTACTGAGAGATGAGCAGGGGTGCACAATTGAAGTATGAAACAAAATCTATTCGGTGGGGTTGTTCCGCTTAAGCAGTCCGCTGTACTACTTCCAGTTGCAATGCCACAGTGTTGCATATCTAGAAGACAGCACCCTGGTGATAAGGTGGGCAGCAGGTCATCACCCTTAGCAGATTGCCAGCATGACTTGAATCTGTATGTGCCAGCACTCGTCTTGCCTCACTGAATCACCCTCGTGCTGACATTGATGCCCATCAACTCACCATAGCAGCAATGCCTAAAATTTGCTGCATGCAAGGCTGCCTCTCTCAATATCAGGGCCCTATGGGCAACGGAAGCAGTCACGGACCTCATACAACTTTCCAAACAAAGTGAAGACACCGTGCTGCATTACGCCTTACAAGCAGGCCAGTGAACATATGAGAAAAGCCATGAGTTCTGAAGGATTAAAACTGCATTTAATGGAGCCTTTGTGAATCACACTCAATACACCCTGCTTATGTGAGAACTAGTTAGAGTTACCTGAAGGTCTAAGCACTGACCTATGCTGTCTGTGCATTTCCAATGAGCGGTTCAGGCCCAGCTACTTGTGCTACAAATCACTCCACAACATGCATGACATTGCATTATTAGGAGACCCCCACTGTTAGCATTAAGATGTCCTTCTATTAGTTCTCAAAACTATGTGACTTCCAAATGTAATAGTACATAATATTACTATGTTACGTTGTATGCTAAAATGCTTAATCAAGCTTACTTGACTTGAAAACTGACAACATTTAAGCTGTGCAAGCACGAATTCCTATTGGGGCATGGCACTCGCTAGAGAATGATAGTCATGTTCGATTTCATTGAATGAAATTTTTTTTAAGGAGCTATGAAATGCCTTGAAAGAAAGGCATGTCTAAACCAGAGTAAGAGTAGCCCACTAACCTCCACTTACCTTTAGCATCATGATGAGATGGTTTATCTTCTGTGGCTTGGTGTACAAGGGCGGATAAGATGCGGTGCTGATATCACACTTCTCACCAAAAAAAGCAGTGATGTGCTTCAAGATGGTGTCAAACACGGGCAGCACCTGAAAGAGCAGATGCATAATGTACATGAGATAGCCAGGGAGTACCAAAAAAAATTGAGAAAGGAAGGCGGCCAGATATGCATGCAGCCCAACACTTTTGTGCTCGGCTCAAGGGAAAATAAAGAATGTAATAGCTTGAAAGACCCAATAAAAATGCATGGCCAGTACAGTGACCCACATAATAAAGTCAGATACTACTTGAAGATACCACCATTATAGTACTTTGAATACTGATTCACTTATAACAATAATTTTTCACTGTGTAACAGAATAAGCACTATGGCAGTGGGTGTGCAGAGGTAAATGTACACAGAAAAAAAAAACAATATACAGTGACAACAAAGTATATTAAGCAAGCGAATAAGTACAATTGGACACCACATAATGATTTGTAATGAGCGCATCTTAGATGACGGATACGAAAACTATGGGATGGGCATGAATGAATCGAGCCACATAATGAATTTCAGCTTTCAATGAAACATAGAAGAAAGCTCAATTTAAGCATGTTGGTGCATGGAAAGTAAAGTGTACAGTTTAAGTCATGATGATGTCTCATATGTAACTCTGGAAGAGCAAATTTGGCAAGCACAGTTGAAGAAAAACATCCCTAAACAGGATGTGTGCTCAAGCCGAGGTTTCGACAAGTGGACTTGTTTTCTTCAAGGTTAGAATTAATTTTCCAAGCGCTAGCAGAGTTTTTCAATGCTTCTTGTGGTCACGAAACTGCCACCTCAATTTCACATGGAACCAGCAGCCGCTGCCAGAGGAGCAGCTGTGCTTGAGAAGGATGTTGCTATCACTGGGGTTCAGTGTGGAATAACCTCAGTGTCCTAGTTTTCCAAGTTTCTGCAATGGTCACTTTGCTCTCATGCATACATACTTTTAGCACTCAGCATACATAAAAACCTGCCTTAAAGTGTTTTGTCTTTTAAAATAGGTACCTGAAAAAAAGAAAAAAAAAGAAGCTCAAGACGTGTAGCTCACTGTGGTATCAGCCAAAAAAATACAAATGGTCAGGTGTTTACAAACAAATACCACGATATGATTATAATGAGTGTCATAAAGGAGAACTTCTGAATGATTTTTGATTTTTGCCATCTGGTGTCTTTTTACATGGATGTAATTCTCAGCACACTGGTGTTGTTGCATTTCACCCCCATTGAAATGCTGCCACCTTGTCCTGGCACGCTCCTTTCATCTCAACACTATGATAGGTCATCATCATCATCATCAGCCTGACTACGTCCACTGCAGGACAAAGGCCTCTGCCTCTCCCATGTTCCGCCAGTTAACCCGGTCCTGTGCTTGCTGCTGCCAATTTATACCCGCAAACTTCTTAATCTCGTCTGCCCATCTAACCTTCTGTCTCCCCCTAACCCGCTTCCCTTCTCTGGGAATCCAGTTAGTTACCCTTAATGACCAGCGGTTATCCTGTCTACGCGCTACATGCCCGGCCCATGTCCATTTCCTCTTCTTTATTTCAACTATGATATCCTTAACCCCCGTTTGTCCCCTAATCCACTCTGCTCTCTTCTTGTCTCTTAAGGTTACACCTACCATTTTTCTTTCCATTGCTCGCTGCGTCGTCCTCAATTTAAGCTGAACCCTCTTTGTAAGTCTCCAGGTTTCTGCTCCGTAGGTAAGTACCGGCAAGATACAGCTGTTATATACCTTCCTCTTGAGGGATAGTGGCAATCTACCTGTCATAATTTGAGAGTGCTTGCCGAATGTACTCCACCCCATTCATATTTTTCTAGTTACTTCAATCTCGTGGTTAGGCTCTGCGGTTATTACCTGCCCTAAGTAGACATACTCTTTTACAAGTTCAAGTGCACTATTACCTATCTCGAAGCGCTGCTCCTTTCCGAGGTTGTTGTACATTACTTTCGTTTTCTGCAGATTAATTTTAAGACCCACCTTTCTGCTCTCCTTGTCTAACTCCGTAATCATGAGTTGCAATTCGTCCCCAGAGTTACTCAGCAATGCAATGCCATCGGCGAAGCGCAGGTTACTAAGGTATTCTCCATTAACTCTTATCCCTAACTGTTCCCATTCTAGGCTTCTGAAAACCTCCTGTAAGCACGCGGTAAATAGCATTGGGGAGATTGTGTCCCCCTACCTTACACCCTTCTTGATTGGTATTCTGTTGCTTTCTTTATGAAGCACTATGGTAGCAGTTGATCCCCTGTAGATTTCTTCCAGAATGTTTATATATACTTCATCTACGCCCTGATTCCGCAGTGTCTGCATGACGGCTGATATTTCTACTGAATCAAATGCCTTCTCGTAATCTATGAAGGCTATGTATAGTGGTTGGTTATACTCTGAGCATTTCTCTATAACCTGATTGATAGTATGAATGTGGCCAATTGTTGAGTAGCCTGTTCGAAATCCTGCTTGTTCCTTTGGTTGATTGAATTCTAATGTTTTCTTTACTCTGTTAGCAATTACCTTTGTAAATAGCTTGTATACTACAGAGAGCAAGCTGATCGGCCTGTAATTCTTCAAGTCCTTGTCATCTACTTTCTTATGTATTAAGATGATGTTAGCGTTTTTCCAAGACTCTGGTACCCTTCCCATCAGGAGACACCTCGTAAACAGGGTGGCTAGTTTTTCTAACACAATCTGTCCTCCATCTTTCAGCAGATCTCATGTTACCTGATCCTTACCAGCAGCTTTGCCTCTTTGCATGCTCTCCAAAGCTTTTTTGACTTCTTCTATCATTACTGGTGGGTTGTCATCTGGGTTACTGCTAGTTCTTATAGTATTAAGGTCGTGGTTGTCTCGGCTACTGTACAGATCTCTGTAAAACTCCTCCGCTATTTTAACTATCCTATCCATATTGGTAGTTATTTTGCCTTCTTTGTCCCTTAGTGCATACATCCAACTTTTGCCTATCCCAAGTTTCCTCTTCACTGCTTTGACGCTTCCTCCGTTTTTCAGAGCGTGTTCAATTCTCTCCATGTTATACCTTCTTACATAGCATACTTTACGCCTATTAATCAACTTTGAAAGCTCTGCCAGTTCTATTTTGTCTGTTGTACTTGACACTTTCATGCTTTGACGCTTCTTAATTAGGTTCTTCGTTTCCTGGGAAAGCTTGCCAGTGTCCTGTCTAACTACCCTGCCTCCAACTTCCATAGCACACTCCGTAATGATACTCGTTAGATTATCATTCATTGTATCTACGCTAAGGTTGGTTTCCTCACTAAGAGCCGAGTACCTGTTCTGCAGCGACACTCTGAATTCCTGTACTTTCCCTCTCAGTGGTAGCTCATTGATTGGCTTCTTGCGTATCAGTTTCTGTCGTTCCTTCTTCAAGTCTAGGCGAATTCGAGACCGTACCATTCTATGGTCACTGCATCGTACCTTGCCAACCACTTCCACATCCTGCACGATTCCTGGGTGTGCAGTCATTATAAAGTCTATTTCGTTCTTATTTTCGCCATTACGGCTCCTCCATGTCCACTTGCGGTTTTCTTGTTTTCGGTAGAAAGTATTCAAAATCCGCAAATTATTGCGTTCTGCGAATTCTACTAGTAGCTCTCCTCTGGCGTTTCTAGTGCCGATGCCATAATCTCCTACTGCCTGGTCTCCAGCCTGCTTCTTCCCTACCTTTGCATTAAAGTCGCCCATCACTATAGTATACTGTGTTTTTACCTTACTCATTGCCGATTCCACGTCTTCATAGAAGCTTTCAACTGAAGTGTCATTATGGCTGGATGTAGGCGCGTACGCCTGTACTACCTTCATCTTGTATCTTTTATTCAGTTTAATTACAATACCTATTACCCTTTCATTAATGCTATAGTATTCCTCTATGTTGTCAGCTATGTTTCTGTGAATTAGGAACCCCACTCCCAGTTCTTTTCTGTCTGCCAAGCCCCGATAGCAAAGGCCGTGCCCATTCTGTAGCACAGTATAGGCCTCATCTGTCCCCCTAAACTCACTGAGCCCTATTATATCCCATTTAACACCCTCTAGCTCCTCGAATAGTACAGCTAGACTTCCCTCACTAGATAAGGTTCTAGTGTTAAACGTTGCCAAGTTCAGGTTCCAAAGGCGGCCTGTAGTCCAGAGATTCTTAGCACCCTCTGCTGCGTTGCAGATCTGACCACCGCAATGGTCAGTTGTTTCGCAGCTGCTGGGAGCTGAGGGCCGTGAGTTATTTGACGTATGCATGTGGGAGGTAGTCGCAGATACTGCACCAGGGTAGCCAATCCTTCTCTGGTGAGGGAGTGCGTTCCCGGCGGTGGTTACCGGTGAGGCCGCACCTCAGGCCTCTTAGTGCAGTTCCATCAACACGCGGATGATAGGTACAGCTTTTCAATACTTTTGTGAAGTTAAGCAGCATGCATTTGCAGCAAAGTGCCGGCAGCACCACTTGAAAACAGAGACAAAAATATGAGCTGTCACATGCCCTTTCCCCCGCCACAAACTCTCCATTTTTTTTTAACTGTGAGCAGTATCAACCTCCTTCAGGCTGCATCTTCTAGAGCTCTGTGTTTTTGGATTCATCCAAAAAAATGTGATAAACACCTGCCGAAAAGATATTTGGTCATTTTAATTTATACCAGAAACGTTGATTTTTAAAGGGCATTTTGAATGTTAAAAAAAATTTTCCAAAGCTGAGGATCATCAATTGGAAGGAGCCCACCTTCATCAGTGGCAGTAACCTTGTAAAGTATGCTTGCATCTATTCCAACCAGCTTTAATAAGAGATGCTACTTAAAAAAAAAATAGTTTCTTTAATCTGCACCCTAGAGCATTGAAATTATCGCTGTATATATAAGCTTTTGTGCTGATTTCAAATACGTAATCAGTTTTATAGCGCGCTACATAGTTTTCGGTTTGTGCCATGGCAATGTGTAAAATACAGTTCTTTTTTGAGAAACACTTTCTGCCACTAAACATTAGTAGTTCTGAGTGATTAGTGGGTTATGTTGCTCCACGTAAACTGTACAGTTCAAGAAAGTGCGAAGAAGACAAATTGTAGTACGAGAAGTCTTAGAATGCTCAGCCCATACTAATTGCCTACTTTAGGTTCTTAATAATGTAACTGACATCAAGTTTTAAAGAAGATGATAGCGCTCTTCACATTAAAAAAAATATATGGGCAAAATTTCATTCTGAACTAGCTATCATAAATATCAGAAATATTGTTACGGAGATGAAGTAAAGAAAAACGTAGGGCAGAAGCAGCTCACAGGCATGCGAGTGTGCCAATCAGCCGTTGTGACTCTTGCCTGTGGTTTTTCTCAATAAACAATTGTATCGGGCCAGTTGGTATGAATCCATCTTGGTAGGAGGCGCAGCCACTATTACACAGAACACACAACACAAGTGCTTAACTTCAACTCAACGTTTATTGCAAATGTCAGAATTTATAAAGAGGGTGAAAGAGAAAAACAAATATTAAAGTGCAAAAGGGCACTGATGATAGTCACTTGGCGACCCACTGCAAGGAGTGCGGTTGTGTGCCGTATTTCGATAACACGTGCGCGTTATATCGGGACAGAGATGTATTAACCCATTTGATAGTAGAAGCTACGGAAACGGCACGTGATGATTTTGAGTGTGTTAGTGCACCCTCTATCTCGCTCATGCAGAAAGAACTTTGTTTTTTGGATGGGGTGATAGATAATAACGGATGAGTAATGCACGGGACTGGCACGTCTGCTTTTTGTTGTTTGCCTTTTATTATCATATTTTTCTCTTTTACCCATTTATTTTCTTTTTTATCTTTTACCCCCTTTATAGGCTCTGACGTTTGCAATAAACATTTAGTTGAAGTTAAGCGCTTGTGTTGTGTGTTCTGTGTAATAGTGGCTGCGCTTCCTACCAAGATGTTTTCTTAGTAAATGCATCTTGTACAGAAGTTACCAACCCCGTAACATATTCGTGAGAGCTGCTGGATACAACATCAGGCAATGAAGCTCCGCAGTGGATGTCGCATTGCTTTCCCAGTGATGGCTAATGCTGAGCCCTCCGCGTCAACATCAGCATCTCTGAAGAACATGGCGTCGCAACCATACGTTTTCACGCCACTTAAGAATCCCAATACATTCTGCGGGACCGATGGTGTCGACGTCGACAATTGGTTGGCCATGTTCGAATTAGTGAGTGTGCCGAACATTTCGGATCCCACACTTCAGTTGGTTAATGTTCTCTTTTACTTGAGAGGCACAGCGAAGGTCTGGTATGAAAACAACGAAGAAGAGCTCACAAGCTGGGACCTGTGCAAAGAAAAGATGCGAGAGCTGTTTGACGAAACCGCCAGTCATAAGATCGCTGCCAAAAAAGAATTGGCCTGCCGTGCCCAATCCCCCATGGAATCATACCTCGCATACATTCAAGACGTGCTCGCCCTCTGTCGAAAGACTGAAACTGACATGACAGAAGGTGACAAGGTCGGGCATGTCCTGAAAGGGATTGCCGATGAAGCGTTAAATCTCCTGATGTGCAAGGGCTGTTCCACTGTGCACCCGATCATCAAAGAGTGTCGTCAGTTCGAGCAAGTGAAAAGTCGCCGCATTCTGCAAACATTTGCTCGACTTTCAAACACCGCTGCAACATCTACTTATGAGGACCAGTCCACACCACAACTTCCATCGTTGCCGGAAGACTTAACACGCATGGTTCGTCACGACCTGGAAGCAATGGCACCCTCAGCATTCTATTCGCGCAGCATCGATGCCACTCCTGTTACTGTTACTCTTGTTCGAGCCATTGTGCACCAGGAGCTTGAAAACATTGGAGTGCATTGCATGTGCCATGTCATCGTGCCCAGAGTGAGCAAATGCACTTTCGTGAAGTCCTCCTTTGACTGACGGTTTTCTCCATGTACTCGTAACCTGGCAGAGTGGCGAACTGCAGATGACCGCCCTATATGTTTCCACTGCCCCAGTGCCAGACATATTGCTTGTTACTGCCAGAACACATGGTCCTCGGCACCTCGTGCAACTGACCAATATGACCCGTTTCGACGGTGCCGTCCGCACCTTTTCACATGCCCATGAGTCCAATGCCGTTGACCATTCTCGGAACACTGGTACAGCCGCTTGCCTTCCCCACATGGGCACCAGTCTGATTCCCTGCAAACACGTCGCCCATCGTCCCATGTGCCGCAGCCACAGAGCTTCTCGTCTCCCATGGCTTCCAACCACACTGTCTCGGAAAACTGATAAATGCAGCCTCCGAAGGTGGTGCTGCATTGACGACTTCCGCAGCAAATCCTCTCTTCGTTCCCACCAGGTGAAGAGTAATAGACGTTGAAGTAGACGGCGTACCTGTACAAGCACTTGTCGACGCTGGCACAAGCATTTCGATCATGAGTTCAAGCCTACGCACACGTTTAAAGAAAGTTCTCACACCAGTGGCTGCACAAATGCTTGGTGTGGCCGATGGTGGCACGCCGATGGTTCTCAGTCTGTAAACTGCCCGCTCAGGTATAAACGACCACACTACTTCTGTCATTTTAGCTGTGATTGAGCACTGCCCTTATAACGCTATCCTAGGCCTGGACTTCTTGTCGAATCATTCTGCTCTTATCGATTACGCTACCGGCGTCCTTCAGCTAGAGCTGCCTCAGATAGTCGCTAAACCTCACACTGCCTTGCCGCGCCTGTGGTTGTATCTGCTCTAAGCCGAGCGGTACGATGCGAATGAAAGACACACGCCACTCTGATGTCATTGCCTCAAAAAAGCCCCGAGTTCATTCAACAGCCACTTTTTATCACTTTACACAAGTGACGTCACAGGGCAGCACAGTGCTTGGCTCGAACAAAAATAACCATAACACAATATCCTTCCTTTTTTTAGGAAGTATTGTAACACAAGGCAAACAAAGAAACAAAGCAGTATGAATTGCAACAATACAGAACTGTATGCTGCAAGTTTCAAGCGTAGCCGTATCGCTGTGGTGGTCTTATTTCTCGACCATAGCTTGTCACATCACGACCAAGTCTCCCGCTATCTAATGAAGCCACTGGCATTGAAATGAGCGCAGAATGCTCTGTCGAGGACTTGTGTTCATCGGATTGCCCTGCAGCATTCAGATTCAAAAGAAAGTCGTAAGATGGGTCATGTGCGCAGGTTCACTCACTGTATCTAACCAATGCCCTTCTATTTCTCTCTACCTCGGTCCCGTCGTCTGCCCACACCCGATACAACCGAGGCCGCTGGGCTGGAGTGAGCACTGTTGCTGGAATTTCGCTGTCTTTTATGAATACTCGATTTCTAGGGACAAGTTGCGGTAACGAAGTTACAGCATGACGACGGTTGTAGTTCGGAGGTTTTCAAGACTGCTCGCTTTTGATGGCACAAGCTTTTTCGGGTGTAGGGAAATGTAGAACATAATCACCTGCCCATCAGCAGCTGGGCTGGACTTGTGCCCAAGGGACCAGGGGAGCCCTGTACGCTAGGAGAGCCAGGGGGTCAGCAGATTTTTCCAGCATCAGTTTTACCGTCTGCACTGTACGTTCAGCTTCTCCATTTGACTGCGGGTACCTGGGACTAAATGTTGACATGACGGAAGTTATAACTTGTTGCAAAGAGCACGAACTCTGCAGACGCGCATTGAAGACCGTTGTCTGTTACGACCAAATGTGGGATTATATGCCTAGAAAATATACTCTTGATTTAAACAATAACTGCCGCAGAGCTTGTGGAAGATAACAGGGCGAGCTCCGGATATCTCGAAAAACAGGCTACGACCACAAGGTACGTTTTCCCCTGCAAATGGAACAGATCAGCTGCAACCTTCAACCAAGGCAAGCTAGGACTCGGGCGGCATCATGGGCTCGACTTTTTGAATGTGCAGCCTCGAACACTCTCGAAAACTGTTTATTAAAGCTCCCAGCTCAGTGCTGAAACCGGGTCACCACACAGATTCTCAGGCCCTTGCACGACATTTCACATTGCCCTTCTGACCCTCATGCAAAGTACAAAGTACTTCACTCCTTGCATTCTGAGGCACCACGAGGCAAGACCCATGTAGGAGCACACCATTACAGGTTGTAAGGTTTGCTCTCTCTGACCAATAAGGGCTCAGCCAACTGCTCACTTTATCAAGACGAGACCAGCCCTCCCTGCAGTACATCTGAAATTGTCTGCAGCTGTCGTCTTCTTTTTGGGCCAACCTTATCTTGTTCCAGTGTAGCGAAAACTTCAATTCACTCACACAACCTTCCGCATGGCTCGATACTTCGCTGCAATCTAACTCGCCCTCCTATACACCTGTTTCCACACAAAGTGCCCGAGATAGGGCATCGGCGGTGCCAATCTGTTTTCTAGGGAAGTAGGAGACTGGAAATTAAAATCGCATGAGCCTCAACCAGAATCTTTGTATTCTAGGAGGAAGCACATCAATGGGTGACTGACCGAGTAGTGACACAAGTGGTTTGTGGTCAGTCTCAAATTGAAATTCCAGCCCTATTAAGAAACCTTCCAGCCATTCCACTATCCAAGTCAGCGTAAGCGCTTCTTTTTCTATTTGCGCATACCATTGTTCTGCTGGTGTCAATGAACGAGAGTGATACTCAACCGGCCGCCTTTCGCCATCTGACTGCACTTGCATGAACACACAGCCAAGACTGAATGACGACGCGTTGGTAGACACAATCGTGCACAGCTTAGAGTTGAATTCTGCAATGCATTGTGTAGAGGCGAGCAGTTGCGGCAGACACTCAAACGATTTTTCCTGAGGCGGGCCCCAATGCCACTCGCGGTCTTTCACGAGAAGACTGCACAGCGGTGCAAATACGTAAGCCAGATTGCTCACCAACCTTGCCAGATAGTTGATCATGCCCAAAAACCAGCGAATATCATCAATACTTGATGGCGTAGACATTTTGCTTATGGCTCGAACTTCCTTAGGATCCGGCCTAACTCCGGAGGCATCAACCATGTAGTCTGAAAACGCCACTGTAGTAACACAAAACGAACATTTGGCTCAATTGAGTGTCGCCCCAGCTGCAACCAACCTCTTCAGCACTTCGTGCAACCGTTCGTCATGTTCATGCTTCGTAGCTCCATAAACCAACACATTGTCTATCAAGTGCACCACCCCTTGGAGACCATCTGAGATTTCTGCCATTCTTTTTTGAAAGTCCTCCGGGGCCGAGGTGATACCGAACGGCATTCCCTGGAAGCACTACCTACCAAATGGTGTGATAAATGTTGTGAGCTCTTGATTTTCTTTAGCCAATTTTAGCTGATGAAACCCTGAATTGGCATCCAATTTCGAAAAGTAGGTGGCCCCCGCCAACTGCCCAAGGACGTCATCTACTATAGGCAGGACAAACCGTTCGTGCCAGACGCATCTGTTCAGCTGGGTTAGATCCACGCAAATTCGAACTTCCCCTGAGGGCTTGACAATGGGAACCATTACTGCACACCATTTAGTCAAACCGTCGGCCTTCTGAATGAGGCTCATCCCACTTCTGACACCATGTCGTATCCGCTCTAAGCCGAGCGGTACGATATGATTGAAAGACACACACCACTCCGATGTCACTGCCTCAAAAAGAATTCAGTGTTTATTCAGCAGTCGCTTTTTATCTCTTTACACCAGTGCTGTCATAGGGCGGCGCAGTGCTTGGTCCGAACTAAGATAACCATAACACTACAGTGCTTTTTTCAGGATGTGCGGCTGTCATCTCAGGCGCTTTGACCACACAGCCACAGGTTCCCGATGGTCAATATGTCCTCCTTCCTCTCATCGACATTCTTTTGAGCCGCAACATCGCCATTTCTTATACGCTTGTGATTGTCACTGACAACTGTACCTCGCTCCCACTTCTCAATTTCAGCTTGTGCCCGCAAGTGCTTCGTCATGGCATGTCTTTAGCCAATATATCTAATGCTCCCCGACGTCCTTTCGAGCCGCAACATCGCCATTCCCCATACACTTGTGAGTGTCACTGACAATTGTACCTCGCTCCAACTTCTCAATTTCAGCTTGTGCCCTCAAGTGCTTCCTCGTGGCATGTTCTTGGCCAGTGTATCTAATGCTGACGAATTCAAAATAGCGGATCTCACCATCGAGATTGATTTACTTCAGTCTCCTGTAGCTAACAGCCCCTGTTCTCTACCCGATCGTTTCACGAAGACGATTGCACCCGATCTTAACCCTGCGTAAGCCAACGACATCTATCGCCTTCTCGCATCATATACCGACTTTTTTTATTCTGACAACATACTTCTAAGGCAAATATTCGCAGTTCACCACCGTATAAACACTGGTGACGCCAGTCCTATTCGCCGATGCTCCTATCGTGTCTCCCCCACTGAGCGCAGAGTTATCCAAACAGAAGTTGACAAAATGCTCAACAAAGGTGTCATAGAACCATCAAATAGTCCTTGGGTCTCCTTGTCATGCTTGTGAAGAAAAAGGACGGTACCTGGCACTTCTGCGTTGACTATCGCCACCTCAACAAGATCACACGAAAAGATGCATACCCGCTAACACGCATCGATGATACGTTGCACTGCTCGTACTGTGCTACATATCTCTCGTCTATTGGTCTTCGGTCCGACTACTGGCAGATTTCAGTCGATGAAACGGACCCCGAGAACCAGTTTAAGGTCATGCCTTTCGGACTATGTAATAATGCCCCTGCCACATTCGAATGAATGATGGACTCTCTCCTGCACAGTTATAAGGGGTTTACTTGTCTCTGTTACCTAGACGATGCCATAGTCTTTTCATCTACTTTCGATAGCCACCTGACCCATCTCGCTGCAATTCTCGCAGTCTTCAGAACAGCTGGGCTACAAGTGAATTCCAAGAAATGTCAATTTGGCCGCCATTTGATTGCCGTTCTGGGCCGTCTTGTAAACACCGATGGCGTACAACCGGATACCGAAAAGATCCGCATTGTCTGCAGCTTTCTGGTGCCCCGTTCTACATCTGATGACTGTAGCTTCATCGGCTTATGTTCGTACTAGTGTCGCTTTGTCAAAATCTTCGCCGACGCTGCCAGACCACTCATAGATTTGCTGAAGAAGGATGCCACATTCTCATGGGGTCCTGATCAGGCTCAAGCGTTCACTGCTCTCATCGGCTACTTAACTACGCCCCCAATACTTGCCCACTTTAATCCTTCTGCTGCCACAGAAGTTAGCATTGACGCCAGTGACCACGGTATCAACGCAGTTCTCGCTCAGCGGCACCACGGCAGACAGTGCGTGATAGCTTATGCCAGTCGCTGTTTTCTCCCTCAGAGAGGAATTATTCCATCACCGAGCGAGACTGCTTAGGTTTAGTTTGGGCCATCGCCAAGTACCGGCCATATCTATATGATCGCATATTCTCCGTCGTTACGGACCACCACGACCTCTGCTGGATGACTTCTCTGAAGGATCCGACTGGACGTGTGGGTCGCTGGGCTCTGAGGCTCCATAAATTTTCATTTAGCGTCAGCTACAAGTCTGGCCATTTGGACAAGGACGCAGACTGTCTTTCTCATCATACACTGGATCCTCCTGATCCCGCTGTGCCTGACCTGGAGAGCAGCATAATAGTTTACTGACATCAGCGATATGTGCATCGAACAACAGGATGAGTCAGTGTGCACTATCATCGAGGGCATCTAGTCTGACAGCCATGACACTGAATCCCCTTTGTTCGTGCTGCATTACAGCATCCTCTATCACCGCAACGTCAGCACTGAAGGCCCTGAGCTTCTGCTTGTCATTCCTTGTCATCTACGGCCTGCTATACTTAAACAACTTTACGAAGCACCAACGGCGGGACACCTCGGCGTTTCCCGCACATACGACCGCGTGCAACGTCAGCTTTTCTGGCCTGGACTATACCACAGCGTGCGTCGATATGTCGCCACTTGCGGCCTCTGCCAGCACCGGAAAAGACTTTCTTTGCTGCCAGCTGGATATTTCACCCAATTTAGGTCCCCTCTGAACCATTTCATCGCTTGGGACTCTATCTTCGTGGCCCTTTTCTGACGACTACACTGGAAAATAAATGGATCGCCGTCAACACAAATTATGCGACCCATTTCGCGATAACAAAGGCCATGCCAACCAGTTGCGCCACAGACATCTCAGATTTTCTTCTTTATGCCATTATCTTACACTACGGTGCACCCCGACAGCTGGTTACCGACCACGGCCGCTCTTTCTTGTCCAGAGTTGTCGACGACCTCCTTCCATTGTGTGCCACAGTGCACAAGCTATCTACCGCCTACCACCCACAAACTAATGGCCTAACTGAATGTCTCAACCTCACGCTAACAGAGATGCTTTTGATGTATGTCTCCCAAGATCATTGAGACTGGGACACCACGTTGGCCTATGTGACTTTCGCATATAATTCCTCTCGACATGACACCACAGAATTTTCACCTTTTTAGCTTTTGTGTGGTCGCGACTCCATATTGCCCTTTGAAACCACCTTGCCTCTCGTGCAATCTGCTTCCGCGTACGCTCGCGAAGCCACTGATCGCGCTCGCATGGCTCGTCAAGTTGTCCTGTCTCGTCTCCCCAGGTCACAGGATTTGCCAAAAGCCCGCTACGACCACCGGCATTGTATTATAACGTTTGCCCCAGGTGACCGCGTGCTCCTCTGGTTGCCATGTCGCCGTGTTGGTCTCTTCAAAAAACTTTTGTCCTGATACGCAGGACCCTACCTAGTCTTATGTCATGTTAGCGAAGTGAACTATGAGATAGTGCCATTGGACTCCAATACTTCACCAAGTTCATCACTTGTTGACGTTGTCCATGTTTCGCACATGAAAACCTACTTCTCTCGCACTTTTCCGGACTCGCGCCAAGACAGCGCTCCAACGCCTGGGGGTCCTGTTACGGATATGAAGTAAAGAAATACGAAGGGCAGAAGCAGCTGACAGGCATGAGAGTGTGCCAGTCAGCCATTGTGACTCTTGCCTGTGGTTTTCCTCCATAAATGCATCTTGTACAAACGTTACCAACCCCATAACAATATGAAGTCTTAATTCAAGTTCTTGCCCAAAAATTTATTTTAAGAAAAACACCTTTGCTACAAGTCGAAGCTCATCTACTATAAGTTAAAGGTATGTTTTTTAAAACTATTTCTTCCATCATTAGAGCTTGGCAATCATTCTTGTTTTGGGCATGTGGGTTCAATAAATTCCTCTTGCAAAATGCAATGACAAGCAGCCAGGTGAGATTTTCCAGGGGACTCTAGACAATGAGCACTTTTTAGTTTTTAGTAGCCACCTAGTGCTCCTTAAAAGCGATTTCAACCTAATTTGAGTTTAATATCAATCTTCAACTTTTCTGTCATTAAAGTAGAGAAAATAAACTTGTGAAAGCAAATAAAAATGAAAAATATGTAATACTAAAAGAAACTTGCGTTTTTTCAAATTTAAGGTTGTAATTAGAACAAATATAAATATTTATTATTGAAGTATTTGTGCTTGTATGTTTCGGCTTTCAAGGCTTCTAGACATCTTAAAACACTTACTGTGTTCGCATAATATTGTGGTCAGGTACTATTTTATCCAAAAATTTGGAGTATTGAAAATAATAATAAATAATAGGCCCTTTATTTTTCATCAAGGCAATGAGAGAAGCCGGGATATGAAGCCGAGACACAGCTTGACTTGCTCCCCCCCCCCCCCCCCCCAAAGGTACACTTTGGCGAGTGTGCATCGATGTGCGTGAACCACCTTATTTTAACAGGGTAAGTAAATAGCAAAGTGAGAAAAAAATGAAAGAATAGAGAAACATAGTTATTAGCAACAATGCGAAGTAATTTCACTTTAAATAATCAAGACTACATTTCAACAATTTATAATATAATAATAAACACCAAATTTTAGGTAATTTGTGTTTATTATATTTTATTATTATAAATAAAAGCCAATAATTGCAAAAATTTCTTTTTCCATGGAAGAAACTTAAAAAAACACCCGAATTTGAAAAAAAAAATTAACTCCCAAAACACGGAGCCCAAATTTTGACAGATTCACACAATGGAGAGTAAGTATTTCGCTTTCTTTAAAACAAGGCTTTTACAGCCTTGTTTCACTGATGTTGATAATCTCACCGATGTTGATATTGCCATATTGCCATCATGGTCGGAAACTTGAAAAAAAAAAAAAGCTTTATAAGTCAATAAAGAAGAAAGACAGGTAGCTGGTGCAAAAAAAATCAAGCTCAATAATATATTAATTTTTGTACAAGAACTCCATACACAGAGCCCTAATGTCTCGAATAAGTCATCCAACCTAGAATATGAATTGGGGTACCAGACTGCTTTTAAATGTTTTACAACAACCATATTAACTGAACCCGTTAGTTTGCATCTGTTTGTTTATGACTCATGTGGTCGTTTGCATGTTGGCCACATTGTTGATGAGCAAGACCGGGGTTTGCCCTTCATGAGATATGAAGGAAGTCCTTGAAAAATCCTTGAAATGGCATCAGCCTTCACTTTTTAAATTTCAGGGACATGGATTTGCCATTGATGTTGGAATCCTACGCAGCGACAATCTTCGACACTCTGAAATGGTTCACACACGCACGTGTATGCTTTGAACCAAAGTTAATATCGCCCCTTTCCTGCGCTGAGAGAGCCTGCTTCGATTGCTGACACCGCTGCTTGTCTAATGGTAAAAATAATATTGACATGCTCTTGGTTTTCTTGTAGCGGAACAGGCACGGAACACCTGTTAGGCATCCTCTTCCCGACATGTTTCCACTAACATAAACACGTCATCATATCCAGCAGCTTGTCTAGCGTGGCACGAGCATTTTAATACACGAATGGTGGAGATGATCACCTCTGGGCTGCTGCGTTGCGGTATTTTCAAGCAGCATATGAAGCTTGCCCATAGTGTTTCGTGACCATAAGAAGAATGACTGGCACTAGGGTGCCTTTTGTCCTCTCCTCATATGCGAACAAAGGAAGAGGTCAACTGCGAAAGTAGAATTGGGGTGGGGGAGAGGCCGCCGTAACGAATTGGGTACATTTGTGATGTTGGTTGTTCGGTAAAAGTTCGCTGATTGTGAGTTCTTGTAGAAAACGCTGTTCTCCGATTGCATCTAAGTTCTGCATTACGTATTTTTATGCCAGACTGCACTTTAGAGCAAGATCCTTTGTCAGGCTACGTAGCCTTTGCTATTGCTTCATTCTTTTTCTTTCTGCTATATGCACAGAAATAAAATTGCAGGACCCCTAAGCTTCGCCTTTAATAGTTCAACGCGATAGCAATCTCCTGTCCCTAGTGCGCTCCGAGTTCAAAATGGCTTGTGTCAGTGAAGCTTTCGCATACGGCTGCATTCTGTTTAATGGGTAGCATGCTTTAAACCACGGGCAATTGCGCACGTTAAATCTTTCCGAACTCGCTATGCACTCACTACGTGGCCTTAACGGTAAAGACGCAGTAGCCTGCCTGACTTTTGTAGTGGGCCGCCCATGAATTCATGATAATTGCAGGTTCTGATGCCCGATTGCAATGTGTGCTTGTACCATGCATTACTACTGCAATATTTTATGTTGCATTGTAAAGCATGTATACAGGATGCGTGTAATTGTGAAGTATGAAAGATACTTTCACTGCATTTTCAAGCATACTCGTGGCACTGTGCCATCATACGAGTTGCGAAGCTCCCCATAGGCTCCATGTATCAAAATCCGAACACGACATTGGCCGAAATGGCGAAAGAGAGTAGATTGTAGCGCCTTTTCTTGACAACAAAACTAACTAGAAAACGCAATATTTTGTGTTTTTGTGTTTATCAGGATTGTGAGCGCCGCCACATTCTGCCAAACAGCATGGTAGTGCCTAGGACTTGTTTTTAGGTGAGTTGCTGCCAAAAGGTGCTGAACATGCTACTTTGTCGCAGTGGTGGAGACATGATAAAGGTAAGAGGAGCTGCTTGTTATCTTGATGCTCTGTCCTTTTTCTTGTTTTCCGCATTGCACTAGAAGTAACGTGGTTATAAGTGGTGTGTTCGTGTGGTACACAGCTATAGCACAGCGTTAATGGAAGGTGCAGCGAAGTCGGTAGTTTATCAAATTTATGTGGGGAGCCCACGATGTGTACATTTAGGTAAAATAGTGAGCAGCAAGACGTGATGCAAGTGGGATGCAGCGTTGATCCAGGTGGATCTAACTTGCATGTCTGTCAATGGCAGCAGACGACGTTGCCCAAGCAGCAAACGCCGGTGCCATTGGAAAGACTCCCATGAACATCGCACCTGAAAAGAGTGCTTGCAGTGCTAGTTGCAAGTAAATAGCAGTGGTCAATGTTCCCACTTTCTTGTCATCGGGCTTTCATATTTATATGGTATCCTAGCCGGTATCTCATTGATGTCATGATTAGTGAAATTTGACTGCTGCGTGAAAGACAAAGCGGCCAATTCGCGGTAAGTACTGATCGGTACTGTTGTGCTTCTGTTTGCACTCTACCGTATCTGTGTATTGTTTGTGCAACCATTACTCACATCGTATTAGTGAGACACATCGTGAACCACAGAGTGGCACAGTTAAAAGAATTCGTCAAACTTCCCGTGAGAAATCAATCTCAAGTGCACATTTTCAGACGAGCAAACGAGAAGTAATAGAAATAATCAGGGCGCAGCGTTAAAACCATCGTAGCACAAAATTGCAAGCATCCCCTTCGACGAAATAAAACTAGACGCTTTGACCCGGCTTTGATTACGCCTTTGCAGAGCAAAAACAGCTGACAGCGGCGGCAGGCGCCGTGCAAGCCAAGGTCATTTATTGAAGCGACGACAGCAGTGTTGCACGTGGCATTGAGCAGCCTAAAAAGAAGCGCACGCCCAAGTGTCAATGCAGTGTTTTGCATTGTTGCTCCCAGAGGGCGCGACAATCTGTTCACTGTTATATTATGACTTTTTTGTACAATATTGCAAAGATGCCGATAATGTTGTAGCGGACGCGTTATCTCTGCTGCCAGTTCAGCTTTTGCCAGCACAGGCGCCAGAAGAAGAGACAATTTATTTGGTTGCTGCATGCTTAAATAAGGACGAGTTACAGGCAGCCAGTGCTAATGATGGTACCTTCCAGCAGCTTATTCAATACATTGCTGAGGGTTGGCCTCCAAAGAAGCATTTGACTTCAATACTTGTACCTTACTTTGCAGTGAAAGACGAACTGTTTTATGCCGATGGGCTCATTTTCCGCAGAGAACGTGTTACACTTTTAGAAACTTGTAGGGGGCATTTAATTCACTTAGCCCATGAGAATCATCCAGGCGTAATTCAGACAAAGCACCTGCTTTGTGACAGGTATTGGTGACCGTGCCTTGACAAACAAGTGGAAAGTGCGGTTCAGAACTGTTACATCTGTCAGGCTGCCGACAAATCGGCACAACCTGTCTTTGCACCCCTACAACTAGTTTCTTTTCCTGAGAACCAGTGGAAGAAGTTAGGCATGGACATTAATGTTTTTCTGTCAAATGTTCCCTCAGATGGTCGCTTTGCAGTCACTTTGACTATTACTCCAAATGGGCTGAGGTAGGTTTCATTCGAGACGTTGCGTCTGATGCAGTCATCACCTTCCTGACTTCACTCTTCTGCTGTGAGGGTTTTCTAGCATGCTTAGTAAGAGACAATGGTCTCCAGTATAAGTCTTGTCAGTTCGAAACTTTCCTTTCCGAATGAGGTATTCAACACCTCTGTTCTTGCAACTACTATTTTCAAGCCAATGGGCAGGTTGAGTGGTTTAACAGGGTCCTTAAAGGGTACATTCAACTAGCCCAACTAGAACAACGTCCTCTAAAGAAGGCAATTAGGAAGTACTTGGGTACTTACCGCTTTTCTGCTCAGGCAAATACGGGATCGTCTCCCGTGATGTTGCTTCATAAGCGTCAGCCTCGTATAGCAGTTGACATAGCTGATCTGCCGTTGCCTTCTACTACGCAGTCGTTTTCGGACAATATGATAAGGACGCGAGTTTTTCATAGGCAGAAGTACATGAAGAATTATGTGGATCAAAAGCGAGGAGCCAAACCTCCAGTCATTCAGGTTCGCCAAAGAGTCAAAGTAGGTGTTCCAGGAAAAAAACACAAGTATAGAAAACCGTTTACCGTTATGTCGGCAGTGGGATCCCCGGCATTTAAGCTCAGTGATCGATCAGTTTGGAATGCTTCTAAACTTGTAATCGTCCATTCCAAATGGGAACCACCTTCACGCCTGCACTCTTCAATACCTTTGCATAATAAGTCGCAATACTCTGCCTCAGTTCCACGATTGGTTTCTATCTATATTCCTGCAGCATCACCATCTTACCCTGGGGTAAATGGTATTCAGGAACCGGTTTCAAATCCCGCTTTGGTGCCCAGCCACCATGAAGTTTTACCATGCACCGAGCACGCTTCAGAGTCCTCGGACTCTTCTCTGGCTCTGTGACAATACTCTAGTGACGAGCAGAGTTCCCATACTAGTATCTTTCTTAACACTAATGAACATGCTTCCGAACCTTCAGGTTCTCATGTTTCCCGTCAGGGTTCTCAGTCTCCAGCTACAACTGAAGGACGCTTAAGCGAGTCGTCGGACTCCTCAATGCTCTCAGCGGTGCCTGAGCTGCGCGTAAACGAGCCAGTAGGCTCATCCTCACACATTGAACTTGCTGCTCGCAAGGGAGCACTTCAGAGCGCGATGAGCTTCGGCATTTTAAGCGTTCGCGTAAGAAGCCGTCCAGGTTTAAAGACCTCGTGCCCTAAATTTTTTTTTACAACTCGTATGTTGGAGCCTGTACTATACGTGTGCATTGCTGTGTGTATACTGTGCATTTATTTATTGTATAAGAGTCTACCGCTTGTTACACTGGTATGCTGTGATTTATCGTTTTATATTGTTGGTATGAGTGCTTTCAGCCATGGTGCGCTGTGTACATAGCTATGTTTTTTTTCTCCTTCTCATGCCGCTTTTCTCTTCTTGAATTGGTTACTATATGACAAAAGGAGGGGAGGGTGTTGAGGTTGTAAATGCAGTAATTTAAGTTATATCGTGCCTATAAAATTCATAAGGTTATAAAAGTTGTTTATGTGCCATTAATCATTGTGTAAGGATCGTAGAGCCACATGTTCCAATAATAACAGAAACTTGGCTTCACCATGGAGTACGTGACTCAGAAGTTGTCCCCACTACATACAGATTGTTCCGTAGGGACAGAGAGTCAAGAGGCGGTGGTGTAGCGATAGCAATTAGAAAGAATATCAGATCCTTAGAACTCGATGGTATTCCTGACAATGAAAGCATCTGGTGCAAGTTAACATATTGCAACAAAAGTGTAACTGTAGGAGGGATATATAGGCCTCCAAATGCGGCACCTGACTACATCGAAATGATTCATGATCATCTTAGCATACAAACTCAAAGTCAAAAATAATTCTTGCTGGGGAATATAACCTTCCCTGAACAAATTGGACCAATATTTCATATGATGGTCGTGATGTCACGAGTTCGAATTGCTTCTTGACGTGGCTTTCACGTTTTCACTGAATTAACTAGTGACTGATAACACTCGGATCACTTCAACATCATCGTCTTTGCTTGATGTAGCGTTTGTAAGTAGCACACATTAGAAGGTTCTTCTGTGTCCATCGAGAATGGCATTTCGGACCACAAAGTGATTTCTTTGACTTGTCCTATTACTTACACGCAGAAATACAAAAAGGCACTACCTACTTACTTTAAAGATTACACCCGTGCAAATGATCGCGCTGTACTACGTTTCCTAGAAACACAGCTTCATGAATTCGCCGAGCTAACAGATATAGAAGAACTCTGGACACGTTTTAAAATCATTGTCAACTATTGCGAACGTACCTTCATTCCGAATAAAAAGAAACGCATCAACGGGGAGTATCCTTGGATAACTGATGAAATAATTCAACTGAAGATAAAAATAAAACGACGGAGGAAAAAAGAAAACAAGAGCAACACATTCGATTTTATCGGAGCTTTGAAACATTACCTAAATGTTCGAAGCAAAAGCTCATTTTTTTAACACTACGTTACCTTTATTTATGACCCACAGTCCCCAAAAATTCTGGCGATACTTGTCAGATGAAAGAGATTCAATCTCGCAAATTAAGTATTCAGAGCAAGTTATTAGGGAACCAGAGCAAATCGCTAATGAAATGAATCAGTTTTTTCAATCAGTTTTTACGAAACATGCCACTAACGCAGTACTACCCCCCTATACTGTGAAAGTACCCATGGAAGAATTAATTGTAAGTGAAGAAGGCATACTTGCTCTTCTGCTCAAGCTCGGTCTACCATCCACAAAGTAATTCGATCAAAATCTTCCCTCCATAATGAAGTGCATTCTGCGAATGCTCTGTTTCGAGATGGGTGCTGACTAGGATGAAGCTGTTCCATGATGCTCTTTACTCTGCACTCTGTCACTCACGAAGAGACTGGTTTCACACCGGCGGAACCTGTTTACGGTCGCGCACTTCGCTCCCCGCTCATGTTGTTGAAGGAAAAGTGGGAAGACAAGTTTGTAGACAAGTCAGTTGTTGAGTAAGTGCTGACATTGTTGAAGCGCCTACGTGAATCGCAAGAACTGGCACAGATAAACAAGGCGGAAGCCAGAAACGCTCAAAGGTGTACTACGACAGATGTGCATGCACACAAACGTCTTTGGAAGGCGACAAAGTGCTCACTATAAGGTCTTCGAAGGCAAAGAAACTGGAAGTAGCATGCGATAGGCCGATCACATTTAAACAAAAGCTCTCGCACACCAATTACTTGGTAACTATGCTCGGTTAGTGCAATGATGTGACAATATATAACTGCAATCTGATGAAGCCATTTATCTAGCGCAAAAAGACGTTGAGCATTGTGCTGAATAAACCAGAAGAGATAAACGATCATGTTCCCCAAGTGCCAACCCCCTGCTCTTTCCCATTAACAGAAGAGATACTTGAATCTGTCACTAAACAAGCTACTCTAGCTGACAAGGAAAGTAAGGAGTTGGAACTGCTTGTACGTAACTTTAGCGACTTGTTTAATTCCTATACTTGCAAGACAAATCTTGCGCAGCACATTATTACAGCATTGAGTTAACATCCAACCAATCGTTCCGAACCAGGATGCACAGATTTTCGCCCCGTCATGAGAACCTCTTGAATGAATGCGTTCAAAACATGTTGACACTGGGTCTAATTGTGCCACGGGAAAGCGAGTATGTGTCAACCATGTTTATCATGGAAAGTCCTGGCAAGAAACCATGACCCGGCATCAACTATAGAAAATTGAATGCGATAACAAAGATGTTTCCCAATCCAAAGGTTGAGGCCATGATCAAGAAAGTGTCCGCGGCACAGTACGTTTCTACGTTAGATCTGATATGCGGATTCTGGCAAGTGCCACTCACAAAAAACGCCAGTAAGCTCACCACGTTTATGGCCCCAACAGGCACATATCACCCTCTTGGGCTCGCTTTTGGCCTCAAAAATTCACCCTTCATATTTTGAAAGCTAACGCATGAAGTGCTCAAAGGAGCCAAGTCATTTGCTGTTCCATACCTTGACGATATAGCTGTTTTTTCGACATAGCTAACATCATCCATTAGTAATACATAAGAAAGGAGATGACAAGGACTTGAAGAATTACAAGCCGATCAGCTTGCTCTCCATAGTATACAAGCTATTTACAAAGGTAACTGCTAACAGAATTAAGACAACATTAGAATTCAATCGTCCAAAGGAACAAGCAGGATTTCGAACAGGCTACTCAACAATGGACCACATTCATACTATCAATCAGGTAATAGAGAAATGCTTCGAATATAGCCAACCACTATACATAGCCTTCATAGATTACGAGAAGGCGTTTGATTCAGTAGAAATATCAGCAGTCATGCAGACACTGTGGAATCAGGGCGTCGAGGAAGCATCCTGGAAGAAATCTACAGGAAATCAACTGCTACCATAGTGCTTCATAAAGAAAGCAACAGAATACCAATCAAGAAGGGTGTAAGGCAGGGGGATACAATCTCTCCAATGCTATTTACCAGGTGCTTACAGGAGGATAACTGCCGGTCATTAATGGTAACTAACTGAATTCCTAGAGAAGGCAAGTGGGTTAGGGGGAGACAGAAGGTTAAGGGGGCAGATGAGACTAAGAAGTTTGCGGGTATAAATTGGTGGCAGCAGCAAGCACAGGACCGAGTTGACTGGCAGAACATGAGAAAGGCCTTTGTCCTGCAGTGGAAGTAGTCAGGCTGATGATGATGATGATGACATCATGTATTTCTTCGAATACGCGAGGCAGGCTTGACTCTCGAACTCTGCAAATGTCGTCTTGTGAGCTCTGAAGTCCACTACTTGGGGCATTTTGTTGGCCAAGGGAAGCGACGTCCTTCCAAACTAAAAGTTGAGGCAATCACTATCTTTCCTTTGCCAAAAACAAAGACTAACTTACGTTTCTTTTTGGGTTTAACTGACTACTACAAAAGCTATATCCCAAACTTCGCAAATATCACTAGTCCTCTCACAGATGCTCTGCGCAAAACAGAGCCAAACATTGTGCACTAAAATAAAGCACATAGAAATTCCTTTGCTGAGATTAAAAAGCCTCTCGTCAGCGAACCCGTCCTTGCTGCACCAGATTACTTTCTCCCCTTCTTAGTTCAATGTGACGGCAGCGACCGTGGACTGGGCGTTATTCTATGTCAGGTAAACAGAAAGGGCGAGGAGCATCCTGTTGCCTACGCGAGTCGAAAACTAACTTCACACGAGCAGGCCTATAGTACAACAGAAAAGGAATGTGCTTGCTTGGTGTGAACTCTCGAAAAGCTCTCGTGTTACCTGAAAAGCTCTTCATTTGTTTTTGAAACTGATCACTCCTCTTTGGTGTGGTTAAATCAAATGCTAAACAAAAATGGCCGCTTGATGCACTTTAGCGATTTGATTTCTCAATGCGGCACAAGAAAGGCAAAAACCATGCCAATGCTGATTGCCTTAGCCGTATCTGCTAACAAATGGGCATTGTTTCTGTCGTTCGTGCACATGTACCTTGGCGCAAGTTTTTTTTTTTGTTCATTTCATGTTCGGCTTTCATGTTAAACTTGGGTGCCATGTTGCTTCTGACGTAGTTACTGCATTTCTGCTGCTCATTCACTGAGCCATTTCAGTTGCTGTCGTGCCGGCTGGCGAGATCAACCCTGCTCCACGCGTCTGCTGCGAACTACCATGCCAAGCAGTTAATCGGCACTCGGCGAGTGGTGCCCGTACAGAACTTCACCTCTTCCTGGCCTTTCCAGTCCAATTTCGCGGGCATGTTTCAGACAAAGAAGCACAACGCTTTGTTTTGTTTCTTTCTGTACTGTGTACATCAACGACTGCGCCTCCATGCACTTCGGCACCAATGTGAAGCCAATGTGGCCGTGCGACAATGGACGCGACCGTGCAAATCGTGTCAGTGCTCTGCTTTGACAAATCTGCCCACATGTTGGCTTCCTGTTACCACCTCCAGTCATTTATAAAGCGTCATCCTCATGAACACCTTCCGATACGGGTAGCTTTGGCCGAGTTGTAACATACGCAATGCTCACCCTCCTTTCTATGTTGGGGCTTTCCGATAAGATTGCCCCGCTTGATGTGCTATTTTGTTTTCTTTCCTTTCCTGCCAACCTTCAACTGACCGCGTAGTGCTTAAAAATGTTTCGCAAACTGAATAAAGGAGATTTGTCTTCTTGACACTGCTTGAGTCATACGTTTCCTAGGTCAGCTGTCGTCCAGCCGCCGAATATGTATTAAACAGTACTTCCCACTTATACACATTTCGAAATTATTTTTACCTAAATGAAAACCCCTAAAGGTTGGTGTTCCCTCCCTTAGGACTTAACATACATTCTTATTTTCATGTTCGGAAAACCAGTGAAGAATGGAGCCACCTGACCACATGCATTGTGCTGCTGAGAATGCCTTAATGTTCAAGGTAGCATCTTATGAGTGATCATCTGTCTCTAATTTGTCATTTCTCATTAGAACCCCCGTGTTAAAAGCCTCACCAAATGTGAAACTTGACAGGGGTGGTGACAGCATTAGTGTTCCGTTGTGCCAAAAACGAGTGATGTAAAAAATTATCATCATGATAATGTCCCAGAGTATCAAAATTTGTGACATTAACATGATGTGACTTGACATAATGTCACATAATATTGTCATTACCTGACATCATAGCTTGGTCAAAAGTAGCCCGATCATGGAGGCAATGTAAAAACCAGCGGCTGTGCCTGCGATCTTTGAAACAGTGTGAATCCACATTTGATGCAGAAAGCTTTTGAACGATGATGGGGCAGGATCAACACATCGGCCAAAAAGAATATGGTGTTTGTCTTCAAGCCGTCTTTAGTCAATGCATAAAAAACCCTGTTTTTTTTTTCCTTTTAACATACCTAGGTGTTGCATAATGTTTAGCCAGCCATTGTCAACTTTTCTTATACTTTAGCAATTGTCTGTAAATTTGAACCATTTTTTTCTGCAACGGGCACTCACAAAAAATAAGCAAGATGAAATGAGTTCACGCACCCACGTCATACCTAAGGCACAGGGTTCAAGATGGCATTAGTCGAGTTGCTGCAGCTAGTACATATGTGTCAACAGTGTACTGGAGAGAACTTATTATGTTTGTTGCCGACACAACAGAAAAAAAAAGAATGGGCTACTCAAATTGCAACATGGGTGCTGACTTGAGGTAGAGTACAAGTACAGTTGGGCTGACAATAAGGGCTCTCATTATTTTTATCTCTCGAACACAAGATAAAACAAAGCAAGGACTTCAAAATGATAGATAACAACTCACAGCATTTTTGTCTTCATTGTTGGCATGGTACTTTCGTACCATACGCCCCAACAGAAGCCAGCACATTCGATGCTCAGTAGACTTGCAGATTTCCTGTGTGCACAACCCAGAGAAAAAAAAAAAACATGTTAATCGTAAGCATGGCCGGCTGGACATAATTTTTGTTTGGTTTATTTATCTATGACACTGTAAGATTGGGTGATTGATATTTACTTACACACCATACTGTGGGTTCCTAGCATGATACAGCTCAAACCAACTCGAGACCAGTTTGGTTAAAAGCAAACTTTACCAAACTGGCAGTGCATCCAACCAATCATGCTTCGATAGAGCTCAGCACGTTGCAAAACAAGCAAAACAACAAACAACTATGGCCTAGTTGCAAACAACAAACAACTATGGTGTGCTGTAAATGCAATTCATTATGGCAACTCATTGCACAACAGCTATAGATAACACATGAGGCCGGCTGGGTAAAACATTGCTGCATGTTGTGTCAAGCCATACTTGCACAACATGGTCACTCATGGACTTTTACTTTCATTTGTATCTATCTACTCACAAAAATTAATGAGAGCTGTGTCAGAATGCCACAAATGCCAAAAGCACTGCATTGTCATCATAGCTTCCATAATGTCTTTTTGACATGAAGCTACACTGGTACCTAGTTAATTTGTATTTCATGGAGACCACCCAATTAAAAAAAAAAACCTAATTTTTTACACTTGGTGCTGCCGTGCCACCAAACTGCATGCATCCTCCGAGACGCCTACAAATACCATTCTGCAGAGTAAATGTTTGTATATATGCTTGCACTAATTTTGCTAGAATGTACCCGATGACAGCTATTCTGTGCTTCTCGCAGAAGTGCTGTATGCTCAGCTGTTTCATCAAGACTGCCACTTATTTATTTATTTATGTGATGTAGGAAGGCAGTGACTGATTATAGAAGCCGAGGAGGAAGAAGCGCTTTGGAATAAACATGACCTATGAGCCAGGCCACATCGCCCATTCATCATAGCATCACATGAGTCAACAGGATAAAGACCTGGCAGCCACTTCATCAACAGGCCATCATCATCGAACACCTCAGCAAGACGCAGTGACAGAACGTGGACAACACAAGTGCATCCCAACTATACACCATGACCAGCATCATGACAGCACCATCAACTGACCTTGACATCCCCAAGTACACCCGGACGATGGACCTGTACAGGACTGGTTCAACCTATTCGAGCTCCACGCCGCCAACCGCACACTATGATCGATTCCCTAAAAGTCCTCAAGCATTCAAAAGCCCTACGTGAATCGACAACTGCCACAAGACGAAGTGGCACATGTGTTTACTCACAGAAAACCATGCGTATTTTGGGAAAAACCCAACCATCAAGCGCGCCGCCCTTCTGCACGCAAGACGGCATTTCCAAAGTTGTTGCATCAACATATGACACGAGATGTCACTTACCCTACTGATGCCCTTTGTGCTTTGTCTCGCATACATGGTCCACCACCTGGTTTTCTACGACGCAGCTTTTCAAAGCCTCCTAACGGTCACTATTGGTGTCATAAGGACGCCTTGTTCATGGTATACCAGCTGATGCATGGGGAAAATATCGAACAACGCCATGACAATTCAAAGAATGAAAATCTTGGTTTTCCATCGCTTGGCTTTTTCGTCGCTCACAACGCTCACCTCACACGCCCACTACAGTCGGGATAGAGCTGCGAAACTCGGAGGATACTCAGCCATGCCCTGCGGCTTCTATCCAGATTCATTCATCAGAACAGCTCAGCTCGTTAGTTGCATGGAAAGACGGGCATTCAAACCTGAAATCTGACCAAACCACGCCTGTTGCGGTGTCACCGTCCAGAGCACAGCCACCTGAAAATCCAAACACAGAAGGCTCAGAAGCACCAAGTCTCACAGGGTACCGGATGCCAGAATCTTTCGTAATGAACGATGTCGCAGGTGCCAGTGATATTCCTCCAGTCAAGTCTGTTCTACTAACTTCATTGCATGTAAAGCATTGCAACAGCTACTAAGTGAGCACTACGTCAAGTTGCCAAGAAAAACATTGCCTTTTTTTTAGAAAGGCTGCCACCTCAGTGTTTTTCGCAACACCAGCAAGACCAGCACAAGAAAATCAACCAGGTTAAGCGACATGCTATCCGACATGGACAACCACAGTCATCGAAAGACCGCTCGCAGCTCAAGGAAAGCCATTTGCAAAAGACTCAAGTGAAGTGTCGACAAATTCAAGATGTCTCCCTCGAGAAGAGCAAAAACATATCAGATTCAAGACATTTTCCCAAAAAGGAACATCATACAAGTTTTCTCCAGCAGAGATCAAGACGGGGCCAGATATCCAAACATTGCCCACGATTCGATTAACGGATCTAACGCCACAGAAAACTACAAAAGAGACTGGACGTTACCATTTGTACAATGCACAAACATAGACATAGTTGTAGCACCGAAAGGCGGGCGAGTTGGAACTTATCCATAGTGGGCAGCGCACAAAAGGAAACACACAAGAGAAGGAATCAGGAGAAGGAATCAGGACGCTTGTCCTGATTCCTTCTCTTGTGTGTTTCCTTTTGTGCGCTGCCCACTATGGATAGACATAGTTAGTTGAACTTCAGTTCTTTTACACGCAGCCTGTAAGCACTGATTCTGTCTCAGCCGTGACACAGAATACAGCGCGTACTACAGAGAATTCGGCGCCTATGACATTAGACCTTCGAATGCTATAAAGACTTCCAATCTTGCTCGTTCCTCGCAGCTGCTCAAGTCGTGTCATGGTCAGTGCAGTTTTGCAAGATGCAGTTACCTTCTTCAGAACGCCACAGCTAGCCTCGCCCACCAGAACTCCCCCATTCACCGGACTGCTGCCCTCTCCTGAGAATATTTTGTGCAAGTTTTGCAACTCTCATATGGTGTGGAACTACTGCAACTTCTGAAATTTTTTTATGATGATACACCACTTGTTTATTCTATGTAATTTGTAGCTCGCACATTCTTTCGGAGGGAGGGGGAATTCTGTGACGTAGGAAGGCAGTGACTGATGGTAGAAGCCGAGGAGGGAGAAGTGCTTTGGAATAAACATGGCGAATGAGCCGGGCCACGTCGTGGTGGTGAGTCGTGGTCGCCCATTCACCATAGCGTCACATTAGTGTAGGAGGGAAATAACTTTTAAACAGATATTTAAAAAAACATATTCAACAAAATAATACATTTCAGAACATTAAAGAGAAAAGGAAAAAAGTGTAGAATGGCGACAAGCCATTAACACTACGGTGTACATAAAAGAAATAAAGCTACATAATAAAGCATGCAATGGTGATACGTAGTTATCAGAATATGCACAGCAAAATATGTTTAAATATTATAAACACATATATACACACACACACCTATACAGGCAGAGATTGCAAAAAGATCACAAAAAGTAAAAAAAAATTGAAACAATTTCAAGCATAGACTGCTAAAAGGAACAAACAAAAGTATATTCAGGCTACAAAAAAATGTGATCTTGAAGCATGACGCTGAATATTTCCTTGGACACGGTTACAATTTCTTGAGGTAGTTTGTTCCACTGCAGTATGGATAGTGAGAAAAGTGAATATTTAAAAACGTTAATTCTGGCAGCGAACCTTAGGTGGGTGGCCAGTGCGAGCAGACATAGGCTTCAATAAATAGTTCTCTTTGTGATTACCCATTGAACCATGAAATATTTTGTGAGACAGAGATAAACATAACACGTAACTTAAACGTAACTTGCACTTGTCTTCAAAAAGGGGCCATCTTAAAGTATTCCTGATTTCTAAGCCCATATCAAATTCAAGAAAGTGCAAATGCTTGGTGACGTCAAGGATGACTGAATTTGCTAGCGTGGCAAGGGCAAAACAATGGATATGCCTCGATTGCTGTCACTAAATATTCTGCATGAACTTTTCATTCCGATTGCATATATCCACTCATTAAAATTTATGACAGCTGTGTCAGAATGCCACAAATGGCAAGAACATTACATCATCTTGGTAACTTCGATAATTTTTTGACATGTGACTGATACTGCAACTGTTGATTTGAATTTTACAGAGACCAGTAATTTGTTGCAAGAAAAAAGAGCTTGCACTAAAGAAAGCCCCTCAAAATATGGTGCTTGGCAGGCAGAGATGGCAAGCATGCATCTTGCCATCTCTGCTTGAGCCAGACACTATCTTCATATGTATTGTAGGGAAAGAAGTTATTACAAGCACAGCTATAGACGGTTTCAAGCTCACAAGCATTGTACCCCAAAAACTTCCTGTCACCTCATTTAGCAGCTCCTAACGTCAAAACTAAAAGTATGTTTTATAGTTTTTTTTTCAAGGAAAAGGAAAGTCTCTTCAAGAGAATCTATTATAATCTTTTTGTAGCTCGAAATAACATCTATTTGAATATATCTTGTCAAATAAGAGAATAATATTTGAATATATCTTGTCAAATAAGAGAATAAAAGTGTAAAAAATGAGTGGGCTATTTTTTAAAGCTCTTCTTGCCCACCGATGCTATGAAGGCACATTGGTGAACGAAACCGGATGTAATCAAAGGCCCGTGTTTGTAAACAGTGAAAGGGTTTATGAAGGAGGCACTGAGTTTGCTACAATTACCCAAAAGGCAAACTGCCCCTGCAATGCTGTTGTATGCATGGGAGTGCTGGTACTACATGTTGGAACCGAATCAGCTTCGTTTTGAAGAGCCTGGACACTCTGCATCTCTCTAGAACCATTCTTTGCTTTAATTTTGCACTAAACGAACTATGTTTTCTTTAGCATTGTGTAGAAACAAGTTTCATATGACCTTGACTACTTCCGTTGTGATGTTCCATTTCATGAAACCTAAAACATAGTGAACAACCATGAATGCTAGAACAGATTGTAAAATGGCACAAACAAACAAGGACACAAGCGAGAAGACAACCCAGGTACTACTGCGGTCAACATTCAGACGTCATGGTCAACATTCACTATGCGACAGTTTATCGTCTGTTTCTTCGTCTTGCCCTGTGCTTGGAACCTGTGAGTGAGTGTATTGTTGCTTTGAAGAGATCCATTAATGAAGCTTTTGTTTTAGAAAACCTTTATGTGTGCTGTCCTATCCGCCTTTCAAATGAAGCCCCACTAAACACCAGCCAATACAAACCTCGCAGACACATATACAGTAAACCTGCTTATAACAAACCTCCACATAATGAATTCCTCGATATAACAAAGTTTTTCTATTCTCCGCTGTTACTTCATAGAAGCAAATGTATTTGCAACCTCTATGTAACATATAACAGCGGGAGACACTTTTGATATAACCAATTTTTGCCATGGACAATCTAGAAATTTTGCCCCGGATTTTGTCATTTCGCCACAAGCATGCATCCTCCACGGTTGCCCCACTGCCGACTAGCGCAAAGCGGCGACGGTGCGCTCATGACCTCAGTGACTCCTAGGCTAGAGCGAGCACTCTTTTTTGCACTCGGGTATGCGTGAAGCCAGCAGGCGTGCCTGTGCCACACGAGACAGCGTTACTACCAATCCTGCTGCTGTGAGCGCATGCACGAATGTGCCCTCTGCCTCCCTCTTTTGAAAAAGAAAACTATTTTTGTGTTGGCAGTGCCATGCTCTTAGTTAATGACACGTCACCACAGCACTGACAGGTGACATGGTGAATGTGCCAGAGGAGCTTTTCCAACATCTTCTGGCGCAAACAAATGGCTCCACCATACAGTGTGAGCCAATCACGGCAGCCACCAGACAAAGGCTTAGGACTGCCAAGCCCATGCCTGCAAACCCTATGACAACGGCATTCCGACCGACAGCTGACTGTGCCCCGCAGTCCTCAGGAAATCAGCCACCGAGGTTCACAGGTTCAGCAACATGCAGTCACCCGAGGAGTTCTTGGACCAGCTGGAAACCTTTTCCCTAGTGACTGGTGTTGGCACCAACAAAAGGCCTAGCCACGCCGTGCCTGTTGTGCTGTAGCGCAAAGTTGTGGCTGCGCTTCGCCAAATCCTCCCCTTTTTAGAACGAGTTCAAGATGTTGTTAATCACAGAATTTTCTTCAATTGAAGCAAAGCGGTGCCTCAAAAAGAACTCGAGCTCCACACTAAGCACACAGAAGAGAACTTGATTGAAAGAGTTCAGCTACCAATCGCAGCATATTATGATTGGATTGGCAGCGAAGTGCTGGAATCAGAGAAGGCTGACCGTGTGTTGCGGCAAACACACCTGCAACTGCAAGAGTTTGTGGAGGGTAGGCAGTTTGCGCATCTGGCAGAGCTGGCAAAGGCAGCTGATGGCCTCATGGAGCATTATTGGAGGCGGTTTCAGTACAAGCCACTGCCACCTCCAACCGATCGAGTTACATGTGCCTGGCCTGTCAGGAGTGAGGTCTAGAGTAACAATGGCAGTGGCTTCCACGCCGTTGCAGCAACCGTCCTTCTGTGCACAGGCGTACATGGGGTTCAGTGGTGGCGAAGGTTCGCCACTACTGACCCCTGTGGGGGTGGCTGCCCCTCTGCCCCCCTCGTGAGCACGCCTATGCTCCTGTGTCCTCAGATGCAAAGTGCCGCCGTAAACCGCACTTCGTAAAACACCTGCTCCTTAAGCACATTGCCATCAAAGATAACTACGGAGGCCCGTGCTTGTTTAAACCACTTCAATACCGCCTCCTCCTGCTGCCCATGGCAGGCTCCATGGGTTTGCTTTGTTGCACTGCTCAATTTATTTCCCCTTCAACACCACAGTATTCACAGTAGACGCTGGCAGTTCAAGTTCGTTCCTTATGTCAATTCACTTCTTCTCAATAGAGAAGGGCTTTGGCTTTTACGAAGGCATGGCGAAAGCGCTTGGCACAAGTCATTCACCATGCGGTGCTTTTTCTTCGTGCAGATACTGTTGTTAAAGGCCAACTCTGGCGATTTTTCGACCATGTCAGAATAATGGTGGTTCTGTGTTCCTGAGACATTCTTGTCACGCACCCGATGGCTGAAATACTCAGAAAGTTTAAGAATAATTTTTAATAACCAAAAAGGCGCAATACGGGAATCAAAACCCAACCGAGCACAAAGGTCTACATTTGACGTAACATTTGGTAGGAACCTAAAACCTGATGTGGTACGAGGCATGCTGGTCTTGCTGGCGCGGTGTATGGAAACTGTGAATACCGGGCCGAGCAGACGCTCGGAGCCAAGGCGAACGCCCCAAGCGTCAACTAACATGTTCGAGACTGACAGTCTATCAGAGCTGTTGGACAGTGACGATTGCACTGATCCACTTTTCACGGAGGGCACTATTAAGTGGAAAGCCGTCATAGCAAACACTCTGCGTATTGTGTCAGTGGTTTGTGCAGCCCACAAAGCAACACCAACTACTACCCATCGCACACTCATCCACAGGGAACAGAAAATCCCGCACCAAACCAGCAAAATGCCAGCCAAACACCAAGAAGGAAGGAAGGAAGAACACTATTCAACGCCGCCGCCGTCGCCTTGTGGCCAGCACAGTAAACGCTGCAGAGGCCAAAGTTAGCGATGCCACCGGCTGCGTCACTTCCATTGACATGCCAAACGTGATGACACGCAACCAGTGTTGCCAATAATTCTGGCAAGCCAAGTGAGCTGTTCCGACGCTACCTTTGAAATTCATTTGCAAACAATCAAAGCATCTCTCAAGCCTGTAATTTAGAATAAATGACGGTAATGCGCAAAGGAACGTACGCAGAAAATTTCACTGAGATCCATTGACCTCGAAAAATCGTCGAAGTTGGCCTTTAACGGCACACGTATCTTCACCTGCGCCCATGCAAACGCCTGTTCCGACATCATGCGATAAAACTTCGATTCACAGCAGCATCACTGACCCGGCCCCTTGTTCAAGCAACAGATTCGTGACGCCCCTTGGATCAAGTCGTGGATTTGTGCCGTCACCAACTGCAGTCCCTATAACGACTCTACCACAACAGACGATCATCAGTGGGCACGGCGAAAGCGCTTGGCGCAGGTTATTCACCCTGCAATGCTTTTTCTTCGTGCAGGTTGGTTATAACTGTTCGATACATAGTGATGATCGATATTTAGTGATTTTGCCATGTCCCAATGCTTTTATAAGTAAAGCCTAAGATTGTTTCTGTGCTTGCAAATTGTGATTGTGCGGTGACGTTGAAGCAAATCCCTAACACTGAAATGAAAAAACTTGGTAATAGCAGGTGATTTTAATCTGCCATGTTTGAACTGGAATCTGCTAAATTATGGCTTGTCCGCTTCTGGTGACTTGGCCATAGACATTATGCTCAACCTTAGTGTTGTATTGTGCGGCGGACGCACTGCACGGAGCACCCAGGGCACGACGGTGAAGCGCAGGTCGACACGAGGTACGCAGCAGCCGGTAACCAAGCAGGAACTAGTTTATTCTGCACAATGCCCCTTCTGCTGCTGCCGACACCTCCTCTCCAGCTTCGCTGCCGGCTCGCACGGGTGCCTGCCACCGCTGCGGGTCGACACGGCAATGGGCCAACTCCACCGCATGTCCTGCCAGGAGCCAAACGTGTTCGTGGTGTGGACGTTGAGGACACTATGGAAGCATCTGCCGATCCACAAAGGATGCAACTACTGACAGGTGGGGCCATACTTTGACCTCCCGTACTACGACGATTGCGGCCCAGACTGAGTGTGTGCCCACTTGTGCTGCACCTGTCGGCGTCTCAGCTGCCTGTGCTCCTGATGTGCCTCCTTCGGTCGTGTTTCCTGTGGTTGAGCATACCCGGACTCTACCTGCTTGTGCCTGCTGCTGATTCTACCTCGACTGTGCGTCTTTTGGCTTGTGGTGGCCTCCGGGATGCTGTGTCTGTTCTCCATCTGCCGGAGGTGCATCCACTAAGCGTTTTAGCCATGATTCCAGGGTCTGTTGCTATTCTACGTGCTGCCGAGGTTCCTCTACTGGTCTCGTCTATGTCTACCGTGCCCGCTCCTGCTTTGGGCGCGAATTCTGTATCGGTGGCACTGAGCCATGCCCCATCGGAGCGTCGTTACTTGCTTGTTCCGGCACCGACTATGCCGAAGGTACCCTGGATGCAGAGTTCATGGGCCTGTTCTGTCGCTCCACTGGACTGCTGTTGGCGGCGGCGGCAGTTCAGACGCCTGTCGTTAAAATGGCATTGCTACAAGCGTCGATGCCATAGACTCAAACAGGACAGTGACTATGCAGACACCCTCTCTCAGGGGAGGAGATGATGTGGTGGTTACTTTGCAATTACCTTGCGGTTGTGTTGTTGAGATTTGTACCATAAGAGTGCATTGTTGTGTGTATGCTGTACATTTATTTATTGTATAAAGTTATAAGGGATACATTGTTATGCTGTGATTTTTTGTTGTATGTTGTCGGTATAAGTACTTTCAGCCATGGTGCGCTGTGTACATAGCCATGTTTTTTTTTCTCCTTCTCATGCCGCTTCTCTGTTCAATTGGTTACTTCACGACAACAGGTGGGGGGATGTTAAGGTTTCAAATACTGTTCTATATGTCATTACATTTTCCTAAATTATATAAGGTTATAAAAGTTACTCAGGTTTCATTAATCATTGCATAAAGATCTGAGAGCCACATTTCCTTTTCTTTCTAGGGGGGGATGATGTAGTGTTTCGGTTCCGATTTCATGGTTGCCAGATTCAGTTACATGTGAAGTGTTCTCGCCCTCAGGGGCGCTACCCTGTGTGTTTATGTGTGGCATTGTACAGAATGAACGAGTTCCTGCTTAGCTACAGGCTGCTGCATACCTCGTGTCAGCCGGCGCTTCAGTGTCATGCCCTGTGTGCTCTGTGCGGCACGTATGCCGCACGATACAACATACTTAGCCTTCAGCAAGTAATTCACAATAATAACCGGGAAAATAGCATTTGGGACCTACTGTTCTTGAGCGATATATCTTCTGATGGAGCAGCAGTGGTTGAGTTTGGTATATCTGACCACAAGCTTATATATTTTTTCTGAGAAGTTTCAACGGTAACACATTAAAATTGTAAAACATGACAGCAACAAAACAATCGTTGGGTAAACAAAAAAATGTTCCAAGCCAAGCGTAAATTTAAGGACTGAGAAAGAGGAACAAATAGACGACCCCACACTTTAAACATCTGAAACAAGAATCATTGATAAAAGTAAAGCTGGCCAGAGATAGGTTCTTTAGTATGAACATTGAAGAATTTCTTTCTAGCAATCTGAGAAAATTTTGGTTACACCGAAGCTAAAGAAATCAATGGAGAGATCTACTATGACTGGCTCTGGTGCTTATAAGGCACACCAAACAGAAAAAGTGGCTGTCAACATAGCCAAAACAGCAGATAGAGAGCATTAATGTTATGGAACATGCCACGCTCGAAACAGAGAACCAAGACGATGTGCGCGCCAACAGTCTCGTGAAAAGAGACACAGCAGAAAACGACGTGCTTTTGTTTAGGTCTCTTGCTTTTGGCTCCTGCATAAAAACACACGCCGTCTGTTCTCGGACTCAACGTCTCGGTGATCTGCTTACATTGAACTGCGACACTGGTGGAGGTGCTGGACTGCAAACCTGCCGAGGATCAACACCCCACCTGGGAGCCGTTCATCAAGTCCCGACACGCAGTCACCTGTTACGACACCAGTGCACCGCTTCAGTCCGCGATTGCTAGGACTCTCTCCTAAGCTGACCTCCTTGGACGAACATTGTACCAGGCATTACATACCTCTGCCAATGGCCTCTGCCAGCCAGCCACAGGTGGTCCAAAGGATACAAGGCAGCCCCATTTCCAATCATGCCCAGGTAACACTGCTTCAGCCACTTGTACCTGATCGTTTCAGCGGTGCCCCACATAAAGATGTTGAAGATTGGCTTGAGCATTACGAACGCGTTACCGACATCAACCAGTGGAACGCTCAACAGAAGCTCACCCGCACGTACTTCACTCTATCGGCAGAGCTCACACGTGGGTTAAGAATCGAGAAGGCCGTATATGGACATGGGATGAGTTTCGTCAGCAGCTGACTAACACCTTTGCTAGCGTCGATCGTCGAGAGTGGGCTCAGCAGTTGCTCAAGTTAAGGTTTCAAAAACCTAACGAAATGGTGGCAATGTTTGCTGAAGACATGACGAACCTATGTCGTTGGGCTGATCCCAATATGTCCAAGGAAAAGAAGTTGCGCTACATTATGCGCGGTGTGAAAGAACAACTGTTCACCGGACTTGTGCGCAATGCCCCAACTACAGTGGCCGATTTTATAAGAGAAGCCACTGCCATTGAGTGTGCTCTGCACCAAAGATCGAGGCAGTATGATCGCTCGTCCACTACCACCCCAATCAACGCCGCTTCAGTGACTCTGGACAATTAGGGCTCCCTAAGTGACCTGATCAGAGATATTGTCCGAGAAGAAATTCAGAACTTTCGACTCCTTCAGTGGATACACCAGTGACCACCATTTCCGCAGTCGTTCGTGACGAACTTAGACACGCTTTTTTAGCAGCTGATCTCAATCGCGAGCAGCGTCAAATTAGTTATGCCGACGCTGTCCGCCGTCCACCACCCGTCCCACCTATTACATCATATTACCAGCCACCTACAGCTGCACCTTCATCGCAACCTTTGCAAGGGGCTTTCAGACGTCGGACCATGTCTCCTATATCTACAGCCCTCAGCCACCACTTGCCGCGCCTTACTCACCACCACAAGAGGACATGGCACGCCCACGATTTCGCAGAACGGACGCTTGGCGCACCATCGATCGGCGCCCTCTCTGCTTCAACTGTGGTGGTGCCGGCCATATAGCTCACTATTGTTGGTACCGTGACACATCGCTTCGCCCGTCTCGGCACGGGTACGACGGGCGCCGTGCCAACGCCGACTACATTGTTCGCCATGACGACCCTGGCTTTCGAGGACATCCAACAACGTGGTCTCCCTATCACGAGTCACTTCCTCATTGCCAGCCCGATTCCCCTCACAGGTCACGCTCTCCATCCCCTGCTCAGACATCGTCACCGAATCGACGTACTTTTGCTGACCTTCGGGAAACAAGGTCGCCCAGCTCTTACCGGGGAAACTAAAGGCGGCAACCTCTCGGGGTAGGGTCGCAGCCCGACCACAAGACAATAAAAAGCTCCAGCACTGCCGCTACAGAATGACTCGACGCCGACGAATGTTAACATCGACAAAATGGTGAGTGCCAACCTCAATGTAATTATTGATGGAGAGCAAGTGACGGCCTTAGTCGATACGGGTGCTGATTTTTCCATAATAAGTCACAAGCTAGCCGATCATCTTAGAAAAGTAAAAACACCATGGACAGGACCACATATAAGAACAGCGGGTGGTCAATTGCTGCTCTCTACTGAAACATGCACAGCAAGAATCAGCATAGAAGATTTTGCTTTCGTCGCGACTTTCATCGTTCTCCCAGAGTGCTGCAAAAATTTGATTATAGGAATGGACTTTCTCAGGGAGCATGGTGCAATAATCAACATCCCGGACTGTGTGGTTTCGTTTTACGAGAGTGCTCGTCTGACTGATTCTTGATCACCAGAGCACAAATGCTTTCGTCTCAAAGACGACAATATAGTCGTGCCGCCTCGATCATGTATCCTCTTTCAGTAGCACGTGACGTACCGTTCGACGGTGAAGGATTCGCCAACCAACAACCTTGCTGCTTTTCACTCACGAGATTTCAATAGCACGAGAAATAGTCAATGTCACTGACGGCGGAACGAACTTGCTGTTGACCAATTTCACCTCTGAGTGACGGCACCTTCCAAAAGGCACCACTTTGGCATATTTTGAGGAGGTCGCAGATGTTTGTAACTGCTTTTCAGCACTCGAAACAACATCTACACAAGATCCACATGACCTAGCACCTACCTAACCTTGACGTCAGCGCTAGTTTAACTCAGCAACAGCCGGAACGCCTGCTTGCGCTGCTAGCCGAGTTCCACGACTGTTTTGCGTCGACCTCGAAAGTTGGCCGGATGTCCTTGACCAAGCACCAAATAGTCACAGAGGACATGGCTAGACCAATCAATCAAAATCCGTGCCGTGTGGCTTCAAAAGAACGAGAAGCGATGGAACTGCAGGTAACAAAAATGCTTGAAGACAAGGTCATTCAACTGTCAAAAAGCCCTTGGGCATCACCTGTTGTTCTAGTCAAAAAGAAGGAGGGCAGCCTGCGTTTCTGTGTGGACTATCGAAAGCTAAATCAGGTTACAAAAAAAGACGTGTACCCGCTTCCCCGCATAGATGATTTGATCAACAGGCTTCGAAACGCACGTTACTTCTCTTCCATGGACTTGAAGAGTGGATATTGGAAAATTGAAGTCTACCCCAGGAATCGTGAAAAAAATGCTTTCGTGACACCAGACGGACTATACGAATTTAAGGTTTTACCATTTGGCTTGTGCTCCGCACCTGCTACTTTCCAGCGTCTCATAGATATTGTTCTCTCTGGGCTTAAATGGAGAACCTGTTTAGTATACCTTGATGACGTCATTGTGTTTTCTACAACATTTCACGAACACCTTGAACAAATGCAGGTGGTCTTGCAGGCCATACGGGCCGCAGGCCTGATGCTTGAGCTGGAGAAATGTCACTTTTGCTTTGAGGAACTACAGTTTCTTGGCCATGTCATCAGTTACGCAGGAGTTCGTCCAGATCCCGAGAAAGTTGCCGCCGTCGCACAGTTTCTAACACCATCAGATAAAAAGGCAGTCAGGCATTTTCTGGGTCTCTGTGCATATTATCGGTGGTTTATTCCAGATTTTGCGCGCATTGCGTTGCCTTTAACTGGTCTCACGAGGGATGACGTCGCATTTGTTTGGGGCGATGAACAGGAAGCTTCTTTCAATGACTTGCGGCAACGTCTAGACACGACTCCCATGCTTGCCCATTTTGATGAGACAGCCCCTACAGTGCTCCATACTGACGCCAGCAATGTTGGCCTCGGAGCTGTGCTTGTACAGTGCCAGGACGACGAGGAAAGAGTGATCCCCAACGCAAGCAGAACTCTGTCACACACAGAAGCAAATTACTCAACCACTGAAAAGGAATGCCTCGCCATGGTGTGGGCAGTTATGAAATTTCGCCCATACTTGTACGGCCGCCCATTCAAGGTTTTCAGTGACCATTATTCGTTGCGTTGGTTAACAAGTCTGAAAGATCCTTCCGGGCGATTGGCACGCTGGAGCCTTAGACTACAGGAATTTGATATAACGGTGGTGTATAAGTCGGGAAAACGACACACGGACGCCGACTGCCTGTCTCGATCACCAATAGAGTCGGCTGCTTCTTTTGATGAAGAGACAGCGTTCCTCGGAATCCTCGACACGTCAACCATTGCAGATCACCAGCATGATGATCCTGAGCTACTTGGCTTGATTAATTACTTGGAAGGGCGAAGCCAGAATGCGCCTAAAGCCTTTGCGAGAGGACTATCATCATTCTGTCTGCGAAACAATGTCCTTTTACAAAATGAACTTCTCGTCAGACGGGTACCCCTAACTGCTTGTCGTCCCTACCACTCTTCGTTCTGAGGTATTGCTAGTGTGCCACAACGAGGTCACATCTGAAAATTTAGGCTACATGCGCACACTGGGCAGAGTTCAAGGGAGGTATTACTGGCCTAGACTCACCACTGCCGTGAAGCATCGTGTTCGAACCTGCCTCAATTGCCAGCAGCGCAAGTCACCTCCGACGAAACCAGCCGGTTTGCTACACCCTGTCCAGATCCAAACAACGCCATTTGACCAGATCAGAATGGACCTTTTGGGCCCACTTCCCACCTCTAGTATTGGTAACCGCTGGGTTATAGTGGCGGCCGACTACATTACTCGCTACGCCGAGACAAAAGCTATCCAGAAGGGCACAGCAGAGGAGGTGGCCCGGTTCTTCATAGAGAACATTGTGCTGAGACACGGTGCACCATCGATCATTATAGCAGATCGCGGAACCGCATTCACGGCTGCACTTTTAGACCATGTGTTGGTGCTCAGCGGTACTATTAATCGCAAGTCGACAGCTTACCATCCACAAACCGGCGGGTTGACCGAGCGACTCAACAAAACTCTGGAAGACAAGTTTCATGTATGTGGACATTGAACACAAAAACTGGGAGGAGATTCTCTCTTACATAACCTTTGCATACAATACTGCTATACAAGAAACCACACGGATGACCTTATTCAGCCTTGTTCACGAACGAGAAGTAAGGACGATGTTGGACGCGATGCTGCCACACGAATGCGATGACAATGAAACGATTGCTGACGCGTTCACACAATGCACAGAGAAAGCCAGGCAGCTTGCACGCCTGCGAATATACTTACGGCAAGAGTACGACGCAGGTCGCTATAACCTACGTCATACACCTGTAACGTACGAAACCGGGGACAGGTTATAGGTGTGGACACCTGTACGAGAACGGGGCTATCCAAAAGTTGCTCGGAATATACTTCGGACCTTATCGAGTGCTGCGACGACTAAGTGACGTTACTTACGAAGTCGTCCCGGATAGTCCAAACTGTACAAGGCGTCGCCACCACCGATCTGAACTTATGAACGTAGTGCGCATTAAGCCATACACCAGCGAGTGACTCTGCGAGGCACCGCCGCTTGTGCAAAGTGACTTTATGCGCGAATCACTGGCTCAGCTATAGCATCGGGGTCATGCTCTTCTAAGGGGAGAAAAATGCCGCACTCGAAACAGTGAATGAAGACGATGGTCGCGCCAACACTCTCGTGAAAAGGGACACTGAAGAAGACGACGTGCTTTTGTTTAGGTCTCTTGCTCTTGGCTCCTGCATAAGAATACACGCCGTCGGTTCTCAGACTCAACATCTCGGTGATCTGCTTACGTTGAACCACGACAATATAGAAAAATTGGCTGGTCCTGATGACATAACTAATGCTTTTTTAAGGTGATATTTTGAACAAATATCCGGATTTGTTTCTAAATTTTTTTTCTTATCATTAAACTCACAAGAAATACTGGCAGACTTGCGAATGACTCGCGTTGTGCCGATACACAAGAAGAGAGAACGTGCAACAGTTTCAAACTGTTACTAGCACAAGTTGTAAGCTTTTGGAGCATATTGTCGCTGGTTTTATACAGGAGTTTCTGAAAGATCGCAATATACTGACACCCTTTCAGCAAGGATTTCAAAAAAGACTCTCTACAGTGACACAACTAGTAACAACTGTGCATGAATTTTTCCAAGTGCTTAATTTATCCGGACAACTAGATGTGCTCTTTCTAGACTTTAGTAAAGCGTTCGATAGGGTACCATGTGAAAAATTATTATATAAGCTGGCAAAAATTGGACTACCGAGTAGTATAATACAGTGGATTCGTGCTTACCTAACAGACAGTTTGTTGATGTCCGTAACTGTAGCTCTGGTGTGTTAGGGCCATTATTGTTTTTAATTTATGATATAATTGATGTTATTCCTGCAGATGTGTCTATTTAGTTGTACACGTATCATAGTGTTATGTAATTTAAGGGAAGTTGTGTAACATGGTGATCATGAAGTGTTGCAGAGATGCCTTGCTGCAATTTCTGAGTGGTGCACAAATTAGGAAGAAAAAAGTGTCCCAGTTAATTTCATTACCAACTTAAAAACAGAACAGTAATCCAAGTCCAAAAATACAAGTCCCCCCTTAGCGTCACACTAACTAATAAACTAACATGGACAATTCATATCTCGGATATCTGCTCAACCACCTTAAATAAATTGTGGCACTAAAGAGAAAACTTAAATATCTGCCGGTAAGAAATAAATTATTAGCTTATAATGCAATCGTAAGATCTAAATTAGAATATGCTGCTGAAGTTTGGGATCCACATCATAAGACTGCCATTCTGAAACTTGAACGACTTCAGAGAATAGCTGTGAGATTTATATATAAAATATATGCCAGGCATGATTACCA